>NC_083407.1:63422438-64622438 GCF_020745735.1 Hemiscyllium ocellatum
AAAGACCGGAGCGACTGGGCTTGTATACCTTCGAGTTTCGAAGGCTTAGAGGGGGTCTGATTGAGACATATAAGATTATTAAAGGGTTGGACACTCTGGCGGCAGGAAACATGTTTCCGCTGATGGGTGAGTGCCGAACCAGAGGACACAGCTCAAAAACACGGGGTAGACCATTTAGGAAAGAGATGAGGAGAAACTTCTTCACCCAGAGAGTGGTGGCTGTGTAGAATGCTCTGCCCCAGAGGGCAGTGGAGGCCCAGTCTCTGGATTCATTTAAGAAAGAGTTGGATAGAGCTCTCAAGGAGAGTGGAATCAAGAGTTATGAAGATAAGGCAGGAACAGGATACTGATTAAGGATGATCAGCCATGATCATATTGAATGGTGGTGCAGGCTTGAAGGGCAGAATGGCCTACTCCTGCACGTATTGTCTATTATATGTGATGGTTGTATTTGTTCTTGTTGGAGATGGTTATTGTTTGGAATTTGTTTGGCATCAATGATACTTGTCATTTCTCCAAATAGAACAAGATTTGGGGGAGGGGCGTTGAGAATGCGATAGGTGGAAGGAGGTTAAGAGGAGGGTGATAGGCCAGAGAGGGGGTGGGGCCGGAGAGGTCAGAAAGAAGATTGCAGGTCATGAAAGCGGTGCTGAGTCCGAGAGTTGGGACTGAGATAAGGTGAGGGGAGGGGAAATGAGGAAGCTGGAGAAATCTGCATTCATCCCTTGTAGTTGGAGGGTTCTTAGGAAAGATGAGGCGCTCTTCCACCAGGCATTGTATTGCCATGGACTGGTGATGGAGGAGGCCATGACCATGACTCCACTCCCACCACCAAACCATCATCTCCCAGACCATCCATAACCTCATCACCTCAGGGAATCTCCCATTCACCGCCTCCAACCTCAGTTCCACAACGCCACACAATCCGTTTCTACCTCCTGCTCAAAATCCACAAACCTGACTGGCCTGGCCGACCTATTGTCTCAGCCTGCTCCTGCCCCACCGAACTCATACCTCGACACCGGTCCTGTCCCCCTTAGTCCAAGAACTCCCCACCTACATTCGGGACATCACCCACACCCATGATTTTCGCTTCCCCGATCCCCAATGCCTTATCTTCACCATGGACAGCTAGTCCCGATACACCTCCATCCCCCATCATGAAGGCCTCAAAGCCCTCCGTTTCTTCCTTTCCCGCTGACCCAACCAGTATCCTTCCACTGACACCCTCCTTCGACTGACTGAACTGGTCCTCACTTTTAACAACTTCTCTTTCCAATCCTCCCACTTCCTCCAAACCAAAGGAGTAGCCATGGGCACCTGCATGGGCCCCAGCTATGCCTGCCTCTTCGCCGGATATGTGGAACAGTCCATCTTCTGCAGTTACACTGGCACCACCCCCCACCTTTTCCTCTGTTACATCGATGACAGTATGGGTGCTACCTCGTGCTCCCACAAGGAGGTTGAACAGTTCATCCACTTTACGAACACCTTCCACCCCGACCTCAAATTTACCTGGACTGTCTCAGACTCCTCCCTCCCCTTCCTAGACCTCTCCATTTCTAGCTCAGGCGCCCGACTCAACACGAACGACCGACTCCCACAGCTACCTAGATTACACCTTCTCCCACCCTGCCCCCTGTACAAACGTCATCCCATATCCCCAATTCCTTCACCTCCACCGCATCTGCTCCCAGGAGGACCAATTCCAATACCGAACAACCCAGATGGCCTCCTTCTTCAAAGACTGCAATTTCCCCTTAGACGTGATCGACGATGCTCTCCACCGCATCTCCTCTACTTCCCACTCCTCCGCCCTTGAACCCCGCCCCTCCAATCGCCACCAGGACAGAACCCCACTGGTCCTCACCTACCACCCCACCAACCTCCAGATACATCGTATCATCCTTAGTCATTTCTGCCACCTCCAGACAGACCCCACCACCAAGGATATCTTTCCCTCCCCTCCCCTATCAGCCTTCCGGAAAGACCACTGCCCCCGCGACTCCCTCATCAGGTCCAACCCCCCCCACCAACCCAACCTCCACTCCCGGCACCTTCCCCTGCAACCGCAAGAAATGCAAAACTTGCGCCCACATCTCCCCCCTCACTTCCCTCCAAGGCCCCAAGGGATCTTTCCATATCCATCACAAATTCACCTGCACCTCCACACACATCATTTACTGCATCCACTGCACCAGATATGGCCTCCTCTACATTGGGGAGACAGGCCATCTACTTGCGGAACGTTTCAGAGAACACCTCTGGGACACCCGCACCAACCAACCCAACCGCCCCGTGGCTGAACACTTTAGCTCCCCCTCCCACTCCGCCAAGGACATGCAGGTCCTTGGCCTCCTCCATCGCCAGACCATGGCAGCACGACACCTAGAGGAAGAACGCCTCATTTTCCACCTAGGAGCCCTCCAATCTCAAGGGATGAATGCAGATTTCTCCAGCTTCCTCATTTCCCCTCCCCCCACCTTTTCTCAGTCCTAACCCTCGGACTCAGCACCGCCTTCTTGACCTGCAATCTTCTTCCCAACCCTTCCGCCCCACCCACTCTCCGGCCTATCATCCTCACCTATTGCATTCCCAACACCCCTCCCCTCATTCCTGAATGCAGGGCTCATGCCCAAAACATCGATTCTCCTGCTCCTTGGATGCTGCCTGACGTGCTGCGCTTTTCCAGCAACACATTTTTCAGTTCGGATCTCCAGCATCTGTGGTCCTCATTTTCTCCTATTGTGGGAGGAAACCAGAGCACCCAGAGGAAACCCACATAGACACAGGGAGAATGTGCAAACTTCACACAGACAGTTGCCAGAGGCAGGAATTGAACCCGGGTCCCTGGTGCTTTGAGGCAGCAGTGCTAACCACTGAGCCACTGTGCCGCCTGAAGAGCAGAAGAGAAATACCTATACAATGTATTCAAGAAGAACGGGTACTCAAAAAACACAGTCCGCCAATTCCTCAACAACAAACCCACACAAGCAGACAAAACACGTCCAGAATCCCTAGCCACTCTCCCCTACATCAAAGACATCTTGGAAATGATTTCCAGACTACTCAGACCTCTTGGCATCATGGTAGCCCACAAATCTAATAACACACTAAAATAGCAGCTAATGAACTTGAAAGACCCTACACAAATAATAAGCAAAACTAATGTCATTTACAAAATACCTTGCTAGGACTGTAACAAACACCACAAATAGAAAGCAGGACATAACACCAGCGCTTCACCAGAGGCTCATTGATGATGTCGTCTAGTTGGTGATGAAATGTCTAAAAACAAGCCTTCCAACTCAGCAAGCAAACTTACATCCAGAGGAATCACAAATGGTACTGAAAACTATTCAGCAATGATTGTACATTGCTACGTCTGACAGAAAGAAGGTCACTGATGAAGCAGCTGAAGATGGAGCCAAGGTTACTCTCCTGAAGAACTCCGCCAAGTTGTCTTGGAGCCATTGTGACTGATCTCTAACAAACACAATCATCTTTCTTTCTAAGAAGTATGGTTCAAAACAGACGAGATCTCACAACCATGCACACACACATCTAGAACTCCTTGCTGCCATGCTAAATCAAATGTGACCTCGATGTCAACTCTGACCTTCCCTCTAGAATTTCTCACTTTTGCCCATTTTTCTTAAAAAAAATGCTGTAATGAGCTGTTAGGATAGAACAAAATTGCTACATGTAACAAATCTGGATCGCCAAAAAAGCATTTAATAAAAAGATATCGCACACAAGGTGACTTAAGACAGACAGAAAGGGCTCTAATGGTACAGTGGTAGTCTCCCTATCTCAGAGGCGGGAGGCCCAGGCCCATCTGCCACAAGAGGTGTGTCATAACACCTCTAAACATGCTGAGGAGAAAATATCTGTCAGCATGGATTGCATAACTAAGAGTAGACAGGGTTGGGTTAAAGGGAGCATTTTTAGGATGGCAACCTGTAAATAGTGGAGTGCCACAGTTTCAGCGAGAAGGTCACAATTACTTATAATAATCACTTGGGTGGCACAAGTGGACGTGCCACCACCACGTTTGCAGGTGACACGAACAATTGACAGAAAGGCAAGCAGTATAGGTGAAACAAGTCTACAGAGGAATTCAGTCAGGTTGAGTCAGTGGTCAAAAACTTGGCAGATGGGATATAATGTGAGAAAATGTGAAGTTATACACTTTGGAATGAATAGAAGCATTAAATATTATGTGAATTAGGAAAGACTGCTTAAAGCTGCCGCAGAGGGGGATCTGGTGTGTTCTCATGTATGTTAGCATCCTAGTTCAGCAGGTAGGAGAATAGAATGTTGATCTTTATTTCAAAAGGAATGTGGATAAAAATAGGGAGATCTAGTTAAAACTACACTCCAGTTCCACTCTTCTGTCTTCTAGACAATTAATGTTAGCCTAACCAGCAATGCTCACATCCTGTGAATTAATTTTTAAAACTGGGCAGACGATCAAAGGCTTGGTCGAAGAGGCGAGTTTTAAAGAGTGCCTTAAAAATGGAGGAAAGTGAGGGACAAAGATAAAAACAATTCAGGAGAGACTTCCTTTGATGTATTTACAGCAAAATACTGCAGATGCTGGAGATCGGAATCAAAAATTAGTATTTTGAGTCTGATATGAAACTAACTATTGCTCTCTTCACAGATGCTGCCAACCTGCTCAGTTTCTCCAGCACACTTTTTATTCAACGTATGGCCCCACCACAGGCCATTGTGGCTCAGCAGACATGCACACTGCACCCGGCTGGCTGGCAACTGCCCAGCTACCTGACAATAAACTGGCAGAAGGTTGGAAGAACACAGCAAGTCAGGCAGCATCAGGGAGGTGGAATGTCAATGTTTCAGGTGTAACCCTCCTTCAAGGCTGGGGGTGGGTGTGGGGGATCTGCAGATAAAGGGGGTGGCGGGGCAGAGTGGCTAAGTGTGGATAGGTGAAGACAGGTAAAGGGTACAACCTGGTTGGTTAGGAGGAGGAATTAATCCAGCTTGTGGCAGGGAGGAGTGAAAGGGATGGACAATTTCCTTTTTATCTTTAAAAAGTCACGGCTTGTGGGCGTGGGCGGCACGGTGGTTAGCACTGCTGCCTCACAGCGCCAGAGACCCGGGTTCATTTCCTGCCTCAGGCGACTTACTGTGTGGAGTTGGCACATTCTCCCCGTGTCTGCGTGGGTTTCCTCTGGGTGCTCCGGTTTCCTCCCACAGTCCAAAAATATGCAAGTTAGGTGAATTGGCCACGACTGACTGTGTGGAGTTTGCACGTTCTCCCCGTGTCTGCGTGGGTTTCCTCCGGGTGCTCCGGTTTCCTCCCACAGTCACAAAGATGTGCGGGTCAGGTGAATTGGCCATGCTAAATTGCCCGTAGTGTTAGGTAAAGGGGTAAATGTAGGGGTATGGGTGGGTTGCGCTTCGGCGGGTCGGTGTGGACTTGTTGGGCCGAAGGGCCTGTTTCCACACTGTAAGTCTAATCTAATCTCATCTAATCTAAATTGACAATAGTGTTAGGGGCAGGGATAAATGTAGGGGAATGGGTCAGGGTGGGTTGCGCTTCGGCGGGTTGGTGTGGACTTGATGGGCCGAAAGGCCTGTTTCCACATTGTAGGTAATCTAAAAAGTTAGCTATCTGACAAAGCAGCAGCATATCAAAAATTGTATTTTCAAATAATTCCATTGTACTATAACCTGGTGCCATGGGACTCCTGACTTTGTCCACCCCAGTCCAGGGGCACTTCCAGGTTAAACTTGACAATTCACATCTCTGTTGTCTTACATCATATAAAGATGAACTAGCAAGCATTTACCCAAACCATGAGTTAAATTCTCTGATTTTACCAAACACCATCCTGCCCCAATCCACCGGTTACTGAAAACCACACCCACGATCTTATATCTGGTAGGGTCCAACTATTCCAATGTTCTTCTGATTACTATACTGCCAACTTGACTTCATCCCAAGCACAACCACTAGTCTCCTACCTCAGTGATTCCTACTCACACATGTTCACTGACCTACTCTGGCTTTCAGTACTGAAAAATTTAAAATTCTCATCCTTGTATTTAAATCCCTGCATTACCTCACCATTTTTATTCTCAGTCACCTCTTTTATAGCCATACACCTCTGAAAGAATGTTTTGCCTCTCCAATTCTAACTTCATGCATACTCACCAATTTTTATCACTCCATCACTGACAGCCATGTTTTTCACTACCGAGACCCCAAGCCCTGGAATTCCTCTCAATCTCAGTCTTTTCATTTAAGCTGGTCCTTAAGTTGCTCTTTTAAATTTTGATCACCACCCCAACAATTTCTTACTGTAGCTTGTTAAATTTGATTTCATAACACTTATATGAAGGGCCATGGGATGCTTTGCTACCTTTGAGGTATCATTATAATCTCTCCAATTATCAATGAAACTCATTGCCCCATCAAAAGCAATCTTGAAAACGGTCTTTCCCAACAGTTATTATAAATGCAAAATACAGGAGATGATGAAAATCAAAAGATCTGAAATTATAACAAGATGTAGGGAAATGACAGAAGCTAAATGATTACTTTTGTGCCTATCTTCATGGAAGAAGCTACAAGAAATCTTCCAAGAGGAGTATCAAAGGAACCAATGAAAATGCTAAACTGAAAGCAATTAGTCAAATGAAGTAGCACTGGAGAAATTAATGACATGGATAGTTGACAAACTCTAAAGATCTGACAATATACATTCTGAAACTGAAAGCTATCTATAGAGGTAAATACATTGATCACTTTGCGAAATTCTACACGTTCTGTAGCCTGCAGATTGGAATTTTGCAAATACATCACTGAGGAAATTTAAGATCAGTTAACCTGATATCAATGGTAGGGAAAATGCTACAATTTATTTTAAGCAATATGATTAACTGTATACTTAGAAAATAATAAACAGATTATTAAAACAGAAAGCAAGTCTGATAAAGTTGTGTAGTTTGAGGATGTTACTAGCAAAAGTAAAAAAAAGGGGGAAAACTAATGATGGGATGTCTTTGGATTTTCAGAATGTTTCAATAAGGCCCTGCATAGGAGGTTAATAAACAAACCCATAGCCCTTGGAATAGGTAGCTATATACCAGCATGGATTAAAGTTTGATGAACAGAAAGAATACCAAGTAGGATGAAATATGTCATTCTGAGGCTGCCCGGGTGGAACTAGTGAAGCACTGCAAAGATCAGTCCTTGAGCCTCAGCGGCATAGGGACCAAATGTTATATTCCCAAATTTGCAGATGACACAAGGTGTAAAGAGGTTTCAAGAGACAGACTGAGTGAGTTGGCAATACTATGGCAGGTGAATATACTATGGATAACAAATGCTGTAGGAAGGATAGAATAGTGGGGGGGGGGGGGGGGGGGGGGAGAAAGAGAGAGGAGGGGGAGTGGCATTTTTGATAAGGAATAGTGTTACTGCTGTACTTGGGGAGGATATTCCTGCGACTGCATCCAGGAAAGTTATTCAGATGGAACTGAGAAATATGAAAAGAGATGATCACCTTATTCTGATTATATTATGGACCCCCTAATAGTCAGCGAGAAAGTGACAAAAATTTGGAAGTAGATGGCATTCATCTATAAGAATACTAGGGTGGCTATGGTTTCCAAACATAGCCTTGGACTGCCATGGCGTTAAATCTATAGATGGAGAAGAATTTGTTAAGTGCGTACAAGAAAATTCTCAGATTCGGTATATGGATGTTCTTACTAGAGAAGGTGCAAACCTTGACCTACTCTTGGGAAATAAGGCAGGTTAGGTGACTGAGGTGTCAGTGGGGGAGCACTTTGGGGCCAGCGACCATAATTCTATTCGTTTTAAAATAGTGATGGAAAGGGTAGACCAGATCTAAAAGTTGAAGTTCTAAATTGGAGAAAGGCCAATTTTGACATTATTAGACAAGAACGTCCAAAAGGTGACTGGAGGGAGGTGCTCGCAGGTGAAGGGACAGCTAGAAAATGGGAAGCCTTCAGAAATGAAATAACGAGGGTCCAGAGACAGTATATTCCTGTGAAGTTGACAGAAAAAGCTGGTAGATGTAGGAAAATGCTGGGTGACTAGGAAACTGAAGTTTTAGTGAAGAAAAAGAAGGAAGCACACATCAGATATATACAGCAGAAATTGAGTTTATCCTGTAGGAGTATACTTCAGGGGAAAAATCAGAAGGGCAAAAAGGGGACATGAGATAGCTTTGGCAAATAAGGTAAAGGAGAATCCAAAGGGTTTTTATAAATACATTAAAAGGACAAAAGGGTGAATCAAGAGACAATAGGGCCCCTCAGCAAGGCAGCCTATGTGTGTAGCCACAGGAGATGGAGGAGATACTAAACGAGTATTTTGCATCAGTGTGTACTGGGGAGAAGGTCATGGAATTCATAGAATGGGGAGAAATACTTGGTGACAACTTGAAAAAACGTCCATATTACAGAGAAGGAGGTGCAGCATGTCTTGAAATGCACAGAAATGGTCAAATACCCAGGACCTGATCAGGTGTGCTCAAGAGTTCTGTGGGAAGTTAGGCAAGTGATTGCTTGCCTCCTTGCTGAGATATTTGTATCATCAACAGTCATAGGCAAGATGCTGGAAGACTGGAGGTTGGCTAATATATTGCCACTATTTAAGAAAGTTGGAAAGGACAAGCCAGGGAACTATAGATGAGCCTGATATCGATGGTGGGCAAACTGTCGGAGGGAATTCTGAGAGACAGGATTTACATGTATTTGCAAAGGCAAGGACTGATTAGGGAAGTCAGCATGGCTTTGTGCTTAGGAAATAGTGTCTTATGAACTTGATTGAGTTTTTTGAAGTAGGAAAGAGGATTGATGAGGGCAGTACAGTGGATGTGATCTATATGGACTGCAGCAAGACGTTCAGCAAGGTTCCTCATGGGTTAGCAAGGTTAGATTGCATGGAATACATGGAGAACTAGCCATTTGGATACAGAACTGGCTCAAAAGGTAGAAGACAGAGGGTGGTGGTGGAGGGTTGTTTTTCAGAATGGAGGCCTGTGAGCAGTGGAGTGCTACAAGGATCGGTGCTAGGTACACTATTTTTCATCATGTATATAAATAATTTGGATGTGTGCATAATAGGTATAGTTAGTAAGTTTGCAAGTGACAAAAAATGGGAGGTGTAGTGGACAGTGAAGGTTACCTCAGATTGCAACAGGATCTGGATCAGATGGGCCAATGGGCCAAGAAGTGGCAGATGGAGTTTAATTTAAGTAAATGCGAGGTGCTGCATATTGGGAATGCAAATCTTACCAGGACTTATACACTTAATGGTAAGGTCCTAGAGTGTTGCTGAACAACGAGACCTTGGAGTGCAGGTTCATAGCTCCTTGAAAGTACAGTCGCAGGTACATAGGATAGTGAAGGCGGCATTTGGTATGGTTTCCTTTATTGGTCAGAGTATTGAGTACAGGAGTTGGGAGGTCATGTTGCGGGTGTACAGACATTGGTTAAGCCACTTTTGGAACATTGCATGCAATTCTGGTCTCCTTCCTATCAGAAGGATGTTGTGAAATGTGAAAGGGCTCTGAAAAGATTTACAAAGATGTTGCAAGGTTGGAGGATTTAAGCTATAGGGGAAGGCTGAACAAGCTGGGGCTGTTCTCCCTGGAGTATCGAAGGCTGAAGGGTGACCTTATAGAGGTTTATAAAATCATGAGGGGCATGGATAGGAATAAACAAAGTCTTTTCCCTGGGGTGGGGGAGTCCAGAACTAGAGGGCATAGGTTTAGGATGAGGGGGAAAAGGATATAAAAGAGACCTAAGGGGCAACTTTTTCCACACAGAGGGTGGTGCATGTATGGAATGAGCAGCCAGTGGTGGAGGATGGTACAATTATAGCATTTAAAACATATCTGGATGGGTATATGAATAGGAAGGGTTTAGAGGGATATGAGACAAGTGCTGGCAAACGGGACTGGATTAGGTGAGGATAACTAGTTAGATAGGACGAGGTGGACCGAAGGGTCTACCTCCATGCTGTACATCTCTATGACAGCACGTTTGAGGTTATCCCTTTGATTGGATGAAGAGGTGCAAGATTTTTCTTAAATGGGGAGAAATTGGGAAATATTGATGTCTAAAGAGACCTGGATATCAATATTCATGAGTCACTGAAATCCAACATGCAAGTGCAACAATCAGTTAGGAAGGCATATGGTAGATTGGCCTTTATCATAAGAGGATTGGAGTGCAGGAATAAAAATGTTCTGCTTCATTTCTGTAGAATCTTTTTGAGATTTGCACCTGAAATTTTGTTGTAAGGCTTCTTAAAAGGAAGGATATACTTGCCATAAAGGGGTTATAGTGAATATTCACCAGAATAATCCACGGGACAACAGGATTGTTCTTGTAGGAGACAGAGCCTTCTCAAGTTTAAAAGAGAGAAAAAAGTGATTTAACTGAAATTTATAAAATCCTTACAGGCCTCAACAAGGAAGATACAGGTAGGATTCTTTCCTGATTAAGGAGGGGGAGTTTTGGAGTCTAGAACCCAGACAAGCTATTTAGGACCAATATGACAAGTTCACCTGTACCTCCACACACATCATCTATTGCATCCGCTGCACCCGATGTGGCCTCCTCTATATTGGTGAGACAGGCCGCTTACTTGCGGAACGCTTCAGAGAACACCTCTGGGCCGCCCGAACCAACCAACCCAATCACCCCGTGGCTCAACACTTTAACTCCCCCTCCCACTCCACCGAGGACATGCAGGTCCTCGGACTCCTCCACCGGCAGAACACAACTACACGACGGCTGGAGGAGGAGCGCCTCATCTTCCGCCTGGGAACCCTCCAACCACAAGGTATGAATTCAGATTTCTCCAGCTTCCTCATTTCCCCTCCCCCCACCTTGTCTCAGTCGGTTCCCTCAACTCAGCACCGCCCTCCTAACCTGCAATCCTCTTCCTGACCTCTCCGCCCCCACCCCACTCCGGCCTATCACCCTCACCTTGACCTCCTTCCACCTATCCCACCTCCATCGCCCCTCCCCCTAGTCCCTCCTCCCTACCTTTTATCTCAGCCTGCTTGGCTCTCTCTCTCTTATTCCTGATGAAGGGCTTATGCTCGAAACGTTGAATTCTCTATTCCTGAGATGCTGCCTAACCTGCTGTGCTTTGACCAGCAACACATTTGCAGCCAATATGAGGAGAAACTTCTTCACTCAGGAGCAGTAAATCTTTGGAATTCTATACCCTAAAAGCTGTGAAAGTTCAGCCAGAGTATGTTCAAGTCAGAGGTTGATTTATTTTTGGATACTAATGACATCAAGGAACATGGGGAAGTGCGTGTGGGAAAATCATGTTGCAGTAAGTGATCAATCATGATCTAAAATGATGGAGTACACTCAAAATGCCAATGGCTACTCCTATATTCCAAAAACAGAAAGTGGTCGACAGATCAGGCAGCACCCACTGAAAAAAACAAGTTAATGCTTCAGGTCAGTTCTGAAGAAAGTCACAAATGTGAAAGATCATCAGTTTAGGAGCAAACTACTGCAGATGCTGGTATCTGACAACAGAAGAAAACTGGAGATCACAGCAGGTCAGGCAACATCTATGGAGATGAAGCAAGCTAGCATTCCAGTCTAGATGACTCTTCATCACACAATGTGGAGGGGGTAGCATTTATGCAATAGTGGATGGAGTAGGAAGAAACAACGTTGAATGACTTAATCTGAACTATTAACATCTTTTTCCCCAATAACATTCCTTCACCCCCAAATATTGCATAAACACTATCTGCTCCATATTTCATGTCAACTCTGAAAAAGAGTCATTCAAAGTCGAAACGTTCGGTTGCTTTTTCTCCATGGATGCTGCCTGCCCGCCTGTGATCTTCAGCATTTCTTGTTTTCAGTGAATACAAACCGATGAATTAGTTAGTTATCCATAAATGCTGTCGGACACGACGACTGCTCACACCAACAAAACGTTAACTTCCCCGTACTATTATTATTTTTTGAGATGGTTCACGACATGAAGGAATCAGTGCTGTTACTTGTAAAATGTGTGCTTCGGGCATAAATTTGTATGGGCATCACACCTACACTTATACGCTGTCGTATGCGGGTAATACCTAAAATGTCACACGATATTTACGATTGTGACAGAAGTCCGTCAGTGATTTAATGTTATTTAGTGGCACGTCAACAGAAAACTCGAAACCTTCCAAACTTGCAGCAGGTTCACATAAACAAACCCTTATTTTTAAGAAATAGAGGGAGCAATTCTACTTTTTAAATATTTACTAAATACCTTTAACTACTTATATTGTAACGTTTATGTCAGCACAGCATTCCTGATTCTTACAAAATACGGGTAAAGAAACATTCCGTAATCTAGTATCTAAACATTCCGATAACACGAGTAAAGAGCCACAGGGATCTTACGTATTGGCAACGGAGCACGGAAAGTTTACAAACAAGTGCTAATTTTGCTACTCTTGGCCTAAGGTCAACATCAACAAATACCCGGTGAATGTAAACTGCTACTGGTTTTAAAATAAAGTTTATATTTTTTTTTATAAAATGAAAAGGCTGTCCTTGATCCGGAGTTTATTACGAGAGAGGTGCCCGGGTCAGATATAGGCTCAGAGCTCCTGTTTCAGGGCTCTCTTCACTCACCCACTTTCCCGCATCACATTGCTGTCCCCGCAGTCACAGGCCCCGCCCGCCTGACTCCGAAACATGTTGAAATCGTGACCCGTGTGTTCCCCGGCGTTGAAGCACTCGGCGCACAGGGACATACACGGCGAGATCCCGCACGTCCTGCAGCGGTACGCCACGAAGTTGGCGGTCCACACCAAGCCGCAGAGGGTCGCGTTGTCATAGCCGCGCACCATTTTACAGAAGTCATCGAAGCTCTCGCCGCCGGCCATCAGGCTCTTGCACCACTCGATCACCTCGGCCTCGGCCACCGCTCTCTCCGGGCTCAGGACGCTATCCAGCAGCTCTCCGAGCAGCTGCACGCCCCGACCATCCTGCCGGCTGCACTCAGCCTTCAGCGAAGCGGCCGTACTCCTCTTGTCCCGGCCCAGTAGAGACGCCGCCATAGCGGCCCGCAGCCGGCCAGCCGAGCCTGCTTATTTATTTTGTTCTTGGAACAGCCTGCTGCCAACTCTCGTGAGAGTTCACCCGCCCCCGGAAGCAGGTAGAATGTCTGCGCGCCTCTTACCGGAAGTGCTCTCCACTACAGTTGGTGAGCGCGTTTCCCGGGGAGCGGGGATGTTGCTGAGATCTTCACAGAGACTTGTTTCCTAATCCCTCATTCCGAAAAATTACAACTCCTGGAAACGGTGCAGGAGGAACTCTTTGCAATGTGCGTGTGCGCGAACAAGCGCATACGTTCAGTGTAAATATTTTTGCTGCAACACGCAAACAGCAAAGCAACTTGAAATCTGAACGAAACGGCAGGAATTTGTTGGAAATGCTCAATCAGGTCTGTGGAAAGATAAAACAGGGTTGTAACGTTTCAAGTTTGACTTTATCAGAACAGAACACAGTTGGAAATCTAATAGGTTTTGAGCAAGTGAAAGTTGGCTCGGACGGTTGATGTTGGCTGAAAATGTGTTGCTGGTTAAAGCACAGCAGGTCAGGCAGCATCCAAGGAACAGGAAATTCGACATTTCGGGCATAAGCCCTTCATCAGGAATGCCCGAAACGTCGAATTTCCTATTCCTTGGATGCTGCCTGACCTGCTGTGCTTTAACCAGCAACACATTTTCAGCTGTGATCTCCAGCATCTGCAGACCTCATTTTTTACTCGGACGGTTGATGTTGGCAGGCTGACCCCATCACAAACAATAAAAGTAAGGCCCGCTTCAGCTGGCATGGGAGGACACGATAATCATTTATGCAACCATTTGTGCGTATGCTCGCATTTAACAACTGATGGTTGCATTTCCAGAGAGAGTAGCGAGTTATTTTAAAGCTAAGGTTTAGGCAACAAGGACAGAGTTCCTGTCTGGGAATCTTTTAAAATTGTCCAACTTTAAAGGAGAACCTTCTCAACACGTATTTTGCATATACCTACCTCAAGAACCCTGCAAACCACCCCACCCCCGTTTCTCACGCTATCCCCTAGGCAGCAAATCTCCCCATCAAACGCACAACTTTTCCCAGTACCGCTGCCCACATTCACCCTGCTGCCTTGTGCGTAGGAATTTAGAGCAATTTTAATGAAAGTAGCACCAGGTTTATAATGCTTCAAGTTTTTGACTGAACCGCAAATCTTAAGTGTCATAAAAATTAATTTGCAATTTCAAATTCTGTTAAAATAAAATCTAATTAATAGACGTAAAAGTTGGAAGAGGGGGCTAAATAATGAACATGTAAGCTGGGAGCATCATATTAGTAATGGGCAAGTGGGATACATGGGGCATTAATAATGGAAATGTAACATTGGAAAACATATTAGTAATTGATATGCAAGATGCCAAGAGGATGTTTCATTTTGTTGGGGAGGTTAGCACTAGTGGGCACAGTTTATGAATAAGACAGAAGATGATGCTGAAAAGAACTATTTTTGCTTAGGGGATCCTTGTATGTAGAATTTTCCCTCCAAGAAACAATGAAGGCTGGATCATTGAATGGATTCAAGGCTGAGTTAAATATATTTTGGAAGAAAAGTTTATGCAGTGGAGGGATGCAGACAGTAAAGTGGAATTAAGGCAACAATGAGATCAGTCATGATCTTCTGAATGATGGAGCAAGATTGAAGGACCAAATGACCTAGCTCCTAAGTCTCATGTTCGTCTTAGTAATATTAAAGTGTTGTCACTGATGTTGGAATGCATTGAACTAAATGAATCGCATTGTAATTTATCAGACTTGGACTTCCAAAACAAATTTATAATTGATAATACAGCATTGTGAAACCTTTTCCTCCATTCCAAAATCATAGACAATATACATACATTAGAGGTATTGCAGATAATGTAATTCTCACCCTCTCCCAGTATATAATTCCATTATGCTTCTCTACCACATTAAATTGACCTTTTATATTTAGTTCCATCTGAGTTCAACAGTTCTATTCATAATTCATCCCATAATAAAATAATCCTTGTATAACACTGCTAAATCAATAACCAGCAAATAACTTTTATTTAAATAAACAGCTGTTTGACATGAAAATACATATGTTTTGTAGATAGATACTGTGATAGAATATTAGACAATCATTGCTGCTTTTACCACTAACTTTTGTTTCTTTGTTCATTGTGATATTAAGTTCTAGATGTTTTCATTCTTGCTGATCTTCTTTCACTTAAAGTCATAGAGATGTAAAGTATGGAAACAGACCCTATAACACAATGTCCACCAAATATCCTGTATTTGGTCCATATCCCTCTAAACCCTTCCTATTCATATAGAAGTCCAGATGCCTTTTAAGTGTTATAATTGTACCAGTCTCCACCACTTCCTCTAGCAGTTCATTCCAAACATGCACCACCCTCAGGTCCCTTTTCTATCTTTCCCCTCTCACAATAAACCAATCCCTCCAGTTTTGGAATCCCTCTCCCCAGAGGAAAGACCTTGCCTATTTACCATATACATGTCACTCATGATTTTATAAACCTAAGGTCACCACTTTACCTCTGATGCTCCAAGGAAAATAGCCCCAGCCTATTCAGCCTCTTCCTACAGCTTAAACCCTCCAAGGTTGGCAATATCATGAATCCTTTCTGAACCCTTTCGAGTTTCACACCATCCTTCCAATAGGGGAGACCAAAATCACAAGTACTCCACCAAAAGTGGCCAAAAAACTGTACAGCTGCAATATGACATCCAACTCTTATATTCAGTGCACTAACCAATAAAGGCAAGCAGACCAAACACCTTTCCCACTATCCTATTTACATGTGACTCTACTTTCAAGGAACTATGAACCTGCACTCCAAGGTCTCTTTGTTCAGTAATATTCCCTAGGACCTTACCATTAAGTGTATAAGTCCTGTTCTGATTTGCCTTTCCAAAATCAAACACCTCACACTTATCTGATTTAAATTGAACCCGGTCTGCCACTCCTCAGCCCATTTCTCCATCTGATCAAGATCCCATTGAACTCTGAGGTAACCTTTGTTGTCCACTGCACCTCCAAATTTAGTGCCATCTGCAAACTGATTAACCATACCTCTTAAGTTTACATCCAAAGCATTTATGGATGTAAATTTGCTCACTGACCTGAAAGATTCATCATCATACTAGGTAACCTCACCAATGAGCCTCCAGTGAAGCACTAGTGTTATGACCCACTTTCTATTTATGTGTTTAGGTTTCCTTGGGTTGGTGATGTCATTTCCTGTGGGGATGTCATTTCCTGTTCTTTTTCTCAGAAGTTGATAAATGGGGTCCAAGTCAAGAAGCTTGTTGATAGAGTTCCAGTTGGAATACATATGAGGAAGGACACCACATCTATCCTAGGACAAGCCAAACAGAGACATGCCTGAGAATTCCTAGAAGCATGGTATTCCAACCTGTACAGCTGCAATATGACCATTCCAAATATTTATTTATAAATGACAAAAGCCAATGGATCTAGCACCTATCATTGTGGCACTTCGCTAGTCACAGGTCTCCAGTCTGAAAAGCAATCTACCCTCTGTGGCAGATGGAGTTTAAGTTAGATAAATGTGAGTGCTGCATTTTGGGAAAACAAATCAAAGCAGGAATTATACACTTAATGGTAAGGTCCTAGAGAGTGTTGCTGAACAAAGAGACCTTGGAGTGCCAATTCATAGCTCCTTGAAAGTAGAGTTGCAGATGGATAGGATAGCGAAGAAGGTGTTTGGTATGCTTTTCTTTATTGGTCAGAGAGTATTGAGTACCGGGGTTGGGAGGTCATATTGCAGTTATACAGGATTTTAGTTAGGCCACTGTTGGAATATTGTGTGCAGTTCTGGTCTCCTTCAATCAGGAGAATGTTGTGTAACTTGAAAACATTCAGAAAAGATTTACAAGGATGTTCCCAGGGTTGGAGGATTTGAGCTATAGGGAGAGGTTGAATAGGCTAGGGCTGTTTTCCCTGGATCGTTGGAGGCTGAGGAATGACCATAAGGAAGTTTATAAAAGCAGAAGGGGCATGGATAGGTTAAATAGACAAAGTTTCTTCCCTGGGGTTCGGAGAGTCCAGAACTAGAGGGCATAGGTTTAGCGTGAGAGGGAAAAGGTATAAAAGAAACTTAAGGGGCAACTTTTTCAGAGGGTGGTAAGTGTATGGAATGAGCTGCCAGAGGAAGTAGTGGAGGCTAGTACAATAGCAAATTTAAAAGGCATCTGGATAGGTATCTGAATAGGAAGGGTTTGGAGGGATATGGGCCAGGTGCTGGCAGTTGGGAGTAAATTGGGTTGGGATATCTGGTCGGCATGGACGAGTTGGACCGAAAGATCAGTTTCCGTGCTGTGCATCTCTATGACTCTTCTCAATTTTATCTTTGAAGGAGATTTGTGTATATCCAGGACAGGATTTTCAGAGATGCAATTAGAGCACAGCTAGGTAACCTTAACAGAGTATTTGCTATCTGGCTGAAACCCAAAACCACGGATCTTAGTGCTCAGTCACCTCGAAGGAGGATGTTATCTCACCAACTTATCTGGTCAATGAGGAATTGTTGTTTCAGGTGGGAAACCTAACCCCACTCTTTCACCGGTTGCCGTATCACTAACTCAGATTTTTATTGTCATGTTTCCCTTTGTTCGCTCCTTATTTAAACGTTGTATTCTTTCCTTTCCATCAGCTGAACTTGGCATGGTTTATGAACCTTAGGGACTAGAGGATCGAAAACCAAAAGAACGTGTTGGAGCAACTCAGCAAATCTGGCCAGCAGCATCTGTGGAGAGAGAGTTAATGTTTCAAGCCCAATATCATTTCTTCGGAACTGAAGAATTGGGCTGTGCTTGTAGTCAGGGGTTGGAGTTGGTTGCACACGGGCTACAAAAACCATGAAGCGTTTCAAACTGAAAGAATTGGAGAGTTTATTGCAGCGAGTGGATGTTTTTGAGCAGCCGAAGTTACTCCTAGAACAATATCCCACGAGCCCACATATAGCAGGTAAGTGGTGCGAACACTCATCAAAATTACATTTCCTTTAAAATATCAGAAGATACTGTCGGCAACATGCTGTAACATAGTAATGAGAACTAAGAAACTACTTAAGTTTAAACAGCTAACCTTTGAGAGAAACATCGACACATCGACCCCTACAGACCCATTGTCTTCCTGCCCCACCGACATGATCTCATCCTATCTCGACTCCATCCTCTCCCTCGGTTCAGACACTTCCCATCTACATCCGCGAACTAACCACGCCATTCACCTCTTTAGTAATTTCTTGTTCTCCAGCCCCCAGTGCTTTATTTACATTGTGGGCATGCAGTCCTTATGCATGTCCACACCCCACAAAGATGGCCTTCACGCACTTAGCTTCATCCTCTCCAACAAACCCATCCAGTCCCCTTCCACCAGTACCCTCCTCGACCTCCTTTTTAAATTCCTGCCTAACTCTCTCTAATCTTCCTTCAGAATCTCAACCTTTTCCCTTCTATGTCGTTGGTTCCAATGTGGACAATGATCTCTTGCTGGCCCCTCTCCCCCTTGAGAATATTCTGCACCCTCTCTGAGACATCCTTGATCCTGGCACCAGGGAAACAACACACCATTCTGATTTTTCACTGCTGGCCACAGAAATGTCTGTCTGTACCTTGGGCTAGAGAGTCCCTTAACACAATTGATCTCTTGGAACCCTTCGTACCACTCGTTGCATTAGAGACCGTCTCAATACCAGAAATTTGGCTGTTCGTGCTACGTTCCCCTGTGAATTGATCACCCCTACATTTTCCAAAACAGCATACTTGTTTGAAACTGGGATAGCCATAGAAGACTCTTGCACTAGTTGCCTACCTCTCTTACCTTTCCTGGAGTCAACCCATCTATGTGATGTATCTACGACTTTTCCCCCTTCTTATAACTGCCATCCGTCACATACTGTTGGTGTTGCAAATTCCTCATTGCCTCTAACTGTCTCTCCAACCGATCCATTTGATCTGATAGGATTCACAACCAACAGCATTTATTGCAGATATAATCCACGGTAACCTTTAAACTATCTTTAAACTCCTACATCTGACAAGAAGTGCATATCACTCTACTAAAGGCCATTTTTGCTCCTTCACAATCTATAGATCCAGAAAATAACTCTGCTGTTTCAGTCGCACTTCCAAAAATGTTGACTTATTTATAAGACAGAATACCAAAAGACATAGGAATGGAAGTAAGGCCATTCGGCTCATCAAGTCCACTCCACAATTTAATCATGGCTGATGGGCATTTCAACTCCACTTGCCACGCTCTCCCCATATCCCTTAATTCCTCATGAGATCAAGAATGTGTCAATCTCTGCCTTGAAGACATTAAATGTCTTGGCCTCCACTGCGCTCTGTGGCAGTGAATTCCACAGGCCCACCACACTCTGGCTGAAGAAGTGTCTACTCAATTCTGTGCTAAATTGATCCCGTCTAATTTAAAGGTTGCACCCACGGGTCTTAGTCTCCCTGCCTAACAGAAACATCTTCCCAGCGTTCATCCTCTTTAAGTTATCTTCTCAGTTTCTATTAGATCTCAACCTTCTAAACTCTAATAAATACAATCCCATGATCTTCAGCTGATCATCATATGTTAGGCTTACTCTCCCAGGATCATCCATGTGAATCTCTGCTGGACACAATCCAGTGCCAGTATGTCCTTCCTGAGGTGTGGGGCCCAAAGTTGGACACAATATTCTAAGTGGGGTCTAACTAGAGCTTTATAAAGTCTCAGAAGAACACCGCTACTTTTATATACCAACCTTCTTGAGATAAATGACAACATTACATTCGCTTATTTAATCACGGATGCAACCTGCAAGTTAACCTTTACAGAGTCCTGAACTAGCACTCCCAGATCCCTTTGTACTTTGGATTTACAGATCATCTCACTGTTTTGAAAATAGTCCATGCCTGTATTCTTTTTTCTAAAGTGCAAGACCTCACATTTGCTCACTTTGAATTTCATCAGCCATTTCCTGGACCACTCTTACTAAACCGTCTAAATCTTTCTACAGCCTCCCCACCTCCTCAGTACTATCTGCCTGTCCACCTAACTGCGTATCGTTGGCAAACTTCACAAGAATGCCCCCAGTCCCTTCATCCAGATCATTAGTATGTAAAGTGAACAGTTGCGGCCCCAACATTGAACCGTGCAGGACATCACTTGTCACCAGCTGCCATTCCGAAAAAAAGAACCTTTTATCCCAACTCCCTGCCTTGTGTCAGATGCCAATCCTCAATCAATGCCAGTAGCTCACCTCGAACACCATGAGCTCCTCACCTTACTTTGCAGCCTCCCATGAGGCAACTTATCAAAGGCCTTTTGGAAGTCTAGATAAATAACATCCACTGGGTTTCCCTGGTCTAACCTACTTGTTGCCTCTTCAAATAATTCTAACAGGTTTGTCAGGCACGACCTTCCCTTACTAAATCCATGCCGACTTGTTCCAAGAATTTAGAAATCTCATCCTTAATAATGGATTCTAGAATTTTACCAACAACCGAGGTTAGGGTAATTGGCCTATAATTTTTTATCTTTTGTCTTTATCCTTTCTTGAACAAGGGGGTTACAACAGCGATTTCCCATTCATCTGGGACTTTCCCTGACTCCAGTGACTTTGAAAGATCAGTCAGCACCTCTGCTATTTCCTCAGCCACCTCCCTCAAAACTCTAGGATGTAGCCCTTCAGGGCCAGGAGATTTATCAAGTTTTAGACCTCTTAGCTTTTCTAGCACTATCTCTTTTGTAATGCCAACCACACTCAACTCTGCCCCCTGACTCTCCATAATTGCTGGGATATTACTCATGTCTTCCACTGTGAAGACTGACACAAAATACGTATTAAGTTCTTCAGCTATTTCTTTATCTCCCATCACTAGCCTTCCATCATCAATTTGCAACGGGCCAATGTCTACTTTTGCCTCTCATTTGTTTCTTATATATTGAAAGAAACTTTTACTATCATTTCTAATATTACTGGCTAGCCTACCTTCATATTTGATCCTCACCTTCCTTATTTCTCTCTTTGTTATCCTCTGGTTTTTGTAGCCTTCCCAATCTTCTGATTTCTCAGTGCTCTTGGCCACTTTATGGGCTGTCTCTTTTTCTTTGATTCATTTCCTAACTTCCTTTGTCAGCCATGGCTGACTAATTCCTCCTGGATAATCTTTGTTTTCTTTGGGATGAACTTCCATACCGTGTCCTCAGTTACACCCAGAAACGCCAACCATTGTTGCTCTCCTGTCTTCCCCGCTAGGTTCTGCTTCGATTTTCATCAGTTCCTCTCTTGTGCCCCTGTGATTACCTTTTATTTAACTGCAACTCCATGACATCTGATTTTGCCTTCTCTCTTTCAAACTGCAAACTGAACACAACCATATTATGTTCATATTTATCTATCTAACTCAGCTTTGAATAAATTCAATGCCCTAGCTAACAATGCTTTCTAGCATAATCTCACTCAGAGGGGAAAAAGAATGTTTGTTTTAAAAGAGAGACATTGTATTTTTAAACTGCATCAACTAATGTTAGTTTGCTGCCAAGATAGACTCTAGCCAGATCAGATGGTGATTTGGAAAGCTAAATAAATTGCACTTTTTACCTTAATGGGGCAAAGATTTGGGTGTTACTGGGTTAAAAGTTATTGGCATTTTGTAGGTCACATCTTTGAAAGATGAAAAAAAAATCAGCTGCAGTAGCACTTTAACAGAGGACACACAGTTATGAAGTTGAAAGTTTCTAAATCTCATTGTAAATAAGATTACTTTTAATGGTAAAGGGCGGCACAGTGGTTAGCACTGCTGCCTCACAGCGCCAGGGACCTGGGTTCAATTCCCGCCTCAGGCGACTGACTGTGTGGAGTTTGCACGTTCTCCCCGTGTCTGTGTGGGTTTCCTCTGGGTGCTCCGGTTTCCTCCCACAGTCCAAAGATGTGCGGGTCAGGTGAATTGGCCATGCTAAATTGCCCGTAGTGTTAGGTAAGGGGTAAATGTAGGGGTATGGGTGGGTTGCGCTTCGGCGGGTCGGTGTGGACTTGGGCCAAAGGGCTTGTTTCCACACTGTAAATAATCTAATCTAAAAAAAAATGCAGGATGAATTCAAATTTGTTTGAGGAGCAATTTATCTGCTGACAGTTTCCAACTGACAGGTTTCCAGTAAAAGCAGTACGAGGAGCTGAAAGTTGGCCAAGAACTGGCAAATTGATTCTCTGTCAAAAAATGTGGTGCTGGAAAAGCACAGCTGGTCGGGCAGCATCCGAGGAGCTGGAGAGTCAATGTTTCAAACATAAGCTCTTCAGGAATGTGAGGGGGTCCAATAGGGCTGAGAGATAAATGGGAGGGAGGTGGGGCTGGGTGGAAGGTAGCTGGGAATGTGATAGGTAGATGAAGGTGGGGGTTGATGGTGATAGGTCAGAGTGGAGGGTGGAGCAGATAGGTGAGAAGGAAGATGGACAGGTAGGACAGATCAAAAGGACGGTGCCAAGTTAGAGGGTTGGGGTCTGGGATAAGGTGGAGAGAGGGGAGATGAAGAAGCTCGTGAAATCAACATTGATCCCGTGTGGTTGGAGGGTCCCAAGGTGGAAGATAAGGTGTTCTTCCTCTAGGTGTTGGGTGGCTAGAATTTGGTGGTGGAGGAGGCCCAGGACTTGCATGTCCTTGGCAGAGTGGGAGGGAGAGTTGAAGTGTTTGGTCACAAGGTGGTGGAGTTGTTTGGTGCATATATCCCAGAGATGTTCTCTGAAATGTTCTGCAACTTGTCGTTCTGTCTCCCCAATGTAGAGGAGACCACATTGGGATTAATGTCGATTTCACCAGTTTCCTCATCTTCCCTTCCGTCAGCTTATCCCAGATCCAAACTCCCTCTTGAACTGTCCTACCTGTCTGTCTTGCTTCCCACCTATCTGCTCCACCTTCCACAGCAACCTAGCACCATCAACCCCACCTTCATCTACCTATCACATTCCCACCTACCTTGCCCCTGCCAGCCCAAGCTCCTTCCATTTATCTCTCAGCCCCCTTGCCCTGCCCCACATTTCTGATAGGAAATTCCTGATGAAGGGCTTATGCCCGAAACGTCGAATTTCCTGTTCCTTGGATGCTGCCTGAGCTGCTGCGCTTTTCCAGCACCACATTTCTGATGAATAGCTTATACTTGAAACGTCGACTCTCCCTGCTCCTCAGATGCTGCATGACCAACTGTGCTTTTCCAGCACCAACGTTTTGACTGATCTCCAGCATCTGCAGTCCTCACTTTCTCCAAGTAGATTCTGTGTCCAGGTCTTGTAAATTTCTTGCTCAACTCAGTTTGAATTCCTCCAGCCAAACTGCCATTTTTCTCAATATAACAGCAGCCTTGGTCAAAGTAATAATTAATATCCTTTGTGACTGCTATCTCTCATCAATGCCCTATTACATTGGATACCATTGACAAAGCTGCAATCTTTCATGCACCTCATATCCATGTAGTTTCGTTGCTAGCAATCTGAAAGCAGTCAATGTTAGTTGACGCCAGAGCTGACAGAGCAATGATCTACTCCAAATTTCCTCCTCTTCGTTTTCTCCATTTTGAGACACAAACTGACAACACACTTGTGATGCTATAACTACCTCCGCTGCCATCTGTCATCAAGTCATGAAAAAGTTTTAACCACCTGTATTCTACCAAAAACATGAGTTTAAGCTCCCACTATGAACTCTGCTGTCTTGTTACTGACACTATCTCAGAGTACCCTTAAATAACAACTGCAAAATCTTGGACACTGCTCTGCCAAATGCTGAGATTTAAACTCAGACAAATGATCTCAATAACTTGTTTCCAACAGCACAATTGCACACCTCAGTGCTTCTGCTATTGAAACCAATATGTGTGGGTTTTTTTGTTCACCTAGATACTTCCTCTCGTGGTCGCTTTGCTGGTATTAAATTCATTAATTCCAACTTCTTCAAAATGCACTCGTTTGGATAAAAAGATTTGGCATCTACGGGCTCTGCCAACATCATGTACAGCTTGTAATTTGTTTGATCTGCCAGCATATTGTGTAACATTTCATCAATTACTACAGTTTCTTTCTGTGAAACTTGTCAAAAAGACTTTCTATGACAATGTTCATTACTACCTCTAAGTTATATATCTCCTTAAACTCGACATTTGAAATTTTCTTGTTATCTGTTCAAAATTCCAATGACATGCCAAAAGCTATGCCAACGTTCTTTTCCATAACCTTATCAACTCGTTTGATTTGTCCCTTGTTATTTATTACTCTATATATTGTTACCCTGAACACAGTCATTACATCTACAAAATATCACAAATATTTTGATCCTTATCTCATATTTTCAGATCCATAGCTACATAATTAGTATTTATATCATGTTGGTGTGATTTTTCTCAGCAAGGGTTTCATACTGTTTATCCACAACTCCAGGTTCCCTTAACAGTATTTTTTTTTGCGAAGCAGGATGGCAAATTGTCTGAGAATCCTCTTGTTGGCCAGACTTTTGATTCCAAAGGACTTAGTGTTCTCAACAATTTATTCATCCAGTGTATTGTAAATGTATGGCTTCACTGAAGACAAATTTTCCATATTCGTTACCATCTTTGCTCTTTTCACCAAATGCTCAAAGAATGACTTAATACGAACTGTATATCACTGGGCTCCGTCAGAGGTGATGAAAAGATACATTCCAGATATTTCACATAGTTGTTGCGTTGCCATAGTCTTAACAGACCATAGGGACTGCTATCTTATTTGAGAGAGAAGCAACTGGTGGTGATTTAACCTGAGGGCCACCAGACCTCAAGGAAGAAGTTGAGAAGGAGAGTCCTTCATGGTAACCTCAAACCGGTGATAGGAATTGAATCCATGCTGTTGGCATTACACTGCTGTATAAACCAACAATCCAGCCAAATGGATTCCCTTCATATAGTAGGACCATGCTTTATAGATGTTAATATATTATCATTCCCAAACCTAAAGCAAGTACTATTTTCACATTCAACACGTATATGATAAGTTAGGTGATCACCTGATTCTCAACATGTCTGAACATTTGTAATCAAGTAAGACAGTTTTAACAATGCTGAAATTCACCATATTTTCAGGGCAACTAGGTTAGTATCTATGTTAGCGTGCATCTCCCAGAAGCACAGGAGAATTAAAGTGTAAATGCATTTATATTTTATAAAGCTAATGTGAAATTACAAAAAATGATAATTTGCAAAGAAATTCACAGGTATGCTACAGTTGAATGAACATTTTTATTTTACTGCACATAGAATCATATCATTTAATAAAATGAATGTTAATGATCTTCTTATTTCAGCACATATGCTATATACCATACACACAACATTCGATGACATTGAGAGTAAGTTGATTGGAGATCTTGGGTGTGGATGTGGAGTTCTAAGTATTGGAGCAGCTATGCTAGATGCGGGGTATGTGGATTGCAAAATGCAATCAATATGTACTTCTGAGTTTTATTTTATAAAATGTATAATTTATGCAACATGACAACTTCCCTTAAACCATTTGCATTATCAACATTATAGTTATTTTATGTAGCTAATTTACTTCTGATTATAAAATAATTACAAATTTTAATATGGATATTAGTGTACAGGTATGTTTTTGGGTAAGGTTAGCTTGAATCACTTTTACCTCAATTTTGTTTTGGAGTTTAAATTTAAATGCTATTACTTCAGCTTAACTTTAAAATAACTTACATTTCCTCACACTATGACAAAGAACTTCACAACTAATTACTTCTGTTTGCAGTTGCTGATGTGGATAAATACAGCAGCAAATCTTTGGCATAGCAAAACTCCATCAACAAGAAGTGCGAAGAAATTAACTATTAATCTTCCCGAAAGCCCTTTGCTGAAGGATGGATTTGAGTCTATATTACCTACTTTGTATAAGTATTTATTTGGAGATTACATGCATGCACTTCCTAACCTATCATAATTTGTTTGTCTTTTTCTAAGAATATAAATGATTTTCCTGTTCATGCCCACTTCATGCACACAACTGAAGATACTTAATATACAATTAATGTGAACAACCGGTTTTTTTTTGCAATTATGTTGGCTAGTACATCAAAATAACTTGCTACTTTCCTGGTGTTATGAGATCTTGGCCACAAGACATGAACTCAATTTAACACTTCACCCAAAAAAAATCAGTTCTGCAAATGTAGCAATCCATTATCATTGCAATGTGCTAAAATAGATTTAATGCTGAAGCCTTTATGACTAAGAAATAAGAATACAATCAAATGATTTATTTAGAAAAATGAATGCAGATATAATGGATTGAATACCTTCTTCTATGCTATATCGTTGTATGATTCCATCTGGTGGAAGTGACAAATCAAAAATTAATAGCATTCATTGACCTTTTAGTTTAGCAGAGGATGGTTCTTTAAGGTTTTAGCTGACACATTTTATGATTAAACATTTTTACAGTCGCAGTACTCCAAAGACAAGTAGTTTTATAACAGAAACAAAAATAAAAATTGCCGGAAAAGCTCAACAGGTCTGGCAGCATTTGTGGAGAGAAATCAGTGAACATTTTGCATCAAGTGGCCCTTCCTCAGAGCAGCCTGAGCCCTGAGGAAGGGTCACTCAACCTGAAACATTAACTGAAACATTTCTATATTTCTTTCCAATTTTTATCATCTGCAGTTCTTTCGGTTCTTATTTATTTTTATTAAGTATGACGAAACAGTTTGAATATATTTTACAGCTTTGTTTTATTTCTAACTCCTCCACGTCTAGTGGTCTGTACTTGTTTCATATTTCATGAAGGATAAATAATGCTTGACAAATTTATGACAGGTCTTTGAGGAGGTAACAAATAAGATAAAGACAGATACATGCTAATTACTTCTGTAAAGGGTCATTTTTTTAAAAAAAATGTCCTTGCAGAGACCAGTGAGTAAATGCAGCATTTTGTCAGAAAGCAGATGACTGCAGACCCCTGTAGTATTGAGGGTAAGATGTTTGTATTGTTAGGTTTAGGACAGGTAGGGTAAAGGTACAAGAACATTCATCTTGCTTTCAGTTCAAAAGAATCTCAAGTAAGTAAATGTAGAAGACACAAGTGTTGAGTTTAGAAGTTTCTATCGTAGGAATTTAGGGCAGTGCAGAAACAAGTTGCCTCAGCAACAGGGTTAGTTTGTGAAACGTCCAAAGCAAGAGAATTTGGTCAGAAGTGTCCAGTTTATTTGAACTGAGCAAATTTAGGTTCTCAGATTTGTGAAAAAATTGTGTAGACCTGTTTGGAAATAACTTACCAAATTGTCTTCCACAGTCCATAGTAAAGTAACTGTAAGTGGTTAGTTACGTCAAAATTTATCAGTTGATTTGGATGCATTCTCTCTGCCCACCATTCTCTGTAATGGACAATGTTGGGAAATAGGTTAAATCTTTATTTTGCTGTGTATTCGTGACACATGCTCAGTGGTTAGCACTGCTGCCTCACAGAGCAGGGTTCAATTCCACCCTCCAGCAACTGTCTGTTTGGAGGTTGCACATTCTCCTGTGTCTGTGTGGGATTCCTCTGGTTTCTTCCCACAGTCCAAAGATGTGCAGGTTAGGTCGATTGGCCATGGGAGATGCAGGGTTAGAGGGATGGAATGGGTTTGGATGGGATGCTCTTCAGAGGGTCGGTGTGGACTCGATGGATCAAACAGCCTACTTCAGTACTGGAGAGATTTTGTGATTCTAAATTGATGTATTTAGATTTCTAAAAGGCATTCAATAAAGTACCACATGTATGAGCTTATGCTGTTGCAGATGGCATATTAGCATGGATAGAGAATTGACTAATTAATAGACAGAGTTCGGATAAGGGGGACATTTTTGGAATGGCAACCTCGTGGAGTGCCACAGGGATCAGTACTGGGATCACAATTATCTACATTACAGATTAATGACTAGGATGAGGAAAGTGAGTATACTATTGCTGTTGTGTATTATTGCCTTCCCATCTATTTTTGTCATGCATGAGTAGTGAAGATAACAGTCTATAGAAAGGGATGTACAGTATAAAAATTGTGATTTTCTTATGAAGAGAGGTTAAGCAGGTTGAGTCTGTACTCCTGGATTGCTACATTTGCAGAACTGATTTTTTTGGGTGAAGTGTTAAATTGAGTTCATGTCTTGTGGCCAAGATCTCATAACACCAGGAAAGTAGCAAGTTATTTTGATGTACTAGCCAACATAATTGCAAAAAAAAACGGTTGTTCACATTAATTGTATATTAAGTATCTTCAGTTGTGTGCATGAAGTGTTCATGAACAGGAGAATCATTTATTTTCTTAGAAAAAGACAAACAAATTATGATAGGGTAGGAAGTGCGTTGGAGTTTAAAAGAATGAGGTGACCTTTTGGTAATGTCAGATTCTTAGGAGGCTTCACTGGTTGTTTCTGTCAGTGGGAGAGCTTTGGCCTAGAGGGCATAATCTGATATTAAAGGGACTGCCCATTTAAAGCAGAGATGAGGGGAAATTTCTTCTGAGCATCGAGTCTGTGAAATACTTTACTAGAGACAGCTGTATAAACTGGCTGTTGAGGTATATTCAACATAAAAAGGCAGTTTTTTTTATTAAAATGGAAATCAAAAGTTATGGTGAAAAGGCAGGAGTGTGGAGTTGAAAATGATCAGATCAACCATGATCTCGTTAGCTGACTAAGCAGACTGAAAGAGTTGAAAATGTGTTGCTGGAAAAGCACAGCAACACATTTTCAGCTCTGATACTCCAGCATCTGCAGACCTCACTTTCTCCCTGAATGACCTACTTCAGCTCCTATGTCTTATGGTCCTGTTTCTAGTCAAATATTTTAAATTATAGCATGTTATGTAGCATTAGATAAGTAACTCTCTAAATTTTTATATAAGTTTAGTATTCCAACTGCTGTTTAAGATTAATATATATCCAAACTTTAGGGAAATTAAGGTTGTTTGTCTCAAAGTATATTTGTATAGATTACCTGGAGGAGACATTCTTAAATTGGTCACAAATCTGCAAATATGTATATTTAAAATTGTACAAACAAACTCAGTGACAATTTCAATGTTGAGGATAAGCCTATGCAACTATACAGTGTGCTCAACCACAGCAACTAAGAATTAACACAAAAGAAACATTGCTGACAAACTGAGTTGTTCTCATCTTTTGCAGATTATGTGTGGGATTTGATATTGATGAAGGAGCACTCAACATATTTAACAGGAATGTAGAAGAATTTGAATTGGCCAACGTTGATATGGTTCAATGTGACGTTTGTTCAGCAATGACCGGCAAATTATCAAAGGCATTTGACACAATAATAATGAATCCACCATTTGGAACAAAACACAATAAAGGTACATTGAATGTTGGGTTCATGTGGTGTGCTTAAAATATTTAAATACAAAGTCAAGATTTTGTTTCTCTGTATTTTGTGGTTAGAAATGTCCTCCTGTAGAAGTTTGTGTTTAGCATTGTATCCATCAAGTTGTAACCATATTAAATTCTACATATTGATTAGCATTAGCTTTTCAGTCCTCTCTAATACTGTACTTCAGTATTTATGAAGCAATTTAGTTAACATTACTTGTATTTTGCATCATGATCTCAATTTGCATAAATTATGCAACCAGGTGCTAAAGCCTTTTTTCTGTTTATCACAATCAAATTGAGTTAAAAAGATAATGTGTATTAAACAGGAAGCAAAGTGGTAGAAAACAAGATTGAAAGTATTTGCCAACTGTAACTCACCCACAGTAGATTCCAGTCATGCATAATATATAGCAACAATCTTAGCCAAACCCTTGATAGCATCATAAACTTGCACAATACTTTCACCTCCAGGATCGGAATTAAAATTCACTCAACTAAAAGGCTGATCAATGAACACTTTTTACAAATGCATTTTTACCAAACTTGCTTAATAAGCAGCTTAGTATCAATTGCTTGTAACATATATAGTAATTGACCACCACATTACTTTGTGTAATTAATGTGCATTTAGATGGTCTTGCTATTCTGAAACACTCCAGACAATTAAATGCTTCAGAAAACTGGTGTAAAAGAACAATAGCGGCTAATTGGTGTACAGTGAAGTGCTGTGATCTGTATTAAGACTTCTTAACATGTCTTTTCTTAGTAATGTTGGTAGCAAAGAATCAAAACTTCTAAGCTGTTCCTTGAACAGTATAAATATACTTTTGCATCCACAACAATGATAGAAAGGGGCATAGTATAGCATCATCTCCAACAATTAGCACTCCCTAAGAAAATGCTTAAGAAAACAATACTGCACCAAATGCTGTCTTTCAGATGGTAAGTCAAACAGAGACTCTGTCTTCTGTCAGATAAGCAAAATATTTCATGTCAGTTAGTTTTAATCAAACCTTGAAAAATAGGCTACATCACAGTGCTGTTTTTGGAAACTTGCTTTGCACAACTGGCAGCCGTATTTGTCTATATAAAACTGAATACAAAAATAAAAGATTAGTTAACTTTGCAGTGTGAAAGATTCCTTCCCCCCCCCCCCCCCTCCTCCTCATTTGATCAAGAACATGATTATCTTGTAGAAACAGAGATACTAAGTACTCATTGGCTGACTGACCTTGGGACAATCGAATCTAATGTTCTTCTCACCAAAAAAATTCACTCCAATGGTATGCAATTAAGAGGCAAGAATATAGAAAACAATTGCAGTTCTGCAAATGCTATCTGATAGCTAACTCAGATCCATATTAAACATGGCTCACAACCAAGTTATAATCTTGGAGGAAGGCTTCTAAGAAGAGGTCAAGCCAGTCAGTGAACTAGGCAAGTTTAGAACAGCATCAAATTGAAATAAAACACAATATGGCAAACATTAGTAGTAAACCATAGGATTGGGAACATTTTAAAAAAAAAACAAAAGACAACCAAAATAAGGAGAAAACAAACTTAGGGTAAAGTTTCAAGTAATACCATTTTGGAAAGTGAGTAATTTTATATAAAAAAGAGAAGCCAAAGTGAAGGAAGGCACCTTAGACAATGAGGCTGGGAAATCATCTTAGAGAACCAAGAAACAGCCAAGGAGTTGCATAAATTCTTTGCATAAGTTTTTATAGTAGAAGACAAAAATAGCATTCCAAAATTAAGTAATCAAGGAATATAATTAAATTCCTCACTTGCTTAAATCAAAATTATTTAGAAATTACTCAATCCCATAAAATTTTAGACAAATGAGCTACAATCAAATATAGCCAAGATTCTCGCTGAATAATGAAACATCTAATTTGTTTTCCTCAAAAGGTGTGGACATGAAATTCCTCAAAATTGCTTTAGATATGGCCAGAACAGCTGTATATTCCCTACACAAAACATCAACCAGAAATGTAAGTGAATTTAATTTGATTTTCTGTAACCAAATAAACTACTTTGAAGATGGGTTTTAAATAGTTTGCAATGGAGAAAACATCCTTCACATCTTTGATGCATTAAATCTTTGTGCAGAACATTAAATTTTACAGCACCTACATCAATATCTGATAACTTTCACACTAACCTAAAACTAGATTTGACCAATTATCTCAATTTAAGCTTCATTTATGCAAGCTTCATTTACATCCTGAATGTTAAATGCCAGGGCAATGTTCCATTTATTCAGACATTTCCAGAACTCACTCCAATAGACGTGTTCTGCATCCATTACAGAAATGATCCATTCATTCCAATTTGTCTGTATCCGCATTTAAGCTGCACAGCTATCAGCATCATCATACATAAAATTAATTTTCCTTTAAATGCACAAATGCCATTTGTCTTAACTACTTCTTAGGGTAGTATGTTTTAGATTCTTGGGGCTTTGGGTAAAGAATTTTATTCTGAATTCTCTATTGGATCTATAACAGACCAACTTATATTCATGAACTCTGCTTTTGGATCCTGCAGATGGAAACATTTTCTCTATGTCTATGTCATAAAATCTTTTAATTATTTAAGACCTCTCATCAGATCATCCACCCATTTCCTTTACACGAGTCCCAATTTGTTTAACCTTTCCTGTTCTGTAAAATCACTGAGTTTGGTAGCATCCTTGTAAATCTTCTACCTCCTTTTTATAAACTGGCACCATGAGTGGTCTAAATTTTAATAAACCAGGCTACGTGCCCAATTACATTTGCTTTCCCTTCTTTATTATTAACTCATCCACAGTTAGCTCATCTAACAATTCTTTTTAAAACTGAATTGGTGAAACCACATCAACCTAACTGGAGCACCAAAAATGTATTATCTCACAAAGCAAATATCAGTCACCATTCAGCAGTTGACATTATAAAACTCAGTATAAACTAATGATTGAACATCAGACTATAGTATTATTCGAATTGCGTTGTGCTGGATTTAGTTGTGAAATACATCCGGATAGCCTTATGCTATGCAAATATGATTTTAAAATGGTTAATTATTGCATCTGACAACATAACTTGTCTCATCACAAATGTGTACATTCTAGAGGGAGATTTTTCACAACCTAGCTATTGGGTACTTTCACTGGAAAGTGCATATGATCACCCAGTGACAGCAAGCTGAGCTGCATATGTGATGCCCAACATTCAACTAGCTGGGTAGGCAACCTCAGATACAAATAATGATTACTTAAAATGGTCATCACAAATGGAGCTGCAAACCAGTGTAAAATCAATGCCTTCAAGAGAGACAATTTGAACAATTTCAGCCTACAAAAAAAATTCTATTCACAAATGCTGTTAATTTCAGAAGTTAAAAGGCTATGAGAAATTTTGTACAAAGCACTTGGTTTTACATGTACTTTTGTAAAGTGTTCATTTCCTTTGTAGCATATTCAAAAGAAGGCTGAAGAATGGAAGATAAAGATGGAAGTAATTGCTGGTAAAAGATACTAGTTCACTTAAATTACAAGGAGGAAGTGAGGACTGCAGATACTGGAGATCAAAGTCAAAAAGTGTGGAGCTGGAAAAGCACAGCATTGCAGGCAGCATCTGAGGAGCAGGAGAGTCGACATTTCAAGCATAAGCCCTTCTTCAGGAAGAAATTCAAAACATCGACGATCTTGCTCCTCAGATGCTGCCTGACCTGCTATGCTTTTCCAGCACCGCACTTTTTGACACTTTAATGACAAGTTTTATTTTTATGTTTGCAAGGTAATTCAACCTGCTGCTTTAAAGACAATTTGTTGCAAAACTTCTTTGCAAGAGTGCCTTGTTCATTTCACAAAATACTTAATATTTAGTCATGCAATTTTGAAATCTGATTACTGTCAAACCATATTACCAATGCAGACTAGAAATCAGCATTGTAAGTATTCATTTATAAAGTATTAATTTATGTTATAAAGAAAATGCTGGAAGTACTCAGCAAATCAAGCAGTAACTGTGGAGAGAAACAGTTTTAATGTCTTAGTCTAGTAACTTTTCATCAAAACTCAAAAGAGAACAAAAGGGAATGTTTCAGGATGTAAAGCAGGAATATTAAACAACTAAAGATAATGGTCCAAGGTCAAAGGTAGTAGTAATAGGAGAAGAAATGGATCACTAAGAGGGAATAGCAGAATCAACATCTATTATTAAAATGGGGCACAGGTTATAATCTGAAATTGTTTAACTCTAGACAGTTGCAAAATGCTGATTGACAACTCAGTTATATAGGAGAAAGTGAGGACTGCAAATGCTGGAGACCACCATCCTTAAATGTAAAGAAACATTCCCAAGGAAATTAGAGAGAGCATTACAAAACAATGGATAATACACAGCCACCAAATGAGACTTTGCTTAAAAGCAAGCTGAAAGAAACACCTTAAAAGATCAAGAAGCAGAAGAGGAAATTTCAAAGCTTAGGGCTAAGAAAATTAAAGGCACAGCAACCAAGTGTGGAGTAGTTGTGCATTAGGAATGCACAAGAGGTCAGGATTCAAGGAGTATAGATACTTTGAAAGGTTGTGGGATTGGAGAAAACAAGAGGAACATAGATATGTTAAAACAGTAGAGAAATCTCCAGAGATATCTAATAAAGTGTCAGGCACCAACAAAATAGATTCCTAAATTTACTTTTTCTTTTAAACAGAGCTGAGATATGACTTATCAGCATCATACAGATTTCATAAGAAGAAATCGGTAAGTTAATTCCCATTCCAATGTGTACGTTGAATGAATCGCAATCCCAGATTTTAATGAAGACTGAAGTATGAAGGAGATTTTGTCAAACATAGGGAAAGTTAAAGCCTTAGTGATAGTTTGTGAAGCAAACAGGAGGGCACAGCAGACTTCATCATTGGTATTAAAAGTTACCTAATTTTATTCTAGATTAAATCAATCTGGAATTGCTGGAAAGAGTAGATTTCTCTCAATTTCCAGCATCTGCAGTATCTCAAAGGGGAGTCATATTGGACTCAACAGTAACTTAATTTATTCATATGTGGGATGCCAGTACATTGGCTGGGAAATGTTTATTGTCCCTCCCCAGTCACTGTTGAGAAAGCTGCCTCCTTAAATTGCTGCAGTCTACGTACTGTAGGTAGCTCCACAATGCCATTACAGAGGGAATCCCAGTACTTTGACCCAGCAACAGTGAAGGAACAGCAATATGGTTCTAAGTCAGGACAGTAAATTGCTTGGAGGCAACTTGCAAGTGTTCACGGGTTCGAAGATACAGATCTTTGAATGGGTGGGTTCAAGCTCCCACAGAAACAGAATTTTTAGTTTTAGTTTTCAACAGTTGCTGGGGTCTTTAAGCTGGAGTTCTCTTCCTGCTGCTAAAATTGCATGCGAGACAATGTTTTACTGAATTTTCTTCTGCTAAGGGAGTGTTTATGGGATGTTGCTAGATTGGAGGAGTTAAATAGCAGTTATTGAACATTGACAGTTAAAATAGAAAAAATTGGTTTAATTGTAACTGTCAAAAATAAAGTGAGTTCTGCTTAGAGTAGTTTTACCAATCAAATTGTATCTGGAATGCAAAACCTTACTTACCCTAAACACCCTTACTTTGAAAAGGTATCTTAATATATTGAAGGGTTTGGTCTGGTCTAAAACACACCTAACCTGTGAAATTCAAACTCTTGTACCCAGTCATTAACTTGGGGTTCAGGATTACTCAACCAGTGACATTACCACTGTCACTACTTCCGCAGTAAGTTAACACGGAGTAGAGTTTTAGATTAATTCAGATATACATACGGTAGAACATGACCACTCCAGTGCACTGGCATCCCAAGTCTATATGTAACAAAGGCACAAGTAAACCTTTTCAGAAGACAAGCATAATCAGATAAAGTTGGAATAGACAGATGTACTGATACAGAAACACAGGGTCAGAAGCTCATCTGTGACACCAAGGTTGTAACCAGATTGACTCAATCCCTCTCTGACAATAATCAAAGTTAATAGCTGAACATTTGGAGGGAATACAGAGAACAATGGTGTCATGCCTTCCTATTATTTGAGAGCATAAACACCCTCTAAATGATATGTTAGACAAGCAGTCTGAATTTAGTAGCACATCTGATTCAATTTTCTACGGTAAAGTTAGGTAATGTCATTGTATATAAAAACTACATATGAAAACTGTAGCTTCATGTTAGTGAAGAGTTCAAGAAATATGAAATTGTTTGGCTAATCAACTGGAGTCCAATTAGGTTCATTATCTGCAGACTAACTTATGCAAGATCAAGGTCAAAGCCTTTACATAATTCAAAGTAAATGTTTTATTCAATAATTTGCAGACTATTTACATTAGTTTAGTATTAAGACTAGACTGTCAAACTTCCAAGGTATTAGTATCACAACCTTGTGTACATAATCTCTGCAAGGGAATGAATAAACAGTCAAAGTAAATCAATCTTTAACAAAAGTAAAATGTTTTTTAAAAAACATCTACACAAATCTTAAGCATGCAGTAAGGCATCTTCAAATATACAGTTTAATACTTTTCTTTAAATTCTAGATCGACATTGAGGTGGACTTCATACGGTTTTCATTTTAAATAAATTCCATCCTTCTGGAAAATATTCAATGGAGACAATGCAGAGATCAAAATTAAATAGTTAAAACACCTTGCATCAGGCCATGTGGTAATTTTGTTTGGTTTGCACGTCATTAATTGAATTCTACTGATCAGCAACTTTATCTTCTGTTTTCAGTTGTTTTGCTGAAGGCTCATCTACAATTTCAGTTTCTTCAAGGGTTCTCTTCTTTGGACTGGTGGCAGCTACAACAGGTCAAACAAGGCAGTTAAAAACATTTAAGAATAACAAGTATTTCCAGCATTAATATAGACAGTGTATAGCAACTAATTCATGCTATATAGTTCCACAAAATCTCAAAAGTTGAAAAAGTTGGTAGTTCACCCAACATTTGTCGTTTGTTACTTGCCAATGGTATAACCTGCACACAGTCAATTCTGCAGAGCCCTCCTCACTAGCTTCAGTGGAATTGTGCGAGAGTTGTCTCCCAGAACTAGTTAAATAACCGATTGACAGCTGTATTTCACAATTTGTCCCTCATCTTCAAACCAAAAATCACAGGGTATGTACTAAAATAAGTGATATACAATCAAGGATGATCCTATGAACATTCAACACAGACTCTGGGTACAGGTGGCATGGCATCAGATAAAACATGGTTATCAGAATGATTACAATCCATCTTCTCTCTCAGTTAATGCACCAATGGCACTACCATTTGCCAAATAACTTTAGGATTGATTAGCAGAAAATTACATGCCCAAAAGACATGTCTGTCATCAACAGAGCTACCATTCACTGCATGCAAACTCAATGCTCAGCACACCTCACTAGGGGTGTTATGGTACAATTGTCCCAACTGTGGGCCAGAAGGTCAGGTTCAAATCCCACAGCTCTGGAGGTGCTTTAAATCAATTGAACAGATCAATTAAAAAAGGTATCTACAGGTTACCACCTTAAGGCAGGATTTTATAAAAAGGACTGCATTCAAGCAGAAGCAGTCAAACCTAGATAAGTTATATGCATGATACACAGAACCAACATTTTTTAGGTTAAAAAACAATTTCACAGCCAATGCAATTATTGGTCTGTAGATGTGTCACAAATGTTTCCACTTGGCAGATGCATGTGCAAACATCTACAGCTGAAAATGCTGAGTCAATGATCCAAACTTGCATACTAGTCGAGACCCCCAGCATCAGTAGCCATTTCAAATCAATTTCCATCAAGCTATTCTGGTAAAACTAAATGCAGATATCTATCCAGTAATGAGCAAACTGCCAAAAAGTCTGTAGGGTCAAGTAAAAGGAGGACAAATCAAGCAAGTTACCAGCCCAATAGTCTGCTTGAAAATAAGTGGTGGTGTTGATGGTACTACCAAGTGGCACTTGATGTTCATTTTGGATTCAACAATAGACCTTTCTTTATACCTCTTTACAGCCTTAATCCAAACATTGATCAAAGAACTGAATTTGAGAAGAGACAAGAGTATCATTGACATCAAGGAATTTCAAAAGTTGAAGGCTACAGGAATCAGGAAAATTCTCCACTGTTTTCGAAATCAGATCTGCGCATAGAAAATAGTGGTGGTTCTTAGAATCAATTCTATGCCATCACTGTAGGAGTTTCAATTACCGTGCATCAAGTCAGAATTTGGAATATTCACTGACAATTCCAAATGCTGGGCAATAACCATCTTCAAGAAAAATCTGGAATATTCAGAGCAATTTTGGGCTCTGTATCAAAGGAAGGACATGCTGACATTAGAGGGATATCAGAGGAGGCAAAGTCATTGAGCGCATTAAGGACAGAAAGAGACAGATTCTCAAATGTATAAGGGAATCAAGTGTTATGAGGAGGCAGCAGGAGAATGAGACAGAGAAACATCAGCTACGATCAAATAGCAGAGCTGACTCAATGAGCCAAATAGCCTAATTCTGCTCCAAAAATTAGCCTTGAGAATTTAACTGTATCATTGCCACAAACCATTCCCCCCCATCACAGAAATTACCAGAGCAGAACTTTAAACTAGACCAGTCACGTGAACAAGAAGTCCTTCACCTAAAATGTTAAAATTAAATCTCTACACAATGCCAACATTTTGTGTTTTTAATTACACATCAATAATGCTCCTTTATGAGCCAGAGACAGGCTTTCTGCAGAATGTAACTGACCTGAATTTCCAAAGTCTATTCACCATCTACAAGGCACAACTGAGGAGTGCAAATGAATACTCCATTTACCCAGATGTTAGATTCTACATACAGGCCGCTTGACAACAATTACAAAAAGTAGTCTGATCAGCACCAGTAGTGTGTAGCATGAACACTACAGCAACTTACCAAGTTGCTTTCAACACTTCAAATCCATGACTCGGTCATCTAAAAACACTAACAGAAGCATACATGGGAATGCCACAACCATCAAGCTACCTTTCGATTAATTCTTTGAACAATAAAACTCTTCATTCATTGTCAAAATCCTGAAACTTTCCTTTATGCATGCATCCACACAAGATGGGCTGCAGTGATTAGATTAGATTAGATTACTTACAGTGTGGAAACAGGCCCTTCGGCCCAGCAAGTCCACACCAACCCACTGAAGTGCAACCCACCCATACCCCTACACCTAACACTATGGGCAATTTAGCATAGCCAATTCACCTAACCTGCACATCTTTGGACTGTGGGAGGAAACCGGAGCACCCGGAGGAAACCCACGCAGACATGGGGAGAATGTGCAAACTCCACACAGTCAGTCGCCTGAGTTGGGAATTGAACCCGGGTCTCTGCCGCTGTGAGGCAGCAGTGCTAACCACTGTGCCACGGTTCCAGAACAACTCATCAGCAACTTCAAGAGTGATTAGAAATCAATAATTAATGCTGGCTGATCACTGTATCCAATGAATAAATTCAAAAACAAAATCTGGTTACAATTGGTTTGCATCAAAAATCCATATCCCAGTGGTTTATTCAAGACTGACAATTTGCACTTACTAGCTTCTGTTGTTTGTTCCACTCCCTCATCGCCATCTTCATCTTCACTCTCAAATTTTGTTTTTTTGCCTTGAAATTGCACCCGTTGTTGGCCTGAATTCCCCTTACCACCTCTTTCTCTACCCCTTCGAGCTGTAAACAAACAAGTCTTTAGTATATAGTTGAAAAATTTTCTGAAAATGTCAACTGTCAAGCATGCACATCACCAAAGTATTACCTTTGAAGCTTCTCTTGTTTAGTGACTCCCTCTGATCTTCCAATATCTTTTTCAGAATTGTTTTCTCCTCTTCACCCTCTACTATTTCCCAAGTGACATCTTTATCTCTCAATTGCAGTTTTCCTCCGTGGGCTTCTGTTGCCTTTTCAAGTGCTTCCTTTGCATTTGTTTTAAAAAGGATATTTCCCTACAAAGCATACAATTAATCCTTACAGCAAGCAATTTTTTTTAAAAAAAAGAATCAATTGAGTTACTTGAAGTCATTTTTACCTCTTTAGCACCTCTTATAAAATCTATCCATTGTATTTCACCATGATTGGAGAAAATTTCATGAATATCTTCTCTGCAAGTCTGATCAGCAAGGTCACCAGCAAACTTCAGCAAACACCCTGTTTTTTCCTCGAAGGATTTCTTTAGAATAAAAGAACATTTAATATTTCCATGCCTTCCATCACTTCCAAAATGTTTTTCAATAGCTATAACCTGTACATCAGATCAGATCAGAAGATACAATTTACTAACTTCTATGCAGACAAATACCTTGCAAGTCTCAGTCAGTTATAAGAGCAGAGATTGCACCAAGTCAGCAAGGAGACTGTTATATCCTTAGCAAACAAATCAGGCAATATTGACATGTGCAGCTGATGCATTGAGAGATCCAAATAAGATTAAAGTGCACACAATACATGAAGAGCATGCTGCTTCTACATTTGTTCAGTACTGTACATGGGCTGCACACATTTGTCACTTTAGTCAGAACATAATTCTTTGAATAAAGATTCGGTTATCTCATAGGTTAGGAAATGAGATAATAAGAATAGTTCTGGCATTCCTAGGTAGCGTGATCTGCATCAAATCTATATTTCTTGATACCTAGCCTCATGTTTCCATTTCAATCTTCAATTATAATTGATCTACATGTCAAAGTCTGAGGAAGATTCATTTGAGAAGTTTAGATCTAGTGGAAGTAACATTTGGAACAGCTGTTAATAAACAATCTAAGGGCAAATATGCTCAACTAATTTAATAATTAAAAAGGAATTATTGAGCTAAAACCACAATGAATGGTAGATTAAGATTATGTGAAAAACAGAAGACACATTGAATAAATTGCTGCTACATAAAAAAACTATTTGAGGTGTATCTGGTGCGCAAGTTAGGGCTATTCTTTTCCAAGGTTCAAACCACTTAAGCAACTGACAGAAAAGGTTATATTTTTTTTAAAAAGCATACCATTAAAATGACTAGGGCAAACAGCTTTGGCATTTATTAGAAGTAACCATCATATCAGTTAGACAGCAGAAATAAATTCTGCCATTAGTGGGTACGACGTGGCTTTTACAGAAACATGGCTCCAAATGGATCATGAAGGGTTATACTTCAAACATCGACTTCTCCACCTCCTGATGCTGCCTGACTTGATGTGTTCTTCCAGCCCCCTGCCAGCCCAAATGGATCAGGGCTGGGAACTAAATATCCAAAGTTATATCCAACTGAAAAGACTGCCAGGGAGGTGGCGTTGCCTTATCAGCAAGAAATTCAGTCAGGAGGAACATAGAATAGGAAGGCACAGAATCATGTGGGTAGAGTTGTGGAACTGCAAAAAGTTTAAAAAAAGACCCTGATGGGAGATGTGTACAGGCCTTCTAGCAGTCGTCAGGATGTGGATAGGAAATGAAGGATAGAAAAGGCATGTAAAAAAGGCACTATTACAATTGTACAAGGGATGCGGAGATGATGTTTTCACTACAAGAGAGATAAGGACCCAAGGGCACAGCCCCAGCGTGAAGACATAACCCTCTCAAACAGAGATCAGCAGGAATTTCATCCGTCAGAGTGTGGGAATCTGTGGAATGCATTGCCAAACAGGGCTGTCAAGGCCAAATCATCGAATATATATAAGACAGATGGGTTTTTGATTGGGAAGGGCAATGAAAAGCTATGGGGAAAAAGGCAGAAGAATAGGGTTGAGCCACGATTGAACAACTTAATTCCGCTTCTATGTCTTTATATAGAGTTGCATCCATTGTTTGTGCCAAATAAATAAAGACAAGACGACTTACTTTGTCAAGTGCAGCATCACCACCTGCATGGTCTTTCTCACTGAAAGGAAAAAATGTAAAGCAGATTGGTCAGTAAACTTAAATGGGGATGGTTTGTAAAACATGGATAATTCACATTTCCTCAGCAGAGCCAGTAATAAAATCCAGTTTTGTCTGAAGTACCAAATTATTTAGACAGCAAGTTAACTTTTTTTGGGGGTGTGCAGGACACAAACAAACAAAACTTGTTTGCAATTGTGTCTTTAAAACAAAAGAAAATGGTTTTAAGTGACTTCATGCACATTGAAGGTACTCTTTAAATAATGTGCACACTAGAAACCAATTTAGAGTACATCTGGGTCAAAAGAACCCATTTTCTCAGTAGAATAAATCCAAAACTCAAAATATAGCTAATACCATTATGGAAAAGAGTTTAAAATCTGGTCTCAACCCAAGGCCTCAATCCATACTGCCACCCCAATTTCGTAGCCACATTTAAAAGATCAAACATTTAATTACAGTTGCTTTTTTCCTCACCTGCATCTCATTCACTCACCCTACCTCAAAGTTCAAATACTCTGGTGTGTCTGGCTCGTATAAGTGTGGAAAGTGTGTGCACGTTCGGCTACTGACAGAGCATATTGCAGCACTGATGAAAGAACTCGAGGACCTTAGGCTCATCCAAGAGAATGAGATCTTTCTGGACAAGATCTTCACAGCAAAGTTATTACACCGACCATACCAGAAGACAGAAGAGAGCAGACGATGAGGAAGGCAGAGAGGAGACAGGTACAAGAGATCCCAGGGAAAGTACCTGTGAGGAACAAGTTGAATCTTTTGGAAACGTAGAGACAGATGACACTGCCAGTCCACGAGGCGGCCAGGTTTGTCAATCAAAAGTTGGCGTGGAGGCAGAGCGGAAGAGTCAGACATCACACAGAGCCGTAGGAATAGGGGACTCCATAGTGAAAGGAACTGACCAGGCTTTTGTGGCAGCAAGCGGGACAAGGATGATGAGATTAGATTACTTACAGTGTGGAAACAGGCCCTTCGGCCCAACAAGTCCACACCGACCCGCCGAAGCGCAACCCACCCATACCCCTACATATACCCCTTACCTAACACTACGGGCAATTTTAGCATGGCCAATTCACCTGACCCGCACATCTTTGGACTGTGGGAGGAAACCGGAGCACCCGGAGGAAACCCACGCAGACACGGGGGAGAACGTGCAAACTCCACACAGTCAGTCAGTCGCCTGAGGTGGGAATTGAACCCAGGTCCCTGGCGCTGTGAGGCAGCAGTGCTAACCACTGTACCACCGTGCCACCCAACTGTACCACCATGCCGCCCTGGTGTGTTGCCTTCCTGGTGCCAGGGTTAAAGACATCACAGAGTGCAGGAAATCCTCAAGGACGAAGGTGAAGTGCCAGAGGTGGTGGTACATGTCGGCACAAATGACGCTGGGAAGAAGAGGAGGAACATATTACAGCGGGACTTCGGAGAACTAGGAAGAAGACTGAAAAGCAGGACGTCCAAGGTGGTTATCTCCGGTTTGCATCCAGTTCCTTGAGCTGGTGAGGCCAGAAACAGGGAAATAATGGACTTGAATGTGTGGCTGGGGAACTGGTGCAGGAAGCAAGGATTTAAATTGTTGGATCACTGGGGTATGTTTTGTGGTAAGCAAAAATTATGTGAGAAACTGTTTGGACCTTAATAGGTTAGGGACCTGCATTGTGGCAGGCAGGTTTGCTACTGCAACACAGCTACGTTTAAACTAAGTAGCACGGTGGGGGGGGTGGTGGGGGAGGGAGGGAAAGAGGGGACAAACTGGATGTTTAAGAAGGAAATTTAGAACAAGGGAACTCAAGAAAGACAACTGTATGAATGACGCAGAAGACTCAAAAAGGGATCATGCTGTAAGGTCAAGTGAAATAGGAGTTGATGGGAAGAGGGAGGGCAGTAACAAATTAAAAGTGTGTATATATATAAAAAAAAAACCACACACACAGTAAGGAATGATATTCAGTCCCTTGTGCAGGGGGACCTAGAATCAGGTGATGTAGAGTCAGTATGGATAGAGCTGAGAAATTCTAAGGGTAAAAAGACCCTCTTGGGAGTTATCTACAGGCCCCCAAACAGTAGTCTGGATGTCTGATGCAAGTTGAATCAGGAGCTGAAATTGGCTTTCGCAAAAATGTTACTATAGTGGTTATGGGGGATTTCAACATGCAGGTAGACTGGGAGAATCAGGATGGTATTAGACCTCGAGACTTTGTGGAGTGCCTCAGAGATGGATTCTTAGCACAGCTGGTGCTGGAGCCCACCAGGGAGAAGGCAACTCTGAATCTGGTATTGTGCAACAAACCAGAATTGGTCAGAGACCTCGAAGTGAAGGAGCCATTGGGAAGTAGTGACCATAATACAATAAGTTTCAATCTGCAATTTGAGGGGGAGAGGGGGTACAATCGGAAGTGACAGTACTTCTGTTGAATAAAAGGGAACTATGGAGCTATGAGGGAGGAGCTGGCCAAAGTTCAATGGTGCAATACCTTAGCAGGGATGATCGTGGTGGAACAATGGCAGATATTTCTGTGTATAATGCAGAAGTTGCAGGATCAGTTCATTCCTAAAAGGAAGAAAGATCCCAGGAGGAGGCATGGGTGGCCGTGGCTGAAGAGGAAAGTTAAGAAACATATAAAGTTAAAAGAGAAAAAGTATAACATAGCAAAGATAAGTGGGAAAAGAGAGGACTGGGAAGCTTTTAAAGAACAACAGAGGATTACTAAGAAGGAAATACGCAGAGGAAAAATGAGGTACGAAGGTAAACTGGCCAATAATATAAAGGAGTATATTTTCAAGTATGTGCAAGGCAAAAAAATGGTTAGGACTAAAATTGGGCCCTTGAAGACAGAAACAGGGGAATATATTACAGGGAACAAAGAAATGGCAGAAGAATTAAATGGGTACTTCAGATCGGTGTTCACTGGGGAAGACACAAGCAATCTCCAAGATAACAGTGGCTGAAGGACCTGAACTGAAGGGAATTTATATTTGCCAGGCTTTGGTGTTGGAGAGACGGTTAGGTCTGAAGGTTGATAAGTCCCTGGGACCTGATGATCTACATCCCAGAGTACTGAAGGAGGTGGCTCGGGAAATCATGGATGCGTTGGTGATTATTTTCCAGAATTCGATAGATTCGGGATCGGTACCTGAGGATTGGAGAGTGGCTGATGTTATGCCACTTTTTAAAGAAGGGTGGGAGAGAGAAAGCAGGACATTATAGACCAGTTAGTCTGACCTCAGTGGTGGGAAAGATGCTGCAGTCTATTATAAAGGATGAGATTACAGCACATCTGGATAGTAGTAACAGGATAGGACAGAGTCAGCATGGATTTACGAAGGGGAAATCGTGCTTGACTAATCTTCTGGAATTTTTTTAGGATGTAACTCTGAAGATGGACGAGGGAGATCCAGTAGATGTAGTGTACCTGGACTTTCAGAAAGCTTTTGATAAAGTCCCACATAGGAGGTTAGTGGGCAAAATTAGGGCGCATGGTATTGGGGGCCAAGTACTAATTTGGATTGAAAGTTGGTTGGCTGATAGGAAACAAAGAGTAGTGATAAACAGCTCCATTTCGGAATGGCAGGCAGTGACCAGTGGGGTACCGCAGGGATCAGTGCTGGGACCGCAGCTTTTTACAATATATAAGATAGTATTAGTAATAATATTAGCAAGTGTGCTGATGATACTAAGCTGGGTGGCAGGGTGAAATGTGAGGAGGATGTTAGGAGATTACAGGGTGACCTGGACAAGTTAGGTGAGTGGGCAGATGCAGTTTAAATGTGGATAAATGTATGGTTATTCACTTTGGTGGCAAGAACAGGAAGGCAGATTATTACCTAAATGGAATTAATTTAGGTAAAGAGGCAGTACAGAGAGATCTGGGTGTTCTTGTACACCAGTCAATGAAGGCAAGCATGCAGGTACAGCAGGTAGTGAAGGCTAATAGCATGCTGGCCTTCATAACAAGAGGGATTGAGTATAGAAGCAAAGAGGTGCTTCTGCAGCTGTACAGGGCCCTGGTGAGACCACACCTGGAGTACTGTGTGCAGTTCTGGTCTCCAAATTTGAGGAAAGACATTCTGACTATCGAGGGAGTGCAGCGTAGGTTCACGAGGTCAATTCCAGGAATGGAGGGATTACCTTACACAAAGACTGAAGCGACTGGGCTTGTATACCCTTGAGTTTAGAAGACTGAGAGGGGGATATGATTGAGACGTATAAGATTACGAAAGGATTGGACACTCTGGAGGCAGGAAACATGTTTCCGCTGATGGGTAAGTGCCGAACCAGAGGACACAGCTTAAAAATACGGGTAGACCATTTCGGACAGAGATGAGGAGAAACGTCTTCACCCAGAGAGTGGTGGCTGTGTGGAATGCTCTGCCCCAGAGGGCACTGGAGGCCTAGTGTCTGGATTCATTTAAGAAAGAGTTGGATAGAGGTCTCAAGGATAGTGGAATCAAGGTTTATGGAGATAAGGCAGGAACAGGATACTGATTAAGGATGATCAGGCATGATTATATTGAATGGTGGTGCAGGCTCAAAGGGCAGAATGGCCTACCTCTGCATCTACTGTCTATTGCCAATGCAAACAGTGTACAGTTTTCATAAAACAGTCGCAAATTTGTAATCACTTACGTTTTTTTGTTTTTTGCTGTCTTATGTAGTTTCCTTTCTTCAGCTTTCTTTGCAAAGTAAGATTCCCTTTAAGAAGGAAACATGAAAACTGATTTTTAGGTGTATCAATCCATTCAGATCACTCAGATCAAACTTCCACACTATGATTATTTTAAGACAATTGCACATATGATACTACAGAAACCGGACACAACAGCATTTATTTGAAGAGACACCAAAAATGCAATAACTTTGTACATTTGCCACCAAATTAAACACTTGTTAAACTTTGAATCTTATGCTGATTGCATAATGCTGGAATATACTTTGTTGCCAAGAGAAAGACTTGAACATGTTCAGTTATGAAGAAGCCAGTGTAAAAAAGTCAAAAACATGGAACCTCCGGAATTCAAAACAAAGGCCAAGGAATCAAGACTCATCTAGAAATGCATCATGGCTGGGAAAAAAATTACCAAGTATGTGAAGACCAAATATGAACACCTGTAATAATTCTTATGATTTTATCTTTGATCATGATTAAAGAAAAATAAGTGAAAGATATCCTGAAGAAGTGTGTTGGTAAATGTTCTCAAATTTGGTAGAAAATTCAAAATCTACAGATCAATTCCTAAATTTGCATCAACTATTCATTTAAGAGGGCAATCACAAAAACAAACCAACTTTTTAATCCAATTGCCTGATTCTGACTGAAGTATTCTGAAAAATAAAAACTTATTTTTAAGCAATATTATTTTTGTCCAAAATTAGTACTTGGATTTGTATATTAACATCTCTATAATTAATAGATAAAATATTAGTTCAGATTATTATTTACTGGACATGTAAATATATCAGACTTTTGGAAAGAAAACTTTAGAAGGAGACTGACTGCAGCAAGAAAACATTGCATTTACAAAGTACACATGACCCAGTTTATGGTTTAATAGTTATTGGACTCGAACACAGACAAATCAATCACAGACAAAACAGCTTTTGCCCATCTTCTCTGCTCTGAAATCGCCCCAAAGACCAGAGTTAAAAGTCCATTGGAGAGCTCATCACCACAGGTGAAAGATTCCTAAAGGGAGAAGTCATTATTGGTGCAGCCCAGGTTCTTGAAAAGATTTCACTATCACTACCGTCTCCAGACGGATAATTTAGCCAGCTGTAGATCTGAGGTTGCTGCACTAAAATCTGGACAAATAGTATTTTCTTTCCTCTGAACCTAACACTGCAGAGCATTTACGCTATTTCTCCAAGATTTGGACTTGGAGGGTGTATTATTTATCAGGACAGGTAGCTATATATTTTTGCGTAGTTTAAAATGTTTTAGTGAACTTGGAATAAATTTTGTTTCCAAAAACTTAACTTGCTTCTTAAAGAATCTAGCTAATTAGATTGTTAAAGCTATATATAAATGAATATAATTAATAATATCTCATCCCTTTTAAAATTCAAACTTTATTGGGCCAAAAGTGGGGCAAGGAAATCAGTTTACCTTCCTAACGTTATATTACAACAAAAGGTTATTACCTCCAAAATCAACTGGATTTCCAAGTGCTTTGTCATTTCAGAGAAGCCAACAGCAAAGGTCACTTTCAGTTTTCTGGCTGACTTTGCTTTCCAATCAGGCACTCAATTAAGTTAACTTTCCTTCAGTGAGCAGCAAGAGTATATATCTAGATAAACTCAAACAAGGTATGTCAAAAACATACATACTTACTTGAAAAGCACAATCATATCATTGTCCTTGTATTTCAGCCCTGGGGTTTCTACAAATTTTGTGGCCGAATCTACACTATCAAAGACAACAAACACTGATCCCTGTGAACAAAAGGAACAGAACAATTCAGTGTTTAAATACAAACTATGGAAATTTTGGGGGTTGGGGGGGGGGGGGAAAAAAAAAAAAGAGGGGGAAGAGAAGGAAAGGAGAAAAATACTGACCTTGAACTGCCTCTGCAGTGTTCTTCTCATCTGTATATTCTCCACGGGCCCAGTTTCATCAAACCAACCCTTAATCTCATCAAGTGTAGCACTCGTGGGAAAGCCTTTCTGTTCATTGGGAAGACATGACGTGAAAACAGTAAAGGAGTGGAAAATATTAATTTACATTTAAAGTTTAAGATTTTAAAGTATTTTCTATTCAAGCATGAGTTTCTCCCAGCTTAGAAAACACAGAATTGGATGTAATGATACGAAATCCTTTAGTGAAATGTCAATATGTAGGATATCACGAATAAGTTAAACAAATTCTCAACCTTCATTTAATACACAACATACTATATATTTTGTTAAATTCTATAGTTTATAGGATATCAACTTATACAATGAAGTATACTCCTACTTTATATCACTGTTTGATCACAAGGTCAAATCAGTAACATATTCCAAAGGAGAAACAGTCCCACTCTAGACTACTCATGTTCAATGCATTTTTCAAAAAAGGCAAGAGAACTACGAAAGTTCTAGTCCAGCATTACAAACAAAGGATGAAACAACCTCACTCTACTAAACAGCTAATTAAAATTAAGAAATTGAACATATGACCATAAACAACGAACTAAATAGTTTGTAAATTTCATTTGATTCACTGCAATACAACATTTTAGCAACCATTTCAATATCAGGAAATTTTCTCACCAAAACGGTTTCTACCAGAATGATCAACCAAGTAGCAATCTTAACTGAAAATTCAAAATTGAGAACGTTTTCCACGTGAACAGATAAAAATCAATGTTTCTCACCCACAAATACTTACAACATATACAGATCTAGCTTTCACAGAGTTTTTATATTCTTCAAACTCAGGTACAGGCTTGCTTGGAGAACGACGAATTTTGCTTTTGTCTTCACTTATTTCCATAAGTCCACTTTTTGATTTCTGGAGACCTTCTACTATCACAGTGAAATCTGTCGTTAAACGGCTTAACCTGCAAAACATTCAATGGTCAGAGACTACTTATATCACCATTTGTCTTAAACAAGAACTACAATTGTTCTTACCTGTTAAATTTGATCATGGTTTCCAGGGGTATCCAACCATCATCCAACTTTATCTGTTCTTTGAGAAATTTATCTCGCGGCAAGTTGTGATCACCAAAATAATACTGTACAAAGACAACAAAATAACTTAGTTGAGAAGCTATCAGGAAGGATTTCTAATTTATTCTGTTATTTAGACAGGTCAAGCAAAAAAAAAATTAGATTGTGACATTAACTGTAGAGTTTCTGAAAGAAACACTGATCATCATGATCGACAATTAATGATGATCCAGGAAGAAAGGCATTTACTGAGGAAAAAAAAGGGACAGCAGCAGCATGAATGTGAACTTGATTGAAAGACTGGAAATAATGGCAAAATAATTTCTCAGATTGGAGGAAATTATATACTAGTGGAACAAGTGATTTTCTTCATCTACATTAGTGAGATGGAGTTTGATTTACTGGGCACAACTTCAAGAGCTGACAAAACTTGAAAGCATGTGAACTGTGTGGAGGATACTGGTCAACTTTTAAGAGAACTTGAACCAGATGATGGAAATGGGAAAACAGAAAGCAAACTAAATTTAATGCAGTAACGCATGAAAGTGTTACTTCTGGGCATAAGAACAAGGCAATACAAAGGATACAGTTGAACAGGGTGTAGTAACAGATCTGGGGATAGATACTTTTAAAACATGTTCAGACATATCCCAGACTTTCTAGCCCAGAACAGGGACCAATGTGTTCAAACAGGTTATGACAACGACAACACTGGCAGGACTTTAAACCAGACGTTCTGGCCCATAAGTAAGGATTTACCCTGTTCCATAAAATCTCCCTACTACATACTCGAAATGTTGAGGTGACAGCCATATGAGAAAGCAATATGGCACATGGGATCTTGGTCTTCATAAAGACAAACCCAAGCAAAAGCATGAGGCAACTTCTAGAAATCACAGTTCAGTATCATTAAAGGAAGGATGTAAAAACTTCTGATGAAAGGGGTTTGTCTGAAACGTCGATTTTCCTGCTGCTTAGATGCTGCCTGACCTGCTGTGCTTATGCAGCACCACTCCAATCTTGACTCTGATCTCCAGCATCTGCAGTACTCACTTTCAGGTGCAAAAACTTCAGACAGGGTACACAGAGAGAAAGCTTACGAGATTAAGGATGAAGGACCTAAGTTATCTCAATAGATGGTAGAACACTGGATCATCCTGCAGAAGATGAGATTAAGAGGAGACTTTATAGATCAGCGTTTGGGACAGAATACAGAGAAAAACCTTTTGATTGGCAGAGGACTCAATGCCAGAGAACACAGTTATAAGTCCAGGACATTGGTGAGGCCACACAGTATTGTATTCAGTTTTCATCACCTTGCTATAGAAAGGATGTTATTAAACTGGAAGGAGTGCAGAAGAAATGCACAAGGATCTGGCCAGGACTCAATGGTCTGAGTTAGAGGGAGAGGTTGGACAAACTCAGACTTTTTTCTATAGAGTGGAGGAGACTGAGGGGGGAATCTTATGGAAGTGTATAAGATCATGAGAGGAGTGGTCAGGATTAAAGCACTCACTTTTTCCCCAGGGTCGGGGAATCGAGGACTATAGCACTTCAGTTTAAGGTTAGAAGGGAAGGAATAAAAGGGAACCCAAGGAGGATTTTTCTTTTAAACACAGGGTGGTAAGATATGGATTAAATTGCCGGAAGTGGTTGAGGCAGGTACATTAACAACATTTAAAACATATTTGTACAAATACATAGACAGGAAAATTTAGAAGGATATGGGCCAAGTGCAGTGAAATGGGATTAGCATGGATGGACATTTTGGTCGGCATGGACCAGTTTGGGGCAAAGGGCCTGTCTCCATGCTGTAGGACTCTGACAAGCTGCGAAATTCTAGGATAAGCTCAAAATGGTTTATACCCCAAATATTCCTAAGCAAATTGCAAGTGTGTTTTTCTACACTACCATTTATATACTTTCAACAAAAGCACACTTTTAGAAACAAGTGAGATATATAAATCCAGCCTTGTTGCAGCAATAAAACAACAAAAAAAAGCTACATTACGGGAGATACAAGGTATTCCACAACCAATTTCAATGAGATAGTCACTTGTTTGCTAGAAACAGTAATATGGATAGGAACATAGCTGTTCACTTTGTTCCTTTCAACACAATGTGGAGGTGCCGGTATTGAACTGGGGTGGCCAAAATCAGAAGTCACAACACCAGGTTATAGTCCAGCACGTTTATTTGAAAATAAAAGCTTTCAGAGCACTACTCCATCAGGTAGTTGGGGCAGGATACACAGGGCACACAATTTATAAGAAAAAAAAAGTGCCACACAACTGACATGTATTAATCAAACCTAGGTGGCTGTTAAGTCTGTAATCACTTAGAATGATGTAGATTTCAATTGATTAAAATGTAAATCCCAAAATTTAGTGCCCCAAGATTTTATTAGTATATAAAAAAAAGTGACCTCTCAGCTCAGACAATGCATTAAAGGAGTCAGGTTAGAGTCCATCTTGTCCCAACCTAGAGTCAGATTAATACTTCCAAAGTAGGAATTTAAAAATGTCAAATTAACAGACTGCCTACAGATTGTGCACTTTTTGAACAAAATAGAACGTATCCGCAAATACAAGTCTGCAACCGTTCAACACAAGCAGAACAAGAAACCGGAAGAAAAATTACCTTCATATTTTTTGCAAAGTAATGCTTGATCTACAGCTCAAAGACCACACAGCAGCACTTTTTTTTTGGGGGGGGGGGGGGGGGGGAAAAAAGGTGTGAGGAGTGAGTGAAAATAGAGGAAAATGAGCAGAAGCATTACTCATGAAACCTACTTTAGTTACTGATTTGGTCGATTCATTCCACCATGTAATAACAATAACCGTAAGCACTGGAATATTTTAACCTCAAAGAACTGCCATTAATTTAGAAAGACAGTCAACAAGGGCAGTTTTCAGTGTCTTTATCAAATAAAAATATCATCCCACTGTTCATATGGATTACGTACTTCAATCTGTTCACATATCTTCTTCTCTAGAGGAGTTATTTCTTGAGCTACTTCATTTGCTGCCATTTTAGCAATCTACACAAAAAAATGCATATTAACTACAATTTATTTCATAAATGAAATCAGTCCACGATCAAGCTGATTATTCCTTAACGGTCTAAAATTATGATTAACACTTGGCAGAAATTTTTAGTTAATTGTAACTAATGCACTTAAGAGAAATGATGTGGCAGGCAAGCGAAATCTAGAGTACTGTAATTAGAATAGAATTTAATATTTCCCCAGAAATACTTGATATTTATAAAAGGTAGTCACTGATAGATGAAATAAACTTAAGTTTTAAAAGTCATCCTTGAGAACATATACATTATTTGCAAGGCCAACATTTTTTTAAAATGAGCTCAACAAGTGGACAGCCACAGTCTTAAAATGTTTTAGTTCTTGCAATAAATGTCCACCCCCAGAATTATACTCTAAGTCCCAAGAAGTTGACCCAGCAGCAAAAGTGGATTACCACAGTCAGGTTCAGACAGATTAACCATTCTGAGCCTCAACTGCCTTAATCATGCTTACAGGAAAACAGTGGTAGTATGCTACATCTGGGCCAGAAGCTCTGGGCTCAAGTCATGCTTCAGCTCATGATGGCCAGAGATATCCAAAACATTTTATGCTGTCCTCATTGTGCAAAACAGGTCTCATTTTACATTGAAGTCACTACTTGACAGAAACAATTGAATGATTTATTCAATTTTTACTGTTCTTTATATAACTTACATCATAACCTTAAACATCTTAAGGTTCACATTTGGTGTTCAAGTAGTAATACCCACATATTTACCATGTAACAAAATACAGTTTATGCAATGCAAATGCTTCAGCACTAACGGGAATTCAAAATAAACATATAAACCAATCTTAAAAACTGGCAGAGATTGAGATTTACAATTTAATTTAGTTTAAATGTTGCCAAGGAAGTTACAAGATTGATAAATAGAACTTTCAAGACGCTGAAGGCTCCGTTTATCCTCACAAAATGTAACTTCAAATCTTAAATTATTTGCCTGTATGTTATGAAGAGAACTTTGAATTGACTCAAGCCTCAGAATGCTGACAGCAGTTCCTATAACTCTACATTTGTCAGATAATGTATGGTAGCTCTTTCTTAAAATAATTCTAGCCATAGAATTTTTAATAGTTTGTATTTTAGGATTTAAGAACATGATAGTGACACACAAGTCCCTTCCCAATCAGAGAATTTATATTCAAATTATTAAAAGCACTTGCTTTCGTGCTTCCAATTTAAGGTGGCAAGATAACAATTACGTAAATGAAGCAGCATATTTTATTATCCATTAAAAATTTACTGCATCTGTAAAAATGAAACAAACTACCACATTACTACAAACGTTGTACATCTAACAGTGTCTGCTTTGTCCTGGTACATCAGGAGTAACACGAGGTTCCCAGATTATTGAGGCAGTGTCTTTGCTTTAGGATGACTGAGCTTTTCACACCACTCAGCCCAATTTAAGTGAATGAAAGTTGCAACATGAGCTGGCAAGTGCACAATTTCTTTATCACAATAAAATATCATCCCACTGTTCATATGGATTACGTACTTCTATCTGTTCACCTATCTTCTTCTCCAGAGGAATGGTTTCTTGAGCTTCTCCATTTTCTGCCATTTTAGCAACCTGCACAATGAAAAAAAATGCATATTAACCATTTATTTCATATCTGAAACTAATCCATGATCAAGCTGACTATTCCTTAAAATCATGAAATTATGATTAACACTTGGCAGAAATGTCTAATTAAAACTAATGTGCTTCAAAGACAAATGATGTGACAGGCTAGTGAAATCTAGTGCTGCAATTTAGAATATGATGTAATACTTCCCCAGATTTTGCACTGAAAAAATAAATTTTAGTTTTAAAAGTCTTATTTGAGATATATACATCAATAGCAAGGCCAACATTTTTGTGCTTTTTTATTTAAAAAAAAAGCTCAACAAAGTGGACAGCTGAATTCTTAAACTGTTTCAGTCCTTGCAATGAATTAGGTTGTTGGTCCCAAGATGTTGATCCAGAAGCAAAAGTGGATTCCCACAGTCTGATTTCAGCCAGGTTAACAAATTGGAGCCTCAATTGCATAACTCATGCTTACAGCAAAGCAGTAGTAACTTCCTACATTTGAGCCAGAAGCTCCGGGCTGAAGTTATGCTTCAGCTCATGATGGTCACAGAGATATCCAAAACATTTTATGCGGTCTTCGTTAGGCAAAACAAGTCTCAATTTACATATAGTGTGCTACTTGAATAGGATCTTAAAAATGGTTTCTATGTTACATTAAACTAATTCAATTTGGCTTTACTGTTTTTTGTACAACCTTTCACATCAAAGGTCCACAGCTTGATGTTAAATAAATCATTCCTATATATTTACCGTATAATAAAATACAGTTTATGCAGTGAAAATGTTCATCACTAATTGGAATTCAAACTCAACATATAAATCAACTTAATAAATTGGCAGAGATTGGAAATTTTAATTTAAATGTAGTTACAAGTGTTGCTAATAAAGCTAAAAAAGATTGGTAAATAAAACTTAAGATGCTGAAGGCTGTCATCCTCATGAAATGGAACTTCAAATCTTAATATTTGTCTGTACGTTATAAAGAAAACTTTGAATTGACTCAAGCCTCAGAATGCTGACATTTCTAACTCTACACTTGTCAGATAAGCATGTACCATTTGGAAATTCTTGTCGATCTCACTTAAAATAATTCTAGCCATCAAATCTTTAATAATCATTTATGTTTTAGGATTCAAGAACAAGATAATGAAAAACAAAGTTAAGTCCCTTCTCAGAATTTAAATGTGGACTGTATTAAACACATGTGCCTTCCCATGTCCAATTTAAGGTGGCGAGTTAAAAATTATGCAAATAAAGCAGCGCACTTTATTATCACTTAAGAATTTACCACATCTGTGAAAATGAAACAAACTACCATGTTACTACAAACGTCGTACATCTAACCAAGAGTCTGCTTTGCCCTGGTACATCAGGAGTAACACAAGGTTCCCAGGTTATTGAGGTAGTGTCTTTGCTTTAGGATGACTGAGCTTTTCACGCCATTCAGCCAATTTAAGTGAATGAAAGCTGGCAAACGCACAACTTCTTTATCACATCAAAATATAATCCCACTGTTTGTATGGATTACGTACTTCCATCGGTTCATAGGTCTTCTTCTCCAGAGGAATTGTTTCTTGAGCTTCTCCATTCTCTGCCATTTTAGCAACCTGCACCATGAAAAAATAAATGCATATTAACTATTTATTTCATATATATGAAACTATTCCATGATCAACCTGATTATTCCTTAAAGGCATAAAATTATGATTAACACTGGAGAGAAATGTTTATTTAATTAGAACTAATGCACTTCAAAGACAAATGATGTGACAGGCAAGTAAAATCTACAGTGCTGCACTTAGAATAGAATTTAGTATTTCCCTCGATGTTGCACTGAGACAAAATAAATTTTAGTTTTAAAAGTCGTTCTTCAGATATATACACATCACTAGCAAGGCATACATTTCTTGTTTTTTTTAAAAATATGCTCAACAAACGGACAGCCACATTCTTGAAGTGTTTCAATTCTTGCAATGAATTAGGTTGTTGGTCCCAAGATGTTGATCCAGCAGCAAAAGTGGATTCCCTCAGTCTGATTTCAGCCAGGTTAACAAACCTGGACCTCACAACTGCATAACTCATGCTTACTGCAAAGCAGTCGTAACTTCCTACATTTGGGCTAGAAGCTCCGGGCTGAAGCTCATGGTCACAGAGATACACAAAACATTTTATGCTGTCGTCATTGTGCAAAACAAGTCTCAGTTTACATAGAATGCGCTACTTGACAAACAATTGAATAGGATTTTTAAAATTGTTTTTGTGTTACAATAAATTAGTTTAATTTGGCTTTACTGTTCTTGGTATAACCTTACACATCCAAGGTCCACAGCTTGATGTTAAATAAATCATTCCTATATATTTACCATATAACAAAATAGTTTATGCAGTGAAAATGCTTCAGCACCACCTGGAATTCAAACTCAACACATAAACCAACTTAATAAATTGGCACATTTCAATTTAAATTTAGTTATAAACGTTGATAATGAAGCTACCAGATTGGTAAATAGAACGTTCAAGATGCTGAAGGCGGTCATTCTCATGAAATGTAACTTCAAATCTTAAAATACTTGTCTGCACGTTATAAAGAAAACTCTGAATTGACTCAAGCCTCAGAACGCTGGCATTTCTGTAACTCTACACTTGTCAGATAAATATGTACCATTTGGAAATTCTTGTCGATCTCACTTTAAATAATTGTAGCCATCAAATTTTTAATAAGCATTTGTTTTAAGATTCAAGAACAAGATAATGAAAAACAAAGTCCCTTCCCACTCGAAGAATTTAAATGTAGACTCTATTAAACGCACGTGCGTTAGAGCGTCCAATTCAAGCTGACGAGTTAAGTTATTTAAATAAAGCAGCGTATTTTATTATCATTTAAGAATTTACCACATCTGTGAAAATGAAACAAACTACCATGTTACTACAAACATTGTACATCTAACCGAGGACGTGCTTTGCCCTGGTACATCGGGAGTAAACACAAGGTTCCCAGGTTGTTGAGGCCGTGTCTCTGCTTTAGGATGACTGAGCTATCCACGCCATTCAGCCCCATTGAAGTGACTGAACGAAAGCCTGCGCCACGACCTCGCAGACGCACAAACTCTGCACTGCCTTCACTTTATCGGGGCGGCCCAGTGAACGAAAAACCTGCTCACAACCGAGTAGCATATTTCCCCTCTCCTCCCCCCCAGCTCACCCTTACTGCGCAGACAAGAACAACAAGCGTTGCGGCCTATAACAAAAAAAAACTCTTCATCACTAACCTATTTGGCTCTGGACACGCTGCACCGTCCCCGCCCCGCACCGTTGTTATTTAAAGTCTCTCACACAGCCCAACAGGCACCGCGCTAGCGGCAACGTACTGACGACATGACGCTAGCGCGGTGCCTGGAGTCGCGCAGACGCAAGTTATCGTGAGTTTGAAGCTGGAAGTTGTTGATGGATAATTTGCTTGGTAGGTATCTTCAGGTAATGCTTCTAGGTGATACTAAATGTAATTAAATAAATTTTGAAAATGGATTGCCATTGATTATGTGCTGAGATATAACTTGGTAGACAACCGGACTCCCAAGAAACACTGGGATGGTATTTACCAGCCAGGCTGTTGGGATATTGGAGCCCAATACCATATTATCTGCTTTGTATCCAGGCACTTAGTACTACGTACCCTTTAACTATTCTCAATTTTCTTGCCCCCATACATGCTCTTCACCTAATTAGTATAATGTATCATGTCTGTTCCAATATTCAATGGAATTATGGTTAATTGAAAACTTCGGTGCCTTTTACCCACCTCTTCCTCAGGACTGAACTTCACAAACGCAAAGTTAAAAATCACACAACACCAAGTTATAGTCCAACAGATTTATTTGGAAGCACTAGCTTTCAGAGCGCTGCTCCTTCATTAAGCGGTTACAGTACTCGCGGGGGGATACATTCCAGGACCTACCACGGAAGCGCGAAACTGCGGATAGAAGCAAACCCATTCATTTAATTGGGAACTGTACCTTCCTAGCAGCCTCCTGGTGCCTGGTTCTGATGTGTGGAGGAGCTGGTGGTGGACTGGGATGGGCAAAGTTTAAAAAATCACACCACACCAGATTATAGTCCCAACAGGTTTATTTGGAAGCACAAGCTTTTGGAGCACTGCTCTTTCTTCAGATGATTGTGGAGTAGGACCATAAAAATTGAATTTATAGCAAAAGATTAGTGTCAGACAGATAAAATTATATATTTAAAAAGTCATGATTATTTGTTAAATATCGAGGTTTGTTAAGTACATCATTTTACCTGCATGGCAATATAACCTTTTCATATATATTCCATGTCTTTTGGTCCTTCTCCACAACCACCTGAAGAAAAAGTGGCACTCTGAAAGCTGGTACTTCCAAATAAACCTGTTGGACTATAACCTGGTGTTGGGTAATTTTTAACTTTTTTTCCTGGTTCTGGAACATTCCCTATAATATGTTCTGGTGGCAGTAGACTCTGTGTAATTGAAACCATAGAAAATGATTCTGCAGATATGGGCATTACCCTGTAACCCAATATCTATCAATCTCTGCCTTAAGCATACTCAAAGGTTAAGGTTCCACAGTCCTCTGTGGTAAAGAATTCCAGAAGTTCACAAGCCTCTGGGGGGGGCACCGCTCCTCATCTTGACCAAAATTTCAACCGAGATATAATCTGTACTCGAATCCTCTGAAAAGTCTAACATTCGATTAGCCTTCCTAATAGCTGCACCTACATGTTAGCATAAATTACTTTTATTGGCAAAGATATCAAGGACATCCTTAAGAAATACTCTGCACATCTATTTCTCTTGCCAACTGGACGGACTTACAATTTTCCACACTATGTTGCAGGTGCTGTATTGTTGCCCTTTCACTAAGTCTGTCTAAATCCTCCTCAAATGTTTTACATATTCCTCAAAACACATTTTAACTTAGCTTAGTATTATCATATTTGGTCATCAACTCTAAATCATTCTCTATTAATGTTGTGATTAGCTGGTGCTGAAGTACTGTTCCTTGTGATATCCCACTCGTTGCAGCTTCCCAACGTGAGAATGACCCATTTATTTCTACTCTAGTTTTTATTCAGTTAACCAACATCATGATTGTATGGCTTTAAGAGTTAAATTTTGTACTTTTTTTTTACATATTGAAAGATTGAGACCAAGGTGACGAGCAGTCTACGTCAAAGTCAATAAAGTAAACAACTTGTCAGACCTTTTCTTTAAAAAAAAAGTTGGAGCAATAGAAGCAACCTGAATGGGTGGGACCAAGCTCCCACAGAACCAGGATTTTATTTTAGTTTTAGCCTTCAATAGCAGTTACTGGGGTCTTGAAGCTGGATATGCTAGCCCTTAGTATAGCTATAGTCTGGGATTCTCTTCCTTCTCCTACAATTACATGTGAGAGAATCTATTTTATAGAATTTGCCTTGCTGAGGGTGTTTTTATGGGATATTACTAGATTGGAATAGGCAATTAGAAGTAATTAATATACATATTATTTTGTTAAGCATTTTGATTGAGTTACAGTTAAGCCAGGTCAGTCCTTTTATTTTTATTCTACGTGTGTTTTAACTGTAATGTAAAATAAAGTTTATTTTGCTTAAAGTCGAGTCGTTTGACCAATCAAATTGTATGTGGACTGCAACGCCTGGCACTTGCCCTTACAAAAAGGAAAGTTAAGGTCTAGGCTGTCATCTTAATTTATTTTGAGAGGGTTTGGTCTGGTGCATAACATCAATCATTAATCCAAACCAATATATTACATCCTGTCCCATTTGTTTTAATGTTTCTAACCAGCCTCTATGATAAGTGACTCTCCTTTATCTATTTTGTTCATAACATCTTTTAAAAAAACTCCAAATTTGTCAAGCACAATTTTTTATTCACAAATCTATGCTGACTATACCAAATCAGATCATTTCCAACCAGGTGTCTATTTATTAAATCCAATTTGTCCAATAGTTTCTAATGTTTTCCCAATTACCTAAAAGACTATATCACTATGCAGACTTTTTATGCCCTCTTCACAACCTACTCCCTACCTATCTTTATGTCATTAGCAAATACCTGTCTAGAAATATTTTCCTATGTATTTGCATCCACTCTAATTTTGGTGCCATTGTAACACATTTTTAAAAAGGAAAGCGACAAGGCAAGTAATTGTAGAAACTACATTAAATTGTAGTTTAATGTCTATAATCAGTAAAATGGGTTTATTTTAAAGACTATAATAGCAGAGCATTTTTTTTTAAAATCGGATCAACCAAATTCTGTAAAATCCTTTCAAGAGGTGACAAGAAGGTTGCGTTAAGGATTGAGGAAATATATTTGTATTTTCAGAAGGCATTTAGTAAGGTACCACATGCTAGGTTACTTAATAAGACCCCATGGCTTTGGAGATAGAAAATATTAGCATGACTGGAGAATTAGCTAACTAATAGAAGACAGAATTGAGAAAGAGGGGAGTATGTTTAAGATAGGAACTTGTAACTGCTTTCATTGGAGTCACAATTACTTACAGTATACATACTATATATATTACTTGGATGAGGAAAGTGAAGATTTTATAGCCAAGATGGATGACACAAAAATAGATTGGAAGACAAGTGGTGAGGATCACTCGGTTTGCAAAACAATATAGATGGCTTAAGTGAGTAGGCAACATGTGTCAGATGAAATATAATGTGATATTATGCACTTTGGCAGAAGAATAGAGAAGCTCAGTATTGTTTAAATGGAGAAAGACTGCAAAAAGCTACAGCAAAGAAGGATTTGGGAGTTCTTGTGCATAAATAACATAAAGCTGGGATACAATTTTTCAGTAGGCAATAGGAAACAGGGAATGAAGGATAAAAATAGGTAGTCCTTGTTTAAACTAATATGAGCACTAGTCGGACCACAATGTGAATAGTTTTGGTTTCATTGGCTATGGAAAGATGTACTGACATTGGAGGGAATCCAGAGAAGTTTCACTAGGTTGATCCTAGTAATGAAGGGATTTTCTTAATGAGTTGAGGTTGAATTGTATTCGTTAGCATTTAGAAGATTAAATGGAAACATATAAGATTCTTAGGGGCCTTGACAGTGTAGATGTTGAGACTTTATTCTCCCTGCGGGACAGTCTACGACCAGAGAGCATAATCTCTGAAACATGGGTCACCTATTTAAGACTGGGATGAAGAAAAATACTTTCTGTCAGAGGGAAGTGAATCTGTGGCATTCATTAGGGCAGAGAGCTGGAGAGGCTGAGCTGTTAAGTATATTCAAGGCTGAGATAGATTTTTAATCAAAAAGGGAATCAAGGGTTATGAGACAAAGACAGAAATGTGGAGGTGAGAATTATTGGATCAACCATGATCTCATTGAATGGCAGAGGAGACTTGATAGAGACATAATGGTCTGTTTCTTCTCCATCACATCCTTTCTAAAGGTTCCCAGAAATTGACAAAATATTTCAGTTGAGACTAAACCATGTTTATATCAATTTATCATAACTTGCTTGTTTTTCTATTCTGTCCCCTGTGTGTAATGCCCAAGAATCCTGCATGTTTTAATAACTGCTTGCTCAATCTACCTTGCCATATTCAATGACGTGTGCACATGTAGTCGGATAATCCTTTGCTCCTGACCCCATTTAGATTTGTATCCCTTAATTTGTATTGCCTCACCTCATTCTTCCTATCAATATCTATCATTCCAAACTTCTCTGCATGAAATTTAATTTGCCATCTGTCCATACTTTGTCAATTGTGCCCTGTACAGCTAAGTGTAGGTTATTAATATTTATTAAGCAAAGTTAAGTTCCTAACAATGCCCCCTGCACCACAGCTATATCTTCTTTCGCAATAATTTGGACAGCACCTTCTTTCTTGATGATCATTTTGAGTTTAATCAAGATGGAATCGTGTTCCAATTATATAACAAAAGCATAGAAGTGAATACCAATCCAGGTCAGGGTAGGACACTGGCATATATGAGCAGCTCTTTGCTTTCTCCCTGCAAAGTGCCATGCTTTTTCTTGAGGTCTTACCAACTACCCAAGAATATTCGATTAAAATCAGCAAGATGGAAGTTGGGAGTTTCTCCCAACTAGAACCTTTCCAGTCTAAATACTTAGTATCATTTTTGGGGGTATACCTGGTGTTTGCTAGTGGCATGATCCCACGGTCCTCTAGAGGTTACACTTTAATACAAGATAACGAATAGCAAGTTGAGTTGTTTGTTCAATGTACACCTTTTGAGCTTAGAGAACGCTAAGGATTGTGTTAGGAGAAAGTGAGGATTGCAGATGTTGGAGATCAGAGCTGAAAATGTGTTGCGGGATAAGCGCAGCAGGTCAGGCAGCATCTTTCAGGTTTCCTGAAGAAGGGCTTATGCCCGAAACGTCGATTCTCCTGCTCCTTGGATGCTGCCTGACCAGCTGCGCTTTTCAGCAACACATTTTCAGCTAAGGATTGTTTTACCCAATATGTATTCTGTGCAGTTTCTCGATCAATTTTACTGTTGTCTCGAGATAGCCAATCTTCAAACTTACTCTTTGTTCATTTGTATCCCCTTTGTTCATTTCTGTCTGTTGTCAGTTGTTATTCTTGGAGCTGCTCATAAGTCAGTAATTCGGTCTTAATAGTTCAGTCCCCTATCAAAAGTAATTTACCATGGAATAATTTACTTATGTTTACAAAAACATCTCTCATTTCACATTCATACATTGGTTAACAACAATTTTTAAGCAGCTTTGTTAAATATGATATAAAAATAATCTTGTCATAACTTTGCACTATGTTTATTACTTAGATATCTATTGAGCCTTAATTAGGATATCCCATGTCCACTGAGTCATTGGTTTCCCTTCCCTCCCCCCCCACGCATTTAACACGGTTGGCATATATCAAGATACACATTACAGTTGATTTTAGTGAAACTGAATATAAGTCAGTTTCTAGTAAAATGAAATTTACACCATCAGTTTAATCCTGTAACTTTATTTCAAGGGAGATACTTAATGCATCTTTTATACATTATTCCTATTTTTACAATTACCAGAGAATCCATAACTAAAACAAATACAAACATGACCCATTTATTAAAACTGCACAGCAATTACATTTGTTTTTGATTATCAAGTTTAACTTGTATAACTAAGTTTTGACAATATTCTAGTTGCTGCTATGTCCACTGATCTGGAAATCCTCAAGCAGAGAAGAAAACATCACATGGTCATTCTCAAAGGCCATGATGGCACAGAAGAGACTGTAGAAGCGAGCAAGCCAGATAGACAAACCACAACTATGGATCAGGCTGAAGTGCAGTTCCATGAGGCAATCCTCTGGCTTGCTCGTCCCTTGGTCAAGTATCAGGAACGTGGAGTTGAAGTGAGGCCAAAGGTTAAACAGCCTTCACCAAGAATGCCAGTTGAGATTTAAAACACAATATTACAACACAAAAACGAACTACTTGGCCCAACAAATCCATAGTGAGGTACGTACCCCACATTAACATTTTTCTATATCTGTGAATCCTTTTAATTACCAATTTAGGCTATTTTAAAATATCAGTCTGGGTTTTGGATTTCCATGTATGCTTTGATCACATAGGCTAATGTTTTGACAACATGGATTTGAATGCTACATGGAACATGGCAAAGTTTGAATTCGGTTAATTAATCTAAAATTAAAAGCCACCCTGAAAACAATAAAAGTCCATCTAGCTCACTAATATCCTTTGAGAACGAAATCTATCATCCTGATCTAGCCTAAATGGTAGGATCCCGGATAGTACTAAAGATCAGAGGGAGCTTGCTGTATTTGTGTCCATAAACAGGTCAAGTAGATAGGGTGATTAGGATGCCATATGGAATACTGGCCTTTAATAGTTGAGGCACTGAATAGAAGACCTGGGAGGTTATAATGGAGCCGTGTGGGATGTTCGGCCATAGCTGGAGTACTGTGTGCAGTCTGGTCAACACAGTAGAAAGGGTATGGTTGTCCTGGACAGATTGCAGGGAAGATTCACTCAGATGTTGCCTTGGCTAGAGCCTTTCGGTGATGAAGAGAGACTATATAGTTTAGGGTTGTTTTCCTTGGAACAGAGAAGGCTGAGGAAGGATCTGATCGAGGTCTAGAAGATTATGAGAGACATAGTTAGGGTCAATGCGAATAATATTTTTCCCTTCAGTACAGGGTTCAATTACCATGGGGTGCAATTTTAAGGTAGGGGACAAAAGGTTTAGAGGAGGTATAAGGAAGATGGTGGGTACTTGGAACTGAATATCTGAAATGGTTTTGGAGGTAAATAGATGTTGTGGTTCTGTTCGCCAAGCTGGGAGTTTGTGTTGCAGACGTTTCATCCCCTGTCTAGGTGACATCCTCGGTGCTTGGGAGTCTCCTATGAAGCGCTTCTGTGATGTTTCCTCTGGCATTTATAGTGATTTGTATCTGCCGCTTCTGGTTGTCAGTTCCAGCTGTCTGCTGCAGTGGTCGGTATATTGGGCCGAGGTCGATGTGCTTACTGATAGAATCAGTGGATGAGTGCCATGCCTCTAGGAATTCCCTGGCTCTTCTCTGTTTGGCTTGCCCTATAATAGTAGTGTTGTCCCAGTCGAACTCATGTTGCTTGTCATCTGAGTGTGTGGCTACTAAGGATAGCTGGTCATGTCATTTCGTAGCTCATTGGTGTTCATGGATGCGGATCGTTAGCTGTCTTTCTATTTGTCCTATGTCATTCCTAGACATGAAGGTACAGAGAACACCGAAAGGAGAATTCACCACAAAGGTATATAGGAAAGCCACACACAGACCAAGTCCTAAACTACGAAAGCAACCACCCCAACACACACATAAGAAGTTGCTTCAAGACACTGTTCAAAAGGGCCACAACACACTGCAGTACACCAGAACTGCAAAAGGAGGGAGAAGAACACCTATACAATGTATTCACCAAAAACGATTACCCCCGCAATTTCATCAACAGACAACGGAATGAGGACCTGCCACAACCCAAAGGACTAACCACACTACCATACATCAAAAACATTTCTGAACTGACAGCCAGACTACTGCAACCACTAGGACTCATAACAGCACACAAACCAACCAGCCACTCTCAGGCAACAATACACCAGGACGAAGGACCCGATACCCAGCATGAGCAAAACCAATGTAGTGGACAAAATCCCATGCAAAGACTGCACAAAACACTACATCGGACAAACAGGAAGACAGCTAACGATCCGCATCCATGAACACCAACTAGCCACGAAACGACATGACCAGCTACCCTTAGTATCCACACACTCCGATGACAAGCAACATGAGTTCGACTGGGACAACACTACAATTATAAGACAAGCCAAACAGAATAACCAGGGAATTCCTAGAGGCATGGCACTCAACCACAGATTCAATCAGTAAGCACATTGACCTGGACCCAATATACCGGCCACTGCAGCGGACAGCTGGAACTGACAACCGAAGCGGCAGATACAAATCACTATAAATGCCGGAGGAAACATCACAGAAGCGTTTCACAGGAGGCTCCCATGCACTGAGGATGTCACCTAGGCAGGGGACGAAACATCTGCAACACAAGCTCGGCAAACAGAACCACAAAAACGAGCACCCGAGCTACAAATCTTTTCCCAAAGGTAAATAGATTGCAAAATTTAAGTACTTAGATGAACACTTGAAATTTCATAGCATGCAAGACTATGGTGCAAGTGCTGGGAAGTGGGGTGGAATTGGATAGTACTTAATGACTGGTGCACCTGTCCATGACAGTATTCATTAGAGTGAATATCACATGGTCCATATTTAGATTACTTGTAGTGTGGAAACAGGCCCTTCGGCCCAACAAGGCCACACCAACCCGCCGAAGTGCAACCCACCCAGACCCATTCCCCTACATTTACCCCTTCTCCTAACACTGTGGGCAATTTAGCATGGCCAATTCACCTAACCTGCACATTTTTGGATTGTGGGAGGAAACCGGAGCACCCAGAGGAAACCCATGCAGACACTGGGAGAATGTGTGAAGTTTGCACAGAGTCACCTGAGGCGGGAATTGAACCTGGGTCTCTGGCGCTGTGAGGCAGCAGTGCTAACCACTGTGCCACTTATGGAGATGAAGTCCTTTGTTCACATTGATGCTGCCTTCCATTATGATCACAATCCTAGCCACTGACTTGGTAACCACCAGGACGTTGATAGTAGAGATTTCAACAATGATGATGCCATCGGACATCAATGAGAAATAGTTAGATTGTTTCTTGTTTGAGGTGGTCACTGCCTAACACCTATGTGGTGCAAATGTTACTTGCCATTTTATAGCACAGGCTGGATGTGTTCAAGTCTTTTTGCATAAGAACATGAGCTGTTTCAGTAACCTAGGAGTTGCAAATGATGTTTATCAATTTGCAATTATCACCAAACGTCCTCACTCTGACCTTAGAGTGGAAGGAACGTCAATGATGAAATAACTGAAGATGGATTGGTGTTGGATACTGAGGAACTCCTCCAGTAATGTACAGAGACTGAGATTATTGACTTGATTTCCTCGATTCCAATTAACTCTGATTTTGCTAGGGCACCGCGATAGCACACTTGATCAAATGCTGCTTTGATGTCATGGGTAGTCGCTCTCACCCACCTCTGGAGTTCAGATTTTCGGTTCATGATGGAACCAAGGCTGTAATTAGCTGAGAAGCCTTGGCAGAATTGAAACTCTGCATCAGTATGCAGATAATTACTGGGTAACTACAGCTTCATAGCACTGTCAACAGTTACTTCACTGATGACCAAGAGTAGAGAGTCTAGAGAGAGCAGTAATTGGTCAGATTGGATTTGTTCTTTTTAGTGGATAGAATATATCTGGTCAATTTTCCACATTGCTGGGTAAGTGCTGTTGTCATAGGTGTATTGCAACAGGTTGGCTAGTGGCATGGCTAGCTCAACCCGAGGGCATCAATGTGGACTTCACCAGTTTCCTCATTTTCCCCTTTTTTTCCCCCCCCCCACCTCACCCCAGTTCCAAACTTCCAGCTCAGCACCGTCCCCATGATCTGTCCTACCAGCCTATCTTATTTTCCACCTATCCACTCCACCTTCCTCCATGACCTATCACCTTCATCCTCTCCTCACTCACCTATTGTACTCTATGCTACTTTCTCCCCACCCCCATCCTCCTTTCAGTTATCTCTCCACCCTTCAGGCACTCTGCCTGTATTCCTGATGAAGGGCTTTTGCCCGAAATGTTGATTTCACTGCTCCTCGGATGCTGCCTGAACTGCTGTGCTTTTCCACCACCAGTCTACTCCAGTATGGCTAGCTGTGCAGCACAAATCTCTCGTACTGTTGTTGGAATGTCATCAGGTCCCATCACCTTTCCAGTATCCAGTGTGTTAAAGAGTATCTTGACATCTTGTGAAGTGAATCAAATTACCTGAACGCTGACATCTGTGATTCCACAAACCTCAGGAGGAGACCAAATAATCATTTACTTGGGACTTCTGGCTGAAGATGTTAACAAAGGCTTCAGACTTACTGTTCGTCCAATGTGCTGGGCTCCCTAATTGATGGAGATAGAAATAACTGTGGATACCCCTTCTCCAGTGAGTTAATTGTCCACCACCAATTATGACTAGAAGTGGCAGGACTACAAGGCTTTGGTCTCATCCATTGGTTGCAGGATCACTGAACCCTTCCTACTAAATGCTACTTCTGCTGTTTGGCATGCAAGTAGTTTTGTGTTGTAGCTGCACCATGTTAACACCTAACCGTTTTAAGTACAGTAGGTGCTATTCCTAGCATGCCCTCTGCACCATTGCAGGGTTCATCCCCTGACTTGATGATACTTGCAGAGCAGGAAGTATGTTGGTGCATTAGGTTACATTGTCATTGAATATATTCTGCAGCTGCTGATGGCCCATAGCCCCTCATGGATACAGAGTTTTGCTCAACCTATTTGGAATTTATCCCACTTCCACAATCCCACTCACAAAGTAGTAATAAGACAACACATTGGAGGGTATCCTCGATGTGAAAATGCAACTTCATCTTGAAAAGAACTGTGCAGTGATCATACCTGTTAATACTGTCATGGACAGGCACATCTGCACTGGGTAGATTGGAGAGAATGCGGTCAAGTAGGCTTTTCCCACTTGGTGGTTCCCTCAGTATGTGTAGCATAGTCTAGCAGCTTTGACCTTTTGGATTCGACCAGCTCAACAGAACTTGTACCAACGAGTCACTCTTGCTATTGTAGATTTCTGTTACTTTCTGTAACTTTGCCACCCCTTGATGCTTTTCATAATTGATGCTTAGCAGAGAGGAGTATTGATTCATCACCTGAAGTTGCATGCTAAATGATAATCGGAGAGGTTTTCTTACTCATGATTGACTTGATGACATGAGATTTCCTGGGGTCCAGAGTCAATGTTGAGGGCTCCCAAAACAATTTCCTCCTGACTGTATAACACTCAACTTTGGTGGGTCTGTCCTGTCAGTGGAACAGGATATGTTCAGAGGTAGTGATTATGATATAATTGGAAGGTAATGGATGTTATTAAGGAGGGGTTTTGTAGGGTCAACAAGGCTGGGTTTGCTGTTGTCATTTCAAGTGTTCAGTGGTTCATCCTGTTTCATTCCTTTTTTTAGACTCCTAGCGGTTTGATGCAACTGCATAAAGAGGGCATATGAGAGTCAATGATATTGTGTGTTTAGGTACACATACAGGCCAGACCAGGTAAGGACAGCACACTTTTTCCCCTTAAGAGTGGTAATTAAGCAGATGGATTTTTACAACAATTGATAATGGTTTCATAATCACCATTAGACTAGCTTTAATTCTCCATGTATTAATCAAATTCAAATTTCACATCTGCCATGGTGGAATTCAAACTCACTCTTCCAGCGCATTAGTCTGAATCTCTCGTAAAAGGGGAAAATCTTGTTTGGCCTGTCTTGTGTCATTGGTTAAGGAAGAGGCAGAGATGGACAAAATAATGGAATAGATGCAATTTGTCTGGCTTTTTTAAAGGCCTCCAGTGAGACTACATTTAGAATAATGTATGTAATTCTGGTCACCATTTTTTAAAATAGGTATATAGCACTGGAGATGATGCAGTGAAATGGATGAATAATTTGGGTGTCTCTTCCCTTGGAAAAAAATGAGTGGTTAACAAATACACATCTTTAAAATTATGAAAGGTTTTGGTAGAGTGGGTACAGAGAGAACATGTTCACTGATAGTGAAGATACGATCAATTTAAGATGTGCACCAAGAATTCCATTAAGGACTTTGAAAGAAACACCTTGACCCAAAGAGTGGTGAGAATGTGGAACTCACTTCCATGGAGGTAATTGAAGTGAAATGTAGAGATGTACTTAAAGAGAGGGGAAACAAATAGATGATTGGGAAGAAAATAATGGGTTATATTAATTGAGGAAATGGAAGAAGGCATGTGTGAGCCATAAGTAATTGGGAAGACTTGTCTGCTTCTCTGTCTAAGTATATGCTAAATAAATCCATCACAAATTGTATGTTAAGAATTAGGATTGCACAAAAATCATTTTTTTGCTGCTTTTTATTAAGTGTATTACCTAACTGAGTGTCACAATTGTGAATAGGAATCTACTTGAATATGTTAACAAAATCTGTATACCTGCTACTAATATAAAATTTGCAAATTAAACTTTATTTCAGATGTCTTTCAATATTTAACAAATAAAATCCTGCATGAAACCACAATGTCTTATCTGTACAATTTTGTTTCAAGTCATATATTTATTTTTATATCAAAATAGTTTGTTATCCATACAGTGTAGTTTACCTCTTAAATGATTTAAAATCTCAGCTAATTTGTTAAGGAATAGGTCAAAGCTAAGCTGAATCCACGATATTGTAAGCAAAATTATTTTTGACAGTCATTAGCCACATAGTCAAAATGGACTCAATATGAAACAGCTAACAATTGGCATGAATGGCAGCAGATTGACAACTTTGAATAACTAGGAAAAACGTGATGTAGACAATTGACTGTAGACTGCGACTTTTAGATATTTTAATCAACCTTTTAAGACATCTTGTCAATTTGTATGTTCAAACGAAGCTACTCAAGAGAATTGCTTGCATGTTGAACTTTTTCCACATGACATAGTTGAGGTGAATTACATAGGCAATTTTTATTCAAAGGTAATTTAGAAGTTGCTTGCCTGAGAAATTTAAACTGTGCCTCTATCATTTTTTTTTTCTTTCAACTGACTAGCCAATCAAGTACAAAGAATGAACCAATTATGAAGTCATACATATTTGAAAATTAACTGAGACTTTTTCCTTTTTGGACTTGGCCAACTCAGTCAGGAATTGTACTGCAATCATTCTTGATATAGGACATTGATAGTCCCATCCAGAATACTTTCCGTACCTTTGCCACCCTCATTGCTTTTCCTAATTGATGCTCAACATGGAGGAGTACTGATTGATCACCTACAGTTGTATGGTAGGTGGTAATCGGAAAGAAGTTTTCTTACTCATGATTAACTTGATAACATGAGACTTTGTGACTTCCAGAGTCAATGCTGACAGCTTCCTCAGTTATTACAAGGGATAAAGTTGTAGCAGGAGCCTCACTAATTAACTTTTGAAAAAGTAGTTACCAAAATAGGTAATATTTGACATAATTGAAAATTTTTTTTCTGACATTTTTCACAACTTAAAATTATAAACTTGCAATTAGTAATTTATAACAATTAAAAGGAATTTTGACATTTTACAAACAACTATGGTACAAAGGAAATTATAAAAGTATTTAATTTGTTTTGAAGGTACTAGAAATGATGATTAGCAGACATTTTAAATTATTCGTTGATCTTGTGTGGTGTCACACATTGGAAGTTGAGACCTAATAAATGTTTTAATAATTAAAGGATTAAAGTATGAAGAATGGAAAGAATGTAAGGAGGAGATACTGGAGATGAAAGAAGTAGCTAGATAAGAAAGGCACGGCAAGACGTAAAGGTGAGTAGCTGGTAGAGGGGAGGAAGAGGGAAATTGGAAGAGGTCTAGAAGAGAGGAAAGAAGTCAGGTAAGAGGGGGTAGATGGAAATTAGGTAGTAGCACAGCAAGAGAAAGATAAAAAGGGGAAAGAATGGAAAATGGGGTTAGCTAAGCTTAAGCGAATCATTTTGAAGGTGTTATTACAGGAAAATCACTTTGTGACGCTACACATGCTGAAAGACCACCTGTAAAGAATTAATCTTGAAAGCAATTGAAGCAGTCACAGGAAATTTTGTGAGAGCAAGTGAGGATTGCAGATGTTGGAGATCAGAGTCGAAAAGTCTGGCACTGGAAAAGTACAACTGGGTCAGGCAGCATCTGAGGAACAGGAGAGTAGAGCTAATGTTTTGGGGATAGTAAGCGTACACAAATCTGCTCTGCATCCCTCTACTAATGAAGAAGAAGAGAACTTTTCAACAATTGTGGTTTTCCTGAAAGAACGCATTGAGAGGTTCTCAAAATAATCTGTTTTGTTGGTGTGCATTCCGTTCTTCTTGATGCGAGCCAATCTAGATTTTGACTACTTATGAGACATATCACAAGAGAGTCAGTAACCTGGACATTGTAAAGAAGAACTGCAGCTTTTAGTGAATGGATTGAACTGAACCAAATCATGATTTTTTTTTTGTAAATCATTTTCTGTTATGTTTCCTTACAACCAGTGCTTACAATACTTCTAATCAACAGTATTGGACTGTTGAAAATCTCTCTTTGAAAAACCTCATACCTTCTTATTTCTAAAGTTAAAAATTACACAACACCTGGTTACAGTCCAACAGGTTTATTTGAAAATAGAAGCTTTTGGAGCGCTGCTCCTTCCTCAGGTAGCTAGTGGAGCAGGATACAGCTGTATTCGACAAACCTAGATTGCTGTTAAGTCTTTAATCACTTAGAATGGGGATGCAAGTTTCAATTGATTAAGATATAAATTCCAGAATGTATTTCAAATCACTACGCTGAGCTAACTTAAAGTTTTATCAGTTTTTTTTAAAGTGACATCTCCGCTCAGATAATGCATTAAAGGTGTGAGGTTAGAGTCTGTCTGTATACCAGCCTGAAGGTAAACTGGTTTTATTTCCAAAGTAGGAATTTATAAGATTTCACATTGACTGCTTACAGATTGTGTGCTTTTTGAACAAAATAGAATGTGTCTGCAAATGCAAATTCACCCCCATAGATGTATGTGTATGGGAGGGAGAGAGAAGATGTTTGTGTGTGGGGTAAGAATGCGTGTGCCTTTTTAATATTACATATTAATCAATTGAAACCTGCATCCCCATTCTCTGTGATTACAGACTTAACAGCCATCTAGGTTTGTCTAATACATAGCATCAGTTGTATGACACGTGATCTTTTACTTATAAATTCTGTGTCCTATGTATTCTGCCCCATTAGCTACCTGACGAAACAGCAGTGTTCCAATAGCTGGTACTTTCAAGTAAACCTGTTAGATTATAACCTGGTGTCGCGTGATTTTTAACTTTGTCCACCCCAATTCAACACTGGCATGTCCACGTCATTCCAATTTATAAACCCTCCTTGCCTCTGGCCCATGATGTCTTTGCTTTCTCAACTTCTAAAAATCAAGCAAATACAAAAACACTCACTATTCACAATCAACCAGCGTCAAAACCAATGCAGTAGCATCTTAAATATCTATGCTTGCTTTAAAAGACTCACATTAACAATAACTCTTTCAAATATTTTCTGTGAAAATGTCCAAAATGTCCTCCTAAAACATCTCAGAACCATCAATAGGAGCTAGTTCTTTCGGACTAAAACTGTCACATTTAAATGTATACATTGCTAAAAGGACACTAAAAGTTGATGGTTTTCATCTTGCACTCATCAGAACTAGAATGCAATAAATGGATGTGGGGGGAAAAAAGAAACACCATTTTATACAAAATGAGAAGATGGTGCTGATTCTTGGGGTTGTAATGGAATGGAGACACAGCAAAAACAGTTAACAATCAACTTAATTCTTAAAACAGGCAGATTCTGGTTGGTCAGAGTTACGGTGGGGAAGCAGTTGAGTTTGGCTGTATCCATGACCCTTTCTTTTGAAGAAGATGCACTGCATCTTCAAATTCTTTTTGCCTGTATAAAATAGGATCTTGACTATTTATTTAGATGCTACTAGCACACACATGCATCAGTGTAGGCTGGCTAATTGGTTTCTGGTATAAGTGTTAGCGCAATCTGGATTGTAAATGAACATGCTGTGTGATATTTCACTAACATATTATGTCATCGAATAATGTGACGTAAAAATGATAAAATTGTGCAATTAAAAACTTTTAGTGACTATAGTTTCCTCTATAACGTCATTAAATGTTGTGGTTCTGTTTGCCGAGCTGGGAGTTTTTGTTGCAAACGTTTCGCCCCCTTTCTAGGTGACATCCTCAGTGCTTGGGAGCCTCCTGTGAAGCGCTTCTGTGATATTTCCTCCGGCATTTATAGTGGCATGTCTCTGAAGCTTCCGGTTGTCAGTTGCTGTCCACTGCAGTGGCCGGTATATTGGGTCCAGGTCGATATGTTTGTTGATAGAATCAGTGAATGAGTGCCATGCCTCTAGGAATTCCCTGGCTGTTCTCTGTTTGGCTTGCCCTATAATAGTAGTGTTGTCCCAGTCGAATTCATGTTTTGTCATCTGTGTGTGGCTACTAAGGATAGCTGATCGTGTCGTTTCGTGGCTAGTTGGTGTTCATGGATGCGGATCGTTAGCTGACTTTCTCTTTGTCCTATGTAGTGTCTTATGCAGTCCTTGCATGGGATTTTGTCCACTACGTTGGTTTTGCTCATGCTGGGTACCAGGTCCTTTGTCCTGGTGAGTTGTTGTCTGAGAGTGGCTATTGGTTTGTGTGCTGTTATGAGTCCTAGTGGTCGCAGCAGTCTGGCTGTCAGTTCGGAAATGCTCCTGATGTATGGTAGTGTGGCTAGTCCTTTGGGTTGCGGCATGTCCTCGTTCCGTTGGCGGCAGAGACAAGCCACTATAAATGCCGGAGGAAACATCACAGAAGCGCTTCACAGGAGGCTCCCAAGCACTGAGGATGTCACCTAGAAAGGGGACGAAACGTTTGCATAAAAACTTCCAGCTCGGCAAACGGAACCACAACAACGAGCACCCAAGCTACAAATCTTCTCCCAAACTTTGAACTTCATGAAATCCTTCCACTTCCATCAAACCAAAGGGGTAGTCAAGGGCCTCAGCTATGCCTTCCTCTTTGTAGGTACGTGGAACAGTCCATCTTCCAGAGTTAGACTAGCACCATCCCCATTCTTTTCTTCTGCTACATCAATGACTGACGGTATTGGCACTGCCTTGTGCTCCCATGAAGAGGTTGAATGGTTCAAAACTTCACCAACACCTTCCACCTTTGACCTCAAGTTCACATGGACCATCTTTGACACCTCCCTCTCCTCCCTGGACCTCTTCGCCTTCGTCTCCATCTCCAGTGACCAACTCACCGCAGACATCTATTCCAAACCAATGAATTCCTACAAGCACCTTGACTACACCTACCACCCCATCTCCTGTAAAAACACAATCCCTTACTTGCAATTCCTCCGCCTCTACCATTTCTGTTCTCAATAGGAGCAATTCCACTCCAGGCCATCCCAGATGTTCTCCTATTTCAGGGACTGCAATTTCACCTCCCACATAATCAACAACGCCCTCCGGCGCATCTCCTCCACTTCCTGCACTTCTGCCCTTGAACCCCACCCCTCCAACTGCAACAAGAATAGAACCCTCCTTCCACCCCACTAATCTCCGATTACAGCACATTATCCTCCGTCATTTCCACCACCGACACGCAGACCTCATCACCAAGAATATATTTCACTTCCCATCCCTACCTGTATTCCACAGAGACTATTCCCTCCATGACTCCCATGTTAGGTCCACACCAATCTACCCTCCCCTCCTGCCACCTTCTGTTGCCGCTAGTGGAGATGTAAAACCTGTGCCCACACCTCCGCCTCACCTCCATCCAAGGCTCCAAAGGATCTTTTCATTTGCCAGAGATTTTCCTGCACATCCAAACACCTCATCCGCTGCATCCGTTGCTCTCGATGTGGTCTCCTCTACATAAGGAAGAGGAGGCCAACTCGCAAGTTGTTTCAGGGACACACGCACCAAACGACCCCACCGCCTGTGCCAACCACTTCAACTCTGCCAAGGACATGCTTCGACTACCAAATTAAAGCCACCCACCGACTGGAGAGAGAACGCCTCATCTTCTGCCTTGAGACCCTTCAACCACACAGCATCAACATTGACTTCACTAGTTTCCAAATGTCCCCTCTCACCACTCATCCCACAGCCAACCCTCTAACTTTGCACGGCCCTCTTGATCTGTGCTACCTGTGCCATCTTCTTCCCATCCTCCCCACTAACTTATCACAATTACCCACCACCTGCATCCATCTATCACTTTCCCACCCCCATTTTATCTCTCAACCCCCTTCCCCATCCACATCCCTGATGAAGGGCTAATGCCCAAAACATTGACTCTCCTGCTCCTCGGATGATGCCTGACCTGTGCTTCTCCAGCACCACCCTTTTAGATTCAGTATATTGGTGACTAATATATTCCCCTATGTTTGTTTCACGACAAGGTTGAAGAGCTTCAGGGCAGAGGAAATGACCTGGGAGTTGCAGTGGGAGAGGGACTCCCTGAGATTCTTGTAGAGAGAGGAGGAAAACTTCTTCCAAGCAGGCATCCTTGCAAGAGGATTCGCAGTAGGGTTAAAATCAACAAGGTAAAAACAATGACTGCAGATGCTGGAAACCAGATTCTGAATTAGTGGTGCTGGAAGAGCACAGCAGTTCAGGCAGCATCTAGGGAGCAGCAAAATCGACGTTTTGGGAAGGGCTTTTGCCTGAAACATCGATTTTGCTGCTCCTTGGATGCTGCCTGAACTACTGTGCTCTTTCAGCACCACTAATACGGAATGTCCCTATGTTGTTGGACCTCAGGACTACTGGGCCTGTGACCTTACCACTATACTGCCATCTGTTTCAAAACATGATTGAAAGCAGTGCATAGAGGAAGTATGTTGCAACAAAGCTGTATGCCCTTACCAATACGGAACATAAAATCACCTTTTGTATTGAAGAATCACAGAGGAACAGAATTATCACTATGCAGAGAAAGGCCATTCACCCTATTCTGTCTTCACCAGGTCTATCGTTTAATCCCAATCTCCTGCTTTTTTCCCTGCATGCCATTACTATCCAAACACCTATTCAATGTCCTCTTGAATGCCTTAATTGAACTTTCCTCCACTACATTTCCAGACAGTGCATTTCATACTCTGAACAACACATAGCGAGAACATGTTTTTTTCTCACATTACCCTTTGGGTTGTATTTTGTAGTTTTCCACTGAATAACTTTTCTATCTTTTTTATAATGTGCTTCAGGTTTTCACATGCCATGACATATTATAACATTTTAAAAAATGTAATAGGAGCAGGCCCATTGGATCATTGACCTACCCATTTATATATTTAAGTGCATTGTTTAGTATTAGCTAGCTGAGTTAAAGCTAAGGTTTACAATGACAGGGGACCTCAGACCTATGGCATGTGCCTCTTGCTTGATGTGGGAACTCCAGGACGTGGCTGACGTCCTTGACTCTTCAGGTTTCCCCGCCCCCACGCCGTCTTTCGTCACTACGCGTAACCCCGCCCCCACGCAAACCTTCGTCACCACACATAACCCTGCCCCCACGCCGTCTTTCGTCGCTTCACATAACCCCGCCCCCACGCTTATTTCCGTCACGACGCATGACCCCGCCCCCACATCGAGCAATGTCACCACGTCTAACTCCGCCCCTACTTCGATCTCTGTCCCCGCCCCCAGCCCCAGCTCCAGCTCCAGTCCCACGCCAGGTCCTAGCTCCCAGCCTTGCCGGATTTTCACCATCCCTCCAGATCTCCCCCTCTCTGAGGATGAAAGATCAGTCCTCAGCAGGGGCCTCACCTTCATTCCCCTACGCCCTCGGATTAATGAGTTCAACACGCGGCGAGATATTGAACAATTCTTCCGCCGCCTTCGCCTCCGTGCCTACTTCCACAACCAAGACTCCCGCCCACCCTCTGACGACCCCTTCTCCCGCCTCCAACACACCCCATCCACCTGGACACCCCGTGCTGGCCTCCTACCCGCCCTCGACCTCTTTATAGCCAACTGCGGCCGTGACATTAACCGACTCAACCTGTCCACCCCTCTCACCCACTCCAACCTCTCACCCTCAGAACGTGCAGCCCTCCACTCCCTCTGCTCCAATCCCAACCTCACCATCAAACCCGCAGACAAGGGAGGCGCGGTGGTAGTTTGGCGCACTGACCTGTATACCGCTGAAGCCAAACGCCAGCTCGCGGACGCCTCCTCTTATCGCCACCTTGACCACAACCCCACCTCCCACCACCAAACCATCATCTCCCAGACCATCCAGGACCTCATCACCTCAGGGGATCTCCCATCCACCGCCTCCAACCTCATAGTCCCACAACCCCGCACCACCCGTTTCTACCTCCTGCCCAAAATCCACAAACCTGCCTGCCCCGGCCGACCCATTGTCTCAGCCTGCTCCTGCCCCACCGAACTCATCTCCCAATACCTCGACACGGTCCTGTCCCCTTTAGTCCAAGAACTCCCCACCTACGTTCGGGACACCACCCACGCCCTCCACCTCCTCCAGGATTTTCGCTTCCCCGGTCCCCAACGCCTTATTTTCACTATGGACATCCAGTCCCTGTACACCTCCATCCCCCATCACGAAGGACTCAAAGCCCTCCGCTTCTTCCTTTCCCGCCGCACCAACCAGTACCCTTCCACTGACACCCTCCTTCGACTGACTGAACTGGTCCTCACCCTGAATAACTTCTCTTTTCAATCCTCCCACTTCCTCCAAACTAAAGGAGTTGCCATGGGCACCCGCATGGGCCCCAGCTATGCCTGCCTCTTCGTAGGATATGTGGAACAGTCCATCTTCCGCAACTACACTGGCACCACCCCCCACCTTTTCCTCCGCTACATCGATGACTGTATCGGCGCTGCCTCGTGCTCCCACGAGGAGGTTGAACAGTTCATCAACTTTACCAACACCTTCCATCCCGACCTGAAATTCACCTGGACTGTCTCAGACTCCTCCCTCCCCTTCCTAGACCTTTCCATTTCTATCTCGGACGACCGACTCAACACAGACATCTATTATAAACCGACTGACTCCCACAGCTACCTGGACTACACCTCCTCCCACCCTGCCCCCTGTAAAAACACCATCCCATATTCCCAATTCCTTCGTCTCCGCCGCATCTGCTCCCAGGAGGACCAATTCCAACACCGCACAGCCCAGATGGCCTCCTTCTTCAAGGACCGCAGATTCCCCCCAGACGTGATCGACGATGCCCTCCACCGCATCTCCTCCACTTCCCGCTCCTCCGCCCTTGAGCCCCGCTCCTCCAACCGCCAACAAGACAGAACCCCACTGGTTCTCACCTACCACCCCACCAACCTCCGCATACAACGCATCATCCGCCGCCATTTCCACCACCTGCAAACGGACCCCACCACCAGGGATATATTTCCCTCCCCTCCCCTATCAGCGTTCCGCAAGGACCACTCCCTTCGTGACTCCCTCGTCAGATCCACACCCCCCCACCAACCCAACCTCCACCCCCGGCACCTTCCCCTGCAACCGCAGGAAATGTAAAACTTGCGCCTACACCTCCACACTCACTTCCCTCCAAGGCCCCAAGGGATCCTTCCATATCCGCCACAAGTTCACCTGTACCTCCACACACATCATCTATTGCATCCGCTGCACCCGATGTGGCCTCCTCTATATTGGTGAGACAGGCCGCTTACTTGCGGAACGCTTCAGAGAACACCTCCGGGCTGCCCGAACCAACCAACCCAATCACCCCGTGGCTCAACACTTTAACTCTCCCTCCCACTCCACCGAGGACATGCAGGTCCTTGGACTCCTCCACCGGCAGAACACAACTACACGACGGCTGGAGGAGGAGCGCCTCATCTTCCGCCTGGGAACCCTCCAACCACAAGGTATGAATTCAGATTTCTCCAGTTTCCTCATTTCCCCTCCCCCCACCTTGTCTCAGTCGGTTCCCTCAACTCAGCACCGCCCTCCTAACCTGCAATCCTCTTCCTGACCTCTCCGCCCCCACCCCACTCCGGCCTATCACCCTCACCTTGACCTCCTTCCACCTATCCCACCTCCATCGCCCCTCCCTCTAGTCCCTCCTCCCTACCTTTTATCTTAGCCTGCTTGGCTCTCTCTCTCTCATTCCTGATGAAGGGTTTATGCTCGAAACGTCGAATTCTCTATTCCTGAGATGCTGCCTGGCCTGCTGTGCTTTGACCAGCAACACATTTGCAGCTGTGATCTCCAGCATCTGCAGACCTCATTTTTTACTTGCAAGAAGTGTGTCCAGCTGCAGCTCTTGTTTGACCCATGACGGTACTGGAGCTGCGAATGGAATCACTGTGGAGGACCTGGGATGCTGAGCAGGTCATGGATAGCACGTTTAGTTAATTGGTCACATTGCAGATTAGAATTGCTGAGGGAGATAGTGAACGAGTGATTAAGAGTAGGAAGGCAGTGCAGGTGTCCCCTGCGGTCATCTCCCTCCAAAACAGGTATATCATTTTGGATACTGTTAGGGGAGATGGCTCACTAGGGGAGGGCAGCAGTTGCCAGGATCAAGGCACTGGTGGGTTCTGCCATTCAGAAGTGCAGGAAATAGACTCATAGGGCCATATCTTAGGAGATTCTATTGTAAGGAGAGTAGATAGGCAGTTCTGTGGCCGGAAATGAGACTCCCAGATGGTATGTTGACTCCTAGGTACTCGGGTCAGGGATGTCACCAATCGACTGCAGAGCGTTCTGAGAGGGGAGGATGAACAGCCAGTTGTCATGGAGCATATAAGCACCAATGATATAATTAAAAAATGAGATTAGGTTCTGAAAGCAGAATTCAGGGAGCTAGGAGAGAAGTTAAAGAGAAGGATCTCCAAGATTAGTGATCTCAGGATTGCTACCAGTGCCACTTGCTAGCCAGGATAGAAATGAAAGAATAGGCAAGATGAGCATGTGGCTTGAGGGAAGGGTTCAGATTTGTGGGAAATTGGAACTAGTTGTGGGGAAGGTGGGACTATTACAAATTGGATAGTCTATACCTGAAAGAGACTGGTAATGTCCTTGGGGAGATTTTGCTACTGATGTTGGGGAGGGTTTAAACTAATGTGGAAGGGGAGCTGGAAAGCAGAAGAGAAGACTAGTAGACAGTGAGGTGGAAACTGGAGACTGTAAGGAACAGGGTCATGAAGTTAGCATTACCAAGGGGAAGAGTAGGCAGAGAGCAGATGAATGCAAAGGAACTGGTGGTCTGAAGTGCATATGCTTTACTGTTAGGAGAATAGTGGGTAAGCAGACAAACTTAGGGCTTGAATTGGTGCCTGTGAGTATGACATTATTGCAGTCACAGAGAAGGATGGGTGTGATTGGCAACTAAATGTTCCAGGATATTGATGCTTCAGACAGGACAGGGAGGGAAGTAAAAGTGGGGGAGGAATTGCATTGCTGGTCAGGGAAGATATCACGGCTGTGCTAAAGGAGGAAACTATGGAGGGGTTGAGCAGCGAGGCATTATGGGTAGAGCTGAGAAATAAAAAGGGAGCAGTTAATTGTTGGGACTGTACTACAGGCCTCCCAACAGTGATCATGAGGTAGAAGAACAAATAGGTAAACAGATTATGGAAAGATGTAGAGACAACAGAATGGTGGTGATGAGAGATTTTAATTTTCCCAAAATTGGGATACCCTTAGTGTCAGAGATCTGGATGGGGCAGAATTTGTAAAGAGCATTCGAGCAGTGTGTCAATAGTCCAACTAGTGAAGGGGCCATATTGGACCTGGTCTTGGGGAATGAATTAGACCAGGTGGTAGAAGTTGCAGTGGGGGATTTCTTGGGAATAGTGACTACGATTCTACAAGTTTTAGAATACTCGTAGACTAGGATGAGAGCAGTCCTAAGGGAAGAGTACTAATTTGGCAAAGGCCAATTATCTCAAAAATTTGCAGGAGCTGGGAATGTGGATTGGGGGCAGCTATTTGAAGGGAAGTCTATGTTTGCTATGTGGGAGGCTTTCAAAGATAGTGCAGGATAGGCATGTCCCTTTAAAAACAAGGAATAGGAAAGGCAAGTTGCATGAACCGTGGATGACCGGAGAGATTGTGCGACTAGCCAAGAGGTAAAGGGAAGCATACATAAGGTCCAGGTAGCTAAGAACAGAACAGGCTTTGGAGGAATATCAGGAGAGTAGGACCAATCTTCAATGAGGAATTAAGCAGGCTAGAAGGGGTCATGAAATAACTTTAGCGAACAGAATTAAGAAGAATCCCAAGGCCTTTTATTCATATGTAAGAGGCAAGAGGGTAACTACAGAAAGGGTTGGTCCACTAAAGGATAAGGTAGGAAGGTTGTGTGTCGAATCTGAGAAAATGGGTGAGATCCTCAATGATTACTTTGCATCAGTGCTCAGAGGAGAGGGACATGATGAATGTTGAGATTAGAGATAGAACTTTGTTTACTCTGGATCACGTTGACATAAGGAGGGAGGAAGTGTTGGGTAGGCTAAAGGATATTAAGGTGGACAAATCCCCAGGACCGAATGGAATCTATCCCAGGTTGCTGAGGGGGAGGTGAGAAAGGAAATAGCTGGGGTCCTGACAGATTTGGGCAGCACGGTGGCTCAGTAGTTAGCACTGCTGTCTCACAGCACCAGGATCCCAGGTTCGATTCCAACCTTGGGCGCTGTCTGTGTGGAGTTTGCACATTCTCCCTGTGTCTGCATGGGTTTCCTCTGGGTGCTCCAGTTTCCTCCCACAGGTCCAAAGATGTGCAGGTCTGGTGAATTGGCCATGCTAAATTGTCCATAGTGTTAGGTGCATTAGCCAGAGGGAAATGGGACTGGGAGGGGTTACTCTTCAGAGGGTCAGTGTGTGGACTTGTTGGGCCGGAGGGCCTGGTTCCACAATGTAGGGAATCTAATCTAATATTCTTGTAGCATTCTTAAACATAGGTGAAATGCCAGAGGACTGGAGAGATGTTAATATTATCCCCCTGTTCAAGAAGGGTAATAGAGATGTTCCAGATAACTACTGACCAGTGACTCTGATGTCAGTGGTGGGAAAGTTGCTGGGGAATGTACTGAGGGATAGGATCTATTTATATTTGGAAGAGAATAGGTTTACCAGTGATAGGCAACATAGTTTTGTGCAGGGGAGATCGTGCCTTATCTGCTTAATAGAGTTCTTTGAAGAAGTGACCAAGTTGATAGGAAGGACTGTAGATGTCACATACGTGGACTTTAGTAAGGTTTGATAAGGTTCCCCATGGTAAACTAACAGAGAAAGTGCAGTCACATGGTGTGCAGGGTGTTCTAACTAGGTGGATAAAGAATTGGTTGAGCAACAGGAGACAGAATAGTAGTTGAAAGGAGTTTCTTGAAATGGAGAAAGGTGACCACAGGGATCAGTGCTGGGCTACTGTTGTTTGTGATGTACATAAATGATTCTAAAGCAAACTATACTGTAAACGGAAGAGCCTTGGGAAAAGTTTGAGCAGAGAGATCTGGGAGTTCAGGTCCTGGTTCAGGTTCAGTACCCTGAAGGTGGCTGCACAGGCGGATAGAGTGGTCACGAAGGCATATGGTATGCTTGCCTTCATCAGATGGGGTATTGAGTATAAGAGCTGGCAGATCATGTTAAAATTGTACAAGACTTTGGTTCAGCTGCATTTAGAATACTGTGCACAGTTCTGGTCGCCACATTACCAAAAGGATGCGGACGCTTTGGAGAGGGTGCGGAGAAAGTTGCTGCCTGATATGGAAGATGCTAGCTATAAAGAGGGTCGTGGGGGTTAGGATTGTTTTCATTAGAAAAAAGGAGATTGAGCTGGGGTCTACAAAATCATGAAGGGTATAGACAGGGTGGATAGAGATAAACTTTTTTACCAGCTGAGGGATTCAATAACGAGAGATCACGTGTTCAAGGTGAAAGGAGAAAAGTTTAAGGGGGATACACGTGGAAAGTACTTTACATAGAGGGTGGTAGGTGCCTGGAATGCATTGCCAGCAGAGGTAGTAGAGGCAGGTATGGTATATTCATTTAAGGTGCGTCTGGACAAATGCATGAGTACGTGGGGAGCAGAGGGATACAGATGCTAAGGAATTGGGTGAAAAGTTTAGACAGTAGATTTGGATTGACACAGGCTTGAAGGGCCAAAGGGCCTGTTCCTGGCCTGTAAACTTTCTTTGTTCTTTGTTCTACTCCATCATTCAGTGAAATCACTGTTAAATTTCTTTCCCACAGGATCCCCTTTTTCCTTGACTTCCATATTTTCTCACCGAATAAGATGCTTGGCTACATCCTAGAGTTAAATAAGTCATACCTGTCTGTGCGTCCTCTAATTATACACTGTTTTTTACATTCATTTCGGAACAAGAATAGACTGTTCAGCCCATCAAGCTTGTTTCACCAATCAGTTGGATGATGGTTGATCTTCAGATTGAAAGCCTATTACAATTGTGCTTCTACATTATATACAGTTACACAACCATGTGACCGCATGGCACTAGGCAGATTCCCTATCATTTCCCAGGAATCTTGTTCAGGGTCATATTTCTCAACACTCTCAAGGTAAATTCCTTTAGAATAAGAATATCCACCTGTAACGTAAATGCATCCATTCATCACTACTGCAGCACATTCCATTCGTCTTTCATTCATTTGAGCTATCTGTTTCCATTCATTCTTTTCTGTGTCGTAACAATCAGTGATAGTTGTTTGGCCACCAACAAGGTAGATCTTGTTATTCAGAGCCACAGAGCTCAGTCCATACTCTAGAAAAAGAAAGCAACACAATTATAAGATACACCCAATAGAAGTTGTGTTTATTTCTCAGTAACCATTTCAGATATCTTATTCCCCAACTCTCAAACCTTTGAATGCCATGACATTTAGTTTTCAAATATGCTGACATAAACAAATCGAAACAAGGCCAATTTGACATTCTATTACCAGCCCAGTAAAGACTACTTTGAAGAGGTAGCGGGGTAGACATGAAAATCTAGACCACTGCTCATTAGGTCATCTCTAAGAAGCTCCTGCTTTCAGGAGATCTTCTCAGAAAAGGGTGGTTGTTCCCTGCTCCAGTAGCTATCCACCCAGTTACTAGATCTCCACACAAGAGCAATTAGCCTCAGCTTTGACAAAGGGTCAGTTAGACTCTCAACGTCAGCTCTTCTCTCTCCTTACGATGCTGCCAGACCTGCTGAGATTTTCCAGCATTTCTCTTTTGGTTTCAGATTCCAGCATCTGCAGTAATTTGCTTTTTTTAAAATTAGCCTCATTTGTTTGATCACAACTGGAATTTTGCAAGCTGTTTATGGATGACAGAAAGCAGCTTCACAGTAGGTGTCTTGTAACCTTTGATGTTGCGGACAAGCTTATCAGCAGCAACTGGTAAGACTGCTGCATTCATTACACCCTTGTCATTGGATGAAGAAATTATAGAGAAGCACGTTTCTAGTGGCCTTATGCAATAAATTTTTAATCTGCTTCAGCTAACAGCAGCTGCTGTACCTTCCTGCTCTTCATATCAGTATGTCACTCAGAGCTCTCGCTGGTCTCACAGTGAGAATTTCTAGCCTCCACAGGAGTATACCACAGTAAACTGTGCTCCATTGTCCATAACCGCCTGCTATTCCTTTATTGGACAGCAAATATGAAGGTAGCCTTATCCCTAGGTCAGTTAAAAAATCAGCCCTTAGTAACCCAAACACATGCAAATACAGAACAACATGGCTAAGTATTAAATTGCGCACCTCAGTGTTAAAAGCCTCTGACCTTTACAAAATTGGGCAATAGAAACAGTCCCAACACTTAAGTTTGAGAAAGAAGATTCCACCCATAATTATAATTATTTCAACCATTATCCGATTTGCTTTTTATAACATTTTTTATGTTTTCAGGCATAAACTTAACAAAGATAGATATAGTTTCAGGTAAATTATATTTTAAGGGTATTTAAGAGACATTGGAACTAGTGTTACAATGCTGTATGATGAGTACTGTCTTCCTGAACCTTTGTGTAATAGCCTATCTATGGGTTTATTTTAGTCCATTGTTGCTCATTAATAGTGTTTAAGGGCCACAATGGTTCTTTTTTGCTCACCATTATATTTGCATCTACATAAGGACCAAGGGGACAGATTTCAGGAGCGCGAGTTTTGTAGAAATGCAATGGTATTTAGTGTATTGGCTAGCTTACTATAGTCATGTGTTATCAAGATCTGTTGTAATGTGATTTGTTGCAATGGATGGTAGCCATTTAATAACATCATTTGTAACATAGTGTCTTTCAAAATTCTATGGACTCTGGAGCAATTCCAAAAATTAGTGAGTGGCAAATGTAAACCCACTATGAGAGAAAGAAAAAATGATAATTACAGACCAGTTAACCTAACATCAGTAGTGGGCAAAATGCTGGAATCTAATATAAAATATACTTAAAAGTATGAAGGAGATTGGAGAAAGCCAGAAGGGTTACAAAAGGCAAATTGTGCTTAAAATATCCAGAAGAGCTAAGGATATAACTAGTAGAATTGATAAAAGAGAACCAGTAGATGTGTATTTGGATTTTTAGTAGGTTTTTTATAAGGTCCTTCCTAACAGGTTAGTGAGTAAAGTTAAAGCACATGGGCTTTGGGATAATCAATTGGTATGGATTGACAATTGGTTGACATAGGGGGAACAGAGAATGGGAATAATTTAGTCTTTTTCCAAAAGGCAGACAGGGACTAATGGAGTATCACAAGGAATAGTGCTTGGGCCACAGCTAATCATGATTTATACAAAGGACCTAAATAAGGGTACAAATGCAATAGTTCCAACCTTCCTTATTTCACAATTGGACAGGACTGTGAGTTGTGAGGAAGCTTCAAGGTAATTTAGACATGATGAGTCAGTCAGCAGACACATGGTAGACACAGAATAACATGGCTAAATGTGAAGTTGTATGTTTCAATGTGAAAAACAGAATGGAAGAATATTAAGTCATGATATATTGGGAAGTTTGGATATAAGAAAGGGATCTTGGTGTCCTTGTACACCAGTCAATGAAATGGACAGGCAGGTGCAGCAAGCACTTAAGAAGGCAAGTGGTTTATTGGCTTTCATTGTAAGTAGTGATGTCTTACTGCAGCTTTACAGAGCCTTGGTGAGATCACACCTGAGTATTGCACATGGTTTTGTCTCCCGACCTAAGAAAGGATATGCTTGCCAAAGAGGGGGGTTCATGAGGCTAATACCAGAGATGGCAGGATTGAGCTATAAGGAGAAATTGGTTCATCTAGGTCTGTATCTACTAGAGCTTAAAAGAATGAGAGGGAATCTGATTGAAATATATAAAATTCTACAGAGCTGGATAGACTAGATGCAGGAATGATAGTTTCCCTGGTTGGCAAGCCTAGAACTGGGGCACACAGTCTCAGCATGTGGAGTAGATGCTGGATGACTGAGATCAGGAAAGATTTCTTCACTCGAAGGGTAGTGTGAATTAGTGAAATTCTCTACTACAAACATTTCTGAAGGCCAAATCATGGAATAAATTCAAGAAATAGATGCATTTCTCGTTTCTACTGGTATCAAGGGGTATGAGGGAAAAGTAAGTATATGGCATTGAAACAAAGGATCAGCCATGATCCTATTGAGTGATTGAGCAAACTCGAAGACCCATATCGCCTACTGCTCTTAGTTTCTAAGGTTTTATGTGTGATATTGGTGCTACTGAAAATATGTCAGCTAAAGGAGAACCAACCACTGAAAGGAACAACAAGGAAGAAATGAAGAAATGCAGTGTCCAACATTGAATTGGGGTAAAAAATGAGGTCTGCAGATGCTGGAGATCACAGTTGAAAATGCGTTGCTGGTTAAAGCACAGCAGGTCAGGCTGCATCCAAGGAATTGGAAATTCGACGTTTCGGGCATAAGCCTGATGAAGGGCTTATGCCCAAAACGTCGAATTTCCAATTCCTTGGATGCTGCCTGACCTGCTGTGCTTTAACCGGCAACGCATTTTCAACTCCAATATTGAATTACTGAGTGAGTCAAAATATTTTTGGATTTTCCATTTCTTGTTGCTGTGGAAATTAAATGAGACAGAATTGGATTTTTTTTCCACTCCCAGTGGCAACCTATGAAATAACTTTGGAATTGATTAAAAATCTGATTATATAAAGAGTTGCAACTCTTCTAACAGTGCTGAGGAAAGAGCACTACTATATTGCAACTTTGATATCGCTGAGGAGGTGAAAGACCACAGAGGAGATCTTACAGGCTTTAATGCGAGATTCAATGTTCTGTATGAACAATGTTCAACATTACAGCTCAAAGGGATTGGGAGAATATTGATCTTTATGTGACTGCACAGAGATTTCTGACTGGATCCTGAAAATTTGGACAGACGATCTCATCAGAAACAGGATTGTCTTTGAGATCCTGCAGTGCGAGCACATTTGCTGAGAGAAAAGAACTTAAATCTTAAGAAATTTATTCGCATGCATGTGCTTTCGAGATTATTGAACTTCAACTGGAAAGTATTAATTAGAAAACAGATGAGGTTTTGGCATTATGCTATGAGACATTCTAAGCCAAATAAAATAATGGATTGAAAAAAAAAGAAAAAATATTTCCAAGATAACTCATAGATAAATCAAAGCAAGAGGTCAATGTAGAAAATAACACATGAATAAAATGAAGAAAATTGAAAGCAGTGCTTTAACTTTCACAAAGTGAGTCACAAGCAAATGGTTAGCTTAAAAGAAACAAGATAAGTCTATAAAAATGACTGCCAGAGAGTTGTCAGCCAATGATTCTGACAAACCAATCTACAATATGTAACAGATTTACATCATCAGGTCTGGAGGTGATAAATCATGATTGTAGAAGGGTATCAAGTGCATGTTAAGTGTCAAACAGACACTAGTGCTTTACGCAACATGATTGTTCAGTTTCATGGAAAATTATGGAAAAGTTAAATGGGAACAGGGTTCAGCAGAGATTACTTAAGTTTCCAGAACAAGTAATAGGACAGAGAGTGATAAAGGCCTGGAATCTAACCTCAGGCACAGCAGATGAGGGAACAACTGTGAGGAAGGGAGCAGTCAACCCAGGACTGAGGGTGTTGTACTTAAATACACGCAATGTATTGTTGGGGAGAATACACCATCAGATTGCCTAGAGTGGGGCTAGGGAGGGTAGCACTATTGCTACAGCAGACATTACCAGTTCCAGTCCCCAAACAGTTAATCACAGCCATGGGGGATAAACCTAGCAACTGCAGGGCTACCTGTCTGAAGTAACATTCCTCGCTGATTAGATCATGTCAGCCAGTATCAGACTGCCCCATTGAGAACTCATGACTAATAAAAGAACCGGTAACTGTCGAACGGTGTGAATTGCGCTATCGGAGTACATGATTGTTAAAGCATCCGTTAATGTACCTACTAGAACGAATTCCCATCGAAACCCATGATAAATAATAATGATTGTTAATTCGCTTGCGGAAAACCATTGACTCTGTTACGGAAAACACCTAGCCTGTCAGACACATAGTAATGAGATCGATACTCTGAACAATGGACTATTGATTGCAGGGTCGGAACTGCCGACCCCAGGATGGCTGTACCATTGTCCGGCACAGCGGGAGCTGGACAGGCATCTTGATGCGGCCAATAGAGGCGCAGACCCCCTCGCTCTCAGGTGAACTGACCAATGAGGGGGACGAACGAGGGAGAACGGACCGGGAACTCCTGGCGGCGCGAAGTATAATTGAGCCAAGTCCGAAGGGGAAAGCAGAACGCCTTCTCCAACGAATTGCATGCTGTAGAATTCGTTATATAGTTTGCCAGTTTTGTTTCTGTAAAATAAACGGTGCTCTGCTCCAAACTAAAGAAGCTGGTGCGGTCTCTCCTTCCAAAGAACTCGCGAAGACCGGAACCCCGAGGTTCCGGCCTAACAGTATGAAAAGAGGTAAATGAGCTTATAATGCAGATTGAAATTGAGAGATTCAATGCTGTGGGTTTCACAGAGACATGTCTGCAAGGGGATCACATTAGGGAACTAAATGTTCAAGGATACATGTATTATCGAAAGGATAGACAGATGGGCAGAGGGTCAAGAGTGTGGTGCTGGAAAAGCACAGCAGGTCAGGCAGCATTTGAGAGGCAGGAAAGTTGACTTTTAGGGCAAACCTCCTTCATCAGGAATAAGGCTGGGAGCCTCGGGCGTGGAGAGAAAAATGGGAGGGAGTGGGGGGTGGGGGTGGGGCTGGAGGGAAGGTAGCTGAGAGTGCAATAGGTGGATGGAGGTCGGGATAATGATAATAGATCAGAGAAGAGGATGGAGTGGATAGGTGGGAAAGAGGATGGACTGGTAGGACAGGTCGCGGTGGCAGTGTTGAGCTGGAAGGTTGGAACTGGGAGAAGGTGGGAGATGGGGAAATGAGGAAACTGTTGAAATCCACATTGATGCCATGGGGTTGAAGTGTCCCAAGGCGGAAGATGAGGCGTTCTTCCTCCAGGCGTCGGGTGGTAAGAGAGTGGCGATGGAGGAGGCCCAGGACCTGCATGCCCTTGCCAGAGTGGGAGGGGGAGTTAAGTGTTTGGCCACGGGGCAGTGGGGTTGATAGATGCAGGTGTCCCGGAGATGTTCTCTGAAGCGCTCTCCAAGTAGGCGTCCTGTCTCCCCAATGTAGAGGAAACCGCATTGGGAGCAATGGATACAATAAATGACATGTGGAAGTGCAACTGAAACTTTGAAGGATGTGGAAGGCTTCTTTTGGGCCTTGGACAGAGGTGAGGGAGAAGGTGTGGGCACAGGTTTTGCAATTCCTGCGGTGGCAGGGGAAAGTGCCAGGAGGAGAGGATGGGTTGTTGGGGACATGGACCTGCCGAGATAGTCACGGAGAGAATGGTCTTTACGGAAAGCAGATGGAGTGGGGAGGGAAATATATCTCTGGTGGTGGTGTCCGTTGGTGGCAGAAATGGCAGAGGATGATGCGATATATACAGAGGTTGGTGAGGTGAAAGGTGTGAACCAGGAGGTTCTGTCCTTGTTGCGGTTGGAGGGGTGGGGTTCAAGGGCGGAGGTGCGGGACATAGATGAGATGCGCTGGAGGGCATCATCAACTACGTGGGAGAGGAAATTACGGTCTTTAAAGAAAGAGGCTATCTGGTGTGTTCTGTGGTGGAACTGGTCCTTCTGGGAGCAGATGCGACGGAGGTGGAGGAATTGGGAATAAGGGATAGCATTTCTGCAAGAGATAGGGTGGGAGGAGATGTAATCCAGGCAGCTGAGGGAGTCAGTGGGTTTATAGATAATGCCAGTGTTGAGTTGGTCTCTGTGTTACAGGTGACCACCATTGCACTATACACACACACACATACTCCTACACACACACACACTCTTAAACACACACACAGGCACTCCTATACACACATACGGACACACACGTGCACACAGCCACCCACACTTACCCTTACGGACACAACACTCCCGCACTCACCCATGCACCCCCTCACAGACTTAACACACACACACACACACACTTTCTCACACTCACAACCCCCAACCCAGACACACACACACAGACAGACAAAGACCCACATGCACACATATATTTTGTGGGGTGAATTTGTACTTGCAGGGTTACATTGTACTTTGCTCAAAAATTGCATGAATTCATGTAAAACTCCGTTATCTCATTTTTTAGACTGATTCTAATCTAAACATCATGGCATAGACAGAGAACACAGGGGGCTAACACCTTCAACATATTGTCTAGCTATTACCATTGTTAACAGCAAACCTGAGAATGCAACTTTTTTAAAAAAAAAGGTTTTGTGATTTACACATGAAAGAAGTGAAACTATCATGGTATTCTAACAGATGAAAGGCTTAACAGACAATCAATTTTTCAATGTATAATTTCAGTTACATCACACTGTAAATTTTTGCTATAAATTCTGTGTTTGGATTGAGCACTCCACTACCACCTGATGAAGGAGCGACGCTCTGAAAGCTAGTGTGCTTCCAATTAAACCTGTTGGATTATAACCTGGTGTTGTGTGATTTTTAACTCCGTTGATGAAGATACAGAGGTCCAGGAAGGGGAGGGAGGTGTCAGAGATGGTCCAAGTGAATTTGAGGTCAGGGTGGAATGTGTTGGTGAGATTGGTGAACTTTTCAACCTCCTCATGGGAGCACAAGGTGGTGCTGATACAGTCATCAATGTAGCAAAGGAAAAGGTGTAACTACGGAGGATAGACTGTTCTATGTAGCCAACAGAGACAGGCATGCTGGTGCCCATGGTTGCACATTTCATCAGAGGAAGTGGGAGGATTCGAAGGAGAAATTGTTGAAAGTGAGGACCAGTTCAGCCAAACGAATAAGAGTCAGTGGAATGGTACTGATGGGAACATTGGGAGAGTAAGAAACGGAGATCCACTGAGGTGATGAGATTGTGTATAATCTGGGAGATGATGGTTTGGTGATGGGAGGTGAGGTCGTGGTTGATGGGGCGGTAGGAGGAGGTGTCTTCAAGTTGGCAGGGGGGTGGGGTGCAGTAGTAGTTTGACGCACTGACGACTACACCGCTGAAGCCAGTGCCAACTTGAAGACACCTGATCCTACCACCTCCTCGACCATGACCTCACCTCCCAATACCAAATCATCATCTCCCAGACCGCACACAACCTCATCACCTCAGGAGATCTTCAACCAACAGCTTCCAACCTCATTGTTCGGGAAGGCCGCAACACCCAGATCTACCTCCTCCCCACAATCTACAAGCCTGACCACCCCGACCAACCTATTGTCTTAACCTGCTCCTGCCCCACCGAATTGATCTCCTCATACCTCGGTACTGTCCTATTGCTCTGGTCCAGGAACTCCCCACATGCATTCGGAACACCACCCATGCCCTCCATCTCCTCTAAGACTTCCATTTCCCTGGCCCCCAACACCTCATCTTCACCATGGACATCCAGTCCCTATACACCTCCATCCTCCATGACCAGGGCCTCCAAGCCCTGTGTTTCTTCCTTTCCCGACATTCCCAACAGTACCTTTCCACTGACACTCTTATTCGTTTGGCTGAACTGGTCCTTACCCTCAACAATTCTTCCTTCGAATCCTCCCATTTCCTCCAAATGAAAGGGGTAGCCATGGGCAGCCGTATTGCCCCAACTCTTTGCCGGCTACATGGAACAGTCCATCACCCGGAGTTATGCCGGCACTACTTCCCACCTTTTCCTCTGCTACATTGATGACTGCATCAGTGCCACCTCATGCTCCCATGAGGAAGTTGAACAGTTCATCAATCTCACCAACATATTCCACCCCAACCTCAAATTCATCTGAACCATCTCTGACACCTTGCTCCCCTTCCTGGACCTCTCGATCTCTATCAACGGTAACCGACTCAACACTGACATTTTTTACAAACCCACCAACTCCCACAGCTACCTGGATTACACCTCCTCCCAGCCTACATCCTGCAAAAATGCGATCCCTTATTCCCAATTCCTCTGCACCTGTCGCATCTGCTCCCAGAGGGACCAGTTCCACCACAGAACACACCAGCTGGCCTCCTTTAAAGACTGCAATTTCCCCTCCCACATGGTTGATGATGCCCTCCAGCACATCTCATCTACGTCCCGCACCTCTACCTTCAAACCCCAACTTCCAACCGCAGCAAGGACAGAACACCTGGGTTCACAACTTTCACCCCACCAACCTTGGTATACATCACATCATCCTCCGTCATTTCTGGCACCGACAAACGGACCCCACCCACCAGAGATATATTTCTCTCCCCACCCCTATCTACTTTCCGTAAAGATTGTTCCCTCCATGACAACCTCATCAGGTCCACGCCCCCTAACAATGAACTCTCCCCTCCCACCACCTTCCCCTAACACCACAAGAATTGCAAAACCTGCACCCACACCTCCCCCCACCCCCCTCACTTCTTTCCAAGGTCCCAAGGAGCCTTCCACATCCATCAAAGTTTCACCTGCACTTCCACACATGTCATTTACTGTATCCATTGCTCCCAATGCGGTCTCCTCTGCACTGGCGAGACAGGACACCTACTCGCAGAGTGCTTCGGAGAACATCCCCGAGACACCGATGCACCAATCAATCCCACTGTCCCATGGCCGAACACTTCAGCTTCCCCCTCCCACTCTGCCGAGGAAATGAAGGTCCTGGGCCTCCTCCATTGCCACTCACTTACCACCCAACACCTCGAGGAAGAATGCCTTGGGACCCTCCAACCACATGGCATCAATGTGGATTTCAACAGTTTCCTCATTTCCTCTCGTCCCACCTTCCCCCAGTTCCAACCTGCCAGCTCAGCACTGCCACCATGACCTGTTCTACCTGTCCATTCTCCTTCCCATCTATCCACTCCAACCTCCTCTCTGATCTATTGCCATTGTCCCCACCTCCATCCACCTATTGCACTCTCGGCTACCTTCCACCCCAGCCCCACACCCTCCTATTTGTCTCTCCACTCCCGAGACTTTCAGCCTCATTCCTGATGAAAGGCTTTTGCCGCTCCTCGATTGCTGCCTGACCTGCTGTGCTTTGCTAGCACCACACTCTTGACTCTAATCTCCAGCACCTGCAGTACTCACTTTCACCTCGAGGGCAGAGGGGGCAGGATTGCTTTATTAATAAGAAATGAAGTTAAATCAATACCAAGAAGTGATAGAGAGTTAGAAAGTTAAGAATCTGTGGATAGAGTTGAGGAACTGCAAAGGAAAAAAAGTTTTTGATTTCCTAGCAGTAATCAGGATTTAGGAAGAAAATCAATCAGGATTACAAAAGTTATCTAAGAAAGGCACTGCTATGGGGAACTTCAAAATGCATGTGTACTGGGAAAATCAAGTCAGTGGCAGGTTTCACATAAAGGAATTTGTGGAATATCTGAGAGGTTTTTTTTAAAGCATCTTGTGGTAGAGCCCAGTAGGGAGCAGGCAATGATAGATTTGGTGATGTACAGTGAGGCAGACTTGATTAGGGAGGTTAAGGTGAAGGAAACCTCCCCACCCACCACCGCCAGTGGGCAGTTGGGCAGTTACTATAATATGGTACAATTCACCCTGTAGTTTGAGAGGGAGAAGTGGAATTAGATGTAACAATATGACAGTTGAGTTAAGGAAACAATGAAGACATGAGGAAGGAGCTGACCAGAGTTGATTGGAAGGGCAGCCTACCAGAGAAAACAGTGGAGCAGCAACAGCAAGAGTTTCTGGGGTATGTTGGGAAGCACTTCAGAAATTGACCCGGAAGGAAGAAGAGACATACTAAGGAGGGGATGAAGCAATCTCAGCTGATGAGGGAAGTCAGGGACAGCATAAAAGTATAAGAGCAAGCACACAATGTGTGAAGATTAATGGGAAGTCAAAGGATTGGGAAGCCTTTAAAAACCAGCAGAGGACAACAAGAAAAATAAACAAAAGAGGAGCAGATGAAATGAGGGTAAGATTGGTGGCAATATAAAAGAAGACTGCAAATGTTTTTATTTAGGAAGGTAAGAGAGGGGCAAACCTGGACATTGGACCACTGGAAAATGAGGCTGAAGTGATGAGAAACAGAGAAATGGCAGAGGAACTGAATAGGTACTTTGCATCATTGTTCACAGTGGAAAACCCCAGCAGCATAACAGAATTTCAAGAGTCAGGAGTAAGAGGAGAGTGTAATGGCCATCACTAAGGAGAAGGTGCTGATGAAGTTGAAAGGACTGAAGGTAGTTAAATCACCTGAACCAGGTGGACTGCACCCCAGAGTTCTGAAGGAGATAGTAGAGGTGATTGTAAATGCATTGTAGATCTTTCAGGGACAAAAATCACTAATGTAATACCCCTGGTTCAGAAAGGAGGGAGGGAAAAGACAGGAAACTGTTAGCCTGACCTCAGTCGTTGGTAAGACTTGAGAGTCCATTATTAATGAAGAGACTGGGGAGTGTTTGGAAGTGCATAGTAAAAAATGGCGGAGTCAGCATGCCTTTAGCAAGTGGTAGTCATTCCTCTAAATATGTGCGAATTCTTTGACGAGGTAAATAGCAGGCTAGACAAAGGAGAGCCAGTGGACCTGATTGATTTGGATTTTCAGAAAGCCTTTGACATGGTGCCACACAGGAAGCTGCTAAAGAAGAGCCCATGATTTTAAGGACAAGGTAGTGGTATGGACAGAGAATTGATTCACTGGCAGAAGGCAGAGAGTGGGGATTAAGGGGTCCTTTTTAGGATGACAAGTGGAGTTCTGCAAGAAGTGGCAGATGGAATACAATATGGGAAAGTGTAAGATTATGCACTTTCATAGAAAGAATAGATGTATAGACTATTCTCTAAACAGCGAATGGCTTTAGAAATCTGAAGTACAAAGGGACTCGGGAGTCCTAGTTCAGGATCCTCATAAGTTAACTTGCAGATTCAGTTGGCAGTTAGAAAGGCAAATGCAATGTTAGCATTCATTTCAAGATGGCTAGAATACAAGAGTAGAAATGTAGTGCTGAATCTGTATAAGGCACTGGTCAGATCGAATTTGAAATACTGTGAGAAGTTTTGGGCCCCTAATCTAATGAAGGATGGAGGGTCTTGTGGGGGAGGAGGTTGGCAAGAATGATCTCAGGGCTGACGGCCCTCTACTTTTTGTCATTTACATAAATGATTTGGATCGAGCATAAGAGGTACAGTTAGTAAGTTTGCAGATGACACCAAAATTGGAGGTGTAGTGGATAATGAAGAGGGTTACCTCAGGTTACAACAGGATCTGGACCAGATGGGCCAATGAGCTGAGAAGTGGCAGATGGAGTTTAAATCAGATAAATGAGCGTTGCTGCATTTTGGGAAAGCAAATCTTAGCAGGACTTATACACTTAATGGTAAGATCCTAGGGAGTGTTGCTGAACAAAGAGACCTTGGAGTGCAGGTTCACAGCTCCTTGAAAGTGGAGTCGCACTTAGATAGGATAGTGAAGAAGGCGTTTGGTATGCTTTCCTTTATTGGTCAGAGTATTGAGTACAGGAGTTGGGAGGTCATAATGCGGCTGTACAGGATATTGGTTAGGCCACTGTTGGAATATTGCGTGCAATTCTGGTCTTCTTCCTATCGGAAAGATGTTGTGAAACTTGAAAGGGTTCAGAAAAGATTTACAAGGATGTTGCCAGGGTTGGAGGATCTGAGCTACAGGAAGAGGCTGAAGAGGCTGGGGTTGTTTACCCTGGAGCGTCGGAGGCTGAGAGGTGACCTTATAAGGTTTACAAAATTATGAGGGGCATGGATAGGATAAATAGACAAAGTATTTTCCCTGGGGTTGGGGAGTCCAGAACTAGAGGGCATAGATTTAGGGTGAGAGGTAAAGATATAAAAGAGACCTAAGGGGCAACTTTTTCACATGGAGGGTGGTACGTGTATGGAATGAGCTGCCAGAGGATGTGGTGAAGGCTGGTACAATTGCAACATTTAAGAGGCATTTGGATGGGTATATGAATAGGAAGGGATGTTTGGAGGGATATGGGCCGGGTGCTGGCAGGTGGGACTAGCTTGGATTGGGATATCTGGTCGGCATGGACGGGTTGGACCGAAAGGTATGTTTCCATGCTGTACATCTTTATGACTCTATTACTCTATATGAGGAGAGGTTGACAAGTCTGGGTCTGTAGTCATTGGACTTTAGAAGGACGAGAGATATCTGATTGAAACTTAGAGTACTGAAAAGTCTGAAATAGAGGCACAGCCTCAGAGTGAAGGGACAATCCATTAGAACTGAGATGAGGAGTAATCTCTTTAGCCAGAGGCTGATTAATCTGTGGAACTCATTGCTGTAGAGGGCTATGGAGGCGAAGTCATTTTGTGTATTTAAGACCAAGATAGAGGATGAAGGGTTAGAATCCCTACAATATGGAAGCAGGCCAGTTGGCCTCTCAAATCCACACTAAACCTCTGAAGAGCATCCCACCTGACCCTATCCCTATAACACTGCATTTTCCAAGGCTAATCTGCATAGCCGACACATCCCTGGACACAATGAATAATTTAGCATGGCTAATCCACCTAACAACTGGAGAACCTGGAGGAAATGCACACAGATACAGAAGAATGTGCAAACTCTACACAGTCATCCAAGGTTGGAATCAAACAGGGAGGCAGTGCTGCTGCCCCTGGGTTATGGGGAGAATGCAGGAGAATGGATTTGCGAAAAACATCAGCCATGATCGAATGGCGGAGCCAACTTGACAGACAAGTGGTCTGATTCAGACCCCACATCTTATGGCTATGGCCTTAAATCCTGAAAGGTCCTAGCAGCAGTAAGCACTTTCACTGCTGACGAGATAATATGACAGTAGTGTTATGGAAGTATGGTGCATTCATAGAGAGCAGCGGAGAACTGCATGTGAAAATCTGCTAGAGGTCACTGTCTTTTTAAAATTCATTAATGGGACATGGGCATCTCTGGCTAGACCAACATTTATTGACCATCTCTAATTGCACAGAATGCATTTAAAAGTCAAACACATTTCTGCAGGTCTGAAGTCATGCCAGGCCAGGAGGGTGACAGATTTCCTTCCCTAAAGAACATTAGTGAGCCAGATTTTTGTCCAACAATCAACAATGGATTCATGGTCATCATTAGACTCTTAATTCTAATCAGTAAATATGTTTAAAAGTTGTGAACTGCTTCCTAAAAGGTAATGGTTATTATACCATAAAGAAGTTGTACAAAGGTGGAATAATTCTGCATTTAAATTCTCTTCACTTTCATAATTTATTTCCTTAATCTTTAATCACTCATTAACATTTCCTGACAGATATCTTCAGAGAACACCACATTCTTAAGTCCATGCTATTAGTGATTTTGCTTAATTGCAATCTTTGTTTTAATGCAACTGTGTTTATACTTCACTTTCTTCCTTGTACAGTTTCAATTGTGATAAGTTTGCTTTATTGGAGCACGTATTGACTTCCATCCAAAAGAGCTGCCAGCCAGTTTGATGCTGTAGTCTCTAAATTGTCACTGAGGTGGTCATTGAAGGGATTACAGGAAGTCATCTGTTATAGCTGCCAGAAATCCAGTAAGGTTTGCAGCTGGACCAGAAGGAGTTCTCAGGGGTGGAGTAGATGTGTAAAGAGTTGGATCGAAAAGGCTGGTGGTGGAGGAAACACTTGGGAAGACCTTAAGGAGAGATTTTGAACAGATAGAGCTCCATAAAAGGAGGGACCCCCTCTCCCATATGCTTCGATGAATCTGCTGATCCCTCTTGTCCATTCTCTCCTTCTGCAGCCTCAAAATTGCAATCGTACAAGAAGTGGTTCTTATGTGGCTAATAATTGATCACATAAATCATCATATGAGGTGAGGCAGGATGATCCTAGAACTTCCTTGGCCCCATAAAATATAAGACAAGTCAGGGATGGAAATGTAGGCAGCGGGAAGACCACCAAGTAAATTTTACAGAGCTCTCCATTTGTAAACCCTGCCTGAATTAATATTTCTCATTTAGATTCTCCATATCTCGAGCAAATCTTCTGATGAACTGAATAAATACATCTTTGTTTATGCTTCACAAAGATTTCCAAAAGCACATTAAAAATCTGTGGACAAATCCAGGGGTAATCAAAGGCCTTACTGGCCATTTACTGGTGACCAGAAAATCCAAGTCATTATGTGCAACTGATCTGAAAGTGAAAACCAAAAGGAGGGGTTTATCAGTCAGAATTTATTAAAAGTCTTGTCATGTACCTGGGTGTGGGGTAATGGTTACGACCATCCATTCATTAAGATCCGATCTGTAGCTTTGAATTTTATCATAAGTGGAGCTTCCTCGGTAGCCATGGTGACCTCCTGTTACATAGGCAACATCTCGGAGGACACAAGCTGTTGCATTTCCAACACCTGCCCATGAGAATTAATGTAGTGACTAAATAAAAGCCTGAGGGAACAGCAACTCTAGCATTGTTTTCAAATTAATGTACGCTACATTTTAAGTGATGATTCACAAATGTAATTTGTTTGAAGTTGAAATACATCACTATCAAAATTTTTAAATATAAATAGGCAGAATCTTATGGATATTCCATGTCAGAAAGGTGCCACCATAATTACTTTGAGAACCCAATTTCCAAAGAGGGGGTGGTTTTGTTGATGCTCTTTCCCAAAATTCATATATTTTGAGGAAGGAGAACCTCTACCTTTATACTTGGTTACCTTCCAGCTAAATTTGGTGTTCATATAATTTGCCCTGTGAAAGGGCACATAGCCAGGAGAAAGAAGATGATGTTGCACCTCCTGCTACTGAAATTGATTGCAGTGGTTTGATCTCTTGTTTCTTAACAGATGTGGAACATGGAGCTCCATTAACTACTTGTGTGCTGTATTGGAGATTAGTAACTGTGAAGTGCTAGGCAGATTACATACCTTCCGAAAAGTTGTCTGTCATTTGTTGACCAACGATAACAGAAGTACTTTGAACATCAATTTCTCACCTGGCTATGGCTGGAATTCTTAAATGTAATTGATCAGAGATCTTCCTACTTAACTATTTCATTGAAGAAGCTCTGTCAACTGTGCACAGTTCTGGGTGTCCCTGAGCTAGTGCAGACAAAATATGGAATCTTTTGTACTCATGGACAAGAAAGAGTTCATGGTTCAAAAGACTCTTATTGTCCTTTTAGTCAATTGATTGTCTGCCAAACTCAAGGACCTTCGCTCTGGACTCAGAAACTGCTGTCGTGAAACCAAAGAGTGGATGATGTCAGAATATTGACTCAATATCAGTTTCAGGGAAGTTATCATTACATGCATATGATCCCACCTCCATTTTGCAAAAAGTACACCCATATCTTAGTTAAAAATCACACAACACCAGGTTATAGTCCAACAGGTTTAATTGGAAGCACACTAGCTTTTGGAGCGATGCTCCTTTATCAGGTGATAGTGGAGGGCTCGATCGTAACACAGAATTTATAGCAAAAATTTGCAGTGTGATGTAACTGAAATTATACATTGAAAAATTGATTAACAGATTGATTAACAGACAGTCAATATTTCCATTTTTCAATGTATAATTTCAGTTACATCACACTGTAAATTTTTGCTATAAATTCTGTGTTACGATCAAGCCCTCCATTATCACCTGATGAAGGAGCGTCGCTCCGAAAGCTAGTGTGCTTCCAATTAAACCTGTTGGACTATAACCTGGTGTTGTGTGATTTTTAACTTTGTACATCCCAGTCCAACACCAGCATCTCCAAATCATGACCCATATCTTATACAGTCTTATAAGGTATGACCATACCTTATAGAGTCACTTATCTAAATTCTAACAACATTTTTAAAGATAAACGGGACTGTATGTTGTCCTCTGTTGACTTCAAAAGAGCATGAATCAGCTTAGTTTATCAAACAACCATCCCATCCAGTCGAACCCTATTATGATTGAGTGGGATTGGTTAAGATTTGGGCTATGGTGTCAGAGTCTTGTTTAATTTCAATCAGAAACAATTTGCAGCTTACATCTCTACTTGATTACTGGCACTGAAATTTATCACATACCTTTTAACATATTTACAATTGAAATCCATTTCCTTTTCAGAGGATCATAAAATTCAGCCTCACGTGCTGGAGCACCACCTCTGTAGCCACCCATTGCATAGATGCATCCATGCATCACCACTGAGCAGTGATAGTAACGAGCATTCAACATTGGGCTCCCTTCCGTCCAGTTATTCATTTCTGAATTATAAATCCACATTGTGTCCAGGGCCTCCAGGCTATCTGAACTGTAGCCACCTGTCACATAAATGTTTGGTCCCAAAGCAGCAACACTATAACTTTCTCGTTTGTGGTCAGGCATTGGTGAACCATGTGTCCATAAATCAGTCAAAGGATTCCAAATATGCACCTCTGAAAGTGGATGCCAATAATAACCACCAACTATATACATAGCACATGTTGACATTTTGCAAGTTTGTGAATTTATATTACCATTTTCATTTGGTTTAAGTACATGGCATTTTAAAGAATGCATCTTAATATCACTTGAAAGGAGGTATTGCCCATTCAACTCAAGTGCTGTTCTGAGGTACACTTCATCCAAATCAGCTTTAATGTATTTTAATAACTCCTTCAAACATTCAATTCTATTTTTTATATCATATGCAATCCACTTAATAATGGCTTCGAGAAGTATGTCTTTTTTCCATACATTAAGGTTCTCTCTGGACAGAATGAAGAGTAGTTTATCCTTGTTGATATCTAAAAATTCATCTTGTCTTGAAACATCTTCAAATCTCGAGAGGATCATCCTACGAGACTCTCTCTCTAAATCTTTACAAGTATGGAATTCACTAAAAGAATGCATTCCTAGGCAATTGTCAATATCTAGATGTCTGACCAGAAAGTTTTCACATGCCTTTTTAATAGATATAAATTGTAAGAGGTCAGCAGTCTCTAACAGGCTTTGGACATTTTGTTTGGTTATTAACACCTCTGATGTGTATACATAGTTTACAAGGGCATCCAAAATGCTGTCATCGATACTAGGAAGTTTAATAATCCTAGTGGCTTTTTCTCGCATATCTGCTGTGAACATTATTTTGAAATAAGTGCTGCAAGCTGCTAGAGCAACTTTGTGACAATGAAATAGCTGTCCTGAGAAACTTTCCAAGGTAATGTCAGTGAATAATTGATTCCAATAAAATTCTTTAAACGCATCAAGGAATTCAGCAGAATGATATGTATCCTTAAATTCATAAGTATAAGGTTCACATCCTTTCCCAGCCATATCTGTAAAAAAAAATAAATTTATTATTGGCATTCTCCATATAATTTGATTTAACAGTCTAAGTGATTGTATTTAATCAATTGATATTTAATTTGCCATGTGGTGTTGTCATGTCTGAGGCTGGAGGAGTGCACTGTATCTGTAATCCCACTTATTCATGAGTTACAACATAAAATGAGAATACTTTTCCGAGTTACCAAGATGGCCAATTAAATAGGAGAAAGTGAGGACTGCAGATGCTGGAGTCAATGGCCAATTAAATACCTTGTTCATATTAGGTTTTAACCTTTCAACTAGGTTTCTTGATAAGCACAATAAGGGGTTTGTTATTAAATCAAATCTTATTCAATAACGGATTAACATATACAGTCAGAAATATGGAAGTGTAAATGATTATCCCTCTAAAAATCCTCAAAACACAAATGAAAATTCATAGAAAGGAAAACAAAATTGCTCTCAGAGATTGTCCTTCTGGGAAAGAAAATCCTTTGGTCAATGGGTTATTATTGATGGCCAAAGAATAAAGCACAGAATCTTCAAGAGTCTGTTGCTGTGATTTTCACATAATCAAGTCACGAGTCATGCATGGTCATCTCTGAAAACTTGCAAAATCAGTTTGTTCAGGAGATACAACCTTGGGCTGTTTCCTCAATCATTCTTTCCAAAGAACAAATAGGTCTCACCCTGAATTCAAGAAGGTGGTTTCCTTTCAGAGAAGAGAGATCAGCTAAGTGGCTTGTTCTTAATGAGCTTTCCACTAAGTTAACAGGTTCTTTTAATAGCAGGCTTTCCTCCAACTCAGCTGATTAACAGAGGGTGTTTCTGCAACTGAACCAGATAAAACAAGCATTTGGTCTTCTTAAGGGTAACTAGAGATGGGCAATATCCAGCCTGTGAAGCACACATCCCATTAATTAATTTAGAAAACACCTTCAAGCCAGTCACTGATAAGAAAACTGCTTCAGCAGGGTCAACAGCAAAGTAAGTAGTTACGACTAGTCATGTATTTACAAAGCCTTAAAAAAATTGTGAACTCTTACAGTGAACTTTCAACTTTCTGGCAGTTCATTCTACATATGAACAACTATGTGTGAAAAAGTTGCCCCATAAGTGCTTTCTAAATTTTTCTCCCATCACCTTAAAAATATGCCCTATAGATTTGAACTCCCCCTCCCTCAGGAAAAGACCTTTGCTATTCACTCTACACCCCTCATAACCTTATAACTTCTATAAGGTCACCCCTCAACTTCCTGTGCACCAGTGAAAAAAGTTCCAGCCTGTCCAGCCTCTCCTTATAACTCAAAACCTCCACTCCCCACAAGATTCTTGTAGATCTTTCCAGAATCTTCTCCAACTTAATGATAATTCATTCCAATAGCAGGGTTACCAGAACTGTACACAGTACTCCAAAAGTGGCCTCACCAACATCCTGTTCAACTGCAACATGACATCAAAACTCCTATATTCAATGGTCTGAGCAATGAAGGCAAGTATGCCAAATGCTTTCTTAACCACCTGTCTGCAATTGTCAAGAAGTTTGTACCTGAATCCCTATGTTTCTGTGTTTGACAACAGTAACCAGGGCTATAGAAGTCTGACCATTATTTGCTTTACTAAAATGCAATACTTCGCATTTATCCAAACCAAACTACATCTGCCATGCCTCAGGCAATTGACTTAATTGATCAAGATCCCTTTGTAATCTGAGATAATCATCTTCACTGTCTGGTATTCCACCAATTTTGGTATTATCTGCCACATTACTAACTATGCCTCCTAAATTCTCACCCAAATTGCTTATATAAATGACAAACAACAGTGGATCCAGCACCAATCTGTGTGGGACACCCATGGTCACAGGCCTCCAGCCTGAAAAACAACCCTCCACCACCGACCTCTGTTTTCTACCTTGAGGTGGAGGTGCTGGTGTGGACTGAGGTGGACAAAGTCAAAACCGCACAACACACAACCAGGTCTTGTGTGATATTTTAAATTCCTTCCATCAAGCCAATTTTATATCCAATTGGCAGCTCACCCTGAATCCCATGTGATCTAACTTTACTAACCAGTCTACCATGCAGACCTTTGTCAAAGGCTTTACTAAAGTTCATGCAAAGTCTACTGTTCCGCCCTCATCTATCTTTTCAGTCACGTCCTCATAAAAACTCAATCAAGTTTGTGAGACATGATTTCCCACACACAAAGCCATACTGAACATCCCTAATCAATTCTTGCCTTTCCAAATGCATGCAAATCTTATCTCTCAGATTCCCCTCCAACAATGTACCCACCACTTATGTCATGGCACATGTTACCAATAATATTGATGCTTAATTTGGGTTCTGCCAGAATCACTTGGTTCCAGACATTGTCACAGCTTTGATCTTGGTATGGATACAAACTGACATACAGATGCCTTCAACATCAAGTCAGCATTTTATCACAAGGTGTTATAAAATCTTTAGTTCATTCATGGGTGGTTAGGGAAAGTTCCTTCAGTTTCATTAATGACTTTGTCTGTAAAACACATTGTATCAGCTTACAACAAAATCCAGACAACTTTCAGAATTGGGTTGGTAAGTGGCAAGTAATACTTTCACAGCATGATGTAAATAGAGGGAATAGCCATGTGGAGAGGTTACCTGTACAGTAATCCCCCTTGTACCCCTGGGGAATACGTTTCAAGACCTACCACAGAAGCCAGAACCACGGATAGGAACAAACCCATTCATTTAAATGAGAAACATATCTTCCCAGTACTCCCCAGTCCCTAGTTCTGGAATGTTTCCTGTAATATATTCAGGCTACAGTAAACCACGGGTAACTGAAACCATGGAAACCAGACCCATGGGTAAAGGGGTGGGGGGAGCTCACCCTGTTTGGATAGGTAAAGAAGGAACATGCATACACATGACATAAGTGAAGAACTAGAAAGGTATCAGGAGCATTGTCTTTCCCAGAGGATTGTCAACCTATGGAAATAGAAATTTTGCTGGCTTATGTATAGGGTGTAAATTATCTGCAAATATTCAAAAATTATTCTTAATATAATCAGTAGAATTTAAAATTGGGTGTCAGGCTTGTGGAGTTTTAAAATATATTGGTTTTGTTGTTCAGAAACTTGGGCCTGTAATAACATTAGATCAACAATCCTTTCTAGACAGCATTGTTCACATTCAAGTTAATCATACCAATCCACTCCGAAAGAAGAGACTAAAACAACTGTGAAGCTTGATTGGTCAGCTGAACTGGTTGGGCAGAGAGATTAACACAAATACTAATTTTGCTGTGTTGGAAGGAAGGACTGTGATGAAATATACATATAAAAATGTTTCACAAGCAAATAAAACACAGAAAAGTTTAATGTAAAAACATTGTGCTGTTCTCATCCTTAGGTGATCTAAAGAACGTGGAACTGGTCTTTTTGGCTATGCATTACATATTAACATTTCTGATCGATATTTTAGTCAAGCTGCTTTGATATTTCTTATGATGAAAATAGAAAGCCACTGTAAAGGACTGGTAAAACTCATTGCCTCGGTGGAGATAGATATAGGGATTCCATTTAAGTAACATTTTGATAAAGAGTGCACAGAAGATAGTATTTTTATTACATGTTATGTAGATAATTGTTTATTGTGGAATAGTACACTCTCTTAAGAAAAATAAGTTTGAGAAAAGGACATGGAAAAAAACTTGCTGCTGATTAGGCATAGTCAACATGGCTTTGAACGTGGAAAATCGTGTCACACTAAATTGATTGAGATTTTTGAAGAAATAATGAAGGGGATTGATAAAGGCAGATAGATGAACATTATCGATATGGACTTTGATAAGGCATTCAACAAGGCATGGCAGACTGGTTAACAAGGCTAGATCACATGGAATACAGAGAGAAGTAACCATTTGGATACAAAATTGGCTCAGAAGTAGGAGACAGAGGGTGCTGAGGGAGGGCTGCTTTTCTAATTGGAATCCTCTGACCAGCATTGTGTCACAAGGATCGGTGCTAGATTCTGTGCTTGTTGTCATACATATAAATGATTTGGATGTGAATATATGAGATATGTTACTAAGTTTGCAGGCAATACCAAAATTGAAGGTGTAGCGGGAGTGGCTGAATAGGCTGGAGCTGTTTTCCCTGGAGTGTTGGATGCTGAGGGGTGACCTTATAATGGTTTATAAAATCATGAGGGCCATGGACAGGGTAAACAGACAAGGTCTTTTCCCTGGGGTGAGGAAGACCTAAAGTAGAGGACATAGGTTTAGGGTGAGAGGTGAAAAATTTAAAAGGGACCCAGGTGCAACCTTTTCATGCAGAGGGTGGTGCATTTATAGACTGAGCTGCCAGAGAAAGTGGTGGAGGCTGGTACAATTACAACATTTAAAAGGCATCTGGATGGTTATATGAATAGGAAGGGTTCAGAGAGATATGGGCCAAATGGTGGCAAATGGGACTAGACTAATTTAGGATATCTGGTTGGAATGGACGAAGGGTCTGTTTCTATGCTGACTAGCTCTACAACGTGAATATAGGCGAGAAAAGGAAATCTTTAAGATATACATTACTACAAGTGATCAACTGATTTTTGTGTACCAAATAAAAAATGTGTACAAAGAAATTTGGGGGTCCTAGATAAAGGGTATCTCATAATACTCTTTGCAGAATACACACTTATTAGTCTTAATTTGTTTTGAAGTGTTGATTTTTACATGTAATTTCTTATTTAGAAAGCAAGAAAAGGATCACCAATTGTATAACTGTTTAGATATACCAGGACTGTGTGTATTTATTAAGGAGTTATTTAAGTTCTACACATGGACAAAACACAACAATATTGTTAGATTATATTTGAATATAAATGTAAGTTTGCGTAAAAGATTGGCTCCAGTTCTATCCTTCATTGATTGGCCTCCTAGAACAAAACCTTAAGGTCAGAAATGAAAATGTCCATTATTTTTATTCCTTTTTTTTTCTTCTTTTCTCCCGCGCACACACACACTGATCCAGCTCCCTTAGAGCCAGCTCTCAGAGTGAACAGAACCTCTGACACACCTGTTTTTTATTGTTTAATGCCCACACTACCGCCTAACTGCGGTAGTGCTTATTTTTTTCCCCAGCACCCATGTTGCGTGTGTGTAGGTGTGAGACACAGTGAGAGACACAAGGTGTATGAATCTTTATTCAATTTCCACCACCAGGAAGAAAGGAAACACCCGAGTGGCCAGTGACAAGCAGTGCCCTTCACATCAAAGGGCAATGCTGTGTGATCAAACAGTGAAGGGGAGGGCAGGGACTAAATCAAAATAGAGTTGGAGGGGGAAGTAATGCACTCCACTCCCTGCGATGCCACCTCTCTCTGAACAACTCCAGGGTGTTGATGGAGACCGCGTGCTCCTTCTCCAAGGACACCGGGCTCTAACGTAACCGCGGAAGAGGGGCAGGCAGTCGGCCATAACGACTCCCCTCCACGGCCCGCTGCCTGGCCCCCTGTTTATGGCCAGTTTGGCCAGGCCCAGGAGCAGAACCACGAGGAGGTCTTCAGACCTGCCCTCCCTCCTCCGTACCGGGTGCCCGAAGATCAGGAGCATGGGACTGAAGTGCAACCAAAAGCAGAGGAGGAGGTTTTTAAGAAAATCAAAAAGGGAGTGCAAACGCCCACACCCAATATACATGTGGTCCACGGACTCCACAGCGCCACAGAACAAGCAGTTGGGCTGGGAGAAAATGTCCATTATTGATTGCAGTTCCATTTAGTGTTCCTCCGAAAATGAAGTACTGTCTGTCTGAATTGTGGTCAGGTGGTCAGCAGCAGAAATAGCTACAGGGCTGGTTAAGAGTTACAATCAAGCATATTGGAAACTTTGGTCAAGCTAGTTTAAACTCTGACCAAGATTAAAAATGCAGCCAGGACATGTCCTGTAAACTGTGATCTGCACTTTCCTGTGTTGATCAAATAAGGGAAGTATTCATAGTGAGCTGCTAGACATATTAGCATCACCTATTACCTTACGTGGAGCATGGTATGTGACTGTAACTAGGTATGAATATTTGAGAATTGTCTACCAGTAGATTCCTTTGGCTGAGATCAAACATTGTGATCAGGTTTTGGTTAATTCATTGGCTGAGTGCCAGAGAAGTATCTGGAAGAGTGAGCAAGCTTTACTGTAAAATTAACAGCACAAAGGATTTTTCCTGAGTGACTACTTGCCCTGAAGTTATCTTCAGAGAGACCTCGAGGTAGGATCTACACCGAGAGCAAACATTGGCTGCTTTACTCAAATCAGGTGGTATTTGTTTCAAGTCAAACTTACAGTTAAAATTAGAGTTAAATGTGAATTAAGTTAAAATGAAGTTAAAATGAAGTGAGTTAAATTGAAGTTAAATGCGGTAAGTAGTAAATGTTCCCATGAATATGTGTTTTATATTGATACGTGAAGAATTAAATAAAGAAGTGTTTGTTTAATTAAATTCTGAATTGACTCCCTGTCTCTTGTCTGTCACAGAAAGAAAGAACACCTAGGAGAAAGCTGAAGTACTCTTTGTGAGTAACAGTATTAGATTAGATTACTTACAGTGTGGAAACAGGCCCTTCGGCCCAACAAGTCCACACCGACTCGCCGAAGCGCTACCCACCCATACCCCTATATTTACCCCTTACCTAACACTACGGGCAATTTAGCTTGGCCAATTCACCTGACCCGCACATCTTTGGACTGTGGGAGGAAACCGGAGCACCCGGAGAAAACCCACGCAGACACGGGGAGAACGTGCAAACTCCACACAGTCAGTCGCCTGAGGCGGGAATTGAACCCAGGTCTCTGGCGCTGTGAGGCAGCAGTGCTAACCACTGTGCCACCGTGCCGCCCGTAGCAGGACCTGATGACATTCAGATTTTGGTTGATAAATGGCAGGGAACAGTCACTCCACTTATGTGCCAAACAATAACCACCTGTAACAAGATGGAAGTCTGAGCACTTCCCATTAACATTCAACAACACTGTCACTGCCAAATCCCAAGCCATCAATAACCTGTGGCCAACATTGACCTGAAACTTCACTAAACTGGCTTTATAAACACCATGGCTGCAAGTAAGGTGAGGAACAGAAATCACTGACCTGTGGTCTGTGCTCTACCAGAGCACAGTGGCCTCTGCACCCAACCTGAGTGCAGAGGCTTTGCCCCTGACCCAAGTGCTGCAACTGTTTCTGACCAGCGTACAGTAGTTCCAATAAACCTTCCCCCCACCCCCCATCCCCAACTAAATTGAGTACAATAGGCCCCCTGAGAACCCTGGACTCCAGTTATTGTATTCTATTCTGGGCAAAGGCCAGAAGTGCATAGAGTTATAGAGATGTACAGCATAGAAACAGACCCTTCAGTCCAACCCATCCATGCTGTCCAGATATCCCAACCCCCCATCTAGTCCCACCTGCCAGCACTCGGCCCATATCCCTCTAAACCCTTCCTATTCATATACCCATCCAAATGCTTCTTAAATGTTGCAATTGTACCAGCCTCCACCACATCCTCTGGCAGCTCATTCCATACACGTACCACCCTCTGCGTGAAAAGATTGCCCCTTAGGTCTCTAACTCGACTGCCTAAAGTCTGTTCACCATCCATAGATCACAAGTCAGTAGTATGATAGAAAAGGTCAGAACAAGTATTTGTATATTTTTTAAAGAAAAGTTGGATAAATTATTGATAAGCAAAAGAGTGAAAGTTTATCAAGGGTAGGTAGGAATGTGGATTTGAGGTTTACAATTAGATCAACCATAATCTTATTAAATGGCAGAACAGGCAGGCTTGAGGGTCTGAATGACCTGCTCCTAGTTTCTATGACCCTGACACGACTGGTAAAGAATTACAGGGCAGTGACCGTATTGGTGAGGCAATGCAGAGTAGCAATAATATTAACCCAACTGGAATGGAAGCTAGCCCATCCCTATCAGCTCTCTTCATCTGATGTTTGAAACGGTCACAATTATCGGAAGTAACATCGTCTGGAACAAGTCCTTAAGTCCTTGTCAGCTTCTGAGGGTAAAAGCACCGATGGCTTACAATATTAAAGGGGAAACCCATGTTAGAAAACACACTATTTGGAGAACATGAGAAAAACCAAATCCACATCATCAACGGGAAAATGTACTTCGACCGCCCAAAACCGAAAATTGTTCGATTCTCCGACGATACCTCCCTTAACTTTTACCACACAAATGCAATCGTCAACTAAATAGAATATTGTTTAGTTGCATCTTGGAGTTGTACTGCTCATTTTCAATACAATAGTCAGTTTGAATTAGCAACCATGTATTAAACTTGACCTCAAACAGCAGTTTTACATTCACAGCAAGCGTGATTGTTTTGGATGTTGTTTTCAACAATTTTGTTCAACTCTTATATATTTGGATAAAAAGATATCCTAAATAACAAGCACAAATTAAAAGTTCCATATATGCGTTGTTTTCGCTTATCCGCTTTAAATAACGCTTATTTTTATTAAGGAGCTTCGTTAGTGCCAAGAACTTGCGAAGATACTGTGGTCCTAGCATAATTGTCCTTACATACTCCTTAAATATCCAATTACCTCGTCGTTTCTGGTTTAATCGATATTATGGTTACAACTTGTTTCCTGAATGTTCTGGTTAGAAAACTGACAATTATTTCATATTTTCAAAAGTAATCTTTTTAGTTCAGACGCCTACTGTTGCCCATTGTTAAGTCAAAAATAAAAAAAACGTTTATAAATAATTATCCAAGACGTATAGAAATGGATTGATCTTCAAAATACAGCAACCACACACTGGAAATAATAACAAAATATACCTTTCAAACGATTATGTTCACCAGAACACAGAGATAACAATTTCCAGAAGCTATTGTTTGTAGCCACGGCAAGACCGAATGGAATACATTAGAGTAAATGGTTGTGGAGACACTGGGCAGCAAATGGGGTATATTTAATCCAGTGAACTCAAGAGTTCCAGTCCTATTTTGGAATAGGAGACAGTTGACTTGATCAGCTGCTATAGTTCACCAAGGTCATGCACCAGCTCCACTTACATATATGTGAATCTCTCGGGCCAAGTCTGCTTTTTTATTTGGAGCACTTGACCTATTATAAGGCATATTACACCAGAAAACAGTATACATCAACATGAGCTGCGAAGTCCTATTTGTTACGTATTATTTTCTGCCAACTCTAGCTGATGAAACGGAGCTCGAGCTGCCTTCCAGAGTCTTCGCACATTCCATCCATTCTCATCATGCCTGGTTCTTCGGGCCATCTTACACAAATGGCTTGCTATTTCGTAGATATGCATTAATCCAGCTTCATAATATCAAAATAGTTTTATTTTAGTGACTACTGGATAATCTTCAAGAATTAATTCCATTGAAGTAAACAGAATTTTTTAAATTTATGTTTGGGGGCAAAATTAATATGAGGAACGTTCATGACAACTCCACAGGAAGGTTTAACGGATTTATTCAGGATGTAACATCTGCTTTTTGTTTGTTTCGTCCTGCGCAGTTGCCTGTTCATTGTGGTTCAAACGTGAGTTTTTCAAACTGTGGAGCTTATAATGTGAACCCGGCCCCTTACCTTTCACGGTTGATGAATTCAAGACTCCCACATATAAGGTCTGCTGTGTGCTCTAAGGAATAAACATTAAACAACCCCTTAACTTGTGTTGAAAGACCAGCACAAATTTGTTCCAGCAAAATTATGTATAGCTGATTTGATTAAGATTTATTGATGAGGTAATAGGAATAAGGGGTTGACGTTGTGTACATCCACCTCCAAAGGGACTTGATGAAGTGCCATATGTTACAACAGAGGGTAAACCCCTCTGCCAATTTAAACTAGAGACTCAGACAAAGTTGAGCTCATGCCATAATCTGTGAAATGTTGAGTGGTAAATAGTGACATTTACGATAGTTCTTTAAGAAAAGAAATTTAAAAATTGTTAAATCCAAAATAAAACATTAGACAATACCTACTTACAACTCTAAAGTTAAAAATCACACAACACCAGGTTATAGTCCAACAGGTTTAATTGGAAGCACACTAGCTTTCGGAGCGACGCTCCTTCATCAGGTGATTGTGGAGGGCTCGATAGTAACACTGAATTTATAACAAAAATTTGTAGTGTGATGTAACTGAAATTATACATTGAAAACTTGATTGTCTGTTAAGCCTTTCATCCGTTAGAATACAGTGATAGTTTCACTTCTTTCATGTGTAAGTCACAAAATCCTTCTTTTTAAAGTTGCATTCTCGGGTTAGCTGCTAACAATGGTGATAGCTAGACAATATGTTGAAGGTGTTAGCCCCCGTGTGTTTTCTGTCTATTACCTGATGTTTAGATTGTTATCTCACTTCTTAGATTAGAATCAGAGTTTTACATAAATTCATGCAGTTTTTGAGCTCAGAGTTCTACATGAATGTATGCAGCTTTTGAGCAAGGTGCAATGTAATTGTGCAATACAAATTCACCACGCAAAATATATGTGTGCATGTGGGTCTTTATCTGTGTGTGTGTGTCTGTCTGTCTGGGGTAGGAGTTGTGAGTATGAGAAAGTGTGTGTGTGTGTAGTGAGTGCAGAGTGTCTTAAGTCTGCAAGGGGGTGTATGTGTGAGTGTGGGGTGTCTGTGTGCAGGAATATGTGTGTGTGTATGTATGTGTGTAGTGCAATAATGATCACCTGTAATGTGACATGAACCCAAGGTCCCAGTGGGGGCCCTCCCTATGGGTACCGAACTTAGCTATCAGCCTCTGCTCGGCCACTTTCCTCTGCGGCCTGTCCTGAAGTCCACCTTGAAGGATGGTCACCCGAAGGTCCGAGGCTGAATGTCCTGGACCACTGAAGTGTTCCCCAACTGGGAGGGATCCCTCCTGTCTGTTGATTGTTGTGCGGTGCCCATTCATCTGTTGTCATAGCCTTTGCTCGGTTTCCCCAATATACCATGCCTCCGGGCATCCTTGCCTGCAACGTATAAGATAGACAACGTTGGCTGAGTCACATGAGTACATGCCATGTACAAGGTGGGAGGTGTTCCCACACGTAATAGTTTAAAGGCAAGTAGTGGAAGTGTGGGCAAGGTCTTGGTGAGGTGCTCATACTCATTGATAATGTATTGCAGGTCACAAAGAACATGGCGTAATTTTTCAGCCCCTGGGAAGTACTGAACAACGAAGGGTACCCTGTCAGTTGCAGCACATGTCTGTCTCCTGAGGAGGTCATTACGGTTCCTTTCTGTGACACGTCAGAACTGGCGGTCAATGAGTTGAGCATCGTACCCCATTCTTGAGGGCATCCTTGAGTACTTCCAGGTGTACATTCATGTAGAACTCTGAGCTCAAAAACTGCAGGAATTTATGTAAAACACTTATCTCACTTATTAGATTAGAATCAATCTAAACATCAGGTCATAGACAGAGAACACGGGGCTAACAGCTAGACAATATGTTGAAGGTATCACCATTGTTAGCAGCTAACCAGAGAATACAACTTTAAAAAGGGTTTTGTGATTTACACATGCAAGAAGTGAAATTATCACTGTATTCTAACAGATGAAAGCTTAACAGACAATCAATTTTTCAATGTAAAATTTCAGTTACATCACACTGCAAATTTTTGCTATAAATTCTGCGTTACGATCGAGCTCTCCACAATCACCTGATGGAGCGTCACTCCGAAAGCTAGTGTGCTTCCAATTAAACCTGTTGGACTATAACCTGATGTTGTGTGATTTTTAACTTTGTACACCCCAGTCCACTGGCATCTCCAAATCATACTTACAACTCATTTCTCTTAAACCTATCTTTTACCTCCCACTCTACAATACTGGTCTGATAAAAACCCCAATTAAGATTTACAAAGAAAATCACATTTCAAAAGCAGACAGCTGTGCCGATACTCCTTTGTAGATTTTCCTCTTTAGATTTTCCAGGGTTGTCTTTTCTTCCGTGTTCTGCTGCACAAAGTTCTTATGGACAGGAATCTTTCAGAGAACTATTCTGCATGCAGTCGGTTGGTACTTGGCTTCTCTTTGCTGTTCTGGCTAACTGTTCAAAATACCTGATTTTATATACCCCAACCCATCAGACTGACTCATTGTTTTGATGCCATCAAAACATTAAAATTCAAATTTGATTGGATTTTGGTATCTTGGGACAGAGTTTAAACTGATTTTACAAATTCAAATTTTTTGCATATCAGGGCAACATCGCTCCAGCCTTTTGTTTCACAACTAAATATTACCTTTTTAAATTTCAGCACACAGTCCTTGCCAGCTTCCCCTCTCAAAGATACAGTACACCTCAACACCTTCATAACACAAATAAACAGCAAAGTTAAAACCTGCGGAATAAAAGGAACAGAGGCAATATGGATACCAGGGTGGGGTGGGGATGGGAAACTGAAAGTGAAGAATACAGCAGATTACTGCTGTATAAGACACTTGTTAGGCAACAAATGCAGTTTACATCTAGTTCTGGTTCACATTACATAAAAGGATATGATTGCACTCAAGAAGTAGAGATACAACTAACCAGAATATTACCAAGGTGGGAAGATTTCAGCTATGAAGAAAATAATAGATACACTGGTATCAAGGGAGGGGAGGTTGAGAGAAGATTGGAGGAAAAATATTTTTACCCAGAGGATGGACGCTATCTGGAACTCAATGTCTGAAAGTGTTATAGAAGCAGGAATCTTAAGCAAGTAAAGCAGAGTGCTGGAAAATAGGATTATTTAGATTCTTGATGACCAGGGAGGACAAGAAGAACCAAAAGAGCCTCTTTCTGTTTTCTAGTTGTCCACAATAGACTCACCTAACTGTCATATGCAAACCTGGTCACATGGCCCATTTTCAATTTGCACCTCAGATCCCAAGATGCTGGGTTTTCATGCCTTTTTCATTAATTTCATCTAATAACTTCTCCCTATCTTCCTGAGAAACACCAATGTCATCAGCAAAAAACTCCTTCCAAAAGCAATCACCATTTTTTTTTATTGTGCAGCATTAACCTTTCTCCTACTTCAACACAAGTGTGGTGGCCAGTTGCCACTGATATGGTCTTAGGCTCCATAAACCACAGATTCCATTTCTCAGAACAATTTTTCAGAGCCATAAGGAGATTAATACACATCTTGTCTAAAGTTCTCTATGCCAAATGTTTTTAAGCAGCATATTTATCAGAAAGAAAAGCAAAAAGAAACCTGACACTCACTCTTCAGAGATTTGGGATTTTCTAGTAAATCCACTTATTAATAACAGACTTTTATTAAATGTAGTCATTGTAGGAAACTATAACAGCCAATTTGCATGTCAAGCTCTCACAAATAGAAATTAAGAAATTGACCAATGATAACATTTGTTAGTGGACAAACATTAGCTTGTACTCAAGAACATTTTCCATTTGTGCTCTAGGATATATTACAACTCATCCAATAGACAGCAACTCTCATTTCAACACTGGAATGATAACCACGAATGTGTGCTCAAATTTAACCCACAACCTTCTAAATCAAATATGGAAGTTCTATCACTAAGCCAAAAAGCCTTTAAATTCAATAATACAAGCTTCCTTTACATTATCTCCAACAATATTGAGTGATAGGAGATGCATGTCATCCCTGCAAACAGTCTTTTGCCATAATGAAATGTTGCAAAAAGCCTGAAATGTAATACCAAATTACCAGAAATTCACTACATTAACTAGTTCTAATCTTCTGAATTCTTCAGATAAACTTGAAGTGCAAGCTGATGGAATGCACTGCCTGCAGGTGTAATGGAGAAAGGCTTAATTGAGGCATTCAGGAAGCATTATATGCTTATTTGAATAAACATACTGTAACGAACAAAAGCTATGGGGAAGCATCAAAAGATTAGCACTCGGCAATAATGCTCATTTGAAGAGCCAGTACATGGCATGTTAGGCTGAATGGCCATCTCCTGCAACACAAAAACCTGTGTGATTAGAAGCAAAGAGCTTCACCATCCAATAATATCACACAAATATGCTTAGAAATAATATTTTATTACTGCAATGACAGATTTTGCAACAATAGCTAAACTTATGGTGTTGTTGACAGGAGACAAAGTTGGTGAATAAACAGTATAATCTATACAATGGTTGTTAGCTTTTCAATATCAAGAATTCATAAATCATTAATACTCAATTATTTCAAGATTAGATAGACAAGGTAATTTGTTTAAAAGATTTGAAGAAAAGGCAACTTTACTGAAGTGCAACCTTGTTTTTTCTTACAGTAATGTAAAATTATTGATTACTTTTTGATCAAACCTACTTCTAAACTGTGCCACAGGTTTTTATGAATAGAACATTATTTGATCTTCATATTGCCAGCTGTGACACCTCTTTCACATGTGGTCGAAGAGGATTCAAATCCACCAATAATGCTGCAATGCTCATAATATTCCACTGTTCTCCATCCAAAACAGCTGAAACATTGAATGACTCAATCAGAATTCCAGCTGAAGCAAGCACACCTGAAAAAAAAGTCAACAATTTTATTTTCACCCAATGCAGTCAACTATATGACAATGCTAAAATTAGTCAAATTGATATTTATGTAGATCACCAAACTTTTTAAAACCAACTGTTCTTGTGAACAAAAATAGATCACACGACAGAGCAATTCAGTGGAAGTGCAGCAGGCACAATATTTTTAAGGGATTTTAAAAGGATGAAAACATACAAAAAATTTTGAAAAAGGCAACAGAACTTTCAGATAGCAATGGATTATTGTCTGCGAGATAGATTAGCATATAAATTTGAAATATTTCAGGACTATGAAATGTGACAAAGGGATACAGAAGTTAGCTTGTTTATAAATACCAGATCATTCCCTACCAACACTCAGGAACTCTGAGAAGGCACCTTCACAATTAAATGCAGGTAATCCATACCTTTCTCTGACTTTTAAAGAGCTCAATAAAGTTTCTCATGTGAGACTAGTAAGAATAAAGTAAGACTCATGGGTACAGAGAACAAGTTGTCTGCATTGTTTTCTGTTGATAAAACAATGTTCAGCCAGAGTGTAATTCCCATAAAAAAACTTCAAGAATTTCCATTAACGTAACATTTTGTCATATCCTCAGGATGTCTCAAGAGTCTTTACAACCATAGACACTGGCTGTCCCTTGGTTCGAGGGATGGCTACCGAGGGTTGCATGTTTCTACTATAGCACTTTCAGGACTGAATAGGCCAATTTGTGATGCATATATCTTTGGTAACATGATGCATGGCATCCCAGAGGTAGTGGGATTCAGTTTACAGGACTGACTTCATTCACCTTCTTTGTCATTACTAAGGTATTTGGAGTTAAAACATGATGCAGTTTGTGGACAAGTTTTAGCCATTTTGTTTTAGCAACATTCAAGAATGGGCTGAATTTCAAATATGCAAAATTGGAAATTGAGATTGGCCTGCAAAATGCAGAGTGAGTAATGACACTGCAGTCAGGTGCAAACTGCTGCTTATATATGACTAAAGTGGTTAGTTTAGGTATTGCATAGAGATGACTGAAGTCAAAGACTTTCCTATCTAGTTAAAATTTAATACTCACCACAAAGCAGTTTTTATTTCAGAAGATGAATAGCCACTGTCAGTTAGTTGTTAGTAGTACTGAGGTTACTTGACATGGGTTTTAAGATCTCTTCTAGACAGTTGCAGTATTCTGATTATTAGAGAGCATGACCATGGTACTTTTAAAATGTAGTCAACTGTTCTAATGTAGTAGAATGCAGCTGCCAATCTGTGCATAGTAAAGTCCCACAAAAACCAATACACAAAATTAAACTATTTAATTGAACATTTATGTTAATTGATGAAAATATAATAACCAGAAAACCAAGAACATTTCTGCATTTCCTAAAGCAGTGTCATGCAATCTTTCGTGTCCAGCCCACACTTTAACATCTCATTTAGTACAGCACTGACTACCAAGATGCTATAATCAGACTTCCATTAAATATCAGACAAGATACATGAGATAAACTATTTCCACTGGTTGGGGATTCTAGAACTAGAGGACAAGCCCTTCAAGACAAATGTGAGGAAGCACTTTTACACACAAAGAGTGGTAGATGTTTGGAACTCTTCTGCAAATAGTAGCTGATGCAGGCTCAGTTGTCAATTTTAATTTGAAGATAGATACAGTTTTATTAAGCAAAGGTGGTAAGGGATAAGGGCCAAAAGAGGTTATATGGAGTTAGGCCATAGATCAGCCATGATCTCATTCAATGTTGGAACATAGGAAAAAGCCATTCAGCCGTTAATAATGTTCCCATAAGAAGATAATTTTGAACTCGTGACTTTTTCCCTGTGGTATGCTATTATGTAGCCAATGGGTTTGCATGGATGTGGGCTAATTGTATATTGATAAGTGTTATATAATGCATTACAGATGGAGAGAGAGCTGTAGCATGTACAGAAGTATAGTATTCAGTTTCATATGCTCAAGGTATCCTGAAGTATTTCACAGCCAATTATTTGCTTTTTGTTCTGTGGTTTTGTCGGTAAATGCCAGAGTCACATTGTGGGACAAGTTCCAACAAAACAGTGAGTGAAAGGAATGATCTGTTGTTCTATTTTAGTAGTGTCAATTGACAGAATAGCATGGCTACAGCAGAGAATTCTGCTCATTAATATATGGTATCTTTTAAATTCACTGGATGGATTATAGGCTCAATTTAACACCCCACAAAGATACAGCGTTTCCAAAAATACAGTCCTGCATTGAGCACATGATCTTGGCCAAAGACAGGAGCAAACACTAAGTTCATGACTTCCTATTGAACCTTGCATAGTTCAATTATACATAAGTAATATTTTAGTGGGGAGTGGATAAAAGGAGGGAATAAATGACAGGTCATAATAGGCACCTCTCTTTTGGGGAAGTTTGGTCAAATTCCTGACCAGATTTGATTTTTACCCAAGTTATGAAATTCATGGAAAGGGGAATAGTAAGGTAATATCAAATCTTTAGTAATGAAACCCTGCAGAAGCTACATGAGGCTTACTACCTGAGAAAGCAGAAATTGAACCTAACCAAATCCAAATAGTTCCAACTGGAACTGCTAGGAATTTGCAAGATGTGCATTTTTTTTACTGGACTGTTAAGAAAGGGCACAATGTTCAGTAAAATGAGTCAACACTTCTGACTTTCAAAGGGGATAATTACCCAAATCTTCTATAATTCTGCAGATAACCCCATCCCAACCCAAAGTGTTCCAGGCCTGGCTTTACCAGATCCCGCACTCTAAAATGCCCTGGACTGTACACAAGCTCTCCTCCCCTCACTACTCTGGACTGACCTGCTCAGTCCAGGTCCAAATAGCCTACTGAATACTTCCACCCCAAACACATCACTCCACAACCACTCACTCATCTACTCTGCTACCCCTTCCAGTCTGCCCCTCTTCCAACTGTCGCCCTACACCTTATTTACTTACCTCATCAGCGATCCCCCTATCAACCTAACTGACTCATTCATTCACTAACACTGCAAAGCTGTTAAGACATCCCAGTTATTCTGCACCACTAATGTTATTAATTAACTTACCACTTATGGCAGTTACTGCTGTAAAAAGGGGCACGGCTTACCTTGATTCAGGATTCAGTTGCATTAAAGATATGTTATGCATCTCTTTTTTGCTAGGTTTCCTAAACATTGATTTTATTCCCCTTCCTTAAGCTAAGCCAGACTGTTTGCACTTTGGTCTACTGAACCCATAACTATTTCCACAAAGAATCACTCCTGCTTTTGTAACATTACTCATTTTGGCTCTCCATTCATTCTTGAAAGCCTTTCCAAGTGTTCATCACCAAAAGGCTCAAACATTGCAATGCAATCCTGGCTAGCTGTCCATCCTTTGCACTCATCTAAAACATTGTTGCATCATGTCTTATTGTTTCACCACACTTACAGTTGCTAACTCCCAGTTTACCAAAACATCCATTTAAAAAATTCTCATGCTTGCGTTCTAATTTCTTCATGGCCTTTCCCCCACCCTATATTTATAACTTATTCCACCTGTACAACAATCCAAACACCCTTCCGACAACACAACTTCTTATGGATACTCTTTTCATTCACTATCATTGAAGTATGTTCTTTCAGTGGTCCAAGCCCCAAATTAACTACTTGTTTCTGTTTGTCCATCTCTCTTTTCCTTTGAGACACTTGATAAAGTCTCCCTCTGACCAAAACTTTAGTCTGTTGTACTTGCCAGCAAAGCACCACAGAATAATTTGCTACATTGAAGGAACTACATTCATGCAAGTTGTTATTGAGGCTGTAGCTGTTCTCTGTTACAAAGATGTGGGTGTGCTCTACCTTTAAGTTAAAAGCTAGCAGAATTACCTGACAGCACCAAATGTTCTGATTAAGATACAATGTAACATGTGGTCCAGCTACTGGGGTAGATAGGGTAGCTGGTTGCCTAGAGACTAACACAGATTGGAACTTGGCCAGTTTAAATTATACCCCTAAAAATAACAAATTCCAATCAAGTTTGAATTTAATATATTGACAATCTTAAAAGTCAATGACAATCCAATGCTTTGGGGGGGGGGGGGGGGTAAAACTGGGGGAAATTGAACAGTTAAGAGGAGAACTGCCAGACCACCAGCATGTAGAGACTGCCTGAAAATAGCTCTCTTAAAAAAGGTACCTTTATCAATCAGTAGCCTATGAAAGAGAAATCCCTTAGAAAGAAATAAGACCAAGGAAGATACAAAGAGAAGATTTGACATCTGGCTGGTTTTGAAAAGATTTACCAAAAGTTCAAGTTAATTTTTTTTGATGGCGGTGGGGGGAGGGGGGAAAAGAGGCGATGTTATCAGACTAATATTATGGAAGGGAAGATAAAAAGGGAAGATTAGAAGGAGTTGTAAATAGTTATTAGTTAATTATTCTATTATACTTTAAGAAATAAAGTTGTTAATTTGTACTTGAAATAATTCTTGGCCCCTCTAATTTTCATGGGATAAATCTTTTCTGTATTGCTGGTTTAAATTAAGCAGGAGGGTTTATCCCGTGTCGTAACATATCTCAGTGGAGACCAGGGATTGAACTGGAGATATTTTTGTGCTAGAAGATTCACCTATTTACTGAATAACATTGTATAAGATAGCTAGTCCCTGCAAAGATTAGCTCACGTGAACTAGGCTTTGTCACTCAGGATAGGAAGGACATTGGTTAGGCCACTTTTAGAATACTGTCTTCAATTCTGGTCTCCCTGCTACAGGAAAGATGTTGTGAAACTTGAAAGGGTTCAGAAAACATCAGTGTTGCCAGGATTGGAGAGTTTGAGTTATAGGGAGAAGCTCAATAGGCTGGGGCTATTTTCTCTGGAGCACTGGAGACTGAGGAGTAACCTTATAGAAGTTAATAAAAATCATGAGGAGCATGGGTAGGGTGAATCATGAAGGTCTTTTTCCCTGAGGTGAGAGAGTCCAGAACTAGAGGGGCATAGGTTTAAGGTGAGGGGAGAAAGATTTAAAAGGAACCCAAGGGACAACTTTTTCAAGCAGAGGGTGGTGACTGTTTGGAATAAGCTGCCAGAGGAAGTTGTGGACGCTGGTATAATTACAATATTTAAAAGGCATGTGGATGGGTATATGAATAGAAAGGGTTTAGAGGTATATGGGCCAGATGCTGGCAAATGGGACTAGATTAATTAGGATATCTGGTCAGCATGGACCAGTTGGACCAAAGGGTCTGTTTCCGTGCTATACAGCTCTATGATTACCTGAGGCTTCCAGCTTTGGAGTTTGGGCCCAGAAATGCAAAAATGGACATTAACAGAAACATAAATGTGGGAGGTAATTGCCGTTTTTCAAAGATTTGGGTCACAATGTAATAGCATACTAAGCAGGTCAGTTGTGACTCTGAAAACAGCCCTGAATGAATGTGCTGAAAACACTAAACATCGTTATGGTATTTTCTAGCACGAAGAAATTCAACATTGCTAGTCTCTGTCCAAATCTCCAACCATGCAGCATTTCAACTTAATGCTAATTCAACCATTAACATACTCTATTGGAAATCCAAGGAGGATTATATAAAAACAAACTTCTAGCTTCAGCAAGTTTTAGAATTAACACTTGTAATACTGAGGTCAGGCAACACCTATTAAGAGAGAAACATTGCATTGTTTCATATCAATGGTTATAAGTCAAAGTTTTTCACTTTCTCACTTATGTTGTGTAACATGCTTAGTTTCTTTCCAAGACGGTTGCCGAACCTGAACACTTTTGGTATTTTGTTTCTGCTTAGGGAGGATAATGAAGTTGAATAGAACTCTGATAGAGCAACTGTTTCCATTATAATGCTCTACCTTAACAGAAACAGAAAATAGGGGTAGGAGTGGGACATTCAGCCAATCGAGCCTACTGTGCCATCTTAATGGCATTTCCGTGCTCTCCTCATACTCCTTGACACATTAGTGTCTAGATTTTTCTTCTAGAATGTATTCAGTCACATGGTCTCCACAGCCTAATATGATAGAGAATTGCATAGGTTTACCACCCGGTGACTGAAGAAATGCCTCATCTCAGTCCCTGTGTATCCCGAGAATGTGACTTCTTGTTCTTGACACCTGAAGTCTGAGAGAACAAACCAGTCTACCCAAACCTGTCAGAATTGCATACATTTCAGTCAGATCTCCTTTCACTTTTCTAAACTCCAGTGAATAGAGCCTCAAACCAATCTCTTCATATGACAGTCCTGTCACCTCAGCAATCTATCTGGTAAAATATTGCTGCACTCACTACTGTAAAAGAGGCCAAACTACTGCACATAACAATCCAGGTTTGATCTCATCAAGGTTCTGTACGGCTGCAGTGAGAGTTCTTTGCTCTTGTATTCCATTCCTCTTACAATAAAAAGCCCAAAATATAATTTTTCTTTCTAACTTCTTGCTACATCTGGCATGCTCGTTTTCAGTGACTTTAGTACAAGGACTTCCAGATCCCTTTCTGTAGCAACATTTCCCAATCTATTCTAATTTAAATAATTTTCTGCCATGATGTTTTTCTCAAGTAGGAAACTTCACAATTACCCAATGTTATATTGCATCTACCAAGCATTTTAATCTAGCATTAGTCTAAATCATCTTGAAGCCTCTTTGCATCATCCCCACTAATCAATCCAAACTAATCATGCATCATCAGAAAACTTGGAAATTTTACATTTGATTCCCTCATCCAAATCATTGATTATATATTCTGAACAGCTGGGGCCCCCAGCAGTTATCTGTAGTACCCCATTTGTTGTCTCTTTCCACTCTAAAGAGTGGATTCTTACTTATGGTTACTATCTTTCCTGCCTGTTGCACAACTGCCAATCCGTGCCAGTATATTATCCCTAACCTCCGAGTCAAAATCAAAATTTTGAACACTGACCTTTTACATGGACTTTATTAAAAGCTATCAATTCAAATAAACATTAGTTCTCTTGAATTTATTCTGCTGCTACTTATGTTTTCAAAAACTTGAAGTTTGGCAAATGTGTTTCTAAGTGTTAATTCAAGTACCAATATAGAATAATAGACCTTCTACAGATTGAAAAGGCCTTTAAATCGTAAAATCAAGGTTTTAGGTTCGACAGGGCATATATACTGTGCAAAGATGCATTTCTTAATTTTATATTTGATGTTAAATAAGTATTAGTTAATTTATCCACTTCAAGGGCAATTAATGAAAACAAATATGGACAACTATAGATGCTGAAATGTCAAAGGCAATAAGAGAGATTCCATAGAAGTAATAGCTGCATTGCCTACCTACAACAGATGCCAAATTGTGAGGATTTTGTGCAGACTTATAAATCAATAGGTTTCCCTTGAGGGGAACTACTTTTCCAAATACTGCTCCATCAATTTCCAGTAGTACAGGAACACCTGCTTGTACGGAGCCCACAAACTTATGTGAGGCACCAGAAGTTGAAATTTCCAGTGCACATTTGTCAGTTGAAAATTCTGGAGTTGAGTCGCTGTGCTTAATTGTTATCTGCAAGAAAGATCATTTACATATGTTCATTAGGACATTACAAAATTCTTTATGATCAATGATTATTTCATAGGGAGGCATAGCAGCCAATTAGCAAAGATTCCCCCAAGCAGCAATATGTGTTAAAAGATAATTCATTTCAGTAGTGATGAGAGATTGGGAAGGTTGGCAAGGAGCACCAGAAAAAGCACCATTATTACTCAAATTCTGCCACAAGATCTTTTCTGACTAGCAAACAAATAGAACCCCTACTTCCATACTGCATTCAAAAGATGGCACCTTCATGTCACCCTAGAATTGGCATCAAGTCCATAGTGCAATCTGATCCCAATTTAAGCAAGTTTTCAATTTATGGAGACGAGCAGAAACTTCAAATGTGAATTTAAGACAGACTAAACAACTTCAAATTATTTTTTCTTCTGAATATTTCAGATTTGATAGATTTCAAAACAAAGAATTTTAAACATCTCCATGTGTAGAACAAGCAGTTTCATGGAATGAAACACTTTTGTATTTAACATAGATGATGAAATTTGATGTAGAGTGCTACTAATATTGCAGGGCAAGTGAAAATACTGGTTCGTAAAATGGCTTGAGAAATCTGTTACAATCCAACAAATCATCTGACCAACCTATACAGATAATGAAGTGTTATAGACTACAATTTGCTAAAGCCTCACAAAGAAAGATGTAGCGTCTCTTTCATAACTTAGAATGAACTACAACCATGTTATCTTGAGGTTGTGGTTATTGTTGTGTAATTTAATGATCCCCATTTCAGGTGCCCATCTACTCAGAAGAAATAGAATGAAACTTGTTAAAATGCCTGATATTATTTATTCTCTTATCAAAGCCTTGTTTTATCCTATAAGGAACACTACCATGAAACAAGTAGAAGCCAGTTCAAATGAGAGGGATACATGATTGTACAAAGGCATTAATCACTTGTCTGCTTTGATGTCCTACCAATAATGGCTGTGCCTCCAGCTGTCCAGGCTCAAAGCTCTGTGGTCCTTCACTAAAGCTTGTGTCTTTCTTTCAAAACGCTCCTTAAAACTATCCTTCAGACTAAGATTTTTAGCCTCCAGTCCTACTATCAAAAAGTATGTTAAAAGGTGCTACATAAATACAAAATGTTTTGCTCATGTTAATCAGCTAGAGTTGTAAGACAAACTAACCATTATTTGCAGATGTACTCAATACTTTCACTGATAATACACAGCGTTCTGGAGAGGAAATACGTGGGCTGCAAAGCGGATAGAAAAAAGAATACAGTAATGCACACTTGTGGCCTTTGATTCCTCTAAAGTTATCCCAAAACTCTGCATATTGCAAACTCACTCCAAAATGACTGACGTGATGCTACACCACAGAACACATTTGTAGCCTAACCCTTTAAAATTTAATCTTGGGTTTATGAGTTGCTGGAAGCTCCAAGCTGACCCTTTAGCCAATGGACTGCATATTTTCCAATTCATCACCACTTGTTTCTTCTCAGTTATGTCCTCTGCTTCACTAATTAAGATTGCAATAGAAGTCTAGATGTTTGAATGCATTTTCTACTGTATGAATGGATGACACAGAATATTCCAAGTTGCTCAGTTAAATCTAGATATCAGTCTTTGCGATTGGCCTCTTCTGGGAACCTAAAAGGATAACAAGATATAGCTTGTATGGAAAGATACTTTAAATTTTAGGCAACCCACCTACTCCCGGACCTGCAAATATTACTGTTTCTGTAAGCTCATGGAAAAACGACACACACCGGAAAGAGAATTTCATCCAACCAAATATCCAAGGTTCTTCAAGATTCCATTCACCAAAACTAAATGATTAGACTGAACATACAATTTTTCAATACCTGTGCATGCAGTGCACAAAGTGTTTATTGCCACATGTAACAACTGTGATAGTAGCAACACATCAAGCTCTAGTTAAAGGCATGGGACTGGTGCAGTCAGCCAGTTGTCAAAGTACTATGTAATTTTTTGACGATTCTATTCCAAATACAAATTGAAGTACGGGTACACAATCCTTTATCTGAAATGCTTGGGACCAGTTGGTTTTTGAAAGTTTGCGAGTTTTGGAATAAGTGACAGTTCAAAGGAAAAAAGAACACAAGCATAGACTATTTTATAAACTGAGAGAAAATTCATAAAGCCAAAGTACAAAGGGATCTGGGAGTGGTAGTACAGGATTCTCTAAAGGCTGACTTGCAGGTTGAGTCCGTGGTTAAGAAAGCAAAAGTAATGTCATTTATTTCAAAAGGGTTGGAATGTAAAAGCAGTGAGGTGCTACTAAGACTTATTGAAGCTCTCGTTAGGCCCCATTTAGAATACTGTGTCTAGTTTTGGGTCCCACACCTCAGGAAGGACATACTGGCACTAGAGCATGTCCATCACAGATTCACATGGATGATCCCTGGAATGGTAGGCCTAACATACGATGAACCATTGAAGATGCTGGGATTGTATTTGCTAGAATTCAGAAGGTTGAGGGGAAATCTAATACAAACTTACAAGATAATGCATGGCTTAGAAAGGGTAGATGCTGGGGAAATGGTTTCAGTCAGGCAGGGATACTAGGACTCGTTGGCACAGCCTTTGAATTAGAGGGGGTCAATTTAAAACGGAATTGAGATGACATTTCTCCATCCAGAGAGTGGTGGGCCTGTGGAATTCATTGCCACAGAGCACAGTGGAGGTCAGGGCATTAAATGTCTTCAAGGCAGAGATTGATAAATTCTTAATTTCGCAAGGAATCAAGGGATATGGGGAGAGTGCAGGTAAATGGCATCGAAAAGCCCATCAGCCATGATTGAATGGCAGAGAAGACTCGATGGGCCGAATGGCTTTCCTTCCACTCATTTCTTATGGTCAACGGTGAAATTGTAAAAAAGAAAATCTTTCTGAACAGTAGACTCAGTGTAACAGGCCCTGAAACAGCCTGGAGGCCTACCAGTGCTGGGCCACACCCCCCCCCCCCACTTCACATCTGAGTGACATGCATTGAGTGGGTGTGGGTTGGGTTATCTGTTTGCACACCAAACAACCTTGTTAATGAGATAAAGACTTCAAAAAGCTTTGGATTTTGGCACGTTTTGGATTCTGGATAAATGGTTGTCTACCTGTACTGATGAAATGCCTTGTTCACCAACTTGTTAGAAAATTAAGCTAAAATGTACACAAACTACTTTAGCAGCTACAAGAAAAATTTGTTATGTTTGGTGAATAGGAGAAATAGCATTTACTCTTCCAACTGCCTTCATTGATGCTACTTGGTCACTTTGCATTATCGAAGAAAAACCATCAGCTTTAAAAAGGGCCACAACCTTCTATCTTTAAGTGGTTTCATTAAATGGAGAATTTGAATGTTCGTTGCAGCCATTTCTCTCATTATTAGAAGCAGACAATCATAAAGACAACCAGTGTTAAAAAGTTGCTGGCACAGGAGAGCCTGCTGTTTTAATCTGCATACAAACAAATTGAGCAGGTCTGGCAGTGTCAGTGGAGAGAAACAGTTAACGTTTTGAGTCCAGTGACAAAAAAGTTGAATTATTTCTGTTTGTTTCAAATCTCCAGCCTCCAAGTTGTTGGCTTTCCTTTTAATCTGCATCATGGACTTGATCATAGTGAATCCAAGCAAGTAGTACATATCATGGGTGGTCAGTATCTAAGTTTTCAGGTAGCAATTATACTTCAGTAAGCTGATAACTGGAAATGCACTCCAAAACCATACTATTAATCCAGTCTGAAGTTTAGAAAATAGTTTTTCTGACCACAAACACAATTCATCACGAAATGTACAGGAAACGCAAAAGATTATGAACATCTGACAACATGAATTAAAAACAGTTAAAACAATAGGTGTTATTTTCATGAAGAATGAAAAAAAAATCCAACTTACATCCAGTCCTGCTTCTTTTGCAAACAGGGATGCATTGATGAGGTTGACACGGTTTTCCAAGTCTCCTTTAAGCCATCCTACCACCACAGCTGAGGCAACACAATTCCCAGCATTTTTCAAGAATGTTCCTTTAAAGTTACAAAACAGCTACATAATAGTAATCATATTACTCTAAAAGAAATCAGTTTTGTTGTTGTGCCCTCTGCTGCAACTCAAGTATGCTTCTGTCCAATCTCAATTTTAATATTTCTTAAATTTGCAAGTCAGACAGTCAAAGGCATTATATTTGTTTTCTTTCAACAAGTCCTGGAAGCTGAGTAAATGCAGTCAAAAAGAAAAATAAGTTAGGGAAAATATTTTTGACTATTCCACACAGTACAGGTTAGAAAACCAAATTATCCAGGAATCTGCTCTGTCATATAACTGAAAACTTGTTACTGGGCAAATTTAATTGTAAGCAATTACTTCAGATACAGTAAAATCTCAGCTCAGCTATGACCAGCATAAAAGTTTTAGGTAAACATTAAGTCGGACATCTCCGATCCCAAAATAAGTTGTGACAGTGTGCTTAAATTCTGGATTCCGGTTAGGAGCCAGAAAGTATAACAGACTTAAACGACTACTTATAGCTGGACATTCCACATTCTCATACATCAATTCCCTTTTAACATTAATGTCATTACTTCAACGTAAACTACGAACATATAGCCCTTCCAAAATGGTGCAGAGTTCTTATTAAATAAAATGTATGTCCAAGTTGTGTTTTTACCTTGTGTTGTAACTTGTACATTGATTTTACCATTTTCTTGTCCAGTACATGCTTTTGCCACCAAACCTAGTGCTTCCCCAAGCTGGATCCAGGGTTTGGTTTCAGGGGCCATTGCATGGCTAACAGCGTGGGCATTAATCTAACAAAAGGACATAGAACAATGTCAAATCTAACATTAAAAATAAAGTAATACCAACTCACGCAAGAAAATTGTTCAATATAAAATCAGAGGCTAATACACTAAGTTTTACAGTGAAGTTCAAATATTTTATAACACTTCAAAGGTTTGAAATAACTATTTAATGCTTTAAGCAATTATAAACTTGTAAACCTTTATGCTTCCCTTTATGTTAATGCTTTTATTGAATGACATTTATTGCAAGACATTTTCATGTTTTCCTTTCAGTTTAAAAGGTAATTTCCCTGTTTAGAATGCTTAAATCAGCAGCTTTGCTACATACCACTCCAACTAATGACTTGCCAGTCACCATGTCCACAATCTGAGTTGCAATGTCCTTTCCACAGCGTTTCTGGGCTTCATGGGTGCTGGCACCTAGATGTGGACAACTGACTACATTTGGATGTTTCACTAGAGAAAGATTCTTAGGGGGTTCCTGAGAGCAACAAAAGTACAACATTTTAAAATGAGAAATGCAGGATTCTTTATTTGCATTGTTTGATGGTTGAAATACAATGAAAATTGTTATCTGCGATACTGATAAAGCAGTATGCACGCCAGATGAAAATATCAAATGTTTATCAGCTTAATCCAGATAACAATGGAAATACATAACTCAGAACAAAGTAACATTGAATGTCGTCAGCAATTCTCAGTTTCAACAACTTTTTCCTTGATACGATGTCAGTCATGCAAAAGCTTGAGGTTTTTTTTTAAAAAGCTGTCTATATACAACTTTGCCTTGTCTGCTCATTCAAACCTACTGCAAATATTCAAACATTAGAGAAATGGCTGAACTCAGCATATAAGCTTGCTGTAGCCATGTGATTTGCTGGATTCAAGCAACATATTGGAAACTTCTTGCCTAATTTGTCATCAAGGCGTGAACCTCTACACAGACTCACCGCTAAAGATACGCAATGGTTTGGAGCAGAGGGAAAAAAATACACCTTTCCCCAGAATCAAGCAACAATTAATGACAACCAGTATTCCGATTAATTATATTTTCATCTGCTTGGATCTCAGATCCATTGGCAGAAGCAACATCTGAAAGTCAATGCAGTGCATGGCTGTGCCATTCAATTTGCGAATGTTGCTGTGGTACCAAGACAAATGAAAAAACTCATCTTGCTGCTTGATACAGGTGAGACAAGACTTGATAAAACTTTTATGCAGCAAGGATAACCAGATGGATCTTCATTCACAGTATTGATGCCAATATTATACTAATTTGTGAAACAGCACCTAGCTATTGTCTTTACCGTGAGCACGTTAATAAATGCTTGTTTGGGACGAAATGTTACTAAGAGCCTCTGCAAAGCATCTTCCTCAAACTGGTTTCTATTTTCTTCGAAGTATGTTACTTTGCTTGCAGCCATATCATCTTGACATGACAAACAAGGGAAATAAAATTAAATTGCTAACCCACTGCCAAATGCAGCACTCCCTGTGGAGAGAGTTGAGGGTAAGACAGTGTATGAAAACTTCCCAATTAAACAAGCAGCAACACCGTGACATGCACTGCAAGTCATCAACTCAGCAATGACATTGCTTGTTTTTCAGATTCAGACTACACACCAAGTTACAAGTCTTCTAGTGTTGCTGAAAGTGGTGATGCAAGGGTGGCATTACAGCATCATGGTCACAATGGTTGCCAAAGTACGAATGATACATAGGTGGTGAGGTAGCCTAAGATGGCCTCTTGCACAAAAGGAAGAATCTTTAGCCCCAACTAGTTGACAGGAGAGATGTTAAAGCACATCCATGCAAGCAACCAAGGAATTGAGCTTCCTGGGTAAATGAGAGATTAAGGACCATATCAGCCAGTGATCCAGCCTTATATCAATTACCAAGTTAATCAACTAAAGAACCATTACTATAGATAAAACTTGTAGTGGATCTCTTCACTTCCACAAGAACAAAATTATCTTATCACTGTTAATGACGATTTGGATGTTAACCAATATCAGTGAAAATATACTTTAGTCACTGAGGCATTCCAGACATTGTCATTCTTCATTTGTAAATTGAGGACCATTGTGTTGAATTTAGACAATTGATAAATAATTGGGATATGCAGCACCAAATATTATCTCCACACTATCTCCAGTCAAATGGAAAGATTGAGGCAACCCTCTGCCCTGCAAGCTCTTCCCAGTACTCACTGCTCTTGGGTATAAAATCCCACAATGAACCTGAGCCTATAATGGATGCATTACCATCAACTGTCACTGCTTCCAATTGGCAATAATGAGCCACTAGTCTTTGATTAGTTGTAGCATTCTGCTGAAAGGACTAACACCATTGTTGTATTCAATTATGAAAAGCCTTACAGTGGCCACTTAAATTCCTGAAAGCCACTTAGTTCCTTCAGGTCTCCATCACAAAGGAGGCTTCCTCAGAGGTTTGGTGACTGATGGATATAATCCTAATGGCTTGACAAGGGCCTGGTTGTTGACTTTGTTACTCTTCCACATTTGGTACCAGACTTACTGAGTTTCTCCAGCAGTGTGGTTATTTCAGATTTCCAGAATCTGCAGTATTTTGCTTTTATCACAAAAAAAGTCTAGTAATCAATAATTACATCTTGATTATTCTTTAAAATATATTGGCAAGTTAATGTGGTAAATTAATGTAATTAGCAATATTTTAATTCTTTGATTAGAATGGGTATTTAGGTTATTATACTATCTAAACAGAATACAAAAGATCTGAGAGAAAGAATGCTGAAGTAGAGCATTATTGCTGTGTAAAAAAAACTGTAAGGATTTTGTCTTACATTCATCAAGACAATTCTAAGGAAGTACTACAGTAATGGAAAAACATTTATACAGTGGAGAGGAGAGGAATGTGCTGACACATTGGCAAATGAATCCTAGTAGAGGCCAACACAGGGCATTTCTTACATTTAAAATACACAAAGGTCCAATATTCACTATTTTGTGTGTTTGAAAACAGTACTTTGGCTTATTTTTAAGAAAGATAAGCCATCTCCTACCCAGCAAAGACAGCATAGAGTACAAGTTCTACTCAGTAGAAGAGACATCAATAACAGGATGCTGCTTCAAACAAGAAAGGAACAAATAATGTGGTATATGAATTTCAGTGCTGGATATGTGAACTGTATATCCAAAGACTGGCAGATTGTATCAAACTACATTGTTCTGTCTCTTTGAAAGGTGCTGACTCTAACAAAGCAGCCCTAGCTTGCAAAACTCAGGTGTCCAACATTAGATCGGATTCTGCAAGCAAAACAACATCATAAGCTACATGAGTGTGCAAAGACGTACGCCAACAACTAGCTTATTAACACACGGTATCTATTCCTTAGAGATAAAGATCATAAGACTATAAGACATAGGAGTGGAAGTAAGCTATTCGGCCCATTGAGTCCACTCCGCCATTCAATCATGGCTGATGGGCATTTCAACTCCACTTACCCGCATTCTCCCCATAGCCCTTAATTCCTTGTGTATACACACTGTGCTTGTTTCAACTTGCCAAAAATAGATCTCGACCATTCTCAGATTCATTTCTCAGGGCAACACCAAGACTAATCAAAGCTAACCTCCAAAGATTAAAATTCGAAGTTTGGCAATGAACTGTTAATCATCATTGAGTTTATACATCTCTGGACATCAGCGAGTCTAAAAAAAAATTAACAAACAGTGAAATTCACAGCTGACCTTTGACGAACCTGTGTGGGACAGCTCATTGCACTTATCTATTCCTGTGCTTAGTTTTTAAAGTGTGTAGTGAGTAGAGGGGGTTCTTTCTTGATTATATGTTTTATTGAGATCGGTCTCTTCATTAAATTTTAAAAATCTAAACCACAAGTACTAAGTTAGCCTGGAGCACTGTCTTTTTCTTAAAAAAAAAAGAGTAAAACGATGGTACTATTTTTCTGGGTCTACAAATTGTGAAGGAGTGAGGATGGCCTTTAGTAGAGTGGAGTGATGTGCTTTTCCTGTCAGATGTGGAAGTTTAGGGAGAGTTTCCATGTTATTGATGATTATGTCTGTAGACAGTGTCTTTCGTTGCAAATCCTATCAGGTCACATGAATCAGATGAAGTGGCAGTTAGAGACAATGAGGAATTTACAAGAGCAAGGGAGTGTGATGAATGGCAGTTATTGGAAAGGAGAACAGCCACAGAAACACAATCAGGTAGATGGGCTAACTCCAGAAAAGGCAGGAGAGGTAGGCAGAAGTTTTCTGTGACTATCCCCTTTTCAAACAAGTATGCTGTTTTGGAAAATGTGGGGGCGATGGACTGTCAGGGAAATGTAGTACAAACAACCAAGTTTCTGTTATTGAGACAGGCTCTAATGTAATGAGGCATACGTCAAGTTCCAAATGATTGATTTTAATAGGGGACTCTCTAGTCAGAGGTACAAACAGATGATTCTGTGGCCAGCAGTAAAAAAATATCAAAATTGCGTGTTGCCTCCATGGGGCTAGGATATCTTAGAGAGGGACCAGCAGGAGATCATTGTATACAATGGAACTAACAACATAAGGGAAAAAGGATAAAGATTCTGAAGGGAGAATATAGGAAGCTAGGTAGGAATTTTAAAAAGTCGCCGAGGGTGGTCATATCAGGATTCTCCTGGTGCTACGAGCTAGAGGGTAGGAATATGAGGATAGAGCAGATCATTGCGTGGCTGAGGAGCCTGTGCAGGGGAGAAGGGTTTACATTTTTGGAACATTGCAATCTCTTCTGGGATAGAAGTGACCTGTACAAGGAGGATGGATTGCACCAGAACTGGAAGGGGACCAGATGGGCCAATGGGCTGAGTGGCAGCAAATGGAGTTTAATTTAGATAAATGCGAGGAGCTACATTTCATTAAAAAAAATTACAGCAGGACTTATAGACTTAATGATAAGTTGGGGAGTGTTGCTTATACACTTAACGCTAATGGGGAATGTTACTGAACTGAGAGACCTTGGCGTGCAAGTTCATAGTTCCTTGAAATTGGAGTTGCAGGTAAATAGAATAGTGAAGGCGGCATTTTGTACACGTTCAGTTGTTGGTCAGAGCATGGAGTATAGGAGTTGGGAGGTTATGCTTTGGCTATACAGGATATTGGTTAGGCCACTTATTGAATTTTGCTCCTATCAGAAAGATGTTGTGAAACTTCAAAGGGTTCAGAAAAGATTTACAAGGGTGTTGCCAGGGTTGGAGGATTTGAACCTTAGAGAGAGGCAGAATAGACTGGGCCTCTTTTCCCAAGAGTGTCAGAGGCTGAGAGGTGACCTTATAGAGATTTATAAAATCGTGAGGGGCATGGATAGGTAAATAAACAAGGTCTTTTCCCGGAGGTGGGGGAAGTCTATAACTAGAGGATATAGGTTTAGGTGAGGGGGGAAGAATTTAAAAGGGACCTAAGCAGCAACTCTCTCATGCAGACACTGGTGCATTTACAGAATGAGTTACAAGAGGAAGTGGTGCAGCATTTAAAAGGCATACGGATGAGTTTATGAATAGGAAGGGTTTAGAAGGTTACAGGCCAAGCACTGGCAAATGGGACTAGATTAGGATATCTTGTTGGCATGGACAACTTGGATCGAAGGGTCTTTTTCCATGCTGTACATCTCCGTGACTCTTAAAATTCCCTGTAGAAACACTTCTACCTATCAGTGCCAATAAATCAGAACTTACCTCTTACACAGCATCAAGGTTGTTTTCCTTTTACTTTCATATTTCTTGTAAGTGATCTTGATGCATGGAAGACAAAATACTTTGACAGAGCTTGTTTTATTATCAGAGGAGAAAGTAAGGACTGAAGATCAGACTTAAAGAGTGTGGTACTGGAAAAGCACAGCTATTCAGTATCCTAGGAGCAGGAGAATCTACGTTTTGGGCATAAACCCTTCATCAGGAATGAGGCTGGTTGGCCAAGGGGACTGAGAGATAAATGGGAGGTGGATGGGGCTGGAGGGGCAGGAAGGCAGCTGGGAATGCAATAGTAAATGAAGGTGGGGGGTGAAAATGATAGGTGGGAAGGAAGATGGACAGCTAGGACCGTTTAAGAGGGTGGTGACAAGTTGGAAGATTGGATTGGGATAAAGTGAGGACAGGTGGTTCTGTCCTTGTTACGATTGGAGGGGTGGGGTTCAAAAGGGCAGAAGTGCGGGAAGTGGAGATTTACTGGAGGGCATCATTGACCACATGGGAGAGGAAATTGCGGTCTTTGTTGGTGGCCAAGTGGGATGTTCTATGATGCAATTGGTGCTTCTGGTAGCAGATGAAACAGAGGCGGAGGAATTGGAAATAGGGGATCACATTTTTACAGGAGGCAGGGTGGCAGGTGGTGTAGTCCAGGTAGCTGAGTGAGTTGGTGGATTTGTAGTGAATGTCCATGTTGGGCCGGCTGCCGGAAATGGAGATAGAGGGGTCCAGGAAGGCGAGGCAGATGACGGAGATGGTCCACGTGAACTTGAAGATGGGGGTGGAAGGTGTTTTTGAAGTTGATGAACTGTTCAATCTCCTCATGGGAGCATGAGGTAGTGCTGATACAGTCATTGACGTAGCGGAGGAAAAGATGGCGAATGGTGCCATGCATGCTGTCGAAGATGGACTTTTCCACGTACCTAGTGAAGAGGCAGGCATAACTGGGGCCCCATGTGAGTGCCCATGGCTATCCCTTTGGTCTGGTGGAAGGGTAAAAACAATGACTACAGATGCTGGAAACCAGTGTCTAGATTAGAGTGGTGCTGGAAAAACAGCATTTCAGGCAGCATCCGAGGAGCAGTAAAAATCGGTGTTCTCTCTCCACCCTTCAGGCACTGCCTGTATTCCTGATGAAGGGCTTTTGCCCGAAACGTCGATTTTTACTGCTCCTCGGATGCTGCCTGAAATGCTGTGCTTTTCCAGCACCACTCTAATCTAGACACTGGTGGAAGGGGGAGGATTGGGAGGAGAAATTGTTAAGCGAGAACCATTTCAGCCAGTCGAATGAGTAAGTGCATCAGTGGAAGAGTACTGATTGGGTCGGCTTGAAAAGAAACAGAGGGCTTGGAGGCCTTCATCGTGGCGGACAGAGGTATACAGGTACTGGATGTCCATGGTGAAGATAAGGCGTTGGGGCCGGGGAAATGAAAATCATGGAGGTGGAGCACGTAGGTGGTGTCCTGAATATAGGTAGGGAAATCCTGGACTAAGGGGGAACAAGATGGTGTCAAGGTATGCAGAGATAAGGTCAGTGGGGCTGGGGCAGGAGCAGGCTGAGACAATGGGGGGATCAGGACAGTTAGGTTTGTAAATTTCGGTTAGGTCGTAAAATCGGGCGGCCCAGGATTCCTGGACTATGAAGGTGGAGGCTGTGGATGGGAGATCCCCAGAGGTGATGAGGTTGTGGATGGTCTGGGAGACAATGGTTTGGTGTTGGAAAATGACGTAGTGGTTGAGGCATAGTGGGAGGTGTCTAGGAGTCAGCACTTGGCTTTAGCAGTATAAAAAGGTCAGTATGCCAAACTACCACAGTGGCCACCCCCTTATCTACTGGTTTGACAGTGATGCTGGGGTTGGAGGGCTGCACATTGTGAGGGTGAGAGGTTGGATTTTGGGGGGGGGGGGGGGGGGGAGAGAGAAGAACAGAAGGTGAACAAGTTGAGGCAGTCAGTCAATGTCGAGTGGCAGTTGAAAATGAAGAGATCAAGGGTGGGTTACAGACTAGCATGGTAAATCCAAGTGGACGGGGTGCGTTGGAGACACAAGGGATCCTCGGAGGGCAGGTAGGAGACTTGATGGAAAAAGTAAACCCAGAGGCGGAGGCAGCTGAAGAAAATGTTCAATGTTGCAATACATGTTGAACTAATTGATCCAGGAACATAGTGGGATGAGGACTGATTGTTCATCCTCAGGTGAGAGGCAGGTCTGAGGACATGGTGAAAATACAGCAGGGCTGGGAGCTAGGACCTGGGAGGGGGGGGCGGGGGGTGTTGTAAAAAAGCATTTGTTCAGAATTATTCAAAGGATGAAGAATAGTAGAGGTCCTTTGCAGGTCTGGAACAGTGTGGCCCTGAGCCATGGCAGGTCTGACTGCAGGGAGAGTAGGTGGTGGCATATGGCTGCGAGTGAGAAGCAGAAGATCCAGAAGGAGAACCAGATGTTTTATCGTCACTAAGGCTGACGTTTCTCCTGGCCCTCAGCTGCTGCCTGACCTGCTGTGCTTTTCCAGCACCAGACTCTCGATAACCAAAATTAAAAATGGTTGAAGTCTATGTGAAATGTGAAAAAAAAGCTGAGTATACAAGATACCATGGGTAATTTGACAAGATATGTAATGATCCCAACTGACAGTAATAGGAGACAAGTGTGATCCTAGATTGTGACCTGGCCTCAATTTTTCTTATCATTTACACCACTTCTGGGCCCCCTGCTTTCTCTGACTTGTAAAAATGAGAGAGCAATTATTCTGGAAATATCTTCCCTTGTGACTTTAAATAAAGGAACAGCAAGCAACATGATTTCTTGAAAATACCTTTATTTGAAATTCACCAGAACAAACTAGACAAGTCAGATCTAAGATCAATTTTCCTCCCCTTTAGAATCAATTTCCCAAACAAGAATGTATTTGAACCTTCATCACAGATTGTTCATAACCTGACTAATGACCGAAAAACTTCCTTCCACAAAACTTGCATGGGTAGTGTTTCATCGCAGCCTTCCTCTTTAGCATTTTAATTCTTGTTGAACTGCATGGAGATGCCTCTCCATGGAATGCAAAGAATTTCATATCAGCTTCATTCACTTCAAAGCCAGCCTCTCTTGCCAAGGTCACAATTTCATGTTGAACTTCAGGGACAACAAAGCTTTTTGAAGCCACTGACAAGCTGGGGCCACAAGCTCTGCCAAACTGTTGAGGCACATTGATGTGCTTTTACCCCAAGCATCAGCAATATTGTCCATGCTGTTGAGGATGTGTGGCCACATCCAAATTCCCTCAGTGCTGATTTACAGCTTTGCCGAGATTGACCAAAGCACAGTGAAGATACTACACCTTGAATATTGCCGTTGCTCTCTGATTCACATGTAATATTAATTAAGAAATTATGTTGTGTGGTAGGAAAAGCACTTTCACATTTTCAGAGATTTCATTAAGGCTGATGAGATGACCCAGGCATCATCTTAAGAGATGAGCTCTCTCACACAACATGCCCTCCATGCAGGGATGATTCAAACAGAATGCTGGAGAAACTCAGGTCCAGCAGTAGTGGAGCGAGAGAAGCAAGTCTGATGGAACTCTTCTTCAGAACTCCAGAATGTATGGATGGTACATGGAGAGAACCATTCTGAAAGTGTGGCCCTGTAATCCAAGCCTTCTTAATAGATCACTAAATATCATGCAGATGCTCTTTGGTTAATGCCTCAACACACTGGGTCTTGAACTGATTTACAACTAAGTGCCTAAAAATTAAATCTCTTGCAGCATTCCCACAAAGCAAAACTGTCAGGCCATTTCTTGTGGCTAGAAATCTGACGGTCTTTCTCTGGAAGGCAAGTTTTAAAAAAAAAAGCCCCATTTCATCAACTTGATTTGCTGATTGTACAGTCACCTTTTTCAATGACTCTTTTCAAATAGGCAGAGCATTCATCTCCCACTTGTGTCAGCACTTGCTGCCTCCCCAGACATTCTAGTGCCATCCAAATAGGCACATGTTTATGCTGAACCATTAAGACTTGCACTGAAACTTTGACATCTCACCCTACTCATTCCGTAATGTTTTATACATCCATCTGGCTTTTTATGTCACCAGCAAGAGGTATCCTGGCACTGATTTTGATCTTCGAACCAGATGGTCAGGAAAGTGTTTATGATTTCCAAGATGTTTCTGACCCACAGACCACAAATCAGTGAAGACAGACAACAGCACCTCCTCCAAAATAATCCTCAACACTGGTGCTTCTCAAGGATGCATACTCAGCCCCCTACTGTACATTCTTCGGTGGCTAAATTTCATACAAATGCCATCTAAAAGTTCACTGTCACCACCATTATAGGACAGATATCAAACAATGTCAAGTCAGAATTCAGAAAGGAGACAGAACACTTGGTATTGTTTATCTTTGTACCACAATCTTTCCCTCAATGTCAACAAAACTAAAGAATGGATCACTGACTTCAGGAAGAAAGGAGGAGGACAACATGCTCTTATCTACATCAACTGGGGTGAGGCGGAGAGGGTCGAGAGCGTCAAGTTCCTAGGAATGATGAAAACCAACAATGTTGTGGTCCTCTCATGTAGATGCAACAGTCAAGATGACATTTCTTCCTCAGGAGGCTTAAAGTCGACATGGCCATAAGACCCTCACTAACTTGGTGGGCGGCACGGTGGCACAGTGGTTAGCACTGCTGTCTCACAGCGCCTGAGACGTGGGTTCAATTCCTGACTCAGGCGACTGACTGTGTGGAGTTTGCACGTTCTCCCTGTGTCTGCGTGGGTTTCCTCCGGGTGCTCCGGTTTCCTCCCACAGTCCAAAGATGTGTGGGTCAGGTGAATTGGCCATGCTAAATTGCCTGTAGTGTTAGGTAAGGGGTAAATGTAGGGGTATGGGTGGATTTCGCTTCGGCAGGTCGGTGTGGACTTGTTGGGCCAAAGGGCCTGTTTCCACACTGAAAGTAAAGTAAAAAAAAACTTTTACAGATGCTACCGAAAATATCCTATCTGGGTGCATAAAGACTTGGCATGGCAACTGGTCTGCTTGAGACAAGAAACTAGAGTTATGTACACAGCCCAGATCACCACACAAGCCAACCTTCCATCAATGGACTCCATTGACATTTCTTGTTGCCGTGGAAATGAGCCAAAATCATAGACCCATCCACCACACTCATACTCTCTTCCAATTTCTTCTATCAGGCAGATGCAGAAGCTTAACACATGTACTAACAGGTTCAACATTTTCTTCCCTGCGGTTAGGTGAATAGACTTCCTTCATATCAAATGAAATGTTGATCTTGCTTTGGCGTATCTTGTATGCCTCCCTGTCTAAACACCTCATGATCTGTATGTCTCTGCATATGATATGCTTGTACTGCACACAAAAAAAACTTTTTTTCACTGTGTTTATGTAACACCAATAAATCAAATGTCGCTTCTAACCCGACTTACCTGCTACCCTGAAATGATGAAGTTCCACTATTATTGTTAGCAAATCAAAGAAAACCAACAATACAGGCTCACTACCAAAACAGGCCAAAAAACTACTGGAACTCAAACAAAAACAAACTGCTGGAAAGTCTCAGCAGGTCTGACAGCATCTGTGGAAAGATAGGGGAGTTAATGTTTCAGATTTGGATCATTAACCCTGCAGGAGTTTTTCCAGCAGTTTCTCGTGTCACTAGCAACAGGACATTTCTGGTCCATGTTCAACACCAACAGCACAAAATCACAAACATGGAACACGAGACTTTATAATGGTTCCTCTATCTTTTCCTTCATGGCTTTAAAATGGCTGCTGTGCCTAACCTGCTGCAGACTAGTACGGTATTGTCTCATGAAGGAAAGCTTTGAGACAATAAGCTTCAGTAAGAATGCAAGCATCTTTCTTGCAAGAATATCACTAAGGAAAATCACAGGTACAGTACAAGTTCCTCTACAATACTTCACCTATACAACAGTCAAGTACAATACAGCAAAGAAGTATTTTGAAAGGTTGTCCATAGCAGTTCATCGACTAGTACAAGCAGAGAAATTTTAAAAACAAAGATTAAAAGCAAATCTTACTTCAGTACCTGAACGAAGAACTGCTTTAAAAAAAAGCTTCCATTTTCCATTGTAAGGCACAGACATAATAATGGCAATTCATTCAAGGGTGTAAGAACGCTTAGTTGTGGGCAAGGTTTTCTAAATAATAATTGGGGTAAAAAAGTAACAGGGACTTCGATAGTTTTGAGTTAAATGAAGGCAGATCCTGTTTGACTAACAATTACTTTTTTGATGAAGTAACAGATGGTTGTTGAAGGGAAACTCAAGTTATTGAGTAAATTCAAGACAAAGTTCAATAGATTTGTAGGATCTGATAACATCATGGGATTAGTGGATAATAAACAATTTGAATTGGTTAGATGATCAGCCATAATCTAGAATGGCCAAAAAGACTCAAAAGGACTGGGTAGCCTATTCCTGGTCTTGTGTTTCTAATGTTCTTACAAAAGCAGAAATTTGTAACACACCATTTCTCCCAAGTGCTCTTTGCAACAACTTTCTCCCTTTTCTTCCAGCAACTTATCCACTTTGTAGCCTCACTGTCTTCCTCTCTACCATGCTCTAATCTAAAAAGGAACATATATTATTGCACTCATGTATAGAAGCAAGTCATCTATGCAGAATTGTTGCAGAGTAAAGTCCATCAACACAGCCACATCACACCCTGTAGACTTTAGCAATTGAAGATTCTGGAACCTGCTAAATGCATCCACTGGCTATTATTGCAAATGTAGCTCCTAACATGCAAGTGGGTGATTATTCCTTTAAATAATACTTGAGGTCTACCCTGCTGCAGAATACATATGAGGTTAAGGGAGTGTTCCAGTTGGAGTACTGAGCCCCCCCAGTGACAGTACAGGTATCAAGTTATCACATACTAATAGCATTATAATTTATAGTTGTGTCTGCTTTCAGCAGATGCTGAGCATTCACTAAAGCCCTCATCTTAATGGCATCTAGAGAAGCTCACACCAGAATCATGTGCACATGCTACAGGCACTATTTTGGAAGCAAAACAGCACTCCTAGTGCCAAACAAAATATCAATGAACTCAAAAGCCTTAGCTTTTCAAAAACAGACCGAAATATGTACCAAATACTAACAAAACAATTCTACTTTTTCTGGATACGATGCATAAATTTCGCCAGGGAAAAATATCCTGACCTCAAGAATAAATATATTATGGGACAGCAGTATCCAAAACAGCTGCTACAAGGGCTTAAATTATCTGGGACAAACTATAGTTGTCATGGAAGTATTTACATAACCTTCTATACTGGACACCAACACATCAGATTGGTTTGGATATGCTCCAAGTTCCCAGTTGTCATAGCATGCTTTATTTCAATGAAGACAAAGGCTAAAAAGACGCTTACATTTTAAATCAGAAGCATGCAAAATAGTTGATGATAATTATGTAGCAAGGTTTCACTAACATTAATATCTATAGAAAATGTTGTTATTGTATTCAGATTGCTGCTTCTGTGCACTGTTTTATACCAATTTTTACTGGTAATTTCTGGCACATTGAATAATTATTCATTAGCGAACAGGTTTCTTTCAGTGAAATTGATAAAACGAAGAACTGCGGATGATGGAAAATCAAACAAAGACAAATTGCTGGAGAAGGGTTCTGAAGGTGGTCACTGGACCTGAAACTTTACCTCTGCTTTCTCTCCAGTTGTTGCCAGACCTACTGAGCTTTTCTAGCAATTTCTGTTTTTGTTTTAGTGTGGTTAACACCAGTGCCCTAATTGCAGAGAAAGGGGCCCGAAGGAGAACAACTCTCCTTAAATTATAAATGCTGACATTTTGGCCTCAGTTTGAACGAGGCCCAACACGGAGGATCTTATCGGATCTTAATGCACTTAACGGACTCGAAGTTCACTTTTATCATTTACTAAACGCTCCAGCCAAGGCATCTTTATCTTCCAACCCCTGTAGTGATGTTTCTTTGGGACCTGATATTCTACATCTGAACAGCAGTTACTCAGGCAAATAAGTCAAGCTCATGGTGGAATAAGAACAGAAAGGCAAATGTTCTAAACTGACACTTCTCCAGGAAGGGAAGGAAATCCAATCACAAGTCTACCATGGTAAAATCTTAGGTAAGGCTATAAGACATAAAAGTTGGAGGTGGCCATTTGGCCCTCTAAACCTGCTCTACCATTCAACAGGATTATGGCTGATCATTTACCTTAACTACAGCTTCCCCCCCTCCCCCCCATTTCCCTCAATATCTAAAACTTTTTTTGCATTAAAAAAGCACACTAACCAGTACCATATAACAAGAGCCACTGCACTTCAAAATGCTTCAGTGAATTTCTTTTTGAAGTTTTCCAACTTGATTTAGAGCAATGCAGTTACAATAAGTAAATTCTAAGTTCGAAAATTGTTACACATTGCTGATTGTAGGACAAACAAAATTTCAGCATTATTCACTTCAACAATTCGAATGAAAGAAATCAATATACAAGTTCTTCGTACCTCTTCAAATACATCCAGTCCTGCACCACCACATTGTCCGGATTCCAATGCCCGAAGTAATGCTTCCTCATCAATAATACCTCCTCGAGCACAATTAATAACTTTGACTCCCTTTTTACATTTGGCAAAGGTTTCATCATTCAACAATCCTAAATATTACAATATAAAATGTTATAAAAGGATACTCCAAGATAATTAGGTATTTTAAAATCATACTTGAAGTGTGTGCTTCTAAATTATTGATTTATACCAAATTAGATCATTTAGACTAATTCAGAAGCTCTCTCAAAACAATACAACTTAATTCACCAAAGTTTATCCAGTGAGTGACTATACCAGATATACTAAGATAATCTTGGAGATTAGCTGAATAAATTTATATCAGCTGAATTGATGTTGGGACATCAATCAGTTGGCCTGAAATCTCCTGGGTTAAGGGAGAAAAATTCAACCCTGATGGCTGGTCTGGATTACCAGCCATGCTGAACGTGCGAGAATGGATAAGGAGGTGACAGATCTGGTTGTCCAGAGTCAACTAATTCACTGTTGCATTTGTCTCACAAATTAAATATTTGGAGTTGCCCATGGAACAATACCCAAACAATTTAGTGTCTCCAAGACAGGAAACTGATATGGTAGAGCTCAAAGAAATACTATTTATGTCATGCTATTTAAACATTGCTAAAATGCGAAGCAAAATGGAAAATGTCTGTTGCATAACTAAGCAGACAAGATATTTTACATACTAAATATTGTAAGTATACATGTACATTGACAACCATACCCAAGATATTATTAGACCCTACAGGCAAATTGACTAAGAGGAGAACTGTAAGAAACAATGAAAAGCTGTAAATTTCATGTCTTTTGGCTCCCATTTTCAATTTCATATACAAATTAGCAATTACTTAAAATGTTTTGGTATACATAACTGGGAAATTAGGAGAAAGTAAGGACTGCACATGCTGGATATCAGTCAAAATGTGTGGCATTGGAAAAGCACTGCAAATCAGGCAGCATCCTGCCTGGGCAATTATGATGGCAACATGAAATGTTTTTTAAAAAAGTGGTGAAACTCAGGTCTGGCAGCTTGTGGAGTGAGAAACAGTTAATATGTTCAGTCCATACAGCTCTTCTGAACCGACTGGGAATTGATAATTTCATGCTATTGACAAAGGTGGAGGAGAAGCAAATAGAACAGATGGGGAGAGTGCCCAAAGCACATGCTAACAGTAGTAGAGATATAGATGCAGAACAGCTGTTAATTATAGGTATGAACAATAGAAAATAGGTAGCCCTAAGAAATTTAATCTATTTGCTGCACTTTTCTCTACATTGGCATGATCACACACAGCTGAGTTACATTTTGCAGAATATCCATTCTTGTTCATAATAATGATCTTCCAATCACTTGCTATTTCAATATACCACCTTGCTCTGCCACTAAAGTTTCTGTCCATATTCCTGCTGCAGTTCTCCAGTGAAGCCTATTGCAAGCTGGAGGAACAGCAACTCATGCTTAGACATTGTATAGTTTTCAGGAATCAACATTTGAATGTAACTTCAGACATATGAACACTTTCCTCCAATTTGATTACAACTCTTCTTGACTCCACTCCTCCCAAACCCCCAACATCCCCATCCAGTGAACTATTTGCACAGCTATCTTCTACTATTGCACGACCACAAGATGATCTCAAGATGAGAATTTTAAGAGCGTCATCACTTAACTGAGTGGCCAATGTTATGTCAGTGAACATAAGGGTGATGTACACAAAGGATGAGAAAGATTGAACCTTCCTATTCAGCTAATGAAAATTTAAATTATTTCAGTTTCTCAGAGAAACGTTTATATCCACTGAATTGTTAAGTTTCAGTATGACATGTTTGAACAAAGGTGTGAACTGGTTGAACAACACTTCCTGCTCCTTTTTTGTGACCCTCCAGTAAACATCTACAGTTTATGCCCCTACAGTCTATACGTACGTATTGCAATCCCCACCCCATCTGTATCTACATACTTATGAGGATTTTAATACTCCATCATCCATAAACTTCACTTCTCACAACTCGTTCCCATTTACATTCTTTGTCACATGAGGTTCTACTCAGCCATCACTCCTATATTCGTGACAATAAGTCAAAGAGCTGTACAGCATGGAAACAGACCCTTCAGTCCAACTCATCCATGCCAACCAGATATTCTAAAATTAATCTAGTCCCATTTGCCACTATTTGGCCCATATCCCACTAAACCGTTCCTATTCATATCCCTTTTAAATGTAGCAATTGTACCAGCCTCCACTGCTTCGTCTGACAACTCATTCCATACATGCACTATCCTCTGCATGTTAAAGTTGCCCCTTAGGTCTTTGTTAATTCTTTCCTCTCTCACTTTAAACCTATGCCCTCTCGTTCTGGACTTCCCCACCCCAGGGAAAAAGACTGTCTATTTATCCTTTCCACGCCCCTCATGATTTTATACACCTCTATCAGTCACCCCTCAGCCTCCGACACTCCAGGAAAAATATCCCCAACCTATTCAGCCTCTCTATAGCTCAAACCCTCCAATCCTAGCAACATCCTTGTAAACCTTTTATAAATTCTTTCAAGTTTCACAACATTCTTCTTAATAGCAGGGAGACCAGAATTGCACATAGTACTCCAATTATGGCCTCACCAAGTTGCAGCTGTACAGGACAATGATCTCCTAATTCTTATTTTCAACACACTGACTATTAAAGACAAGTGTACCAAACATTATCTTCACTACCCTATCTAACTGGGACTCTACTTCCAAGGAACTATGAACCTGCACTCCAAAGCTTCATTGTTCAGCAACACACCCTTGGACCTTACCATTTAGTGTACAAGTCTTGCTCGGATTTGCTTTCCCAAAATGCAGCACCTCACGTTCATCACAATTAAACTCCATCTGCCACTCAGCACATTGGCCCATCTCATCAAGGTCCTGTTGAACTGAGGTAACCTTCTTCATTATCTATTACATCCAATTTTGGGATCATCTGCAAACTAACCATACTACCTATGTTCATATCCAAAGCTCTTTAGCCTTTATTTCTCACTCCAGCTCGCCCTTCAGAAGGCAACTGTGAGCGGTCTTCTTGAACCTCTACAATTCCTTCAGTGTAAGTAAGCACACAATACTTTTAGGGACAGAATTCCAGGATTGTGACCCAGCTATATTGAACGAACAGCAATATATTTCCACCAGATAGTGTGGGGCTTGGAGAGGAATGCGCATGTGGTAATACTAAAGTGTTTCTTCCACCCTTGTCCTTCTAGATGGTAGTGGCTGTGGTTTGGAAAATGCTGTCTAAACAACTTTGGTGAATTTCTGCACTGCATCTTAAAAATCAAAAGCAGGAGTTGACCATTCAGATATTCAAGCCTTCTCTGCCAAATTCCAAATTCCTCTTCTTACCCCTTGATGCCTTTAAAAGTTTATCTAACTCCTGCTTGAATACATTTAATGACTTGATCCCGAAAGCTTTCTTGTACAAAGAATTCCACAGGTACACTCCATTTTGAGTGCACCCTATATCCTGTGACTGTGTTCCTGGTGAAAACCAAATGCATCATATCCACAGGTTCTCCCTTATCTATTCTAATAGTTACATTCAAAAATCTGAATAAACTTGTTAAGCATGATTTTCCTTTTCTAAACTCAGATTGGCTTTGTCTAATTCTGCTAATGCTTCGCAAATGTTCTGTTATCATGTCTTTTATAATACTCTCACTTTCTATACTCTTGTAGAAGCTATACACTGTTGCTACTGAGATGTGATTGTCAATCAAATCAACACTTGTCAATTTGTTTCCAATTAAGCAGGATGCTTTGTGTTGGATTGAGTGTTATTGGGAAGTATTCCAGCACACATCTCATTCTTGTCTTGTCGGTAGACAACAGGCTTTGGGGAGTCAGGTGCATTACCTGTTACAGGATACCCCGCCTGTGACCCGCTCATGGCCACAGTATTTACGTGGTTAGTCCAGTTCAGTTTCTGGTCAATGATAACCCCAAGGATGCTGAACCGAGTTGCAGATATGGTGTAGGGAATGCTTTTGAATGTCAAAGGACAATAGTTAGATTCTATTTTGTTGAAGATGGTCAGTACTCGGTACTGGTTTGGTGTGAATGGTACTCTCCTAGTTAGCCCAAAACTATATATTGTCCAAAACTTGCTGCATTTGGACATGGACGGCTTCCTGTGAGGAGTCAGAATTAGCTCCGAACAGTGTGCAGTGAGGGAAGGTCATTGATGAAGTAGCTGAAGATGATTGGGCCTAGGACATTATCTGAAAAATTCAGGACTTTGGGGTGCAGTGGTAGCATTCCCCACCTCTGAACCAGAAGGCCCAGGTTCAAGTCCCACCTGCTCCAGAGATGTCTCATAACATCCTTGAGCAGGTTGATTGGAAAATATCTACCCTGAGGAACTCGTTCAGAGATGACTGATCTACAACTACAACAACAACCACCTTCGTTTGTGTTAAGTAGGATTCTAACCAGAGACTTGCCCACGTTCCCATTCTCACGTCTCCCAGATCAAACACAGCCTTGATGCCAATGGCATTACTCAACTCCCACGGCACTCCACTGAAGTTATAGCCTAGACTGCAAGCTGAAATCTATAGAGGAGTAAACGTGAATGTTCAGAAGGGAAGGCTACTAGCTGACCCACAATGATTCTTAGAATACAAATAATTCCATAATAAACTGAAAATTGATTTGAGAGGAAAGCTTAATCCCAAGATCTTGTCAAACAAATGTACTACTCAGATTAGATGAGAATATGAAATTTGAAACATAAGTAGATTAGTCATGATCTTATTGAGCTACAGGGAGAGGCTGAATACGCTGGGGCTGTTTTCCTTGGAGCTATGAGGCTGAAGGTGACCTTATGGAGGTTTATAAAATCATGAGGGGCATGGATAGGGTAAATAGACAAGGTTGTTTCCTTGGGGTGCAGGAGTCCAGAACTAAAGGACATAGGTTTAGGGTCAGAGGAGAAAGAATGAAAAAGGGACCAGAGGGGAAACATTGCTCACGCAAAAGGTGGTAAGTGTACGTAATGAACTGCCAGAGGAAGTGGAGGAGGCTTGTACAATTATAACATTTAAAAGGCATCTGGATGGGTATATGTATAGGAAGGGTTGAGGGGGATTTGGGTCAAATGTTGGCAAATGGGATTAGATTAATTTAGAATATCTGGTCGTTATGGACGAGTTGAACCAAAGGGTCTGCTTCCATATTTTGCAACTCTGATTCAGTGCAACGTGCTTCAGGGGCCAAACTAATTCTGCTTCTATTTCATACAATCGCCATTGATTATAGTCATACCTAGCACAAAGGAAGATGGTTATGGTTGACTCAAGATATTTACAACACTGGAGGTGACCGCAAGGCCCACTGTATCCATGCCAGTCAACAAACACTTAAGTAATCTAATGTTATTTATTTTCCAGTTCTTGGCCAAAAGCCCTGTAGGCAATGACAACACAAATTAATATGTAAATACTACTTAAATGCTTTGAGTGTTTCTGACTAATGCACTCTTTCAGGCAGTAAGTTGCAGACTTCCACCCCTCTGGGTGAGAGCATTTTTAATCTCTCCTCTTAGCATTCTAGCTCTTACCTTAAATCTATCCCCTGCTGGTTAATGACGCTTTACTTTAACAGGTCCCCTCGCCAACATCACTGCTCCAAGAAAAATATTCATTGCTCAGACCCTCTAGTGTAGGCAGAATCCTGGTACATCTGCAGTGCAGCCTCTAATTACAATTTCCTATAAGGTGTCCAGAACTGTACTCTAGTTGTGAGCCAACCTCCTGCACTTCTATTTGGAAACAAGTATCCCATATGTTTTCTTAAATACCTTATTTACCTGCCATGCTTCCGTCAAAGATTGTGGATAGGCACACCAAGGAACCTTTGAAATTTAGTTCTTTCTGAAGAACTGAAAGCAACATGGTCATTCTAAAAGATGAGACACTCAACAAACAATCCAGGTCTTTTCAATATATAATTTCAGATCAATTGCATCACATTGCAAACTTTTGTTATAAATTCTGTATCTTACGATCTTATACTCCACAACCACCTGAAGGAGCAGCATTCTGAAAGCTAGTTTTTCCAAATAAACCTGTTGGACTATAACCAGGTGTTGAGTTTTTTTTAAAATAAAACTTTGTACACCCCAGTCCACACCTCCAAATCATGACTTCTAGGATCCTAGCATTCATTGTGTAATCCCTTTCTCTGTTAGCCCTCCCCAAACATTTTACCTCACACTGACACTTTTAGGTTGAGTTTCATTTGCCACTGCTTTGTCCACCTGACATTCTGCAGGTTACAGCAATCCTCCTCACTATTTACAACCCTACCAACTTTTGTCATCCATAAAACTTCTCAGAAGTACGCCTCCCACAGCTAAGTCCAAATCATTAATGTAGACTACAAACAGTTCAGGCCCCAGCACAAAGCCCTGCACAGCCATCCTGAAAACAGACTTCCATTCACAAAAACATCACACTGTTTCCTGCCTTTCAGCCAGGATCCTATTGGCTCTTACATTCTTGATTAACCTATAATGAGGGACCTCCACAAAAAGTCTTGCATTTAATATAGTCTACACGGACGCCAGCATTACTCACAACTATAGTCTTGGTTACCACCTCAAAGAATATGACCGAATTTGTCAAACACTACCTTCCCTTAATTTGCATCTCTCCAAGTACAGATATATTCTGTCCCTCAGAATTCTAATGATTGTCCAATCATTGATGTTAGATGGGCAGGCCTGAAATTTCCTGGTCTATCCCTTCCTTCTGCGACAATGGGACAATGTTAGCAGTTCTCAGTCTTGTAGAGGTCAAGCTCCTCAATGGTCAGGCAGGCTTTGATATCTCCTCTCATGCCTCTGTCAACAGCCTGAGATCACCTTGGCCTGGTCCAATTCAATACTTCTCATCTGGTTTTTGGGTAGTTAATCATCTCAGTCCCAGAATATCAATGATAGAAATTCCTCAGGGTAGTGTTCTGGGTTCACTTATCTTTCACTCTCTCATCAATTCCTTCTCTCCAAAGTCAGAAGTGAGGATATTCACAATTGACTGCACAAGCGTTCAGCACTTACTTGGCTAATGAAGCTGACAAGACACTGGTCACTGACCATCCTCAAGAGACAGTTTAATAATTGCTCCTTCTGCAACAGCATGCCTACTCTCAACATCATTGGACATTACCATCAACTACACATAAATACTGTGGCTACAAGAGCAGATCAGAGGCTTGGAATTCTGTGACAGCTTGCTTCCTGTTTCCCTTCTGCTTATGCACCATAAGTCAACAGTGTGATAGAATACACACTTGAGTTGCCTGGATGGGTGCAGCACCAACATCACTAGAAGCTTGACACCACAAAGCAGTATACTTAACTGATGCCCTATTTACCCTCTTCTACATTCACCCCCTTCATTACCACTGCACAGTTGTAGCAGTGTGTACCATCGACAAATTGTACTGCAATAACTCATCAAGGCTTCTCGAACAGCAACTTCCAAACCTGCAAACTCAACTATAAGGAAGTACAAGGGCAGCAGATACTTGGATATACCACCAGCTGCATGTTCCCTCCAAGCCATACACCACCCTAACTTCTTGCCATACTGCTATTTCTCATGGAACCCCATCCCTAACAGCACACAGTTTACTTAAACCAAATGGATTGCAGCAATTCAAAAATCAACTCGCCATCACTTTCTCCAGGCAATAAATCCAGGCTTAGTTCGTGCCAACCATATCGGATGAATGAGAGAAAAAAAAATGACCAATGTCTTCCTAGTCTTCGAGTTCTTGCTGTCACAATTATGCCTTATTTTTATTTATAAATGCTAATATGATCAGTGCAGTTTTAAAATTTATTAATTTTCTAAATTACAGATGCACAGCTATGAACAAATTTCTCTCATTCTATATTGTGACTATAGTTAAACTGGAATTTAGCACAATTCATTGATTGCTTTGAATCTCAAAATTAGTCCTTCCTTCATTACAATCTAACACTAGGCTTTTGTCAAATTTTATCAACACTACTCAGGATTTATCTTTTTCTTTATTGATTTCAAATGTGAAAAAACTGCACAATGGGCATTGGTAAAGAAAACTAGAGTTAAACAAGCTACAAGTTGAATAATCAGAACAAAAAATATAGCAATACATATCCTGGTCTAAAATTTAGACACGATTAATATTTTGGCAACAGTGCCTTCACAGAACTGTTAATCTGCCTTATACTCATTGAATTTCTATGCTCACATTCAAAAACTTATTTATTTTCAGTTTTTCTCTTTCACTTTAAATCTTGTGATGTTTAAAGGGATTGGAAAAATTCAAACAGATCACTTATTGTTCAGAACTTAATTGATTAAAAAAACTCAAACCTCCCTTGTGCTTGTGTTGCTGCTGATGAGGCTAAAAAGCTAAGTTTCCACAAAAGGTGAGTAGTTTATCATTTAAAGCAGTTATTTGCCACTTTCATTAATCATTAAACATCAATCACACAAAAATGCCTTGAAATTAACATTCAGCACTTTGAGACACCGAACATTTATTTACCCTTGGTAGATGGTATTAAAGGGGTATGGACAGTAATGAAGTCACATTGTGGCCACAGATGTTCCAGAGCCAGGAATTGTACTCCAAACGTAGCTGCTACTTCAGCAGGAATTATTGGATCGTAGCCTATGGTCTGAAATAATAATCAAAGTGGTTTGATTTAACTCAATTTCAACTTATCGCAGAATTGAAATTCATGTGGGTTCAGTAGAGATCAGGAAGCTAAATGTCTCTGAATGAAGAGATGATTCCATTCACTATATGGTATTTGCATGGCAGACAACATTGAAGGCTGTATGACCAAGATAGGACAGAAGACGAGGGGACAATGATGGGGGTCAGACCCAAGTAGAGTGAAGTACTGACAAAGTCAGCATGAAGGCCAGCATGGTGGCTCAGTGGTTAGCACTGTTGCCTCACAGCAACAGGGAGCCAGGTTCAATTCCAGCCTTGGGTGACTGTGTCACAGCACTAGATTACAGTTCAACAGGTTTAATTGGAACACTAGCTTTTGGAGCACCACTCCATCAGGTGGCTATGGAGGACACAATTGTAAGATACAGAATTTATAGCAAAAGTTTACAGTGTGATGTAAATGAAATTATACAATGAAAAATACCTTGATTGCTTGTTAAGTGACCGTTAGAATGACCATGATAGTTTCACTTCTTTCATGTGAAAATCACAAAACCTTTTTTTAAAAAGTTACATTCTCAAGTTAACTAACAATTGGTGTCAGCTAAATAAGATGGTAAGATGTTGAAAGTGTTAGCCCCCTGTGTTTCCTGTCTGTGCCAAAATGTTTAGACTAATTCTAATCTAAAAAGTGAGTTAACAGAGTCTTACATGGATTCATACAGTTTTTGAGCAAAGTACAATACAACTCTGCAAGTACATATTCACCCCACAAACATATGTGTGTGTGTGTGTGTGTGTGTGTCTTTCTTTGTCTGGGGTGGGGTCAGGACAGGCAGCAGTGAAAAGTGGCCGAGCACAGGCTTACAGCTAAGTTCCATACCCATAGGGAGGGCCTCAACCGGGACCCTGGGTTCATGTCACACTACAGGTGACCATCATTGCACTATACACACAGATACTCCTACACACACTCCCACACTTACACCACTTGTCAGTGAGTGAGTGAGTGAGAAAAACAGAGAGGAGAGAGAGGGAGAGAGAGAGTTACATCACACTGCATTTCAGTTACATCACACTGTAAACCTTTGCTATAAATTCTGTGTCTTATAATTGTGTACTCCATAACCACCTGAAGGAGCGGCACACCGAAAACTAGTGCTTCCAATTAAAGCTGTTGGACTATAACCTGGTGTTGTGATTTTTAAACTTTGTACACCCCAGTCCAACACCAGCATCTCCAAAATCATGGAGTTTGCACATTCTCCCCATCTGCATGGGTTTTCTCCAGGTGCTCTGGTTTCCTCTCACAATCCAAATATGTGCACGTTAGCTGAATTGGCCATGCTAAATTACCCAGTGTTCATGAATGTGTAGTCAGGGATTAATATAGGGTAGGGGAACAGATTTTGGGTGGGTTACTCTTCAGGGGGTTGGTGTGGATTTGTTTGGCCGAATGGCCTACTTCCACACTGTAGGGATTGTAATTCTAAGAAACGAGCCAAGAATAGTTATGTGGTGTGAAGAACAAGAACTGAGAAGATTGGCTTCATGCAGGAGCTTAGCTTATTAAAGCCCCAATATAGCAAAACAAGAGACAGCAAGTGTGCGCGTGTGTGGCAAGCAGCACACAGGACAATCATGAGCTATTCTCACTGGAACTATATGAAGAATCAGCTTCACAAACTTCCTATGCATAAATTCTTGGCAAGCTAATAGCTCCAAATGTGACTCTGATATGCAAAAATATGAAGAAAGCACAGTCTGGTTATCTGCTACTTACAGTAGAAATGCAAAAATGTTTCACAGAAAACTGGAGAGGAGGGGAGAGGAAGGGAGAGGGAAAAGCAAGGAGAAAAGACAGAAAGGAAAGTGGGAGAAAAAGGAAAAATGGAAAAATGAAGTGTCCCAAAACACTGGGAGTAAGCAAGGCAAAATTCAAAGAAATTGATAGAATGGGGGAGGCAGTTAAACGTGCACTTGCATAGTGTACTTCATAATCACAGGACACCTCAAGATGTTTTTACAGCTGGCGATGTACTTTTGAAATGCAATCACTGATGCACTGAAAATACCAAGCCATTTTATACACACCAAGGTTCCACAAACAACAATGTGATAATAACAACTAAATTAACTGCTTTAATGATGCTAGTTTAGGAATACATTTGGCGTGGGTCAATGGGGTGAACTGCCCTGTTCAGCTTCAAGATCATGCCAGGGAATGTTTTGTATTTCCTTGAAGCTTCAGTTTAACAAACCACAGCACCTCTGACAGTGCTGCACTCAGTATTGCTCTGGGATGACAGCATGGATTAAAATGACAACTGTCTGACCCTTGAGAGGAGAGCACTAACAATTGAACATGACTAACTACTAGATGCAGTTTTCTATTTTCCACCTAATTTCTCTATACCAGGAACTGAAATGGTCTCCAGCACTTTGAAATGCCCATAGGTTGTGGAAGGCACTATCTTTATAGACGCCAGTTTTCTGTGTCTTTTATTAGTTTCTGAATACTGAATTATTGAGTTTGTACTTCGTGGTACAATTAGAACTTCTTTTGTTTGCAAGTTTAACTACTGGGAATCTGTATCAACAGCAAAAGTTAGGGATTTTCAATATAAATTAATGACATGATATCACTTTTGGAGAACCTTCATTGAGAACAATATTCCTTCAAAATAATAGAATAATTGATTTTATATCAATTCTATATTTTATCACAACCCAGATTAAAAGCATTACAAATGCCCATTATTAGTGTTTCAATGGTAGTATTGTTCATATTGTACAAAGACCAACAATGGCATTTTAGGAATCAGTAAAATTCCAGCTGCATTGTGGATGATAACATAACCTTCCAAAACCTGCATTCATAAAATTTGTACATGCAGAAGTTCTGATACTAGTCTATTCAAACTGTATATACATTTAATGATCTCCTTATAAATTCAATTTGGTCTCATCTTGGAGGAAATCTGAGGATTTATGGTAAGATAATGCTTCTGTTACAGCTCAGGGTTCAACTCTATTCTAAAAGCCACACACCTCAAGTTATGCCTTTTTCCAGACATCTTGCAAACATTTCAGAAGCTTATTCCAATGCAATGAGCAAAGGATATACATAACAGGCAGTATGTGGCTCAGTGGTTAGCACTGCTGCATCATTAAAGCAGTTAATTTAGTTGTTATATCACATTGTTGTTTGTGGAACCTTGGTGTGTATAAAATGGCTTGGTATTTTCTGCAGTGCATCAGTGATTGCATTTCAAAAGTACATCACCAGCTGTAAAAACATCTTGAGGTGTCCTAAGATTATGAAGTACACTATGCAAGTGCACATTTAACTGCCTCCCCCATTCTAACAATCTCTTCGAATTTTGCCTTGCTTACTCCCAGATTCCAACCTCAGGCAACTGTCTGTGTGGAGTTTGCACACTCTCCCAGTGTTGCGTGGGTTTCCTCCCACAGTCCAAAGATGTGCAGGTCAGGTGAATTGGCCATGCTAAATTGCCCATAGTGTTAGGTGCATTAGTCAGAAGGAAATGTGTTTGGGTGGATTATTCTTTGGAAGGTCAGTGTGGACTTGTTGGGTCAAAGGGCCTGTTTCCACACTGTAGGGAATCCAATTTCAAACAATGGAAGCTAATAGCTCTTGTCCATAAGACCATAAGACCATAAGACATAGGAGTGGAAGGAAGGCCATTCAGCCCATCGAGTCCACTCTGCCATTCAATCATGGCTGATGGGCATTTCAACTTCACTTACCCGCATTCTCCCCATAGCTCTTAATTCCTTGAGACATCAAGAATCTATCAATCTCTGCCTTGAAGACATTTAGCGTCCCGGCCTCCACTGCACTCTGCGGCAATGAATTCCACAGGCCCACCACACTCTGGCTGAAGAAATGTCTCCGCATTTCTGTTCTGAATTGACCCCCTCTAATTCTAAGGCTGTGTCCACGGGTCCTAGTTTCCTCGCCTAATGGAAACAATTTCCTAGCGTCCACCCTTTCCAAGCCATGTATTATCTTGTAAGTTTCTATTAAATCTCCCCTTAATCTTTTAAACTCTAATGAATACAGTCCCAGGATCCTCAGCCGTTCCTCGTATGTTAGACCAACCATTCCAGGGATCATCCATGTGAATCTCCGCTGGACATGTTCCAGTGCCAGTATGTCCTTCCTGAGGTGTGGGGACCAAAACTGGACGCAGTACTCCAAATGGGGCCTAACCGGAGCTTTATAAAATGTCTCAGTGGCACAATGGTGCTTTTATATTCCAACCCTCTTGAGATAAGTGACAACATTGCATTCGCTTTCTTAATCACGGACTCAACCTGCATGTTTACCTTTAGAGAATCCTTGACTAGCACTCCCAGATCCCTTTGTACTTTGGCTTTATGAATTTTCTCACCATTTAGAGAGTAGTCTATGCTTTTATTCTTTTTTCCAAAGTGCAAAACCTCACATTTGCTCACGTTGAATTCCATCAGCCATTTCCTGGACCACTCTCCCAAACTGTCTAGATCCTTCTGCAGCCTCCCCACTTCCTCAGTACTACCTGCCTGTCCACCTAACTTCGTATCATCGGCAACTTCGCTAGAATGCCCCCAGTCCCTTCATCCAGATCATTAATATATAATATGAACAGCTGCGGCCCCAACACTGAACCCTGCGGGACACCGCTTGTCACCGGCTGCCATTCCGAAAAAGAACCTTTTATCCCAACTCTCTGTCTTCTGTCAGACAGCCAATCCTCAATCCATACCAGTAGCTCACCTCGAACACCATGGGCCGTCACCTTGCTCAGCAGCCTCCCATGTGGCACCTTAACAAAGGCCTTTTGGAAGTCTAGATAGACCACATCCACTGGGTTTCCCTGGTCTAACCTACTTGTCACCTCTTCAAAGAATTCCAACAGGTTTGTCAGGCACGACCTCCCCTTACTAAATCTATGTTGACTTGTTCTAATCAGACTCTGCTTTTCCAAGAATTTAGAAACCTCATCCTTCATGATGGATTCTAGAATTTTACCAACAACCAAGGTTAGGCTAATTGGCCTATAATTCTCCATCTGTCCTGTCAGTACAGGCAAATCAGACCATTAAATTTTCACATGAACAGGACATTGATTTTTTGTTAATTTAATCCAGTGAGGCTACAGCATGACTGAAAGTGAATATTTTCATTTTCAAAGCAGGAATTAAAATGGAATTACAATGGCTTACTAGAAATCAGTCTAATGGATAGCAATGTTTGATATTCTCTTATGACATTAAGCTGTTTTTTTTAAAATGAGCAATTTAATGTTTAATATTCTCTTACTTCATAAGAAGGTGTAAGCATGTAAAATGATTAATTAGATCATTGGAAATTGTCCCATTGGACAGATACATCATGAGTTCATGTAAAGAAGGTTATGCTTAACTAACTTACTGGAATTCTGAGAGGACATTATGATTACAGTGGACAACAGAGACTCAGTAGAAGTGATATATCTAGATTTGAAAAGGCCTCTGCCAAGGTGCCACAAAGAAAGGGTGCTGCAGAAGATAAAGATGCAAGCCATTACAAGTAGTGTATTAGCATAGAGAGAGGATTGGTTAACTAACAGGAAGCAAAGACTGAAATAAATGAGTGTTTTTCTGGTTGGCAATGAGTGACTTGTGGTTTGCCTCATGAATCCATGTTGGTACCACAATTGTTTACAATTTACAGAGATGATGTGGAATTAGGGACCATGTGTAATATGGCAAAGTTTGCAGAGGACACTAAGATGAGTGATACAGCAATGTGTGCAGAGTCAGTTTGCAGAGGGATATGATAATTTAAGTGGTTGGGCAAAGGTCTGGCAGATGGAGTACAATGTTGATAAATGTGAAGTCGTCCAATTTGATAGGAATAACAATAAAAAGGATTAGTATCGGTATGGGTCCAGGTCGATGTGCTTATTGATTGAATCTGTGGATGAGTGCCATGCCTCTAGGAATTCCCTGGCTGTTCTCTGTTTGGCTTGCCCTATAATTGTAGTGTTGTCCCAGTCGAACTCATGTTGCTTGTCATCTGCGTGTGTGGCTACTAAGGATGTCGTTTCGTGGCTAGTTGGTGTTCATGGATGCGGATCGTTAGCTGTCTTCCTGTTTGTCCTATGTAGTGTTTTGTGCAGTCCTTGCATGGGATTTTGTACACTATGTTGGTTTTGCACATGCTGGGTATTGGGTCCTTTGTCCTGGTGAGTTGTTGCCTGAGAATGGCTGTTGGTTTGTGTGCTGTTATGAGTCCTGGTGGTCGCAGTAGTCTGGCTGTCAGTTCGGATATGCTCCTGATATATGGTAGTGTGGCCAGTCCTTTGGGTTGCGGCATGTCCTCGTTCCGTTGTCTTTCCCTGAGGCATCTGTTGATGAAATTGCATGGGTATCCGTTTTTGGCGAATACATTGTATAGGTGTTCTTCTTCCTCTTTTTGCAGTTCTGGTGTGCTGCAGTGTGTTGTGGCCCTTTTGAATAGTGTCTTGATGCAACTTCTTTTGTGTGTGTTGGGTGGTTGCTTTCATAGTTGAGGACTTGGTCTGTGTGTGGCTTTCCTGTATTCCTTTGTCCTGAATTCTTTGGACCCAATATACCGGCCACTGCAGCGGACAGCAGGAACTGACAACCAAAAGCAGCAGAGACAAACCACTACAAATGCCGGAGGAAACATCACAGAAGCACTTCACAGGAGGCTTCCAAGCACTGAGGATGTCACCTAGACAGGGGGCGAAACGTTTGCAACACAAATTCCCAGCTCGGCTAACAGAACCACATCAAAAGAAAGCAAATTATATTACAGCTGTATAGGGTGCTGGTGAGGCCACACCTGGAGTACTGCATGTAGTTTTAGTGCCCTTACTTGAGAAATGATGTACTGGCCTCAGAGGAGATTCCCTCAGTTGATTCCAGAGTTGAGAAGGTTGGCCTATGAGGACAGGCTGAGTAGAATGGGATCATATTCATTGGAATTTAGAAGAATGGGGGAGGGACTCGTATAGAAACAAAATTATGAGGGGAACAGATAATATATGATCAGGGAGGAGGTTTCCACTGGCGGAAGAAACAGAACAAGAGGGCATATCCTCAAAATTAGCAAGAGCAGATTTAGGACTGAATTGAGGAACTTCTTTGCCCAAAGGGTTGTGAATCTGTGGAAGTCCCTGCCTCATAAAGTTGGTAAGGCTTCCCCAATGACTGTTTTTAAAGCTTTGATAGATAATTCCTTTATTGTTCAAAAAAATTAAGGGTTATGGAGAGAGGCAGATAAGTGCAGCTGAGGCACAGAAAGATCTTATTAAATGGCAGAGCAGGCTCAAAGGGCCAGATGGCCTATTTCTGCTCCTTGTTCTTATGTTCTTATTACAATTTGACTATGTACATTTCCATCACAAAACCTTTGACCACGATGTATCTTGAGGCACAAGAAAACAAATAATTTCATAGCAAATATTTTTGCATGTTTTGTTTTTATCTGTTTATGAATATAAATACTTAGGCTAGTGCCTTCTCATACAGTGGCATTACCTTCATTCCAAATGATTGCATTCTGATTGCTACTTCTTTGCCAATTCTTCCAAGTCCCACAATTCCAAGGACTTTCCCATACAACTCCATGCCCATGAACTGTAAATACAATACCAAGTGAATGCAATTGAGTTGCAAACTTTAAAAACAACAGAAACTTCAAATACAATTCCTGTTTTTATTTCTCACATGTTCTATTATTTTTTCCAAAGTAAATGACTCATACAGATACTTCGCAGCAGCCATCCATGGGAATCTCTACATGTAGAGTCACAGCGTGCTATCAGATTGTGGAATACAGGGGATATCACAGCTGAGCCATTTTTTAAAACCGACTTCAACAACATGCACACATTTCAACAAGGTTACTGAATGGTCTGATTTTATTCTAACCTCCAGCTCAAACCACTGTCGCAATGTGTAATATACAAGGTTGAGTACTACAGACTTAGAACTTTCTAACCCATATTACACAAAATCAAAATGAGCTTGTAGACCACTCATCTTTTCACTATAAACCTTCACCCAGTGCAGATAATAAAAAGGATGGCAACTCTGACTGAATGTAATCTTGGTAACTTCATCACCTGAACCCTGATTTCTAATTGTCCCACCACTGCAACCATGGGGTGCCCAGTATGTCCATTCCTGCAGTGAATTACCTTTTCATATCAGGCTGTGGGTATTTGATTATCTTTGACCTTCAAAAGGTTGATACAATATGACGGGTGAGATGAGTAACCAATATCTTTTGTCCACGTTAGGGAGTCCAAAACAGTTTTAAGATGAGGAGAAAGGTTCAAAAGGGACCAGAGGAGCAATTTTTCATCCAGGTGATCTGCATATGGAACAAACTGCCAGAGGAAGTGGTCACGGGCAAGCACAATTACAACATTTAAGAGAGGTTTAGTCAGGTACATGGATTGAAAAGGTTTAGAGGGTTATGGACCAAACACAGGCAATGGGACTAGTTCAGTTTAGGAAACCTGTTTGCATGGAGGAGTTGGGCTGCAGGGTCTGTTTCAGTGCTATGTGATTCTATAAATGCCAACTACAGACTATTTTCACATTGCCAATAGTTTTACAACTAATAGACAAGTGCTAACAGAACATGAAAAGTTATTTTCAACCCCCATATGATTTTTCTCCCAGTTTACTCAAACAGTACCTCAAATGAATCATTAATCCATGAAGACTCAAGGCTAACCATAAAAGAGCAGAATTAGGCCATTAGGCTTTTTGATTCTGCTCTGCCATTTGATCATGGCTGATATTTCTCAATTCCATTCTCCTGCTTTCTCTTCCATGATCCCCTTACCAGTTAGGAATCTATCTCGGTTATAAATACACTTAATGACTTCTCCTCCACAGCCCTCTGCAGCAATGAGTTCCACAGATTAACCACCCTCTGGCTGAAGTTCCTCCATGTCTCACTTCTAAGAGGTCGTGCTTTCACTCAGACTGTACCCTTGTGTCCTAGTTTCTCCTACAGATGGAGAGATCTTCTCCCCGACCCCCAGTATTCTGCAAGTTTCAACCCACCTGAAAAGGTTTGTAACCCCAAGGATTTATGGGCTGAGGAACTAATGCTCTTGTGAAAGATAATAATCCCTATCTGGGCTGTTATTTTCCCATCACTTCAAACAACTCCTTTTTATCTATGCTGGGTGCTGCTTCTAGCAAACCTTTCTGCACTCTTTATTGAATTAATGTTGATCTCCCAACTTGACAGTAATGGAGGAATAGGATGGGTCATGAAGTTACAGCTTGTGGTGAAATACAATTCTGTGGATGTTGAATGCCCATATTGTCCTGCTGATGCTCAACTGAGTTGCCAGATCTTTTCCAATCTGTTCCATTTAGCATGATGGTCATGTCACACAACACAATGGAGAGCTGTGTCTCAAAATTCATTGAGCAGTGGTCACTTCCACTGATGCTATTGTGAGCAGATAGATCTGCAGAAAGATGAGAATAAGGGAAGGTTAAGTTTCTGCTCTCATTGGTGTTCTCACTCCCTGCTACAGACCTAGCAGCTGTTGACCTTTAAAGACTCAGCCAACATTGCCAGTAGTAATCGCTATAAAGTATTGTTGGTGATGGAACAGAGTTCGCACCAGAGTACATATGTTCCTGCCAAACCCAGTGCCTCTCCCGAGTGGTATTCAACATAGAAGAGAAAATGATCAGCTAAAGGGAGCATAAGTGGTAATCCACAGCAGGTTTACTTGCCCAAGAGATTTCATGGAATCCGGAGAACTTTCAGGGCAAATCTCTTCCAACCATATATCACCATGCCATCACCTCTGATAGTCTGTTCTGTCAGTAGGTCATATTCAGGGATGGTGATGGTAATTTCTGGGACATTGTAAGGCATGACAATGCCTACACTAGAGTCTAGATTAGAGTGGTGCTGGAAAAGCACAGGAGGTCGGGCAGCATCTGAGGAGCAGGTAAAAAAAAAGACTTTTTGGGCAAAAGCACTTAATCAGGAATAGACACATCAGGAATGACTACACTAGGTTGTGGCACAAGCTTCCAGATGCTGGGTAGGAGACAGGCTGTTTTATCACTGTTGCTAGTGCCTAGGGTGTTGCTGGGAGTCTGTCCAGTTTTGTTACTTTCTTCAGGCTTTGATACAATTGAGTCATCAATACGCTCACAGTTAAGAGTCAACTATATTGCTAGGAGTCTATAGTCACATGCAGTCCAGACTAGGATGACAGAATTATTTCCCTCAAAGTACATTAGTGAAGTATATGTTTTTTTTAAATAAACAAACAAACTAACAGTGGTTAAATCACCATTAGACTAGTGTTTAATTCCAAATTTTACAGCACTCAAAATTTCAGCGTCTGCCATGGTGGAATTTGAATCCATGACTCCAGCACAATAGCCAAGGTTCTGCATTACTGAATATCACTTACCATTGTCTCTCCTATAAAAAAGGTGGGGGAGGGGGGATTTTTTGAAATCAATGCAAATTTTCTATTCCACCAAAGAATTTCTTCTAAGAAGGAAAAAAAATAAATAGAATGGAATAGTAATTCATTGTCACTTGCACCCAGAGGTAGTGGTACCAGTCATCATGATCTCTTGGGACTTGTTTGGTTGGGACCTGTTATTCAGGACAAATTAAATTCATCTATCATGCCTGTATTCAGCTACCTTCTGGTGAAACAAGTGAGTTATAATCTCTCATCTTTGCTTTCAAGTCCCTCCATTGTCTCATACTTTTCTCCGGCCCTAGAATCTCCAAGATGGCTGTGCTCCCCCAATTCTGACATCTTAAACATCCCGGATTTTAATGTTTCTGCTATTGGTGGCCATATTCTCCATTTCATAAGCACACAGTTCTAGAATTCCCTCCTTAAATGCCCCTGGCTTCTAGCCGTCTTTTATACTTTAAGACACTCCATTATTACTTTCTCACGTAGGAAAAAAAGAACCAATGTCTTTGACTATGATTTATGATCATTTGATCTAAAATTGTTGAGATATGGTGACAAATCTTATTTTGTAATGCACCTGTGAAGCTCCCAGGAATATTTTATGTTGCTTTTGCTTTACATTTGACAAACGTTTACTTGATTCCCTTGTCTGTATCTGAATCAGCCATAACACACTCACCTTCTTTCTCTCCCAGTTTCCAGCTCTCATGGAAGCAACTCCCTGTGGAATTTGCCTACAATAATAAAGTAAATAGTAATTCATTTCATCATAGCTGAAAATAGAATACAGCACTTTTACTGAAATCAAACTGTGGTTAGATCAATATATTACAGTAGAATTAGATCCGAATACAAGGATACTACTTTTGAAAACAGGGTTATAAACAAGACAAATTAGTTTAGATTCTCTACAGTGTGGAAACAAGCCCTTCAGCCTAACAGGTCCACACCAACCCTCTGAACAGTAACCTGCACAGATGCATTTCCCTCTGACTAATGCACCTAGCACTATGGGCAATTTTGTATAACCAATTCACCTGACCTGCACATCTTTGGATTGTGGGAGGAAACCCATACAGACATGGGGAGAATATGCAAACTCCACACAGACAGTTGCCAGAGGCTAGAATCAAACCCAGATCCCTGGTGCTGTGAGGCAGCAGTGCTAACCACTGAGCCACCATGCCACCCAGATCATGCTGTACAAAAGTGACAGACATTAAATCAACTCATCTACAAAGCCTGCATGCATGTTGCTGTGGAATCTCCTGAGCAAGTCAAAGGATGGAAAATCCTAAATTTAAGAGAAAAATTCTAGGTAATTTCTCTCTCAGCACCCCAAGCAACCAAACAAATCCTAAGAGATCATGGTGACTGGTACCACTACCATTGTCAACAAATATAACTTCTAGAATTTATGATTATATCTCCCCCTCAAGAATGTGGAGTGTTCTCCACACAAGTTGCATAATGTCAGAGTCAAACAGCACAGAAATATACCTTACAGTCCTACCAGTCCATGATGGGATGTTACAGGTTGTACAGAACATTGAGGCTATTCTGCAATACTGTGTCCAGTTCTGGTCTCCCTGTTATAGGGATATTATTATTAAATTGGAGTGGGGTCAGAAAGGATTTCAGGATGTTGCCAAGAATGGAGGAGTGATGGAGAGGCTGGGAACTTTTTCCCCCAGAGCACTGAGCGTTTAGACATTTATAAAATAATAAAGGGGCATAAACTGAAGAGCAAGTGTCTCTTCCTTAGGGTGGGGGACTTCAACATCAAGGGCTATATATTTAAGCTGAGAGGAGAAAAATTTTAAATACCATTAGGGGCAACATTTTATTTGTTTTTTTTAAAAAGTGTCGATCATGCATAGAGTGAAGTGGTGGATGCAGATAAAGTTAGTATTTAAAAGATAATTAAATAAAGACATGAATGAGAAACATTTGGTGGATCTGGGCCAAGAATAGGCAGGTGGGGTTTGTTTAGTTTGGGATTATGGTTGGCATGGACTGCTTGAATCAAATGGTCTGTTTTCATGCTGTTCTCATCAGAATAATGCAGTAAATCCATACTCAACACATACTGGCAACTTATTCTAGAGCTTCAGCACTCAAAATAATTACTTTCTCACATAGGAAAAAAAAGGAACAAAGAACAATACAGCACAGGAACAGGCTCTTTGGCCTTCCAAGCCTGCGCTGCCAAGTGATAGAAGCTTACAGTCAGAAAGACACATATTTCTACAAAAATGAACTTTCTGGGAGGCCTTAATATTTTGTATCGATTAGGACAGCTCATCAGTAAATTTCAGTGCATTCAAGAGTTTTCTAAACCAGTGTGTTCCAGAACCAAGTAGTGAGCTAGGTTTAATAAGTCAAATTTTGTTGATAATCTAACTGTGGAAAAATGTAACAGTTATAATATATTCCGATTCATTATTGGGTATGAAAAGGAGAAGTATGGTGTGGCTCCCAAGTTTCCAGATTTTGGCAAGATTAACGTTTAATAGGACAAGACACTGCCAATTACAGCACAGCAGTGGCAGGTGTTCAAAAGAGTTTAGCTTAATACAGGTCCATTAAAAATCCATGTAGGATGTTCACTTACTCAAACGTCAATCATGCTTGACATGACTAGCAAGAGATAAAACTAAACAGCAAACAAAAAGTAGTGTGAAAAATTATATTTTTGTCAGTTCTCAGTGTCTATATTAGGAACAAAGGAAGACAAAGTATGCTAAATTCAAAAGTAACTAGATAGTGAAACTTAAAGAGAATATCAAAGTTAACACAGGTTTGTCCAATAATATTAGAAGGAAGAGGACAATCAAGTGTAACAGAGACCTCAAAAACTGATAAAAGCAATCTTGCAAAACAAAAATAAAGAAATGCCAAACTTGAACAATTACAGTGTCTCAATCTTCACAAGGGGAAGAGTACATAACTGACATTACGAGGAAACTAATTAGCCAAGAACATTGAGTGTAGAATCATTCCTGATGAAGGGCTTGTGCCCAAAACGTCGAATTTCCTGTTCCTTGGATGCTGCCTGACCTGCTGTGCTTTAAGCAGCAACACATTTTCAGCTCTGTTCTCCAGCATCTGCAGACCTCACTTTTTACTGTAGAATCAAGGTGGCTAAATTGAGCTAGTATACAGATGAGTTATAATCTCATTAAGTCACAAAACAGACTGGAGGCTCAATAAGTTAGCCTATTGAAAATTGATGCTAAAATACAAACTACAAGTTAATTTTAACCTCTGAATATGTGTGGATGATCACCAATTCATATGTATCAGATTCTAGCACTTCTTCTTGGAACAATTCTCATTACGGTCAAAGAAGAATACTCTCTTGTAGCACATCAATTATTGCACCCAGTAAATATTGCTAACACATCTGTGGAATAATACTTGACAAACTGAGAACTCAACTGTTACTGTCAAACAATTAGGTCTTATTGTCATCTATTCCTCTCCCCAACTATAAGAGAGAAGTTGGACCGTTCAGAGGACAGGGCAGAAAATGACAATGACCATAATCACATCCTATTCTAAACATTACCAATAGAACAGTCTTTACAAATCTTGGTCAAATCCAAATAATCATCTATTAAAAGCACATGGAACTCCAGAATCAATAATCTGAACTAAATCTAGACAAAATGACAGCAGTACCATTAGACGTGATTTTTAAATTCTTGTGAAATTAGCACATGGAGGGGGGGTTGCAATTATCTAGACAGATTGTCAAACTTGTCAGTTATCTTGCAAAAACAAAACATTAAACCTAATAGGCATTAGAGATCAAAACAAAAAATGAGATTTGTGCACCCTAGTAAATATACTAAGTTTTTATTCCAATACAATGTTACATTAAGACATTGAGCTCAGAGATAACCCAGTGATAGATCTTTCATCACCAGACAGAATTTGTTGAAGCTTCACATCTTGCATTCATCAAGATAACTGCAAGAATGTCAAACCACAATTTATACCACAGGAGAAATTAAAGGAATGTTTGGGTGGGAAATTAACTCTGATTGTTCCTCTCTCCATGGCTATGCCTCAGCCAGAGAACTATAGATTCCCAAGCTTCCAAGCAGTTCACTGATACCAAGTTTTATGTCCCATTGATTGGCTGATCGAAACAAGCAACATGTGCCTATTATGTGCCCATACTAAAACTTATAAGAAGATTATCACTTTTATACATGATTTGGTGATTGAGAAACACTTGAACAATTCTGGGTGTGCTAACAGCTACACTAAACCAATTTCAAATAATTACTCAAACTGATAATTGGCTCAATAATATTTACTAAAAGCAAAGACTCAAAAACTTTGGGAGCTATGAGGATCTGCAAACAAAAGAAATATACTCAAGCCTTGTGCTTTTATGGATTACCCACAAAAATGGGCAGCCTATGGGTCCCCACTGTTTTCTCCATTACAACACCTCAACCAGAATCAACTTCCCAAACAACTGCAAATTCCTTTGCTCCTGTGATATAAGCTACCGTCTTTGATTTAATCACTAATGACTTTGCTACAGTTACTATTCCAAATGTATTAAAAGATACAAACATTAAGCCATAAATGTTATAAAAAAGAGATTTGTAATCTTTGGTTTTAGATGCACCTGCAAATGAGGAGGTTTTTTTTGTAACTTAGCAATACCTACGATCAATAATTTAATTAGAAGAATATACAACTGTCCACAAACCTTACCTGGCCAGGCACATGATCATTGCACAAGTCAATTCTGCTGCACTAATAGTGTTTCCATTTGGTGTGCTTTGAAGAAAAAGAAATAAATTGAGTTGCTAATCTTTTAAAGATTGCAAAAGTAGACTTCTGTCTAGGAAAAGAAATGATTAACTGGTTCAAAGATTATAAATTTAAAAAGGTGCAGTTATCTATTTCTACTTCATTTACTTTATTTTAGACTTGAATAATATTGCTCTGTATTGTGATTGGTTCCAAATAATCTTCAACAACTTCTATTTGCTTCAGTTTCAAATACTACAAAAACCAAATTCTGTGACAGAAAGTCATTTCTTGAATTTGATTAGTTGAATCTGAAAAAGTAAAATGCATTTTGAGACACCTGGTCCAGAAATGACAGCTAAGCTGAAACAAAAACACTTTCTATAAATATAAAGATAGATTTGTGTAAGAAGATGGACGTGCATTTGGTGAGTTGCAGTGATTTACAATATTCATAAGGATAACAAATGGAGCTCCAAAATTTCCCCATAAAACTTCCATTAATATATTCTCCTAACAAATTTTCAAAACAAAAAATAGCCTATGTTACAAAGTAAAACTGATATGTATTATGCTTGTAGAAGTTCGAGTGTGAAAATGTATGACAATTCTGCAAAAAGACAATGTAGCCAATGACGACATTGAAAGTAGTAAAATATACAAGTGATTCTTAATATTGTTTTTAGTTGAAATAAAGACATTGGGAGTACACACTATAAACAAATGAATTTTGTATACATTATAGCAAAGCTAGTTATCTTTTAGACTAATGTTATGCAAATCTCACTTTCTCAGTACATTTTAAGTTTTAGACTTGCTCTCATTATTCCTACTTCATCACAATGATTCCATTCCTTGTTGATGTTTCCACATCCACATTATCTATTCCAGTTCCAGCTCTGCCAATTATCTTCAGATTCTTTGCAGCATTTATAACATCAGCAGTAACCTTTGTTCCAGAACGGATAATAAGTCCATCATAGTCCTATGACAATTGAAATTCATTAGAACTTTTATTTGAATTTGCTGTTGTCCTGCAAGTTTACACAACAAAAATTGTAAAGCATAATTATCACACATTTCTATAATATCTTAAGATACATATTTAGAATCATAGAACCTAAAGTGTGGGAGCAAGCCATTCAGTCCATCAAGTTCACACGTCCATCCAAACAACATCTCACACCGACTCACCCCCAACCGTCAACCCACATTTCCTATAGCTAATTCACCTCCCTGGCACATCCCTGCTCAAGATGGGTAATTTAGCTTGGTCAATCCATCTAGCCTGCATATCTTTGGACTGTGGAGGAGAGAGAGCTCCCAGAGGAAACTCACGCAGCCACATTCAATCACAGCCACCCCTGACAAAGAATCAGAATCCCAACAGCACAGCCTATAAAGTTGGCACAGATCCTCCAAACAACATCCCAGCCAGACTCTCATGTTCCCTGTAATCTCACATTTACTACAGCTAATCCACCTAACCTGCACATCTTTGGACTACGGGAGAAAACCAGAATGATCAGCAGAAACCCACATAAACCCAAGGGACAACATTTGCTATCCTCCAGTCTTCTGGCAATATTCCTGTAGACAATGACAAAAAGATGAAAGCCAAAGGCTCTGCAATCTCCTGCCTGGCTTCCCAGAGAATAAATCCCATTTGGACCAGCAAATTTCAAAATTCTGGAAAGTATGAAAATAGATCACACCTCCTCCATGTGAACCTCAATCCCGTCTAGTCTAGTAGCCTGTATCTCTATTCTCCTCAACAACACTGTCTTTTTCCAGTGTGAATACTGATGAAAAATATTCGTTTAGCACTCCCCTATCTCCTCTGACTCCACACACAACTTCCCACTACTATCCTGGATTGGCTCTAATCTTTCTTTAGAAATTCTTTTATTCCTGATATACCTATAGAAAGTTTTAGGGACTTCCTTGATCCTATATGCCAATGACTTCTCATGTCCCCTCCTGGCTCTTAGTTCTCTCTTTAGATCTTTCCTGGCTAGCTTCTAACTCTCAAGCGCCCTTACTGAGCGTTCCTGTCTTATCCTAACATAAGCCTTCTTCCTCTTGACAAGAGATTCAACTTCTTTAGTAAATAACAACTTCCTCCCAGGTACATACTTATCAAGGACCGGAAATACTATAGTTCAAGGACTTTAGATGGGTCTGTTTTTGTCCAATGTGTGCAGAATGGTTTCCTGTCACAGTATGTGGACAAGCCAACAAGGGGCGAGGCCACATTGGATTTGGTACTGGGTAATGAACCTGGCCACGTGTTTGATTTGGACATAGGTGAGCACTTTGGTGATAATGACCACAATTCCATTGCTAAAGTGAACAGAACCAAAAGGGATAGGTATATACCGCAGGGCAAGAGAGTTATTGATGCGGAAAAGGTAATTATGGTAAGATTAGGCAAGATTTAGAACACAGAATGCTAACCACTGAGCCATCCTATCGGAAGGATGTTGTGAAATTTGAAAGGGTTCAGAAAAGATTTACAAGGAAGTTGCCAGGATTGGAGGGTTTTTGCTATTGGGAGAGGCTGTATAGTTTGGAGCTGTTTTCCCTGGAGTATCAGAAGCAGAGGACTGACCTTATAGAGATTTATAAAATCACGAGATGCATGGGTAAGATAAATACACAAGATCTTTTTCCCTGGTGTAGGAGAGTCCAGAACTAGAGGACATAGGTTTAGGGTGAGAGGGGAAAGATAGAAAAGAGACCGAACAGGCAAATATTTCACTTAGAGGGTGGTGTGTGTATGGAATGAGCTGCCAGAGGAAGTGGAGGCTGGTACAATTGCAACATTTAAGAGGCATTTGGATGGGTATATGAATAGGAAGGGTTTGGAGGGATATGGGCAAGGTGCTGACATGTGGGACTAGATTGGGTTGGGCTACCTGGTCGGCATGGACAAGTTGGACCAAAGAGTCTGTTTCCATGCTGTATATCTCTATGACTATCTGCTCAACCCTTCTGTTCGATCTATCACCTTCTCCCCTCCTTTCATCTACCTATCACACTCCCAGCTACCTTGCCCCCAATCCCATCCCCATCCCCTCATTTCTCTCTGACCCCCTGGGCCTCAAACCTCACTCCTGATGAAGGGCTTATTCCTGAAACATCAATTTTTTCTGCTCCTCAGATGCTGCCTAACCTGCTATGCTTTTCCAGCACCACACACTCCACTATTTATTGCCAGGCTAACCAAATATTACATAATGATTTGGAAAAGAAGGAGGAAAGCAAACAGGTAAAAAAATTGAGACTGACAGGGAGGTGGAGAACTGGTTCTCTGTCTGGAGAAGAGGATACAAAAAAAGTGTAACAGTTTTAAACATAAGCAATTTTCTGGGCATAATTCACTGGTTTGCCTTTTCAAGCCGTAATGCAAACCGAGATAAACAGCATTAGAAGAGTGACAGAATAAAGATCAAAGACTGAAACATGAAATGAAAGCAGGCTAGTTCCTTGCGGGATCCATAGCAAATTATAGAGCATATGGAATTTATATTAGTACTCCATTTTTTTTAAAAAAAGCAAAATGAGAAATGCAGTCTTCAAAGATATAACCTTTGAAACTGCCGGCTGATTTTTGCAATCAGTATCTATACTATATCAATTTGAAGTTTCAAATATGGGCGACAAAAGGTTCATTTTGCTTTGATTTGGATTCATCTGATGAATAATAAGCAAATAAGTTATCGGGTACAGGCTCAAAACCTCCACTGTTCATGTTAAAATCTCGCTGAAGCCATTGAACAATTCGAGGCAATGTTTGGGAGAGGGTCTGAAATTACTTTAGGAAAAATCTTGGCGAATTGTCAATAACGCACATTGTATCGTTAAGGTTCGACAGCAGCCTGAGTTCACCTTGTTCGTTTTGGACGCGGAAACCTCTGAGCGATGTTGCATCAGAAAAGAGGAGGGTGATGGTGGGTCTCCTGGTAATCCAGGAGACGGCGCCGCGCTATGAGATATAGTACATCCACCGTTCACACATAACGGCAAAGCAAAACAAAACGTTTGGGAGCAACTGTTCCAATGATTCAATGGTGCTAGCTACTCCCACAACCGATCTCAAGTCTAACGTATGCATGTCACACCTGGAGAATAAAAGAAATAATATTCTCTCTACTATTATCCTTCGATAAGCTGAGCCCTGTTAAGACCAAATCTATCGTCATCTCCCGCCCCCCCATCAAAATTATACCGTTTGCGCACATCATCACGACTGCAAATACCTGACGTGCTTTCATCATAAAGACTCAAAATATAATTTATTTTAGAATTTTGAATCGTACCTTAATTTCAGCTAGGAGTTCATTCTTGGTCATTGTTTCCCTCTGGACCACTTTGATGCCATTTTCTTCCAGAATCTTCTTGCAGCTGGCATCTACGCGTTCACTGATGAGAAAATTACAGACGGACAAAGCCATCTTTCTTCCTCACTGTTTCCTTTCTTACTTGAAGTTCGCCGGAGCTGAAGTGAGCACGTGCTCACCCTTCTGATTTTCTAAAAGCTGCTTTTTCACCCCACCCTCTGGCAATTGCATCGAAGCCACCTCCCAAAAAAACCGAGCTCGTACACGTAAATCAGCAAGCCTGACTGAATATGTTAATTTTAAAGTCGACATGATGATTATAAACTGCAATCTGTGTTGATTGTAAAACGAGTTGGCAACATTTCGGAATAATTATTCCCTTCGGGATAATGAAAATGAAATATTTCACCGGTTAGCGCCTTTTCATCCCACAAAGTTTTGTGAAACTGGTGCAAAAAAACTAGTATTTTTATGCTTTACTGTTCGAGGAGGACTTATGTTCGTGACGTATTTATACTGCAAGTTTAATAAAGCAGATCCTCTACGCAGTATTACCAAAAGTGTAAATACTAAAAAGCGATTAACCTCATAGGGAGTCTTGTTCTACTTTATTTGAACGTTTGTGCAAGGGTAGGCTGTATTTACACTGCAACATTACAAAGCGGTTTTACATTATAAAGTTAAATGGCCGCGAATTTCTGCAGAAGTTGTGAAGATTAAGCATTTTGCACGAAACTTTGGATATTAATATAAACATGTGTTTATGGAGTACAGTGGAATATTAAACATCTCATCTATAATGAATACTTTTAGTTGTTCAAACTAATACTAAAAAAAACTAAAATAGTAAAGGATCGTACCTCCCAATGCATGAATAGTACATAATTTACGTAATTAAAGCTTTTCAAATAACTTTTGAGTACAGACATAAGAATATTGGCACGCAGCATTCGCTATGTCGACTGGGAGTTCTGTGCTTCGAAGCTGAATATTTAGTGGTAGGAAAGGGACAACAAAAGATCTCTATGTGCAATGCCTTATGTAATAATATTAATCACAGACTGTGGCCAGTTTTCCAAATTCCTTCTTGATTCATTTAATGCTGACTTGAGTAACAAAAAGCATGTGTTGCACCGTGAATAAAATAAATGATCCCCAGTGTGTAGCATACTCCAATCAGCCTTTAAAATCAGTTCATAAAATGAATTGCATCGTGGAGACAATCTTGCATAAATTAAAACTTCTAATTTGCACAGCTGAGAGCCGTGCTGATGGAAAACCTGCAATAGGCTTTTGAAGGGAGGTCGTTTCCTATACCATTGAACGCTAACTTGGCTTGGTGCCGTCAATTCTGAAGAAAAATTACCATTTTCTACAAGTTCTTCAGTGTCCATCAAGATAGAAGCTGAAAATTCCTTGATGATCAAAATAAATCTCATACCTAAATTATATGTTATGGATGCTGGTTCAGATTTACTATATTAGAGTTCAGCATAAAGTCTTATGCTACACTGAAAGAGGTCATTCAATCTTTTGAAGAACACTATCAGACCGTAAAGCATAGAGGCAGAAGTAGGCCATTAACCGTTTCAAACCCGCTCCTCCATTTAATGAGATTATGGTTGATCCGTGATCTGTTCTGACAATCCTGAACTCCACTTTCTGGCTTTACCCACCGAAAATTTGCTTCCCTTAATGATTAAAAATGTTTATCTCAGCCTTGAATGTACTTAATAACTCACCCTGTATAGCACTCTGTGGTAAAGAATTCCAAAGATTTATCTAGAAAACAAAAATCCTCATCTCTGTCTTAAACGGGCAACTCCTTACTCTGAGATTGTGCCCTCTGGTCCAGACTCTCCCATGAGAGGGAAACAACATTTCCACGTCTACCTTGTCAGACCCCCTAAAAATCATATAGGTTTCCATTAGGTCTCATCTCATTCTCTGTAACTCCAATGAGAACATGACTAATCTACTCAATCTCTCTTAAGAAATCCCTCTATACTCAGGATCAAGGAAGATCAGAAAACTCGTAAACAAGTGCAAGAGATAATTAGGAAGATTAATAGAATGTTGGCACTTATTTTGAGCAATATAAGCGTAGGGAAGACTTACTGTAAGTGTACAAGGTGCTAATGAGACTATATTTGGGGTAAAGCTAGTGCTTCCAAATAAACCTGTTGGGATATAACCTGGTGTTGTGGGATTTTTAACATTTGGGGTACTATGTTTTCATCCTCTAAAGAAATACATTATTTCATTGGAGGCAGTTCAAAGAAGGTGTACTAGGATCCTGGTATGGAGGGATTGTTTTATGGGCAAAGGCTAAACATGTTGGAATTCATTGGAGTTTAGACTAATAAGAGGTGATCTCATTGAAACATATAGGATTTTCAAGGGGCTTGACAGGGTAAATGTTGAGAGGATGTTTCCCCCATGGGAGAGTCTAGGACCAGAGGGCAAAATCTCAAAGAGATGCCAATTTAATACTGAGATGAGGAAAGTTTTTCTTCTCTTCGAGGATTGTGAATCTTTAGAACTCAGAGGGCTGTGGGAACAGAGTTCTAGTGTATATTTAAGGCTGAGCTAAATAGATTCTTGATCAGTAGGTGAATCAAATGTTATAGGGTAACACAGAAAAGTGGATGTGAAAAATATCAGATCAACAATGCTCCTATTGAATGACAGAGCAGGCTCAATGTGCCAAACAGCCTACTGTGTGCAGTTTCTTATGGTCTTATGATCTTTTGATCAATCTGGTGAACCTGCTCTGGATTACCTCCAATGAACATATCTTTCCTTAAGATAAGGGGATTAAATATTTTCACAGTATACTGGGTATGGTCAATATGTAAAAAGTAAACAGAAAACTGTCCTGCAGCCAAAGGAATTTTTTTTACAAATTTCTATTTGCCCCCATATTGCCTTCAGACTCAGCCATTGCCTTATCTTGCTCTCTTAATGAACTGCAAGAGATACCAAGGTAAGAAGCTGAATATTGATTGAATAGTGGACATTTGTTTTCAGTAACACATAACTTGACGTAAGTTGCTATATGTGTACATTCAGGGAGAGTTGTCTGATGGTTATATTTAATTGTCATTTGTAGCTTCCAAAGCAAAATCTTCAGCTACAGGAGGATGCATGCGCATTTTTGAATGTTTTACTTTTGTTGGTTTGCAGAATCTTTTTATTTGAAACTAAATGTGGAGATGGGCCTAAATGCAGAAGGCACTTCCACTCAGGCAGGTTGGGTTTTCTCACAGCATTGTGTTCTTCTTGGTTCTGTGCGTTTTCATGTGCAGATGGAACACCAAATATTATGGGTAGGCAATTCTGACCACCTGCTGGGACCTTCCAGGCACCATATTTAAATGATACCCATGCAATACTTTGCCTTCTACAAGCAAGGAGCACCACTCAACCTCATTGCTGCTCATCACCCTCTACCATGCCTGAAGATGTCAGAGACCCAGCAAAATGCAGCACTGTGGTTTAGCAATGACTTCATGGAGGTTCTCCTCAAAGCTGTCCAAGAGAGAAGGGAAATGCTTTCCACCTGGAATGACAACAAAATGCTACCCTCTCTGATGAAGGAAGTTTGAATGGAAGTGAATGCAGAGGTCAACAACCATGGACAGTCCATGAGAACCTGTTCCAGTGTCACAAAAGAGTAAATGATACAGTGAACTATGTGAGGACATGCACCATTGTCTATTCAATTGTTCATGCCCCTATGAATCTTGACACTGTGCAAGAATGTAACACACTAAATTGAGTGCCAGGCATCTGTATCTGTTACCTCACGTGCAATTAGTTAAACTATAAATTTTAGCACTACTTGCATTATCATGATCCTGACTTTCATACACCTGCCGGAGTTCCGACTTAAAACATGTAAGGGAACTACAATACTCAATTGTTCATACACCACCAACTCATCAACCTTTCATCACAGCTAGAAAGAAATGCACATCTGATGCTTTTCAGCAAAGGCTTGCATGGGAAAATAGCACCACCACAAAACATGGCTTTGGGATGAACATCTCGCAGGTGTCTCAGACACATAGAAGATGTAATGCTTTACTGATTTACATTAACTCTAGTTTTCTAATGACCATTTTTTCCTTTCAAATCCTTAACTCTCAAATTTCCCTGCACTACACTCTTCTTACAACTACTGCACATGGATGATCACAGCTCTGCAGATTGATAGCTCTGTCAATCAATGCAGGCAAAGTATTATGTTAATATCTTTTAATACTTTTGCAGGCAAACAATATACACAATAAAAGCAGATATGCATAGACAGGGAGAGAAATGTCTAACATAAGAATCCTAACCTGTTTTGAGTTACAAGCTGCCTTGTTGGCAGGAGAGCAAGGGGGATATGCCTTTTTTGAAGGAGAGATCGGATCTCTCCAGCTAACAAGTGAGAAAGCTTCCAAGCAGTTACCAGCTACACATAAAGCAGCAGCAACTCAATAAAAACTTGGGTAAGGCTGTCAGATTGACACTAACAAATAATTGTTATATTTTTCAATGCAGACCCAGGCCATGACTAGAAGAAAAAGTATTTCTGAGGAGGAACAGTTGCAAACTCAGGATATACCATCAAGGTGTTCCTTCTCACCCTTGGCCAGTTCAGATATTCACCTCAATGAGTAATCTCATCCAAATTAGGCTTGCAGACACTTTCTTGAGCACAATGTTGACAGAGGCCTGCAACTAGAAGGGAAAGAAACAGCCAAGGTCTCTTAAAACTCTGAGAACTGTTGGTGAATAAACCTCTGCTGAACCTAGTACAGATGAACCTCTGGATTTTGCTTTTAATGAGCTGATGGGAATGAAGAGGTAAGTAGGAATTTTAATATTTTAAAGCTATAAGCTTTCCCTGAAGGAAGTAACAGCTGTATGCCATAATTAGCTTAAAGTGCTGATTGTCAACAAATATTGATGCAAAGTCATTTGCCCTCTCATGTAGTCACTGTAAGGTAGATGATCCATGTCTCAAAACTGCCCTGGCTTCCTAAGTATACATGTCATCAGTGATGGTTCCCTCAGCATCTCTGTCATGTTCCCATTCTTCTTCATTTGAGGGACAGGTAGCCAGTCTATCTTGTCCTTTTCTAGATTCTGGCTCTATCAATGAGCCAGGTAGTGCAGGGCTCAATAAATACAATTCTGGAGACCCTACCTGGTGTCCACTAGAATGTAGTGGCAATCAGAAGGCAAATTATCTGTTCAATGATGGCCCACATGAATTCCTGAGATTACTAGCCATGCCTTGTGGGATGTCCTCTTGCCCTGCATAGGCCAGCCTGAAGATAATGTAGGAATGCAAATATTTGTGGAATCTTGTACCTCTATAGAATGAAAGCCATAAGACAGAGAAGAAGCATGTCACTCAGTTCATTTGTGTTTGCTTCATCAATCAATGAGATCACGACTAACCTGATCCTCAACTCCACTGTCCTGCCCTTCCCCTTAATTTCCTTACTGATTAAGTACCTATCTCTGTCTTGAATATATTTAATGACCCAGCCTCTGCAGCTGTCTGAAATTAGCTTTTACTTCCCTTATCCACGTCATTAATGTGTATTTTAAACAAGCATTGATCCCTCCAATAGCTAGAGATTACCATCCTGAAAATGCCCCCTTATCCCAACTCTCTATTTTACAAGTTAGCTAATCCTTTATCCACATTAATATACGACCTCTAACATCATGAGTTTATTAGATAACCCAATGTGTGGTATCTTATCAATACCTTGTGGAAATCCAAATATATTTCATTCACCACTTCCTATGTAACCTTCCACTTCCTGAAAGAATTCTAATAAATTTATCAGGCATAATTTCCATTTTGTGAAACCATGCTGACTCTGCTTGATCATATTATGCATTTCTAAATGCTCTGCTGTTACATATTTTATAATAGACTATGAAAATCTATTATTGAGAAAATGTTAAGGTAACTGTCCTATAGTAAGCTTCCTTCCCATTTTAAATAAAGGTGTTACATTTGTAGTTTCCAATCTTTTGTGACCTTTTCAGGATCTAAGGATTATTGGAGTATTACTACCAGTGCTTTCACTATCTCTGTAGCTAGTTCATTTAATTTACTAGGATGCATTGAGTCAGTGCACTGAGAATAGGTGTGAGGAAGTCATGGTGTGGCTGTACATGCCATTGATTAGCTCTCTTTTGGAATACTGCAGTTAATTCTGGTCTCCCTGCTAGAGGAAAGAGGTTGTGAAACTTGAAAGAGTTCAGAAAAAGTTTAGAAAGTTGTTGCCAGGATTGGAGGGTTGAGCTATTAGAATAGGCTGGGCTTTTTTTCCCCTGGAACTTCGGACACTGAGGGGTGACCTTATAGTGATTTATAGAATCATGAGTGGCAAAGGTAGGGTGAGTAGCTAAGGACTTTTCCCCAATGTAGGGGACTCCAAAACTAGAGAGCATAGGTTTAAGGTGAGTGGGGAAAAAATTAAAAGGGACCTAACAGGCAACTTTTTCATGCAGAAGTGGTGCATGTACGGAATGAGCTGCCAGAGGAAGTGGTGTAAGCTGATGCAATTCCAACAGTTAAAAAGGCACCTGAATGGGGATATGAATAGGAAGGGTTTACAGAGATATGGGCCAAATGCTGGAAAATGGAACTGGATTAATTTAGGATATCTGGTTCGCACAAACGAGTTGGACTGAAGGGTCTGTTTCCATTGCTGTATAACTCTATGTCTCAGTGGGCTTACTATAGTATCTTGTATAGTTTTAGCAATACCTTCCTATTTTTATACTCCATTATCTTTGAAATAAGGGCCACCATTCCATTTATCTTCTTATTACCCACTAAATGTGGATGCTAGCTTTTTGTGATTTATGCACTGGGCTCTGCAATTCTTTCTGAACAGTTTTCTGCAGTCTTTCTCCATTTCAATAACATTCACCTCTTCTATTCTTCCTGCTAAGATGCATAACGTCGTATTTCTTCCACATTATACTCCATCTGCCAAGTTTTTGCTGACTCACTTAGCTTGTCTGTATCCCTCTGTAAACCCTTTGTGTCATCCTCAGTTCTTGCCTTCCCACCCTCCTTTCAAGTCATCTGCAAACTTGGTGATAGTACATTCACTTCTCTTCCAAAATTATCCACTCTGCCCCATTCTCTGATGTCTCCCACTGTTTTAGGGATGAAGTAGTACTGTGATTCGTCATTCTTGTATTTAAAATTTCATCTTGCAAAGTCAGCTTGAGAAAGTTTACCCACAAAAGCCTTGCAGCTACAGAACAAATAACTGCAGTCAACCAACGAGCAGTGTGAGCTAAAGAGTTGCCTATTTGGTGCTTTTACAGTTACATGTCCTCAATTACATGAAATGCATATATGTGGCTGTGTTTAGGCCAAAGAAAAGTACTGGTGCATACATTACCCTCGACATGTCATGCTCTTATATTCCCAACTACAAAGTGATATATACAATTAATGTGAGAATTCTTGGGAGATTTTTCAGAGATAGAATTCTAACACTAATCTCTTCTTTGTCATTGTACATCTGAAATGACAAGTTGGTCAGCAGGCTAGATCAAGACAACAGCAGCAAATAGCATTAATATTTTATATTTAATGAAGAAAAACTCAAAAAAGCTTTTCAATTCAGTATATAGAAAGTTGATATTAGGACATGAAGAGAAAAATTAAGATGTGTTCGAAAGTTTGATTGAACAAATGTTTTAAAAGACACAGGTTATAATCCAACAGGTTTATCTGAAAGTACAAGCTTTCAGAGCACTGCTGATCATGGGACACAGAATTTATAATATAAATCAAAGTGTCATACAATTGAGGTCATGTATAGAACAAACCTAGATCACTATTAAATCTTTAATCACTTAGAATGGAGATGCAAGTTTTGATTGATTAAATTGTAAATATTGATTAATACAGGGTATTATAGACTGGTGACCCTAACATAGGTGGTGGGCAAGTTCTTGGAGGGAATCCTGAGGGACAGCATTTACATGTATTTGGAAAGTCAAGACTGATTAGGAACAGTCAACATGGCTTTGTGTATTGGAAATCATGCCTCACTAACTTGAACTTTCTGAAGAAGTAAGAAAGAGGATTGATGAGGGCAGAGCATGGACATGATCTATATAGATTTAAGTAAGATGTTTGAAAAGGTTCCTCATGATAGACTTGTTAGCAAGGTTAAATCACATGGAATACAGGGAGAACTGACCATTTGGATACAGAACTGGCTCAAAGGTAGAAGACAGAGGGTGGCGGTAGAGGATTGCTTTTCCGACTGGAGGACTGTGACCAGCGGTGTGCCACAAGGATTGGTGCTGGGTCCATTGCTTTTTTGCTATTTATATAAATGATTTGGATGTGAACATTGGAGGTGTTGTTAGTAAGTTTGCAGATGACACCAAAATTGGAGGTGTAGTGCAAAGTGAAGAAGGTTACCTCAGAATATAACTGGATCTTGATCAGATAGACCAATGGACCAAGGAGTAGGAAATGGAGTTTAATTTAGATAAACATGAGCTGCTGCATTTTAGAAAGGCAAATCAAGGCAGGACTTATACCTTAATGGTAAAGTCTTGGGAGTGTTGCCGAACAGAGAGACCTTGAGTACAGGTTCATAGCTCCTTGAAAGTGGAGTCGCAGGTAGACAGGTTAGTGAAGAAGGCATTTAGTATGCTTTCCTTTGTTGGTCAGTGCATTGAGTATAGGAGTTGGAAGGTTATGTTGCGGCTTATGATTAGGCCACTTTTGGAATACTGTATGCAATTCTAGTCTCCCTGCTAGAGAAAGAATGTTGTGAATTTTGAAAGGGAACAGAAAAGACTTACAAGGATGTTGCCAGAGTTGGAGAGTTTGAGCTATAGGGAAGGACAAATCAGCTAGGGCTACTTTCCCTGGACTGTCAGAGGCTGAGGGGTGACCTTATAGAGCTTTATAAAATCATAAGGACACGGATAGGTTAAATAGACAAGGTGTTTTCCCTGGGGTGATGGAGTCACAAACACGAACAGCAGAGTTCCCAGCACTGATCCCTTTGGAACATTACTCGTCACAGCCCTCCATTCCGAAAAGCATCCTTTCATTGCTACTCTGTCTCCTTGGACTAATGTGTATCCATCTGGCAAGCTCACCTCTGATACCATGTGACTTCATGTTTTATACCAGTCTGGCATGAAGGATATGTGGAGGGATCTGGTTGTGCATGTCCACAGATCATTGAAGGTGGCAATGCAGGAAAACAAGGTAGTAAAAATAGCTTATAGAATGCTTGCCTTCATTGAAAGGGGCATTGAGTAAAAGGATAATCAAGTTATTATGCTGCAACTTTATAGAACTTTAGTTAGGCCACACTTGGAATATTGCGTATAGTTTTGGTCACTGCACTACCAGAAGGATGTGGATGCTTTGGAGAGGTTACAGGAAGGGTTTACCAGGATGATGCCTGGTATGGGGGATTTTACTCATGAAGAAAGATTGGACAGACTGAGTTTGTTTTCACTGGAACACAAAAGGTAGGGGGTGGGGGGTGACCTAATAGAAGTTTACAAGATTGTGAATGGCATGAATAGAATGGATAGTTTCCCAGGGTGGAGGGGTCAATTATTAGGGGACACAAGTTCAAGGTGTGAGTGGGGAAGTTTAAAAGAGATGCGCAAGGTAAGTTTTTCACACAAAGGGTAGCGAGTGCCTGGAACGCGTCACCAGGGGAAGTGGTAGAACCAGATACAACAGTGGCATTCAAGAAGCACCTGGACAAATACATGAATAAGAAGGGTGTAGAAGGATATGAATTCTGTAAATGAAGACAGTTTTAGCATGGAAGGGGAAAAATGTGGGAGCACAGGCTCGGAGGGCTGAAGTGCTTCTTCTTTCACTGTATTGTTCTTTGTTCTTTGAGTCCAAAACTAGATGTCATAGGTTTAAGGTTAGAGGGGAAGATTTAAAAGGGACTGAAGGGGCAAGGTTTTCAAGCAGAGGGTGGTGCATGTATGGAATGAGTTACTGGAGGAAGTGGTGGAGGTTGGTACAATTACAACATTTAAGAGGCATTTGGATGAGTATATGAATAGAAGGGTTTAGAGGGATGTGGGCCAAATGCTGGCAAATGGGACTAGATTCATTTCGGATAGCTGGTCGGCCAGAACAAATTGTACTTAAGGATCTGTTTCCTTTCTGTACCTCTCTATGACTCTTACTCGGATATATATGACCAAAAGTACCTAAAAGTGATTTATTTCAGTTAATGGCTTTGGGATCAAAAGTCCATCCAGGAGAAGGGTGTTATCTGTCCCAGGTAACGTCACCACAGAGTCCTGAAATCATTTGAAGCAGATCCTTTTCGGCAGAATTGGATAACCCTTGCCATATTGACAATTATTTATATCAAGGAGGCCACAGATCCTGATTCATTAGAAATACACAATGGAATCAGACAGGAGAAAAGAAGTGTACAATATGTGGATGTACTGATTAGAGTAGGGGCAATACTTGGCCTTCTGTTGGGAAATAAGGGTAAGAGACTCAGGCATCAGTGGGGGAAAACACTCATTCAAGTGAGCATAATTGTAATAATTTTAAAATAGTTATGGGAAAGGATAGAACTGATCAAAAAGTTAAAATTCTAAACTGGAGGAAAGCCAAGTCTGATGTCATTAGACAGGAAAATCAGGAAAAACACAGCCAGTCAGACACCATCCGAGGAACAGGAGAGTTGACGTTTTGAGCATACACTCTCCATCAGGAAAGTGGGGGGTGCAAGGGGGCTGGGAGATAAATGGGGGGTGGGTGAGGCTGGAGGGAAGGTAGCTAGGAATGCGATAGGTAGATGAAGGTAGCGATAGGTCAGAGCGGAGGGTGGACCAGACAGGTGGGAAGGAAGATGGACAGGTAGGACAGTTCAAGAGAGCAGTGTAGAGTCGGAAGATTGGATCTGGGATAAGGTGGGGTGAGGGGAGATCAGGAAACTGGTAAAATCAACATTAATTCCGTGTGGTTGAAGGGTCCCAAGCCGGAAGATGAGGTATTCTTCCTCCATTTGTTGGGTGGCTATGATTTGCAGTGGAGGAAGCCAAGGGCTTGCATGTCCTTGGTGGAGTGGGAGGGAGAGTTGAAGTAATCAGCCACAGGACATAACTCTCCATGTCCTCACCTTCCACCCAATAATCCTGGATACAATGCCTCATCCTCTCACCATTTCTGCCACCTGCAGTCAGACCCCATCGCCACAGATACAGCATTCTGCAGAAACCATTCTCTCTGTGACTCCCGCGTTAGGTCCATTCCCCCCCAACTAACCCACCCTCCACTCCTGGCACCTTCCCTTGCCACCACAAGAGGTGTAAAACCTGTACCCACACCTTTCCCCTCACCTCCATCCAAGATCCCAAAGGATCCTTCCACATCCGGCAGAGATTCTCCTACACATCCAAACACTTCATCTACTGTGTCCATTGCTCTCGATCTGGTCTCCTCTATACTGGGGAGACAGGATGCCAACTCATGGAACATTTCAGGGAACATCTCCAGGATACATGCATCAAACAAACCCATCGCCCTGTGACCAACCACTTCAACTCTCCCTCCCAATCCACCAAGGACATGCAAGTTCTGGACCTCCTCCACCACCAAATCCTAGCCACCCGACGAATGGATGAAGAATATCAATTTCACTAGTTTCCTCATCTCTCCTCCCCCCACATTATCCAAACCTCTAACTTGGCACCGCCCTCTCGAACTGTCCTACCTGTCCAGCTTCCTTCCCACCTCACCACTCTATCCTCTGCTCCGAACTATCATCATCAGTCTCCTACCTATCGCATTCCTACCTAACTTACCACCAGTCCCACCCTTCTCCCATTTATACTCAACCCCCTTGCCCGCCTCAACCCAACCCTGATGAAGAACTTATGCCTGAAACGTCGACTCTCCTGCTCCTTGGATGCTGCCTGACTAGCTGTGCTTTTCCAGCACTAAACTTTTTGACTCTGATCTACAGCATCTGCAGTCCTCACTTCCTCCTAGGAACTTTTAAAAGATGACTTGGAGGGGCTGTTTACAGGTAAAGGGACAGTTGAGAAGCGGAAGGCCTTTAAGAATGAGATAACGAGAGTTCAGAGACAGTATGTTTCTGTTAGTGTGAAGGGGTAGGCTGGTAGGTATAGTGAATGCTGGATGACTACAGCAGAAATTGAGGCTCTGGTCAAGAAAAAGGAGGCATTTATCAGGCGTAGACAGCTGGGATTGAGTAAATCCGAAAAAGAGTATAAGGGCAGTAGGAGTACACTAAGAGGGAAATCATAAGGGCTAAAAGGAGACATTAAATAGCTTTGGGAAATAGAGTTGAGAAATCCAAAGAGATTCTATAAATATATTAAAGGTAATTAAGGAGAAAATAGGGTTCCTTAAGATCCACATGGCTGCCTATGTGTGGAACCACAGGAGATGTGTGAGATATTAAATAAGTATTTACTGTTAATATATACTGTGGAGAAGGATATAGAAGTTAGAGAACTTGGGGAAATAAAAAGCGATCTCTTGAAAAGTGTCCATATTACAGAAGAGGAGATGTTGCAGATCTTAAAATGCATAAAGATAGACAAATCCCAGTGACCTGTTTGTGTGTTTCCCAGAACTTTCTGGGAAGCTACGTAAGTGATTGCTGGGCTCCCTGCTGAGATATTTGCAGCATCAATAGCCACAAGTAGGGTAATGGAAGGCTAGAAGTTGGCTAATATAGTGCCATTGTTTAAGAACGCGGTAAGGAAAAGCCAGTAAACTATAGACTGCTGAGTCTTATGTCAGTGATGGGTAAGTTGTTGGAGGAGGCACTGAGGGACAGGATTTACATGCATTTAGAAAGACCAGGACTAATGAGGCACAGTCAGCATGGCTTTGTGCATGAGAAATTGTGTCTGCCTAACTTGATTTGGTTAAAAATCACACAACATCAGGTTATAGTCCAACAGGTTTAATTGGAAGCACACTTGCTTTCGGAGTGCCACTCCTTCATCAAGTGATAGTGGAGGACAGAATTCTAAGGCACAGAATTTATAGCAAAAATTTATAGTGTGATGTAACTGAAATTATACATTGAAAAATACCTTGATTGTCTGTTAAGTCTTTCTTCTGTTCGAATACCATGATAGTTTCACTTCTTTCATGTGACACTTCAGTGGTCCAGGACATTTTACCTTGGACCTTCGGGTGACCATCCTCCAAGGCGGACTTCGGGACAGGCAGCAGGGAAAAGTGGCCGAGCAGAGGCTGAGAGCGAAGTTCGGTACCCATAGGGAGGGCCTCAACCGGAACCTTGGGTTCACGTCACATTACAGGTGACCACTATTGCACTATATATACACACACAGACACTGATACACACACACACATACGCAGACACACATATAGACAAATACACACACCCTTACACACACACACAGTCCCACACCCACACCCTCACAGGCATCCTCTCAGAGACTTAGACCACTCGGCACTCATGCACATACATATACACTCTCTCTCACAGACACTCACAAGCCCCCACCCCAGACATACACACACAGACAAACAAAGACCCACATGCACACATATATTTTGTGGGGTGAATTTGTACTTGCAGAGTTACATTGTACTTTGCTCAAAAACTGCATGAATTCATGTAAAACTCTGAGCTCAAAAAATGCATGAATTTATGTAAAACTCTGTTTTCTCACTTTTTAGATTAGAATCAATCTAAACATCATGGCATAGACAGAGAACACAGGGGGATAACACCTTCAACATATTGTCGAGCTAATGTCCATTGTTACAGCTAACCTGAGAATGCAACTTTTAAAAAAAGGTTTTGTGATTTATACATGAAAGAAATGAAACTATCATGGTATTCGAACAGATGAAAGATTCAACAGACAATCAAGATATTTTTCAATGTATAATTCAGTTACATCACACTGTAAATTTTAGCTATAAATTCTATGCCTTAAAATTGTATCCTCCACTATCACCTGATGAAGGAGCGGCGCTCCGAAAGCTAGTGTGCTTCCAAGTAAACCTGTTGGACTATAACCTGGTGTTGTGTGATTTTTAAGTTTATACGCCCCAGTTCAACACCGGCATCTCCATTTCATAACTTGATTTGAGTTTTTTGAAGAGATGACAAAGAAAATTGATGAAAGCAGAGCAGGAGTAGGTGTCTATATGGACTTCAGAAAGAACGTCTGACAAGGCACCACATGTTAGACTGGTTAGCAAGGTTAGATCACATGGAAGACAGTAAAGGACTGCAGATGCTGGAAGTTAGAGTCGATAGATTGAAGCTGGAAGAGCAAAGCAAGTCAAAGAGCATCCGAGGAGCAGGAAAATCAATGTTTTGAGCTGTGCTCCTCCAGCTTCACATCTAGATCACATGGAATTTAAGGAGAGCTAGCCATTTGAATTGGCTTGAAAGTAGAAGACAAAATGTGGTGGTGGAGAGTTGTTTAATAGACTGGAGGCCTGTGATTAGCAGTGTGCCATAAGGATCAGTGCTTGGGTCCACTGCTTTTCATCATTTACATAAATGATTTAGATGTTAATATAGGTGGCATGGTTATTAAGTTTACAGGTGACACCAATATAGTGGGTATAGTGGACAATGAATAGGATTATCTCAGATTTCAATGGGACCTTATGGAACAGTCCATATTCCACAGTTATACCGGCACCATTCCCCACTTTTTCCTTTGCTACATCGATGACTGGATTGGCACTATCTCATGCTCCCATGAGGAGGTTGAACAGTTCATCAACTTCATGAACGCTCCACCCTGATCTCAAGTTCACCTGGTCCAAGCCGGACACCTCCCTCCCCTTCCTGGATTTTTCCATCTCTATCTCTGGCAACTGACTCAATGCAGACATCTACTTCAAACCCACCGACTCCCACAGCTACCTGGACTCACTTCCTCTCCTTTAAAAATACTATCTCTTACTCCCAATTCCTCCATCTCTGCCATATCTGCTCCCAGGAGGAGCAACTCCACTCCAGGACATCAAAGATGGCCTCATTGTAAGGATCGTAATTTCCCCTCCCACGTGGACAACAATACCCTCCAGCACATCTCCTCCACTTCCTGCACTTCTGCCCTTGAACCCCACCACTCCAACTGCAAAACAGATAGAACTCTCCTGGTCCTCACCGTCCAACACACTAATCTCCGAATGCAATGCATTATCCTCCGCCATTTCCAACACCTACAGAGATCATTCCCTCCGCGACTCCCTCATTAGGTCCACAGCCCTCACCAACCCACCTTCCACTCCTGGCACCTTCCGTTCCCACCACAAGAGGTGTAAAATCTGTGCCCACACCTCTCCCCTCACCTCCTTCCAAGGTCCCAAAAAATCCTTCCACATCCAGCAAAGATTTTCCTGCACATCTAAATACCTTATCTACTGTGTCCGCTGCTCTCAATGTGGTCTCCCCTACATTGAGGAAAAAGGATGCCAACTTGCGGAACATTTCAATGAACACCAAACAACCTCATCACCCTGTGGCCAACTACTACAATTCCCCCTCCCATGCTGCCAAGGACATGCAAGTCCTGGGCGTCCTCCAGCACCAAATCCAAGCTGCCCGATGGCTGGAGGAAGAACACCTCATCTTCTGCCTTGGGACCCTCCAACCACACGGCAACAATGTCAATTTCACCAGTTTCTTCATCTCCCCTCCCCCACCTCACCCCAGAACCAACCCTTCAACTCGCCATCACTTTCTTGAATCGTCCTATCTGTCCATCTTCCTTCCCATGTATCCATTCCACCCTCCCCTCCAACCTATCACCAACAACCCCCATCTGCATCAACCTTTCCCCCAGCCCCATCCCCACCCTCCTATTTATTTCTCAGCCCCCTTCCACACCCCCATACTCCTGATGAAGATCTTATGCCTGAAGCATCAATTTTCCTGCTCCTTGAATGCTGCCTAACCTGCTGTGCCTTTCCAGCATCACACTATTGATCTTGATCAGATGGGCCAATGTGCTGCAGAGTGGCAAGGAGAGTGTTAGATAAATGTAACTTGGTAAGGCAAACAAGAGCAGGACTTACATTTTAGGGCCCTAGGGAGTTTTGCTGAACAAAGAGACCGAGGGGTGCAGGTGTATAATTCCTTGAAAGTGAAGTCACAGGTAGACACAATGGTAAAGAAGGCATTTGGTACCCTTGCCTACACTGGTCACTGCATTGAATATCGGAGTTGGGGTGTCATGTTGCAGTTGTACAGATTATTAGTGAGGCTACATTTGGAATACTATGCAAAAGTGAGGACTGCGGATGCTGGAAATCAGAGTCTAGATTAGAGTGGCGCTGGAAAGGCACAGCAGGTCAGGCAGCATCCGAGGAGCAGGAAAATAGGCATCTCGGGCAAAAGCCCTTCATCAGATCCTGATGAAGGGCTTTTGCCAAAAACATCAATTTTCCTGCTCCTCGGATGCTGCCTGGCTGGCTGTGCTTTTCCAGCACCACTCTAATCAAGATTTTGGAATATTATGTACAATTTTGGTCATCTTTCTATGGGAAGGATGTTGTTAAACTTGAGAGAGTGCAGAAAAGATCTACAAAGATGTTTCAGGGACTGGAGAGTTTGAGCTATAGGGAGAGGATGAATAGGCTGTGGCTATTTTCCCTGTAGTGTCAGAGACTAGGGGGTGACTTTATAGAGGTTTATAAAATCATGAGGGGCATTGGATAAGGTGAATAGCCAAGGTGTTTTCTGTAGGGTAGGGGAGTCCAAAACTAGAGGGCATAGGTTTAAAGTGAGAGGGTAAAGATTTCAAAAGGACCTGAGGGATAGTTTTTTCATGCAAAGGGTGATGCATGTGTGGAACGAGCTGCCAGAGGAAGTGGTGAAGGTGGGTATACTTATAATTATTGTATGAGTGCTGCACTGCTGGACATACCCTTTGTCGAGTAAGATGTTTATAAGACCCTGTGTGGTTCCTCCATGAATAGATAAAAAACATTTGGCATTTTGATGAAGGCTTTCCCTCATGACCTGGCACACTTTTATATGGCAAAAATAAAATATCTGCCATTCATTTCATTGCTGTGTTTAGAATATTGCCATGCATAAACCAGCTGTCACATTTTAGCAAGAAAGATTTTCTTTCTATGTAGATTTAAGTAGGATATGGGCCACCTCCTTTAAGGTACATGACTTAACATTTATGCTTTCTCAATAATCTTTGCTGTTTCCTTTGGGTAATCTATGATCTAGTATAGATTAGGATAGTTTCACTCTACACCCAAAAATTACTGTTGTTAAGGAAGATCCTAAGTGTGAACAATAAGTACATTCGATTTCTAGTTTAGCCTCCAATCATCAGTTGAGTGTTTTTTTTTCTGTTGGCTTGAACCAACAGGAAATACGTTTAGTAATCACACAGCTAAATTTCAGATCTGGACTAAGATACTTAATGTGGTAGAAGACAGAGGTTTCCATCAGTGAAGGAGACGATGTGGTGTGCATAGTTACTGGACCAGTAAGGCTAATGCTCCGATGACAGTTTTGAATGCCACAATGCCAGATGATGAAATTTAAGTTCAATTAATAGGTCTGAAATTAAAATGCTAGTCCAATGACACCCAGAAGACCATTTTAATTGTCATTAAAACCTCTGGTTCACTAATTTCCTTTAGGGAGGAATATCTACAACTCTCATCTGGTCTGGTCTATATTGTGACTTTTTTTTGAGCACAGCCTCGGACACTACAGTAGTGCCTATTTATTCCCAGCACCCACGTCGTGTGTGTGCAGGTGTCGTACACAGTGAAAAACAATAAGTGTGTAAATCTTTATTTATTTATATTCCACCACCAGGAAGAAAGGAAACACCCGAGTGGCCAGTGATAAGCAGTACATTGTGACTCTTGACCCACAGTAATATGGTTGACCCTTAGCTGCCCTTTGCAATGAAGGAGCAAACCACTCAATTCAAGGACATTTAGGGATGGGCAACAAATACTAGCCTTGACTGCAACACCCACATTCCATGAAAGAGTAAAAAGGTATACAGGTCATTCTCCTATAATGCGTATTTAATAAACGTAATTTGGCTGTAACATGATTATTAATAAAAGGTCTGCATTTAACTAAAACAAACTCCCATTTGCTGTTATGCGATTCCATCTGCAGCACTTACCTGAACAGCAAAACCTAGCCCTAGGTTCCTCTGTCTGCAAAATGCAAATTCAGTGTGTTCAGCTAAGACAGGAATGAGGTCAGATCTGTTAGCCTTGAAACTTAGCTTGAAACTGGGAATTGTCGTCTACATTTAGAAGGAACTTATTTCCAACTGGGTGGGAATCTTGAGGAGGACTGGATTTCTGCATCAGCAGCACATGGTCAGTCGGCTTGTACGTTTTCTGTTGGAGAGCTTCGTGAAAGGTACAGGGCTATAATCAGTCATTTGAGTGTTAAATTTATTGTATTATTTCATTAAAATATATGATTTAAATATTTACTTAGACTGTGCTATCATTTTTGTTAGGCTAACTATTGTTTTGATTTTTACTGATATTTTTGGCAGTTCGTTCCTAACCCCATTGGGGCCATTATTTATATTGCACAAGAACACAACTACCATGCTATAGAAGAATTATCTGTAGTGTTTCCAAGAATGGTTTCAAGTCACTTAGCTAAAAAAAAAGCTTTATTTATAAAAATAAAGAACCACATGTTTTTTATGTTTTTATGTTTTACACAACGTGTGCAGTAGAATTAGTATGTAACATGAAACTGCAACACAAAATCAATATCTGTTATTTCAGAAACAAAAATTAAAACTAAAAATCCATTGGTATAATTTAAATAATTTATTAACAGTCTCTTATGGTATGGACCATTTTCTAAAAACCAGTGCAATATTTTTAAATAGTAAACATGTTGAAACATTCCATTAACTGTCGCTCAGTTTTTGAAATAAACTATTAATAGATAAAAATTTGAAGTTTAAAAGACAAAGGTGTTAAACAGCACACAATGAATTAACATTTTATTTCTATGTAAGTTGATTACAGCTGTGGTACTCTTTTGAATTCAATGCCCATCATAATTTAGGATTCAAAAACATTTTGATTTTAAAAAAATCACCGATACACAAATTCAATTGAGGACCAAGAGACTTTTCCCTTAAGCACACAGCAAATAAGTTACTAGCCTTTTGCAAAAACACACCGTAAGACAAACCAAACCAAAACTGAATATGCTTTCCTACAACTTGCTTCACCAATCAGAAATACTGCTTTTATTTTCCTGCAATTTCTCAGCCATTATGCAATAGCACTGTGTGTGTCAACTGACGAATAACAGCATATCTTGGCTTTAAGTACAAATATTAAAATAATCAAGTAGACAAAAACCTATTGAAATATGCCTTCTCGTTTCATGATAGTTGCAAATTTGCTTTGTTCCACCATGTTGAATGTAGTTGAAATTTAACAGAATTAAGAAATATGTATATTTAATTCAGCCCTGAGTAATGTATTACACTCCACCTGCAAGATTAACCCTAATGTAATAAGTATAATCCCATTGTACATGGTGCACTTAATTTAAACACTATTCCAGAATAACTAGGGGAAATGTCATTAGATTTAAAGAGCAACTTGGCAATTTCTTTTTAGTGACTTAAGAACATAAAAGTCAGATCTTAGTGTCAGGGTACAAAGGTACAATGGGTGGAAAAACTGTCAAATCACACTGTCATTATTGATAGTTTGCTGAAGTTAGAGTGCCCAAGAAATGTGTTGTAATCTGCTGATTTTTTAAAATTATGAATGACAATTGTGTGATAGTACAGAATTTAAAGATTGCTGAAAGAAGATAAGGAGTCAAACCTTTTTGCCTTGCCCTCATCAGGAGTTGATGCCCTGAAAAATGCAAGATTAAAAGATTTGACTTTGACATTTTTAGCAATGTTTATGAATTTTATACTTATGAAGTATAATCAAATTAAATTAAATTGTAGGCTTTTTGTTTGCTCAGGTTTCTAAATAAATCAGAGACTTTCTTAAGTTTTCAAACATTTTCTCAAATAAGACAGGATTTCTTCACCTGACAACCATATCACAATTGATGGCAGCATTGAACCTGAGTCTCCATCAAGCAATTCATGAATCAGTTTTTCTAACTTGTATCCTTTTCTTACCATTGCAACATCACATTCTTTCAAACCTTTAATTGGGCACAAGTCATTTGCACCATCACCAGTATAAATGATTCTTTGATACTGTACCCCTGCTTTAAGTTGATTAGCAATAAAATCATCCAATGCTTTTTTTTTGCAAAGATTATCAGGGCAATTTGGACAGCTGTGAGAATGAAAGCCCTTAATTACCAGATGATTTTGTTCAAAATTTGCTGGATTTGTAATAATACTATTAAATACTGAGCTGCTATTTGTTACTTCTAAAATCCAATTGATGAAACATGTATTAGAATCAGAAATTATAATGCAGTCAACTTGATCCTTCTTTTGGCAAATGAACTTCAGGAGGTCAACCATCCCTTTAGTATATGGCATTGATTGCATAACATTTTTCATTTCAGATTCCTTGATTCCTTGGTCTCCAAAATAGGCAAAGATCTTTTGCATGTATTCATTCCAGTGTGTTCCATCATAGGTTTCACGAAGCCAATCTGGCAGCTTCTTTTCAGGGATACATTTGACAACCCAAGTGTCACTGTTTCCATCTACAATTGTGTGATCAAAATCAAAAACAAGTAAACTCTTCATTCTCTGGAAACTTTATTCTGTTTAAAACAAAACAAGGAGAGAATGAATGATTTGTGCATGGCTGAAACTCTCACGTTGATTATATTGCAAAATTATGGGCAACCCTCTACTCAACCAGACATTTATGATGCTGAGAAGTTCCACAACATAGATGAATAACTTGACACAACCCTTCTATTTTCTCTCTGTAAATTAGTTGATAAGGGAACTATGAAGTTGAGGGCAAATCCCATCCTACTTTGAGTATTTCATAGACAAATTAATAATCTGCGTGGGTTTCCTCCGGGTGCTCCGGTTTCCTCCCACAGTCCAAAGATGTGCGGGTCAGGTGAATTGGCTAAGCTAAATTGCCCGTAGTGTTAGGTAAGGGGTAAATGTAGGGGTATGGGTGGGTTGCGCTTCGGCGGGTCGGTGTGGACTTGTTGGGCCGAAGGGCCTGTTTCCACACTGTAAGTCTAATCTAATCTAAAATGATGCTACATGATAGAAACATGGAACTGTTACGTTTCATATTATGAAACCTCATTGTATGAAGTTATAGGTAAGCTGGATATCTGAATTTTTAAAAATTGAATTATATTAATTTTTTTGCATTGTTTTCTCAGCTTAATATGCCAATAATTCAAAAGTACAGACACCTGGAATACAGCCAGCTTCAAGGGAACTGGTTCATGTTTGTCTATATTACTTGTTGTCAGGCCTCTATTAAGACAAGTTCATTTGTTTAAAAGGGCCAAAACTGGAACAAGCTAGAACATGTTTATATATTACAATCATGACAATTTTTATCAGAACTAATGAAATAAAACTTGAAAAGAAAATATTTTAGAAAAAGGCCTGGATTTCAGCTGAGTCTGAATCACTCAGGGATCCTTTAAAAAAAAAGGTAGACACTTACTAATTCTGAAATTTACAATAGCATCCCTGCATTTTCCAGTTTTCATGTGTGCTTGAAAGTGTTGGAGTCATGAGCTTGCACCTCATACTCAGGAAGTGGCTGGCTCTGTTGCGAGAAAGGGGTGTCATACTCTTGTCCCATTTCATGGAGTTGGGCCAATTTTTTAAAATGTGCTGAGTCATCCAAGATGGAGGACAGGAAAAATTTGTGGCTGCAGCAGCCTGCTCCTTTTTTGAGGTATTTTAGGTGTTGGAGGTGATTTCTTTGAATCCCAGGAGCAGCAATAACTGTTCGATATGCTGTTGCATTGTTTTGGAACTTTGAAGAAAAAAAAGTCAAAACAACAGCACTTTTAAAAGGGAGAGGGACAGACAAAGGAAGTGCATGGTGAGGTCAGTGCAGGAGAGACAGAGAGAGAGAGAGAGAGAGAGAGAGAGAGAAAAAGAAAGAAAGAAAGAAACCCACACTGCTAACTGACACAGTAGTCAACCTGCACAGTTAACTGCCTTTGCTGTTTGAATTCATATATCACTGGACATCGGAGTGCGTCTGGGAAAATGAACAGTGAAATTCACAACTGATCTTGGAGGTATCTGTTCGGGACAGTACAGAAACAGGTAAGTGGATATTTTAAGTGTGGCCTTATAGTAAGTCTGCAGTAGTGAGTAGAGTGGGTTCTTTCTTGATTATATGTTAGATAGAGACATGTCTTTTGATTAAACTTAAAAATATAAGCCATAAGTATTAATTTAACCTGAAGCTGTGTTTTGTCGAGGAATAAGACAGTGCTATTTTCTGGGTCTGTAGATTGTGAAGGAGCAAAAATGGCCTTTAGTAGAGTGATATGCTCTTGTCCGATGTGGGAGTTTAGGAGAATTTATGTATTACTGAGGATTATATCTGCAATAAATGTGTTGGTTGCAAATCCTATCAGATCGAATGGATCAGTTGGAGAGACAGTTAGAGACAATGAGGAATTTACAAGAGTAAGGGGATGTGATGGATGGCAGTTAGAGGAAGAAGGAAAAGTTGCAGATGCAGTCACATAGATGGGTTACCTCCAATAAAAGTAAGAGAGGTACGCAGGTAGTGCAGGAGTCTTCTGTGGCAATCCCCTTTTTAAACAAGTTTGCTGTTTTGGAAAATGTTGGGGAACAGCCAAGTTTCTGGTATTCAGGCTGGCTCTAATGCAATGAGGGGTACATCGAGTTCCAAGAGATCGACTGTGTTAAGGGACTCTCTAGTCTGAGGTACAGACAGACGTTTCTTTGGCCAGCAGCGAAAACTCAGAATGGTATGTTGCTTCCTGGGTGCCAGGAATTTTGGTGTCATCTGCAAACTTACTAACTGTACCTCTCATGCTCGCATTCAAATCATTTATGTAAATGACAAAAAGTAGAGGACTCAGTACTGATCCTTGTGGCACTCCACTAGTCACAGGCCTCCAGTCTGAAAAACAACCCTCCACCACCACCCTCTGTCTTCTACCTTTGAGCCAGTTCTGTATCTAAATGACTAGTTCTCCCTGTATTCCGTGAGATCTAACCTTGCTAATCAGTCTCCCATGGGGAACCTTGTTGAACGCCTTACTGAAGTCCATATAGATCACATCAACCGTTCTGTCCTCATCAATCCTCTTTGTTACTTCCTCAAGAGGCCCAGTAATCACTTCTCTAGCTTCCCACAGAGTTCTAGGGTACACCTGATCAAGTCCTGGGAATTTATCCACCTTTATCCGTTTCAAGACACCCAGCACTTCATCCTCTGTAATCTGGACATTTTGCAAGATGTCACCATCTATTTCCCTACAGTCTATATCTTCCATATCCTTTTTTTACAGTAAATACTGATGCAAAATACTCATTTAGTATCTCCTCCATTTTCTGCGGCTCCACACAAAGGCCGCCTTGCTGATCTCTGAGGGGCCCTATTCTCTCCCTTTGGATTCTCCTTAATTCTATTTACCAAAGCTATCTCATGTTCCCTTTTTGCCCTCCTGATTTCCCTCTTAAGTATACTCCTTACTTCCTTTATACTCTTCTAAGGATTCACTCGATCTATCCTGTCTATATCTGACATATGCTTCCTTCTTTTTCTTAACCAAACTCTCAATTTATTTAGTCATCCAGCATTCCCTATACCTACCAGCCTTTCCTTTCACCCTAACAGGAATATACTTGCTCTGGATTCTCATTTTCCATTTTCCAGCTGTCCCTTTACTTAGGAACATCTGCCCCCAATCAGCTTTCGAAAGTTCTTGCCTAATACCGTCAAAAGTAGCCTTTCTCCAATTTAGAACTTCAACTTTTAGATCTGGTCTATCCTTTTCTATCATTATTTTAAATCTAATAGGATTATGGTTGCTGGTTGCAAAGTGCTGCCCCACTGACACCTCAGTCACCTGCACTGCCGTTTTTCCCAAGAGTAGGTCAAGTTTTGTACCTTCTCTAGTAGGTACATCTACATGCTAAATGAGAAAATTGTCTTGTACACACTGAACAAATTCCTCTCCATCTAAACCCCTAACACTATGGCAGTCCCAGTCTATGTTTGGAAAGTTAAAATCCCCTACCATAACCACTCTATTATTCTTACAGATAGCTGAGATCTCCTTACAAGTTTGTTTCTCAATTTCACTCTGACTATTAGGGAGTCTATAATACAACCCTAATAAGGTTATCATCTCTTTCTTATTTCTCCGTTTCACCCAAATAACTTCCCTGGATGTATTTCTGGGAATATCCTCCTCAGCCCAGCTGTAATGCTATCCCTTATCAAAAATGCCACTCCCCCTCCTCTTTTGCCTCCCTTTTTATCCTTCCTGTAGCATTTGTATCCTGGAACATTAAGCTGCCAGTCCTGTCCATCCCTGAACCATGTTTCTGTAATAGCTATGATATCCCAGTCTCATGTTCCTAACCATGCCCTGAGTTCACCTGCCTTCCCTGTTAGGCCCCTTGTATCGAAATAAATGCAGTTTAATTATTAGTCCTACCTTTTTCCTGCCTGTCCTGACTGTTTGACTCCCTTCTGTTCTCAACTGTACCAGTCTCAAATTGATCTCTTTCCTCACTATCTCCGTGGGATTCCCCCCCCCAACCGTACTAGTTTAAATCCTCCCGAGCAGCTCTAGCAAATTTCCCTGCCAGTAAATTAGTCCCCTTCCAACCTTCCAATTTAGGTGCAATCCGTCCTTCTTGCACAGGTCACTTCTACCCCAAAAGAGATTCCAATGATCCAAAAATATGAATCCTTCTCCCATACACCAGCTCCTCAGCCATGCATTCATCTGCTCTATCCTCCTATTTCTGCCCTCACTAGCTCATACCACCAGGAGTAATCCAGATATCACTATTCTCGAGGACCTCCTTTTTAAATTTCTGCCTAACTCTCTGTAATCTCGCTTCAGAATCTCAACCTTTTTCCTCCCTATGTCGTTGGTGCCAATGTGGACAATGACCACTTGCTGGCCACTCTCCCCCGTGAGAACGTTCTGCACCCTCTCTGAGACATCCTTGAACCTGGCACCAGGGATGCAACACACCATTCTGCTTTTTCACTGCTGGCCACAGAAACAACAATTAACTTATCTGATTCTGTACTGTAAACTTCGCCCAACAGTTCATCCAAGATCAGTTGTGAATTTCACTGTTTGTTAATTTTCCCAGATGCACTCCGATGTCCAGTGATACATGAACTCAAACATCAAAGGCAGTAAACGTGCAGGTTTTCTCTCTCTCTCTCTCTCCTGCAATGACCTCACCATGTGCTTCCTTTGTCTGCTCTTCTCCCTTTTAAACTGCTGTTGTTTTGACTTTTTTTCCCAAAGTTCCAAAACAATGCAACAGCATATAAAGCAGTAGTTGTTGCTCCTGGAATTCAAGGAAATCACCTCCAGCACCTAAAATACCTCAAAAAAAGGAGCAGCTGTTATTGCCAGAAACTTGGATTACCCATTTATATCAAAACAAATTTTAAAAAGCCATTGATAACTTTTCACTATCTTAAAAAGATTTCTTCTTACTACAGGCCAATAAAATATAAGAAAAGAATCAAGACTGGGCAACTACCACAATCTGCAACCTCATGATCTGGCATATCCCTCCTCAACCATTACTGTCAAGCCAGAGGATCAATCCTGATTCAATGAGAGTGCAGGAGAACATGCGAGGTGCAGCACCAGGCATTCCTAAAAAATGAAATGATAACATAGTGAAGCTCCCAAACAAGACTACTTGCATGCCAAACAGCATAAGCAGCAAGTTATTGACAGCACTTAGTGATCCCACAACTAATGGATCAATTCTAAGTTCTGTAGTCCTGCACATGTAGTCAGAAATGTTGAAGGACAATTAAACACTCACTAGTGGAGGAGTCTCCACAAATATGTCTTGGAAGAGGCCAGCATAACACTGCAAAAGATAAAGCTGAAGTATTCACAGCAATCTTCAGCCGGAAGTGCCAAGTGGATGATCCATTGCAGTCTCCTCAGGTTGTTCCCAGCACTACAGATCACAACCTTCAGTCAATTCAGTCCATGTTATATTGAGAAAAGATTGGGGCACTGGATACTGCAAAGGCTATGGGTCCTGGCAACATTCAAGCAATAGTACTGAAGGCTTGTGTTCCAGAACTTGCTGCTCACTTAACCAAGCTCTTACAGCACAGTTATAACACTGGCATATAATAAGCAGGATAAATACAACCCATCAGTCTACTGTCATCATCAGTGAAATGATGAGAGGGGTGAACCCATAGGATGTGACTGGCCCAGATGAAGTCTCTGATTGTGCATTTAAATCCTGTAAGGACCAGCTGGCAGGAGTATTTGCAAACATCTTTAACCTCCCTACTACAATACAAGTTTCCCACCGACTTCAAGAAGACCACTAACATCCCGATGCCAAAGGAACTACAGGCTATGTGCCTTAATGACTACTGCCTGGTGGCTTTGACATCCATCATTACGAAAAGCTTTGAGAGGTTAGTAATGGCACACATCAACTCCAGCCTTCCTAATTTCCTTGATCCATTACAATTCACCTACCATCATAATAAGTGCACAGTAGACACCCTGGCCCTACCCTCATTCCTGGAACATCTGGATAACAACAACACCTCTGTCAGATTCCTATTTTTTGATTTTTAGGTCTGCATTCAACATCATAATTCCAACAAAATTCATCTCTAAACTCTAAGACCTAGGATTGTGCTTCCCCCACTCCAACTGGATCCTCAACTTCCTGACCTATGGATTGCAAAGAATAGCAATAGGTGACAACACCTTCTCCACAATAATCCTCAATACTGGTGCCCTGCAAGGCTGTGTACATGGCCCCTTATTATAATCCTTATACACTCTGTGGAGTGTAGAGCCAAATTAAGTTCTAACTCTGTTTACAAATTTGCAGCTGACACCACCATAGTGGGTCGGATCTCAAATAATAACAAGACAGAGTACAGGAAAGAGATAGACAGCTTTGTAGCATGGCATAAAGACACCAATCTACCCCTTAATGTCAGCAAAATGAAGGAGCTGATCATCAACTTAAGGAAGCGGAGTGGAGGACCTGCTCCTGTCTGTACCAATGGTACTGAGGTGGAGGCGATCAAGAGCTTCAAGTTCCTCGGAGTAAACATCACCAATAATCTATCATGGTCCACTCACGTTGACGCTACAGTCAACAAAGCACACTGATGCTTCTTCTTCCTCAGAAGGCTAAGGAAATTTGGAATGTCCACATAGAAAGTATCCTATCTGAATGCATCACAGCTTGATACAGCAATAGCTTTGCCCACGACCACAAGAAATTACAGAGAGTTGTGAATGTAGCCTTGTCCATCACACAAAACAATCTTCCTTCCATTGATTCTGTCTACACTTCCCACTGCCTCCAGAAAGCAACCAACATAATCAACGACCCGTCCCACCCCGGTTACACTCTCTTCCACCCTCTTCCAACAGACAGAAGCTACAAAAGTTTAATACCAACAGATTTAAGAAACAGCTTCTTCCCTGCTGTTATCAAATTTGTGAACAGATCTCTCATATATTAGAGTTGATCGTTCACTGTGCATTCCCTGTAGCTGTAATACTATATTCTGCATTCTGTCCTTTTACTCTAACGTAATCATGTAAGGATAATTTGTTTCATTGGCACACCAAACAATACTTTTCACTGTGCATGGGACAATAATAAATCAAATCAAATCAAATCAAATCAACTGTGCTATCAAGCAGCATCTCCTCTCCAATAACTCGCTCAGTGATATCCAGTTTGACTTCCATCAGGGGCACTCTGCTCATGACCTCATTACAACCTTTGTTCAAACATGAAGAGAAGAGTCGAGAAAGCTGAATTTCAGCCTTTAACATCGAGGCCACATTCGGCTGAATGTGGCATCTAAAAGCCCTAGCAAAACTGGAATCAATGAGTATCAGGAGGCAAACTCTCTGCTGGTTGGAGTCATACCTGGCACATTGGAAGATGGTTGTGGTTGTTGAAGGTCAGTCATTTCAGCTTCAGGATATCTCTGTGGGAGTTCCTCAGCAGAGTATCCCAGACCCATGCATGTTCAGCTGCTTCATCAATGACCTTGTTTCCATCAAAAGGATAGAAGTGGGGATGTTCACTGATGATTGCACAATGTTCAGCACTTTGTCAGATACTAAAGTAGTCCATCTTCCAATGCAACAAAATCTCAACAATATTCAGGCTTGAGCTGACAAGTGGCAAGTAACATGCATGCCACATAAGTGCCACGCTATGACCATTACCAATGAGAAACAATCTAAGCATCTCCCCATGACATTCAATAGTGTTACCATTACTGAATGCCCCACTATCAACATCCTTAGGGTTACCATTTACCCTGAAACTCAGCTGGACCCACCACACAGTGGCTACAAAAATGGGTCAAACAATAGGAGTATTGAAGCAAGTAACTCACATCCTGACTCCCCAAAACTTGTCCATCTGCAAGGCACAAGTCAGGAGTGTGATGGGATATCCTCCACTTGCCTGGATGAATGCAGCTCTAACAACACCCAAGAAGCTTGACACCATTTTGCATAAAGCAGTCCACCTGATTGGCATCACATCCACAAACATCCACTCCCCCCACCACTGACACTGAGTAGCAGCAGTGTGTACTATCTATGAAATGCACTGCAGAACTTCACTGAAGATCTTCAGACAGCCCTTCCAAACCCATGACCACTTCCATCTAGAATGACAATGGCCAGCAGACCCTTGCAAACACATCACATGGAAGTTCTACTCCAAGCAATTCACCATCCTGACTTGGAAATTTATTACCATTCCTTCATTGTCACTGGGTAAATATCCTGCAATTCCCTTCTGAAAGGCATTTTGGGTCAATCAACAACTTGTGGACTGCAGCCGTTCAGGAAGGCAGTACACCATCAGTTTCTCAAGGGAGAGGAGGACAGGTAATAAATGCTGGCCAACCAGATAAGCTCACAATCCAAGAATGGATTTTAAAACAATTAATCATTTAGAGTCTGAATGCTTTGATTACCTGTATTTTTACAGCATAGTCTCGGATAAGTAACATACCATCTTCTTTCATTATTCAAAATGTCTTTTTCCAGTAATTTAATTTTTCACAAAGTCCACATTTTAATCCGTATGTGTTTATGAATTCATGTGGTCACCTAGAGCTCTTTCACATCTTTACCTCTGTCTGTTCATTCATTTGTTACCGTCTCACCATATCAGCAGTTTCTCTTCACTAATTGAAAGTTTGCTCGATTCAGTCGTCCAATACTTTAACCTGTCTACTCATAGCTTCATGTGCGCTGGTAGTATACTCAACCAGTAATACTTCAAATTTGTCTTAGTGATCAACTACTTTTGTACTTCAAGGTATCACAGGCTCCCTCAATTCTGCAGACGGTGTTGGTTGATCTGATTATTTGATTTTGGATGATTTGATTTCAATCAGCTCCCAAACATTCATCAAATTTTAATTCTTTCTCTTGTGGCCTCAAAAGTAATTTGCTGATCTTCATTAGTGCCTTTTAGAAAGCTACTCAATGTTACTGTGCGGTTTTGTTTAAATTTTCCAAATGTCTCCATCATCGGCAGATTAAATGTCTTTGCTGCAACATCACTCTTTCCACTTTTGCAAAATTCACAGTTTTTCGCTCTTCCCCCTCCATTACTACTTCAAATGGGAAAGTAAGTTTGAGCAGATCATAAAGAGTTTTGTAAAGAGATATAAATTAGACTAAATGAGCAGGAAAGGAAAATGTGAAATGTGGGAAAATGTGGGGTTCCTCACTTTGGCAGAAAGAATATAAAAACAGAATATTACTTAAATTTACAGAGACTTCATATGTATCATAGAATCCCTACCATGTAGTAACAGGCAATTTGGCCCATCAAGTTCACACAGACCCTCCAAGAAGCATCCCACCCAGACCTATCCCCCTACTCTATCCCGATAGCCCTGCATTTCCCATGGCTAATGCACCTACCCTGCACATTCCTGGACACCGGGGGCAATTTGGCACGGCCAAATTTATTCTCTGAAAGGATTTCATCTTTGGAATTACTTCACTGAGCTGTGGAGGTTGGGTCATTGAATAATATTCAGGGCTGGTTTTGGAAAGTTTTTATACGACAAAGGGTGCCAAGGGTCATCTCGTAGGAGTTAAGATCAATATCAGATCAACTTTATTGAATGGTGGAGGTAAGAATGGGAGTCAATGTTTACCATGTTAGTTTTTTTAAAACATTGAAGCAAACATGCAAAATCAGTCATGATGGCAGTTACTATATACTAGCACCTTAAATGGAACATTGCTTTTGAGATCAGAAAATTGGCCACGCTTAAAATAAAAATCATGTCTTACGGCCAAAAAGAAAATTTATGGTGGAGCTGGCTGAAAGGAATGAAAGGCTATTCCTGATCATATTTCTTTTGATCTTATGTTAAGAATGTCTCCATGTGACTGACATACATTGATTTTCAGCACATGACTGCGTGTAGCAGTAAAATGTGGTAACGCCAGAATACAACAATTATTTCCCAACCCTTTTTAAACACTACAACAATGTCAGATCCAGGCTATATGTTTATACAACAATCTGATAGTAATTCAAATAATGCAACAATAATACTCTAATCGTTTCCGCAAACATTTGACTTTGGTTTTGGTCACACAGCTCTTCATACTGATGACTCTGGGTAGGCCCGAAAAAGAACCTTACAATCTTCAGTTTCCTTGTATAGACACACTGAAGGAAGTATGTTTAAAAATAAATGTGCAGCATATAGTATAAGCTATTATTAACCCGTATGATCGCTACCGTCTGCAGTAAGCTATTTCGTTAAGTTTTCTGAAATAATCAATTTCTGTACCTGGGAGGGACTGACAGTTTTTAAAAGGCACAACGGTCTAAGCACGAGATACCTCTGTTAATGTCCAGAAGATGCTCATTGAACACTGTGCCCCCAGGCTGAAGGAAATCCCGCTCTGCTCCGCTCCACTTCCACACACCGTCCAGCGGCGGCGCTAACGAGCAGCCTGAGGACCGGCCCGGAATATGCGCACAGTCCACTCAGGTGGACTGGGTGCGAGCTGCCGCCGCTCGCTGGTTACCATAGTAACGGAAACGCATTCGACTGGAAGTCCTTCTTCACACTTCCGGCGTTGTTGCTGGGCAACCGTGGGAAAGGAACACGCGAAAGGGTTGCTGCGAGCTAAATGAAAGAGGTTATCGATGGCCGTAGCCGCAAAATAACTTTCGATTCATGTTTTGCTTTCATTAAGTAAATGGCGACAGCTGCTAACATCACGCCCCTGAGCCGAAGACCGATGAGTACCTCTAGTTCCAGTTCCAGTGAGTTTATTTTAATTGAAAGAATCAACTTGCCGCACAGGATGTTGCTAAGTAAGAGCTTATGGTGGTAGGGGCAAGAGACTGCCAAGAATAAAGGATTAGCTAAATGGAGAAGGCAGAAAGTAGGGTTAAAAAGGACTTTTTCAGTATGGCAACGGTGACCAGTGGAGACTACTGGAGCAAGGGTCATTGTTGGGGCCACAACTATCACGTTATAACGATTAACGATCTGGATGAAGGAACTGAGAGGCATTGTTGCGAAGTTTGCTGATGATATGAAGATAGGTGTAGGGGACAGGTGTTGTTGAACAGGCAAGAACGCTGTAGAAAGACTTGGACGGGCTAGGAGACTGTGGTAAAGAAGTGGCAATTGAAATACAATGTGGGAAAGTGTGAGGTTATGCACTTTGGTCAGAAAAATATAGGCGTAGACTATGTTACAAATGGGAAAAAGCTTTGTAAATCTGAAGCATAAAGGGGTTTGGGAGTCTGGGTGCAGGATCCTTTTAAGTTTAACATGCAACTTTTAATTGGCAATTAGGAAAGTAAGTGCAATGTTAGTATTCAATTTAAGAAAGCTAGAATATAAGTGCAGAGACGTACTGCTGAGGCTGTATCTGGTTGTACTACATTTGGAATATTGTGAGCAATTTTGGTCCCCATATATAAAGAAGAATGTACTGGCATTGGAGAGAATATAGAGGAGGTGTACAAGAATGATCCTGGGGATGAACAACTTGCCATGTAAGGAGCAGTTAAGGACCCTGGATCTGTGTTGTTGGAATTTAGAAGGATGAGGGGGATTTGACTGAAACTTACAGAATTCCGAGGGGCCTGAATGGAGTGGATATGGAGAAACTATTTCCACTTGTAAAAGAAACAAGGATCTGAGGGCATAGCCTCAGAGTGAAGGCACAACCCTTTTGAACGTGAGAAGTTTTGGCAAGTAGGATCAAGGAAAACCCTAAAGCTTTCCACAGGTATGTCAGGAATAAAAGAATGACCGAGTGAGATTAGGGCCTATCAAGTACAGTAGTGGCAAGTTGTATATTAGACTGTTAGACTGTTAGGCTGTTAGACTGATGGGATTGAGGTTCATAAGGAGGAGGTGTTAGCAATTCTGGAAAATTTGAAAATAGATCAATCCCCTGGGCTGGATGGGATTTACCTTAGGATTCTCTGCGAAGCTCAGGAAGAGATTGCAGAACCTTTGGCTTTGATCTTTATGTTGTCATTGTCCATAAGAATTGTGCCAGAAGACTGGAGGATAGCTGTTCAAGAAGGGGAGTAGAGACGACCCTGGTAATTGTAGACCAGTGAGCCTTAATTAAGTTATGGGTAAAGTTTTGGAAAGGAATAATTTGATTAGTGATAGTCAACACAGTTTTGTAAAGGGTGGGTCATACCTCGCAAACATTATTGAGTTCTTTGGGAAGGTGACCAAACAGGTGGATGAGGGTAAAGCAGTTGATGTAGTGTATTTGGATTTCTGTAAAGGGTTTTATGAGGTTCCCCATGGTAGGTTATCGCAGAAAATACAGAGGAATGGAATTGTGTGATCTAGCGGTATGGATCAGAAATTGGCTAGCTGAAAGAAGACTAGGTAGTGATTGATGGGATATGTTCATCCTGGAGTTCAGTTAATAGTGGTGTATTACAATTATCTGTTTTGGGGCCACTGTTGTTTGCCATTTTTATAAGTGACCTGGATAAGAGCTTGAAGGATGGGTAAGTAAATTTGCGGGTGACACTAAAGTCGGTCGAGTTGTGGACAGTGTGGAAAGATGTTGCATTTTACAGAGGGACATAGATAAGCTGCAGAAATGGACTGAGAGGTGGAAAATGGTGTTTAATGCACAAAATTTGATTCACTTTGGAAGGAGTAACAGGAACACAGAGAACTGGGCTAATGGTAAGATTCTTGGTAGTGTGGGTGAGCACAGAGATCTCTATGTCCATGTACATAGATCCCTGAAAGTTGCCATCCAGGTTGATAGGGTTGTTAAGAAGGCATATGGTATATTAGCATTTATTGGTAGAAGGATTGTGATTCAGAGCCATGAGGTCATGTTACAGCTGTGTAAAACTCTGGTGCGGCCGCATTTGGACTATTGCATACAGTTCTGGTCGCCACATTATAGGAAGGATGTGGAAGCATTGGAAAGGGTGCAAGGGACATTTATCGGATGTTGCCTGGTGTGAATGGAAGGTCTTATGAGTGAAAGAGGTAAAAACAATGACTGCAGATGCTGGAAATTAGATTCTGGATCAGTGGTGCTGGAAGAGCACATCAGTTCAGGCAGCATCCAAAGTGCAGCGGAATCGACATTTCGGGCAAAAGCCCTTCAGGAATAAAGGCAGTGAGCCTGAAGTGTGGAGAGATAAGCTAGAGGAGGGTGGGGGTGGGGAGAAAGTAGCATAGTGTTCAGTGGGGGAGGGGATGAAGGTGATAGGTCAGGGAGGAGAGGGTGGAGTGGATAGGTGGAAAAGGAGCTAGGTAGGTCGGACAAGTCATGGGCACAGTACTGAGCTGGAAGTTTGGAACTAGGGTGAGATGGGGGAAGGGGAAATGAGGAAACTGTTGAAGTCCACATTGATGCCCTGGGGTTGAAGTGTTCCGAGGTGGAAGATAAGGCGTTCTTCCTCCAGGCATCTGGTGGTGAGGGAGCGGCAGTGAAGGAGGCCCAGGACCTCCATGTCCTTGGCAGAGTGGGAGGGGGAGTTGAAATGTTGGGCCACGGGGCGGTGTGGTTGATTGGTGCGGGTGTCCTGGAGGTGTTCCCTAAAGCACTCTGCTAGGAGGCGCCCAGTCTCCCCAATGTAGAGGAGACCGCATTGGGAGCAACCGATACAATAAATGATATTAGTGGATGTGCAGGTAAAATTTTGATGAATATGGAAGGCTCCTTTAGGGCCTTGGATGGAGGTGAGGGAGGAGGTGTGGGCACAGGTTTTACAGTTCCTTCGGTGGCAGGGGAAAGTGCCGGGGGGAGGGTGGGTGGTAGGGGGGGCATGGACCTGACCAGGTAGTCATGGAGGGAACGGTCTTTGCAGAAGGCAGAAAGGGGTGGGGAGGGAAATATATCCCTGGTGGTGGGGTCTTTTTGAAGGTGGCGGAAATGTCGGCGGATGATTTGGTTTATGCGAAGGTTTGTAGGGTGGAAGGTGAGCACCAGGGACGTTCTGTCCTTGTTACGGGTTGGAGGGGTGGAGTCTGAGGGCGGAGGTGCGGGATGTGGACGAGATGTGTTGGAGGGCATCTTTAACCACGTGGGAAGGGAAATTGCGGTCTCTAAAGAAGGAGGCCATCTGGTGTGTTCTATGGTGGAACTGGCCCTCCTGGGATCAGATACGGCGGAGAAATTGGGAATACGGGATGGCATTTTTGCAAGAGGTAGGGTGGGAAGAGGTGTAATCCAGGTAGCTGTGGGAGTCGGTGGGTTTGTAAAAAATGTCAGTGCCAAGTTGGTCGTCATTAATGGAGATGGAGAGGTCCAGGAAGGGGAGGGAGGTGTCCGAGATGGTCCAGGTAAATTTAAGGTCAGGGTGGAATGTGTTGGTGAAGTTGATGAATTGCTAAACCTCCTCGCGGGAGCACGAGGTGGCGCCAAAGCAGTCATCAATGTAGCGGAGGAAGAGGTAGGGAGTGGTGCCAGTGTAATTACGGAAGATCAACTGTTCTACGTAGCCAACAAAGAGATAGGCATAGCTGGGGCCCATACATGTGCCCATGGCTACCCCTTTGGTCTGGAGGAAGTGGGAGGATTCAAAGGAGAAATTGTTAAGGGTGAGGACCAGTTCGGCCAGTGGAAGGGTACTGTTGGGGACGTCTGGAGAGGAAAAAAGTGGAGGGCTTGGAGGCCCTGGTCATGGCGGATGGAGGTGTAGAGGGATTGGATATCCATGGTGAAGATGAGGCATTGGGAGCTGGGGAAACGCAAGTCTTGGAGGAGGTGGAGGGCGAGGGTGGTGTCTCGAACGTATGTGGGGAGTTCCTGGACTAGGGGGAATAGGACAGTGTTGAGGTAGGTAGAGATGAGTTCAGTGGGGCAGGAGCATGCTGAGACAATGGGTCTGCCAGGGTGGTCAGGCTTGTGGATCTTGGGAAGGAGGTAGAACCGCGTAGTGCGGGGTTCCTGGACTATGAAGTTGGAAGCTGTGGGTGGGAGATCTCCTGAGGTGATGAGGTTCTATATGGTCTGGGAGATGATGGTTTGGTGATGGGGGGTGGGGTCATGGTTGAGGTGGCAGTAGGAAGAGGTGTCCTCGAGTTGGCGTTTGACTTCAGCGGTGTAGAGGTCAGTGTGCCAGACTACCACTGCGCCCCCTTTATCTGCTGGCTTGATGGTGAGATTGGGATTGGAGCAGAGGGATTGGAGGGTTGCGCGTTGTGAGGGTGAGAGGTTGGTGTGGGGAAGGGGGGTAGACAGGTTGAGGCAGTTAATGTCCCGGCGGCAGTTTGAAATGAAGAGGTCGAGGGCAGGTAATAGGCCAGCGCGTGGTGTCCAGATGGATGCAGTGTGTTGGAGGTGGGCGAAGGCATCCTCGGAAGATGGGCGGGAATCCTGATTGTGAAAGTAAGCTCGGAGGCGGAGGCAACGGAAAAATTGTTCGACGTCACAGTGTGTATTAAATTCATTGATGTGTGGACAGAGGGGGATGAAGGTGAGTCCTTTGCTGAGGACTGATCATTCGTCCTCAGTGAGGGGGAGGTCTGGAGGGATGGTGAAAACACGGCAGGGCTGGGAGCTGGGATCTGGTGTGGGTGTGGAGCTGGGAGTGGGGTCGGAGCCAGTAACTGGAGTGGGTGTGATGGTGGGGGGAGTGAGGGTGGAGTCATGAGCAGGGGTGGTGTTCCCCTCAGGATTCTGGGGCACGGGGATAGTGACAGTGGGGTCTGTGGGGGGCATGTCAGCAGGTGAGTGGTGCTGGTGGGGGCGGAAGTGGTGGTGACCACAGCAGTAGGGGTGGCGGAAGTCACTGAGCATATGATAGCAGCGAAGATGTGAGGGGCGGACGTGATGTCACGTGTGATGCATGAGGAATTGTGAGGGGCGGAAGTGGCTGTGGGAGTGGCCATGATGGGAGCGGAAGTGACATCATCAATCAGCGTGGGGATGGTAGCTGCATCAGCCACATGGCTCATGGTGTCTGAGTCATGTCCGAGGCCAGGGGAATCTTCTGGAATGTTTGAGAAGTGCTGGTTGTGGAGGTGGGTGGATAAAAGTTTGTTGTACTTACAGTTTTTGATGTTTGAGATGGAATTGAAATACTGTTTGTTGAGAGTATGAATTCTCCTGAGGATGTAGTACAGAGTGGGTCCTTTGCAATTCTGAGAAAGTGTGGCCCTCAGCTGAGGCACGGCTGACTGTAGAGAGGTTAGGTGCTGGCGCATTGCTGCAAGCGTGGAGTGGAGGATCCTGAAGGAGAACTGTTGCTGGTGTTTTTGAATCTGTAGTCTGTACTGTTTGTCCTGTTCGGGTCCAAACTCTGCTAGTTTAAAGGTGGTCCAGAGTGAAAGGCTGAGGGACTTGAGGCTGTTTTTGTTAGTTAGAAGAAGGTGAAGAAGTGACTTAATAGAGACACACAAGATGATCAGAGGATAAGATAGGGTGGACAGTGAGAGCCTTTTTTCTTGGATAGTGATGGTTAGCTTGGTGGTAAATAGCTTTAAATTGGGGGGTGATAGATAGAGGACAGAAATTGAAGGTAGATTCTTTACTCAGAGAGTAGTAGGTGCGTGGAATGCTTTGCCTGCAACAATAGTTGATTGGCCAACTTTAAGGACGTTTAAATGGTCATTGGATAAATATATGGATGATAATGGAATAGTGTAAGTTAGATGGGCTTCAGATCGCTATCACAGGTTAACGCAATATAGAGGGCTGAAGGGCCTGTACTGCACTGTATGGTTTTTGTTCAATGTTCTAAGATGAGGAAGTATTACTTTAGCCAGAAGGTGGTGAATCTGGGGACCTCATTGCTGCAGAAGGCTATGGAAGCCAAGTTATTGAGTGTACTTGAGATGGAGGTAGATAGATAGGTTCTTGATTATTAATGGGACCAAGGGTTATGGGAGAAAGCAGGAGAATGGGGGTGAGAAACCATGATCAAATGGCAGAGCAGACTCTATGAGCTGACTGGACTAATTGTACTTCTAAATTGTATGAACTTAATTGTTGCATTGGTGCCAGATAGCATGGATTTGGCATGCATCCTATAAAGCGAGACTCTTGTGGCATGGTGGTAATACTTCTGAGCGTGGTGCTGGAAAAGCACAGCAGGACAGGCAGCATCTGAGAAGCAGGACAGTTGACGTTTCGGGCGAAAGCCCTTCATCAGGAATGAGGCTTGTGAGCCAGGAACTGCAGGATCTGGAAATTTGAAACGTTCTGTTGAGTTGTTAATTATCACTCCTGGTTTTGTTTTATTTAAATTCACAAATCACCCACCAGATAATGTGTTCAGTATCTGAAGCATGTGGCTCAGCATGATATCACACTGAGGCTTGCTCAGTTTTTTGTTTCTCCATCATTCCACTGGATTCATGAAAGCCCTGAAAATGATATCCATGAACTATGTCATGCTTTGTTGTTGAAGGACAACTGACAATGTTTATGCGTGTGTACATTCACCTTGAGAAAATATGCTTTAAAATACTATAACTGTTGATATTATTAGTATTTTTGTGTGAACGTTGTTGACTCATGTAAAACAGAAGTTGTACTCTACTCAAATGAATAATTTTATGATCAGTCAATATGGCTTGAATGAAATATTTCAGAAATTACAAACAAATGACCAGAATTTCTATAGGAATTTGATAGAACAGAGTAGAGTTAGCTATCATTTTAGAATTGCAGCTGCATTCTCAAAAAGTGAGAAGGTTGCACTTGACTTAATATAGTAACTAGACCATGCCTTTTGCACTGAAAATTGTTCCAAATCAGAAATGCTTAACCAGACTACAAAAATTTCTTGCATTAAATTTTAAATTAGTTGTCAGATCCAGGATAAAAGCAATCAATCATTAATCAATCTGTAAATTTTATTGATGGAAAAGCAGATTAATTTTTCACAACACCTGTGCATAGTCCAGGATGTCTAACAGCCCACCAGAATCACTGATTTGCAAGAATTTTACTGGCTGTTGTGATGCTATGTGCCTTTAAGGGGATTTATTTTGTCCTGGTTCTCTTGAAGAGAGGTGTTGTCAATGTGTCTTGGCTCTATGGAAAGCAGAGTAAATAGCTTTGGCTTTTTACAAATTAGACCAAGGAAGCATGAGTGTGAGGACTCAGGCCCACAAAGGTTTAGGGTTTTAGTGTTTACTTTCAATATTTGAAGTTGAGGTTTTTTTGAAGTTGAAGCTGTTTTCTCTCTGCTGCAAAAGCTTGAGTTCTCTCTCTGCTGCTAGATTCGTTCTGTTGGTGTTCCTTTCTCTTGGACTGGAGGAGATATCAAGTGAACAAATCTGTTTTGTTGAATTTGCCTTAACTAAGATGTACTTGGTATGGTATGCTGCTATATTGGAACAGTGAATGAGTAGTAGTTAAAAAATGTTATTTTGTAAAGTACTTTCATACATTTTTAAGGTTGTTCCAATTTTTTTTTGTTTGTGTTTAAATGTCGTGTAAGAATAAAATGTGTTTTGCTTCAAATCTAGTGGTGTGATCAACCAAATCACATCTAGAACACAGCGCCTTACACATGCCTTTAAATAAAATAAAAGTTAGGGTTGAGACTATTCTCCTTGATATATTTTGAGGGGGTTTGGTCTGGTCCATAACATTAATAAATAACTTAATCTTACAGCTATAATAACATCTTATGTCGCATAACAATATGAGTGCAAATGTGCAAGATGGATCAAGGCAACCATTTTTGCTTTGGGATGTTATTTTATCCACTGGATGTCACTGAAGATGAGCATTTATTCACCATTCCTGAATGGATTGAAAGCTATTTCACAGCAGAGTTAAGAGGCAAAAATATTTGAGTTTCTGTTATCAAATGTAAGCCATGTAACTTTCTTCCTTAAAGAACATCACTGAAGAGTGTGATTTTGAACAATAATAGTACCATGGTCACTGATATAGATATTAGCTTTATATTTCAGATTTATTAAATTAATTTAAATTGCAGAAGTTGCTGTGGTGAGATTTCTAATCATGTACCCAAAGCATTAGCTTGGACCTCTGGATGACTAGTCTTGTGACATTATCATTACGCTGTCACTGACGTATTATCCAATCATCCTTGAAAAGGCTTCTTGAATAGTAACATGAAGGTACTTCCACTGGAGGAGAACTGGAAGAAATATAGAAAATGGGAGCAGGATTGGGCCATTTGGCTTTTTGAATCTGCACAGCCATTCAATATGATCATCCCTGATCATTCAACTCAGTATCCCATTCCCACTTTATCCCCACAACTTTTGATCCTTTTAGCTCTAATACCTATATCCAACATCTTGAAAACATACTATTTTGGTCTCAATCACTTTCTGTGGCAGAGAATTTCACATACTCACTACTGCTGCGGTGAAGAAATTTCTCCTAATCTCCATCCTAAATGGCCTACCGTGTATCCTTAGAATGTTATCTTTGGTCCTGGACACCCCAGTTTTATTCTTGCATTTACCCTGTCTCATTCGATTAGAATTTTAAAGCTTTCAACGAGGCCTCCGCTCATTGTTCTTAACTTCAGTGAATATAACCAATCCAGTCTCTTCATATGTAAGTCCTGCCATCTCAGCGATCATTCAAGTAATCCTTCATTGTATTCCCTCCATAGCCAATCCTCAGATACCAATGCACCAGATGTGGGCTCACCAAGACTCTGTACAATTGCAGCAAGATATTCCTGCTCCTTTATGTAAACCCGTTCACTATGAAGGTCAATGTACCATTTGTCTTCACCACTTGCTGCACCTGCATGTTTCAGTGACTGGTGTTCAAGAATGCTCAGGTCTCACTGCATCTCCCCTTTCCCAACCGAAGTGGATAACTTCATATTTATCCACATTGTATTTCATCTGCCATACATTTGCCAATTCATTCAACTTGCCCAAATCACACTGAAGCATCTCTGTGTCCTCCACATAGTTCAACCTCTCGCCCATCTTTTTGTTGGCTGCAAACATAAAGATATGAAATATAATTACCAAATTTAATCATTAATATATTTTGAGTGGGGGTCCAAACACTGATCCCTGCAGTATTCCACTGGTCACTAGCTACTGCTTGGAAAATGACTTGTTTATTCCTACACTTTCTTTCCTGTCTGCTAACCAGTTGTCTCTCAATATATATTAAACTCAATTCCATGCACTTTAAGGCAGTGATTTTCCTTATACCTGCTGCACTTGTCCTGCCAGTAGTTGAGATTGTAGCTTTGAGAGGTATTCTTGAATAAGTTTTGTAAGTTGACATGCTCACAATTTGCTAATGTGGAGAGAGTGACTGTTTGACTTGGTGAGTGGGGTGGTCATCCCAGATAAAGTTGAATTTTTTTTGAGTATTCGTACAGGTGCATTCTTGACTTGTGTTTTGTAGTGGCTGTAAATGATACCCTTCTAAAACTATTTTTACTATTTTCATTTTTACCCAAGTTACTGCTGTAACAATTTCAATCTCCCATAACAACAAAGAATATAGATCCTTATCTTAGCAGTGAAGAAGTATGAAGGAATGGAAGTTATTTTATAATGGTGTTTTGTCCTATTCCAAGAAGATAATCCCAAAAGTTTTAGACAGATACAGGACTGTTTTTTTATTTGTACATTAAATGTATTTCTCAGATCTTGCTGTGTTGTGAAATGATACATTGCTGGGTCAGTAGAGAGGCTATAGTGAACACAATTATTAGGAGCACAAGTAGGCCATTTGGGTCTTGAAGCCTGCTCCATCATTAAATTAGGTTATGGTTGATGAGATTGTGCCCTCTATTTCACTTTGCTGTATGCTGTCTAACCTTGACTCCTTGATCCAAATTTGATAATTTCAGACTCTTGAATATGTTCAGTGACCCCGCGTCTACTCCATAGAGAAGAAAATTCTACAGACAAACAACTGAATGGAAAAAGTTGTTCCTAATCACAGTCTTAAATGGGAGTCTCCTAGTTTTTAAACTGTAACCGTTTGTTCTCAACTTTCTGTCAAGGATTACAGTTCACTTAAGTTCATTTTACCTCATTAAATGAAACAGTTATGAGTGGTAGCCTGTGTACTAAATTGTCACAAAGCTGAAGTTAAATTGTACTTCTGCCCATGTTATACTGCTTTCAGCTAATAATCAAGGGTTGGCTATGCCCCATATTTCAAGTAAATCAGTGTAGGTTAATTCAAGGTCTCAAATATACCAGAGATTAAACCACAGATATAGCTAGTAGACTGTGATCCTTTTCCACAAAATTCCTCAAACAATGTGACTAGCATGACGACTCGCTATGATTAAATGAATATTTGGATCACTGACAGGAACCTGAGGGTGTTAGTCAATGGTACTTATTCTAATGTGCAGTTTTAAATCGTGTCATTCTTTTGTTTATGCATTACAGGTAGAATATCTTCAGTCCTGAACACCAATGAGTGTGTACCAAGGTGTCATGAACACAGTGATTTTCAAAAGATGGAAAGTAAGTTGCATGGAATATTGGAAAATACAAGGCAATGCATAGCTATATTCAAGTACTCATCTAGATGCCTTTTAAATGGTATAATAGTGCTCACTTTCACCACCTCCTCTAGCAGCTCATTCCATACATGTACCACTCTCTGCATGAAAAAGTTGCTCCTCAGGTCCCTTTTAACTTTCTCCCCTTTCTCCTTAAACCTATGCCCTCTGGTTTTGGCTTCCCCTACTCTGGGGGAAAAAAAGACCTTGGCTATTCGCCCTATCCATGCCCTCATGATTTTTATAAACATCTCTAAGATCATTCCTCAGCCTCTGATATTTCAGGGAAAAAATGCTCCAGCCTTTTCAGCCTCTACTTACGCCGCAAACCCTCCAATCCTGGCAACATTGTTGTTGATCTTTTTTGAACCCTTTCAAGTTGAACAACATATTTTCTACAACAGGGAAACTCTAATTTAATGTACGATTCTAAAATTAGCCTCACCACTGTCCTGACAGCCACAACATGATGTCCCAATTCCTATGCTCAGTGCACTAACCAATGAAGGCAAGTGTGTCAAACACACCTTCCCAACCCTGTCTACCTGTGACTCCGCTTTCAAGAAACAATGTACATGCACCTCTAGATCTTTTTGTTCGGCAGCAATCCCTGGGTACCTACCATTAAGTGTATAACTTTCTGCCCTGGTTTGCCTTACCAAAATGCAATGCTTCACAATTATCTAAATTAAACTCCATCTGCCACTCCTCGGCCTATTGGCCCATCTGATTAAAGTCCTGTTGTACTCTGAGATAATCTGAAGTATCCAATTGGCTAGCTCCCCCAGATTCCAAATGGCCTAACCATGCTAACTAGTCTGCCAAGGTGAGCCTTGTCAAATACCTTGCTGAAATTCATATAGACAATTCATGCCTTCATCAATCTTCTTTGTCATCTCTTCAAAGAACTCAACCAAGTTAGTGAGACATGATTTCCCATGCACAAAGCTAAGTTGACTATCACTAATCAGTCCTTGTCTTTCCAAAAACATGTAAATCCTGTCCCTCAGAATCCTCTCCAACAACTCTCCCACAACTGACATCAAACTCACCAGTCTAAAATTCCATGGCTTTTCCTTATCACCTTTCTTAAAGAATGGCACCACATTAGCCAGTCTCCAGTCTTCCGGCACCTCACCCATGGCTGTCGATGATACAAATATTTCAACAAGGGACCCACTAATCTCTTCACAATTTCCCACAAATTTAGCCAATTAAGTATTCCTTGAAGTATGTTCACTGTTGTAACATCTGAGGTGGTGCACCAAATTTGTGCCAGCAAGTTTCTACAAATAGTAATACTGTAATCATCAGAAAATCTGTTTTAGTATTGTTGTTCAAGTAGTATGTGTTGGCAAGGACCCATTACGAGTAAGTAGGGTCTCCATTTGACCTTGGAGTATACTCTTAAATGGTTGCTGTGGTTATGGGCATGTTCACCGAGCTGGGAAGTTGATCGGCAGACATTTTATCTCCTGTCTGCTAAACAACTTCCTAGCCTGGTGAATGTACCCACAACCACGGCAATTGACAACTGAGCTACAGATTTTTATGCAAACCTTGAACTATTAAATCGTACAACTACTTTGGGCAGTTCTTTAAGTTTTTTTTTGCTGTACACAAACTGCTTAGGAACCTAGACATCCATACATGTTCCTCAATCCACCACGTCTCTTCAAGTTTATTCATTCAGATATTAAGATATGACCAGGGTGTTAAAAGTTCTCTATGTTGAATAAGAAAAATCTGCAGAAGGTCATAGAGTTATAGAGGTGAACAGCATGGAAACAGACCCTTCGGTCCAACCTAGTCCCACCTGCCAGCACCCGGCCCATATTCGTCCAAACTCTTCCTGTTCAGATACCCATCCAAATGTCTCTTAAATGTTGTAATTGTACCAGCCTCTACCACATGCTCTGGGAGCTCATTCCATACACATACCACCCACTGCGTGAAAAAGCTGCCCCTTAGGTCTCTTTTATATCTTTCCCCTCTCACCCTAAAACTATGCCCTCTAGTTCTGGACTCCCTGACCCCAGGGAAAAGACTTTGTCTATTTATCCTATCCATGTCCCTCATAATTTTGTAAACCTTTATAAGGTCACCACTCAGCTTCCGATGCTGCAGGGAAAACAGCCCCAGCCTGTTCAGCCTCTCTCTCTATAGCTCAAATCCTCCAGCCCTGGCAACATCCTTGTAGATCTTTTCTGAACCCTTTTAGGTTTCACAACATCTTTCCGATAGGAAGGAGACCAGAATTGCATGCAATATTCCAACAGTAGCCTAACCAATGTCGTGTACAGCCGCAGCTTCTTCACTATCCTATCTACCTGCGACTCCACTTTCAAGAAGCTATGAACCTCCACTCCAAGGTCTCTTTGTTCAGCAACACTTCCTAGGAACTTACCATTAAGTGTATAAATCCTGCTAAGATTTGCTTTCCCAAAATGCATCACCTTGCATTTATCGGAATTAAACTCCATCTGCCACTTCTCAGCCCATTGGCCCATCTGGACAAGATCCTGTCGTAATCTGAGATAATCCTCTCCGCTGTCCACTGCACCTCCAATTTTGGTGTCATCTACACGCTTACTGATTGTGCCTCTTATGCTTGCATCCAAATCATTTTTGTAAATGACAAAATGTAGAGGACCAAGCACTGATCCTTGTCGCACTCCACTGGTCACAGGCCTCCAGTCTGAAAAACAACCCTCCACCACCACCCTCTGTCTTCTACCTTCTGTATCCAAATGGCTAGTTCTCCCTATTTTCCATGAGATGTAACCTTGCTAATCAGTCTCCCATGGGGAACCTTGTCGAATGCCTTACTGAAGTCCATATAGATCACATCTACTGCTCTGCCCTAATCAATCCTTTTTTTTACTTCAAAACGCTCAATCGAGTTCATGAGACATGATTTCCCACCCACAAAGCCATGTTGACAATCCCGAATCAGTCCTTGCCTTTCCAAATATATGTATATCCTGTCCCTCAGGATTCCCTCCAACAACTTGCCCGCCACGGAGGTCAGGCTCACCGGTCTATAGTTCCCTGGCTTGTCTTTACCACCTTTCTTAAACAGTGGCACCACATTTGCCAACCTCCAGTCTTCCGGCACCTCACCCATGACTATCGATGATACAAATATCTCAGCAAGAGGCCCAGCAATCACTTCTCTAGCTTCCCACAGAGTTCTCGGGTGCACCTGATCAGGTCCTGGGGATTTATCCACCTTTAACCGTTTCAAGACATCCAGCACTTCCTCCTCTGTAATATGGACATTTTGCAAGATGTCACCATCTATTTCCCTACAGTCTATATCTTCCATATCCTTTTCCACAGTAAATACTGATGCAAAATATACATTTAGCATCTCCCCCATTTTCTGTGGCTCCACACAAAGGCCGCCTTGCTGATCTTTGAGGGGCCCTGTTCTCTCCCTAGTTACCCTTTTGTCCTTAATATATTTGTAAAAACCCTTTGGATTCTACTTAATTCTATTTGTCAAAGCTATCTCATGTCCCCTTTTTGCCGTCCTGATTTCCCTCGTAAGTATGCTCCTACTTCCTTTATACTCTTTGAAGGATTCACTCGATTTATCCTGACGTATGCTACCTTCTTTTTCTTAACCAAACCTTCAATTTCTTTAGTCATCCAGCATTCCCTATACCTACCAGCCTTCCCTTTCACCCTGACAGGAATATACTTTCTCTGGATTCTTGTGATCTCATTTCTGAAGGCTTCCCATTTTCTAGATGTCCCTTTACCTGCAAACATCTGCCTCCAATCAGCTTTCGAAAGTTACTGTCAAAATTGGCCTTTCTCCAATTTAGAACTTAACTTTTAGATCTGGTCTATCCTTTTCCATCACTATTTTACAATGAATAGAATTATGGTTGCTGGCCTCAAAGTGCTCCCCCACTGACACCTCAGTCACCTGCCCTCCTTATTTCCCAAGAGTAGGTCAAGTACCTCAGACTACAGAATCCCCTAACACAATTTATCTCTTGGAAGCCGACATACCCCTCATTGCATTAGAGCCAGTCTCAATACCAGAAACTTGGCTGTTCATGCTACGTTCCCCTGAGAATCCATCACCCCCTACATTTTCCAAAACAACATATCTGTTTGAAATGGGTATATCCACAAAGGACTCCAGCCCTAGGTGCCTACCTGTCTTACCCTTCCTGGAGTTAATCCATCTATGTGACTGTATCTGAGACTTTCCCCACTTCATATAACTGTCATCCATCACATGCAGTTGCTGTTGCAAAACAATGCAGTTATTGCTATTTCTGGAATTCGAGGAAATCACCTCCAGCACCTGAAATACCTCAAAAAAAAAGGAGCAGCTCTTATAGCCAGAAATTTTTCCTGTCCTCCATCTTGGATTACCCAGAATCATGTATGGAATGAGCTGCCAGAGGAAGTGGTGGAGACTAGTACAATTACAACATTTATAAGGCATCTGGATGAATATATGAATAAGAAAGGTGCTAGTAAATGGGACTAGATTAGGTTAGGATATGTGGTCGACATGGACGAGCGGAATGAAGGGTCTGTGTCTGTGCTGTACACCTCTGTGACTATATGACTCTATGATCAAAGTTCCTACATTCCTGTGAGTTCAATGGCAATCAATCAGACCTATGTTGTACAAATATTCAAAGTAAAGTTCAGTGCTAACATTCGTTTTATGATCTTTCCTTTTCATTTACCCTTGATTTTTGTCTATTCTTGGGATGCCTTTTGCATCCTCTACTTGGGACGTGGACATAATATACTATTGTGATAAAGCGATGAACTTTTCTCTTAATTAAACCAAACACCAAGAAAAAGCTCTCACCACGCCTTGTAATCTGTTAAAATATGAATAACCGAGAACTCCCAAATTCCACTATAAAAAGAAAATAATAGCAATTTATTCTTTATCTCTAAAAATGAACATTAAATAACAACTATTCACAACTCTAAGCCCCTTTCTCTTAACACTTTGTTATCTGCCCTGAACTCTATAACAATAAACTGTTCCAGTAAAGACATTTATTAAAATTACATTAACTTAATTTCAAAACCATACAGCGGTTATCGTGTGCGGCGTCTCTTCTTCTGGCTGAAGATCTCCCTGGGATATTGTATTTCTTTTTGCTGTGAAGATGTTTCATACATTTGACAGAGAATGTTTCAATTCATTGGGTCTCTCTCTCTTTCTCTCTCTCTCTTTTTCTTTCTTTCTATCTCTCTCTACACACACACACACACACACACACACACACACACACACACACACACACACACACACACACACACATGCACACCTCGCTTTTGTTATACCCCCAGTCTCATTGGTTTAAGATTGGCAAAACAAGAACTTCAAATCGATTGGGTTTTAGTATCATCACGCCTAATTTAAACTGGCTAAATTCAAATCGTTGCCAAAACAACAACCAATCTCAGTTATCCTTTTCACAACCAAATGTTATATACTTTCAATTTCCTGTACACTGAGACTACTAGTTACTCATATGACAGGTGCTTGTAAGCTCTCATTGCAAAACAGCATTCACTTTCTCTTAAAGATACAGTACATGCCTTCAACTTCATTTCCCATTGATTCCTCAAAATTCCTCAATAGCCTATGAAGGAATATTTAACTTGAGCACTCCCTGTTTATATATTTAAGAAAACTATTACTTTTTAAAAATTTCTTGTTAATTTACTCTCATATTATAATTTTCCCTTTTCTTTGTTTTAGCCATTCTTTATCAAATTTTAAAAAGATTTCACAATCTTTTAGCCGGGCTAGGTTGCAAACTCTATTAGAAAGGAGTGAGCTAGGTCTTTTTAGGCCACAAAGAATTAAATGTTTTGTTACAAACAAAACTTACACAAATAATCATGCAAAGATTGTTGGAAAAAAAATGCAGGGCTAGATATAATTTATATTCTGATATAACAAACTTAACATGAGCCAAATACATTATCAGGTAAGCAATGATTGAACACTCCATAGAATAGGTAAACAGCAAATGTGATGAAGGCAGATCTGTGGATATCTCAGCAAGTCCCCAGAAATTTGTGATACAGTGCGTCACAAATTATCACTAAAACTTTACAATGGATTACCATTATTTTTGTTTGACAATCTGGCCTCAACTCCCTCAAACTGTTTCATTATAGAATTGCTCAAAGACTCTTAATGTTCTGGTGGTTCACCTTCCTATGCTGCGACTTTGCTCCCCAGATTCTTGGAAATCGAGGTCTAGCACTTACGTGGTTAACTCCAGTTTTTCACAAACAGTGAGATTCACCAAGCACCCAGATTTCTTTCCTGATCTCTAATCTGACTCATTTATAAAATAGCAAATACTCCGGTGAGTGTTTTTACCCTTGGTATTGGCTGTTTTATTTTATTTATTCATTTTGTAGAATGTGGGTGCCGTTGGCTGGGCCAATATTTATTGCCCATTCCGAGTTGCCCTTGAGAAGTGGTGGTGAGCTGCCTGCTTGAACCGCTGCAGTCCACTTGTTGTGGGTTGACCAACTATGCCATTATGGAGATAATTCCAGGATTTTGACCCATCAACAGTGAAGGAACTGAGATACATTTCCAAGTCAGGATGGTGAATTGTTTAAAGGGGAACTTGAAGTGGTATTGTTTCCATGTATGTGCTGTCCTTGACCTTCTATATCGAAGTGGTCATTGGTTTGGAAAGTGCTGTCTGATAATCTTTTCTGAATTTCTGCAATGCATCTTGTGGCTACAGTGCCAATCAAGTGGGCTGCTTTGTCCTGAATGGTATCGAGCTTTGTAAGTGTAGTTTGGACTGTGCTCATCCAGGGAAGTAGGGAGTATTCCATCACACTCCTGACTTGTGCCTCGTAGATGGTGGACAGACTTTTGGGAGTCAGGAGGTGAGTTGCTTGCCATAGTATTCCCAGCCTCTGACCTGTTTTTTGTAGTCATTGCATTTATGTGGTGAGTCCAGTTTCTGATCAATGATAACTCTCAGGATGTTGATAACGGGAAATTCTGAAACTATTGAATGTCAAGGGGTGGTAATTAGATTGTCTCTTATTGATGCTCATAGCTGGCTTTTGTGAGGCGTGAAGGTTACTTGCCACTTGTCAGCCCATGCTTGGGTATTGTCCAGATCTTGTTGCATTTGGACACTGCTTCAGCGAATGGTGCTGAACACCGCACAATCATTGGCGAAAATCCCCACTTCTGACCTTATGATAGAGAGGAGGTCTTTGATGAAGCACCTGAAGATAGTTGGGCCTGGGACACTACCTTGAGGAACTCCTGCAGAGATGTCCTGGAGCTGAGATGACTAACCTCCAACAACCACAATTATCTTCCTATGTGGTAGATATGACTCTAACCAGTGGAGTGTTTGCTCCTGATATCCATTTATTCCAGTTTTACTGGGGTTCCTTAATGCAACACTTGGTTGAATGCAGTCTTGATGTCAAGGGTTCTCACTTTCACTTCATCTCACCTCTGGAATTCAGCTTTTTTGTCCATTTTTGGACCAAGGCTATAATGCGGTCAGGAGCTGAGAGGACCTGGTGAACCCAAACTGGGCATCAGCAATAACCGACTGGTTATCACTGAGCAGGTGCTGCTTGATAGCATTATTGATGACACCTTCCATTAATTTACTATTAATTGAGAGTAGACTGATAGGCAGTAATTGGTCAGGATGGATTTGTCCTGCTTTTTATGTACAGGACATACTTGGGCAATTTTTCACATTATTGGGTACATGCTAGTGTTGTGACTGTACTGGAATAGCTTGGAAAGTGGCAAGTTCTGCAGTTTGTGAAGACTGAAGAATAGTCTTCAGTACTATTGCCGGAATATTGTCAGGGCCTGTAGCCTTTGCAGTATCCAGTCTCTCTAACAGATTCTTGATATCACGTGGAGAGAATCGAATTGGCTGATGACTGATATCTGTACTAATGTTGGGCACCACTGAATGAGGCCAAGATGGATAATCCATTTGGCACTTCTGACTGGTGATTGCTGCAAAAGCTTAGCCTTATCCTTTGCACTGATTAGATTACTTAGTGCAAAAACAAGCTTTTCAGCCCAAACTGACCCTCCAAAGAGTAACCCACCCAGAACCATTTCCCTCTGACTAATGCACCTTACACTATGGGCAATTTAGCATGGCCAATTCACCTGACCAGCACATCTTTGGACTGTGGGAGGTAACAGAGCACCCAGAGGAAACCCACGCAGACACTGGGAGAATGTGTAAACTCCACACAGACAGTCACCCGAAGCTGGAATCGAACCTGGGACCCTGGTGTTATGAGGCAACAGTGCTAACCACTGAGCCACCATGCCACCCTCCCCTTACAGGTTATATAATTCTTTCCCCAAACCACTAATTTAGTGATGTGCTGGACTCTTCCACTATTGAGGCTGGGGATATTTGAGGAGCCTCTTCAGTGAGCTATTTAATTGTCCACCATCATTCACGACTAGATGTGGCCAGACTGCAGAGCCTATATCTGACTGTTGTTTGTGGGATTGTTTAGCTCTGCCTATCACTTGCTGCTTCTGCTGTTTGGCATGCACATAGACCTGTTTGGTGGCTTCACCTAGTTGAAACCTCATCTTCAGGTATGCCTGGTGCTGCTCCTGATATGCCCTCCTGTGCACTCCATTGAACCAGGGTTGATCTCCTGGATTGATGTTAATGGTTGACGGGGGACTATGCGGGCCATGAGGTTACAGAATGTGATGGATCACAACTATGCTGCTGTTGATGGCACATAGTGCCTCATGGATACCCAGTCTTTAGTTGCTATGTCTGACTGAAGTCTGTCCCATTTAGCATGCTGATGTACCACACAACACAATGGAGACTATTCTCATTGTGAAGGCAGAACTTTGCCTCCACAAGGACTGTGCAGTGGTTGCTTTTACTGATACTGTCATGGACAGATGTATCTGTTGCTGTCAGACTGGTAAGGATGAGGTCAAATATATTTTTCCCTCTTGTTGGTTCCCTCACCACCTGCCACAGACCAAGTTTGGTTGCTATGTCCTTTAGGACCCAACCAGCTTGATCAGTAGGACTGCTGCCGAGTCACTCTTAGTAGTGGACATTGAAATCTCCCGTCCAGAGTAGATCTTGTGCCTTTGCTATCCTCTTTGGAGGTTTCCTTGCCTGTGTTTAGCCATAAGACTTCATGGGTCTGGAGTCAATGTTGAGGAGTCCCAAGGCAACTCCCTCCTGATTGTATGCCACTATGCTGCCACCTGTGCTGGGTCTGCTCTGCCGGTGAGACATGACATATCCAAGGATGGTGATGGTGGTGTCAGGGATTTAGTCATACTCATGAAATCTTGCCTTATAGACAATGTCAGGCTTGTTGCTTGACTAGTCTGTGAGACAGCTCTCCAAAATTTGGCGCTAGCCCAGCTGTTAATGAGGAGGACTTTGCAGGGTCCACAGGACTGTTTCTACCATTGACTTTTCTGGTGCCTAGGTTGATGCCAGGTGATCTGTCTGGTTTCATTTCTTTGAGACTTTGTCACAATTGGTACAACTGAATGGCTTGCTAAGCCATTTCAGAGGACAATTGAGAGTAAACCATATTGCTTTGGGTCTGGAGTTGTGTGTAGGCCAGACCAGGTGAAGATGGAAGATGGGTTCTTCTGACAACCAATAATGATTTCATGGTCATCAATAGGTTCTTAATTCCGGATTTTGTTTTTTTTAAAAATTCAATTCCACCATCAGGCATGGCAGGATTTGAACCTGGGTCCCCAGAACATTATCTGGATCTTTTGGATTAATAATCTAGCAATATTACCACTCTGCCATTGCCTTCCCTTATTGTGTATATATTTTATTCTAATTTCCACAGCTCCTTCATTTTTTTGAAGCCCTCACTCCAAAACTTCAACTGCCTAATCATTTGTAGTATTTCTTCCTGAAACCTAGCACTACAGAACCAACTATTTGCTGTTGACCTCTTAACTTAACAAAACAGATACTGCTTGAAAACCTCAAGGTCTGGCAGCATCTGTGGAGAGAAATCAGAGTTAATATTTCGAGTCCAGTGTGGCTAAGTTGGCTTTTCTGCAGTACAGTTTAACAAGAGTTTTTCTGTATGGAGCTTGCTTCTGACTTTATCTGCCTTTTCATCCAACTGACTAAAACAACTCTTCAGTAATCCTTAAACTATTTTGACAACTTTCAACAAGCCCACTCTTTGACTTTGGCAAAGTTGATTTGAACTCACATTTTGGGACAATCAAATGTAGCAATCAGTAATGGGATTTGAATATAAAAACTTCTTGAAACTGTCTTTTCCCCTGAATATTACAATTTTGACCAGATTGTTGGCTCCTGCAGCACAGACTAATAAAACAAAAATAAAAGAAATCTATCATGTTATTTAGACAATACACCACTTCACAGAGACTACCTTGGGGCTATACACACCCCTTACCACAGTGCTAAATTATTTTCTGTTCTTTAGTTCTGCCCATATAATGTCTCTCAAATCTGGGAATTCCTGTAATAAACTTCTGTATTAAAGTGAAGATGCCTGGTTATACAAGAAAGGTATTGGAAATTATATTAGAATCTTATGTATTTCAGTTTAAATTGTAAAGTAGCAAGATTCCAGAGGAAGATTCAGAATGTCAGAAATTCACGTTCATTACTGTGGCCGGACAAGCAAAGGGAAACTTAGAATTACTTAGAATTTAAAATGTGGAAACCAGCCCTTCAGCACAACAACTCCACACAACTCCGAACAGTAACCCACCCAGACCCATTCCCATACCCTGTTATTCTATAAATTTACCCCCGACCAATGCACCTAACCTACACATCCCTGAGTATTATGGGCAATTTAGCATGGCCAATTCACCTAACCTGCACATCTTTGAATTGTGTGTGGAAACCGGAACACCCGGTGGAAACCCACACAGACACTGGGAGAATGTGCAAACCTAAGTCGAATCCTGGTCCCTAGCACGGTGAGATAGCAGTGCTAACCATTGAACCACCGTGCCACTCAAGTATTTGGACCACATTTGTCACAATCGCTGTTTGTTTCACTGACTGGTCGACTTTTATGTTTGCTTTGTGTACGATCAGTGTATTCAGGTACAATTGAATGTAATCAAGCCTTTTCATTAAAAAAATGGACACACTATCATTTGCAGTTATGCAAGTTACCAAATTTACATGATCACAAAATAAATTATAGTTCATTGGCAAAACAGCATGTTAACTCAAGTCAGTTCCACATCTGTTAATTTACATGTACATTGCAAATATAGCTTTTAAATCATGCACGTTTCCTAATTGTCTCTGCTTTGTAATTAGCTATTCTTCAGGAATTTGCTTGTTCTTAGGGGAACTCCCCTTCTCTGGGGAGTATCGCTGCTGTGGCAAGTGCTCCAGCAATGGTATGCTGTATTATTTCCATTATTGGGTAAGAGTGCACCTTTGGAACTGATCATCTTGTACTCTGTACAGGTGGTAAGATCACACCTTTCTGATAAACTGTCCACAGTGAAGGAACAGTTTCTCTAAATGTCTGCAGTTGTAATGATTTATCTTGGTCATGCACAGTGAATATGAATGACAATCTGACCACTGTTCAACATATGTCCAATCATGTAGCCAGAACTTTGAACATTTGTGTTCTGACTGACTGGGCAATGCTCAACTCGAGTGACGCCTTGACTGTTTTATCAAAGTGAAATTTAGCTTTCTTTAGTTTCACTGTCATTTTGTTGCTCACACCTGTTACTACTTGATCGGTATTTTTCCACTATTGAAGCTGGTTGCAGTGTGGCACTATTCTTTGCACTGGACTACCTTCCATGCCTTTAGTAGGTGTATTTCTCCACTTAAGTGTTGCCTTATGTAAGTGTGCTGATTCACTTAATTTGTTTTAATGCCTTTAGTGATTGTCACTGCCACTTCACCCTTTCCATTTGACTGTGAATGGTGTGGAGATGATGTATGATGTTGAATTCATAATCCTTTATGAAGCAGCTAAATTAGAAATAAAGATAATCCATCCTGTACTGCTTTGCCCTGTACTCTTTGAACACTTTAAAAAACAATAACTTAACTCATCCTCCTTAAAAACATTCAATGTTTGGCTTCAAGGACTTTCTGTGGTAGAGGATTCCACATGCTCACCCTACTCTGGATGAAGAAGTTTCACCTCAACTCTATCCTAAATGGCCTACCAAGTATTCTTAGACTGGGACCCTGATTCTGGACTTCCTGGTCATTGGGAACATCCAATGTCATTTATACTGTCTAGTTCTGTTACAATTTTGTGTTTCTATGAGATTCCTCTCCAACGTTCTTCTGAACTCCAGTGAATGTATTCCCAAGCAAGCCTGTCTCTCTTCATACATTATTCCTGTCATCCTAGGAATCAGTCTGATAATTTTTGTTGCACTCCCTTCATAGCCCAAGCATCCTTTCACAGATAAGGCCACCAAGGCTGCAACCAATACTTCAGGTGTGGTTTCACCAAGGCCCTGTACAATTGCAGCATGACATCCTTGCTCCTGTACTTAAATCCTGTTGCAATGAAGGCCAATATACTGTTTTCCTCCTTCATCACCTGCACCTGCATACTTACTTTCAGTGATTGGTGTCCAAGAACACTCAGGTCTCCCCAATCCATTGCTATTCAATTGCCTTCCTGCTTTTGTTGCCAAAGTAGATAACCTCACATTTATCTATATTGTAGTTTATCTGCCTTGCATTTGCCAAGTCACTCAACTTGTCCAAATCACACTGAAGCATCTCTCTATCCACCTCATAGTTTACCCACCCATTCAGTTTTACGTAATTTACCAAATTGGAGATATAACATTGAATTCCCTCCTCTAAGTCATTTATATATATTGTGAATAGCTGTGATCCAAGCATTGATCCCTGTGGTACCCTACCAGTCACTGCTTGTCACTCAAAATGGCTTGTTTATTTCAACTTCGTTTTTTCTGTGTCCTAGTCAGTTTTCTAACTATGTCAGTACCCTACCACCAATCCCATGCATTTTAATTTGCTAATCTCTTTATCAAACACCTCCTGAAAATCCAGGGAAACAACATCCATTGTTCCCCTGGTCAACAATACTGGTTACACCCTCAAAAAAAGTACAATAGATTTGTCAAACATAATTTCTCTTGCATTAATCCATGCTGACTCTGTCCAATCCTTTCACTATTTTCAAAGTGCTCTGATATTAAGTAATTTATAATGAACTCAAACATTTTCTGTACTATCAATATCAGGCTAACTACTTTACATTTCCAGTTTCAGATTCAGTGTATTTGCTGGGTTGATGCTTTTTGGAGCATATATGCGGTTGCTTTGTCGCATCTGAGGACTTCAAACTCTTCTCTGTAGTTTTCTGATGTACTGTTCATCAACAAGTACCTCGCTGGCCTTCAAAATGCTGCAAATATCTTCTAATATATTTAGTTTTAGAAGTTATACATTTGCTTCAGCTGACAAGAGTGGACTTTGTTTAAGTTTTACTAACTAGAATTCCAGATTAATGCAAACCGTTTTAGCTTAATTTCTTCTATAGACACGTGTACTTTGCTATCACAAATCTTCAACCTTAGTTTAAAGATTTCATTTTGGATCACCATTGTGTGACTCTATGTATGGGTCTGCAAAACTATGTTGCATGATATCTTTGTGCCTAACTGACACTTCACATTCACTTGATGCTCTCCTGAAACCACGTATCACCTTTTAGACCTGATAACCTGTTGTACGTTCAAAGTGATTTGTAAGAACCATTGACTGCTATCCCTCCAGCAGGCATCTTTATTGGCTTGTTTTGTTTCTATATAACTAAACATTTGTGTGCACTGCTTTTCTCATGCTAGACATGGTTTATTTTCTTTTGTATGATGTCCTTCACAGTATTCGTATGCTGTTCTCAAACATTCTGCTTGCTTTTCTGCAAATGTTTCTTCTTCTTTCTCAATCTGTTGTTCTCGTTTAGCCTGGACTTTGTCTCAGCGTAATGCAAAGCCTTGTATGTTTTCCCATTAACATATGTTAGCTGATGGTTGATAACCTCAAAACTTCTTCACACAGCATTTCTCCTTTCTTAGCAGTTGTGCTGTCATGGCAGATCTATTATGGATAAGACACTCCTTTCTCTGATGAGATCTTTCAGTTGTCCAAACTTTCAGGATTCAACTCAGGTATCAGTGTGGTCACATACTGATCAATAATCTCCCCTTCCCCTTAAGTGCTATTGAACAAATGTTTCTCATAATTAACATTAATATGAGGTTCAAAGTGTGTTTTTGAAGTCTTCAAAGTACCTCTTTTCTGATCATTAGTGAGATCTAAGCTGAAATACAATTTGTCGCACTCTTTCCCCAGCACCAATTGCAGTCCCTACATACTCAGATTTGGAAAATCAATTCTTTAGCTATTTCATAGCTTTTCCACTGAGAATGAAACAATTCCAGTTCTGCTGTGTACGTTTTTACATTTCCACAGCAGCAAGAGCTGAAATATGCGCAACTAGATTGATTCACCCAGAATCACATTTTTGGACTCAGCTGGTGAATGCAGTCACAGACTTAGAACTCTGTCTCCATCAGCTGCAATTTCAATTCTTTATCAAAGTAGCCTTTGGCCAGCAGGCTCATTGAGACTTTATTTTAAACTTAGTTCTTGCTATTCCTGCTGGGTCTCCCTTGGCCCTTAAAAATCCATGCATTTTCAACTGCCACACACTGGAAACGTTGCAAGTGAAATGACTGGTACTAATTGTATGCATCAGCCCTTGCAGAGGTAATGGTCACATGATTACAACAAGTCAACCCACACATTCAAGTATAATTGCAGGTTCAGAAGAGAAATTTGTCACTGCAAAACATACCCTGAAATTGCATGAAGATCAATGAAACTACAAAGGTATTTAACCTTCCTCTGTTTAAACTGTGTAAGTTCTGATCATTTTTTAGAGAATGAGTTGGAGGTTGGTTTTATTGTCCACTGTTTATAGCAGGTAAATCACATTCGTAGAAGTACTTGATTTTCATGGCTTTTGATGGCATATTGATGCTTTTGGAATTTTAGCACAGAATTATGACAAAACCAATGACTCTGGTGAGTTACATTTTCCGAATTTGGTGGACCTTCGACAAGTGACAGTACTTCCAAAAGCAGAATGGCAACGAATCCAGGATAACTTGAATAACGTAAATAAAGAAGCAGAATTTATACGTGCTCAAAAGGAAGACAAAGAAGCCTTACATTTAAAATCTAAAGAAGTGACTAAATACTGGACAAATACCATTGCAGTAAGCACATTTCATACTTCTGTTTTTATTATATTATACAGCATTTATACTATTTTGTTGTTCGTATGTATTTATCTCAGTTCAATAGCAAAGTGTTTATGTGCACACTGAATTTCTACTGTATTCTGAAGTGGGAAGTTGAATTATTTATGCAATTAATTGCATCTGACAAATGTAAAATAAGTGTAGCCAATCAGATGTACAGAGGTGAGAATGTGAGGTCTGAGACTTTATTATGTACTTTGTTTAATTCTCTGGTAACAATCTTGACTCCTCTCGTTTGATACTAAACTTATGCAATAGCAGTCAAAACAACATCACTGAGTTGTGGGTGTGATTTCTCGGCATTTATGCAATTGGTCAGAAAAACATGGATCCTGTTACATTTTATGTGCTCTCCACCTGATTTCTGGCAATCCAGAATGTTGAAGTTGATGCCACCGTATACATTACCTTGATAGTGAAGAGATTATTAGAGAGTTTCAACCTTTAAATTCATTTTTGAGGAGATTACTATTTGTTGGATTTTTGTAGCGTGGTTGAGACTGCATATTTGTATTTTTAAAACTCTTGACAAAATTTCATGTAATAAGATGCTGGTTAGTGATATTAATAGGCAGATTATGTGCTTAATAAGAAATTAGTTGCATCTTCTGGGTAATTATTCTTAACTATAGTAGTTCTCTGTAGGAATCAGTTACTAATGGAGTCTTGCAGAACTTTTTATTAATGTTTGTTATAGGGAGAAATATCAGAGAGGAGTCTTGGATTCTGTGTTTAGCAGTACAAGAAATCGTTATTCAGGGCTCTCTTACCACACATGGGAGAGGCCAGAAACCACTCCAAATCTGACTTTCATGTGGGACCCAGTTGCATTCTTAATTACAGCTTAGATTGGAGGAGAGGTCAATGACACTCTAACTTTCCCCAGCTCAATACAACATTTTTATACCTTTCATGTTCCAATAATTACATTTAACATTGATTTCATTGTTAACCACATCCCACTAATCTGTCCATCCAATCCAGTAAACACCCAATCAATGATGGATAACTCTACGGACAGCCCTAGATCCTCTGATAATCTCATGACATTTACCAGATACCACCTCCATCTATCTATGGGATCTTACAATGCTTAGGATAGTTACACACCTTCCCAGATAGTTGCCAGCCACATTGCATTATCGGCCATAACTTAAATACTTGCTTATCTTGAATAACTTTTCCAAAATCTCTACTAACTTCCGTATAGAAGATTAGGAAGGATATAAATTTCTACTAATTGTTATAAAGTCTTTAAAATCAACTGTAATATTAAGTGACTATGACTCTGTGACAGCCTACAAATTGGGAATAACCCTTCTCTCACTTCAGCTTGAGAGATCAAACAAAAAGTCTTTCTGACTTGCAGTTGTAATTACAACCCCCACTACTCTTATAATATGTGAGTTTTAAACAAATCTTTTACTATTTCTGCTCAAAACATTTTCCATTGCTAATTTTCTTTTCTTAACAGAAAACATCTATTTGAATTTCACTGATGAGGGTGAGATTCAATGACTTCACAACTTTACCAAGCCATTAAATGAAATGTGTTCAGATTCCACAAATAACTAGGGGACATAATAACATCTTCACTTTTTGTATTTGATAATCTGTCTCTGTAATTCTTCACTTGATCTTTGGGTGTAAGAATCTGCACTTAAGCTGCAATTGTTTATCTTTGTGTTTTACAACCTTTTTGTGCTCTCTAAGAGGTTCTCTATTCACATCATTTGTTGCTCCCTGTTCTGTGCTATTGAGGGGGCCAAATCTCACTCTCTACAGTTGGGGGTGCTGATAAAAAAAATCAAATTTCACACTAATTTGCTGTTTGCATTTCTAACTTACAAATACCTAAAAATACATTCTGAATACTGTAGGATCAGACTTTCCTTTTTACGTTTTACTGAATAACAAACTTGGGACTATGCCTTAATCAAGCCTTTCAAAAATACCCCATATTAAAGTGCTCATATATGTAGAACTGTCTGTTTACAGAAACTTGAGTAAATGCCCTATTGTTCCTTCTGGTCAGGACCCTTTTATGACCCCATGGGACCTTGCATTATTCTACCCACTATCTCTTATGGACACCACAAGTCTATGTACCTACAAACTTTTTACTGCAACTTATGTCAGCTAAAAAGCACCAGGTTACCATTTTATTAACTTTAGTCATAGGTGGCTACAACATGGTCTTAATGAAGACAAGGTTGGACAATGTGCGGGGGTGGTGATGGGGTGGGGGGGCGGGCAGCGGGGGGGGGGGGGGAATGTTTTGTAGATCATGCAAAAATCTGTGATTGCATGAGAAAGATAGATTACCAGCACATCTTTGAGAAAGTTTGGCATGATAGAGAATAATATCTATTTTGCAGATGGATGTAACTTGATATAGATGAAGATCGTATTACCTAACACTGAGCATGTGCGCACCATTCAAGATCATAAATTTAAAACTATAAGAATTGAGTCAGAGGAGGATCTAGATTTAGCTTCTAGGATGTAACCTGTGTATCATTTTCAGCACAACTGATGCAATGAGGTTGTAGAAGAAAGAAAATGTATTATCAGATCATCAGCTAAAATACACTGTCAGTGTATAAGACTTCCTTTAAGCCTTATTAATGATAATGTGTAGGGATTTGATACTCTGTCAGTGTGCATAATACAGTGACTTGGAACAAGCAAACATGAGAGCTGTAGAATGATGACTAGTTTAAATATCCTTAGTAATGACAAAAAAGTCTGGGAGGATAGGATGGTGATTTGCTCCAGAAAAATCATCAATCTTTAGATTCAGTTGAGGTCTTTAAAGTGATTAAAAAACTTACATTTAATTGATGTGAACTATTTGTTATATTTATATCTATACATAAAGTCCAAATAGACCATGTAATCTATTTCCAGTAGGTAAATTCAGGATAATAAATGAAGATGTTTTAAAGTTAAGTAAGCATTGAACTAGGTTAATTATCTATCATTTGATTATCTTATTGATATATCCTAGTATTCTGTTTTCTTGTCTTATATCTTTTATGTAATCAGTGGTACACTCGTGGTAATTCTGTTATAGAATAATTGAGTCATAAAACATGGAAACGGACCCTTTGGATGAACTGGTCCATGCTGACCATGTTTCCAAACTAAACTTGTCCCACTTGCCTGCATTTGGCCCATGTTTCTCCAAACCTTTCCTATTTATATACTCATCCAAATGTCTTTTAAATGTTATAACTATACCTACATCCATTTCCTCTGGCAGTTTGTTCCACACATTGCCCACTCTCTGTGAAAACGTTGCCCCTCATGTCCTTTTTTAAAACTTTCTCTGCTCACTTCAAAAATATGCCCCCTAGTTGTGAACTCACTAGCCCAGGGAAAAGATCCTTGCTATTCACTTTACCTATGCCCCTCATGATTTTATAAAACTCTATAAGGTGACCCCTCAACCTCCTGTGCTCCAGTGTAAAAAGTCTCCGCCTATTCAGCCTATTTTGATATGTCAAACCCTCCAGTCCTGGCAACATCCTGGTAAATCTTTCCTGAACCCTCTCCAATGTAATAATATCTTTCCTTTAGCAGGACAACCAGAACTGCACACAGTACTCCAGAAGAAACCCCACCAACATCCTGTACAACATCAACATGACTTCCCATGTCCTATACTCAAAGTCTGAGCAATGAAGGCAAGCGTACTAATCACCTGTCTACCTGCGACACAAACTTCAAAGAATTATGTATTTGAACACCTAGGTGACTCTGCTCTACAATACTATCCAAGCCCTGCCATTAATTGTTTAAGTACTGTCTTGTTTGTTTTACCAAAATGCAAAACCTTACATTTATCTCAATGGAACTCCATCTGCCACTTCACAGCCCATTGACCCAATTGATCTAGATCTTTTTGTAATTCTTGATAACCTTCTTCACTGTCCACTATACCATCAATTTTGGTGTCTTATAGAGTCATAGAGTACAGCATGGAAACAGACCCTTCAGTCCAACCCGTCCATGCGACCAGATATCCCAATCCAATCTAGTCCCACCTGCCAGCACCCAGCCCATATCCCTCCAAACCCTTCCTATTCACATCCAAATGCCTCTTAAATGTTGCAATTGTACCAGCCTAGCTCATTCCATACCCATACCACCCTCTGTGTGAAAAAGCTGCCCCTTAGATCTCTTTTATATTTTTCCCCTCTCACCCTAAACCTATGCCCTCTAGTTCTGGACTCCCCAACCCCAGGAAAAAGACTTTGCCTATTTACCCTATCCATGCCCCTCATAATTTTGTAAACGTCTATAAGGTCGCCCCTCAGCCTCTGACGCTCCATGGAAAATAGCCCCAGCCTGTTCAGCCTCTCCCTGTAGCTCAAATCGTCCATCCCTGGCAACATCCTTGTAAATCCTTTCTGAACCCTTTCAAGTTTCACAACCTCTTTCCGATGGGAAGGAGACCAGAATTGTCTTCCGAAAACTTATTAACCATGCCTCCTGTATTCTCATCCTAATCTTTTATATAAATGACAAACAAAAGTAGACCCAAATCAGATCCCTTTGGAAAACCGCTGGTCACAGGTCTCCAGTGTGAAAAACAACCATTCACAAAAGTTATCTTTGGAACAAGTTATTAGCTCGTCCAAAAAAGGCTGATGTGCTGCATTCACTCAAAGTGGAGCTAAATTAGTTTCCAACTATGATTTTCACTGGAGTGTATAAGTGTTGAGCATTGAGAGTACTTGGAACTTGTTTCATCATCTAATTTTGCTCTCTATCTTGCCCAATATTTTCTTTTCTTTTTATTTTGTTGTGCACTTAAGTGTTAGAGATGTGAGGTTGAGTATGAATGGAAGTAATGTATATTAGTGAATTAATCCATTATAGAATGGGCTTGATGGATCAGCTAAGCTCTTTCTTGTTCAGCATTTTAATATGATGCTAAGGTAAGTTAGAACAGCTAATCAGTGTTTCTGCAGCTATTTCTGTGTTTTGCTCCCTATTTGAATGGTCAGTTATTTTTAGGACAACAATCTAAACATTGAATAAGTAGGTAGTCAATGCGCTACAATTGCTAACCTTTTATCCATAAGGACAACGAAAAAAAGTGTTGCTTTATATAAGCTTCTTTAAGTAACCAGCATTATTATGATATAAGCATTATTTACAAAACTGGTTGTTCTTTCTTCCCAGACAAAAAATGTCTACAAATATTTCCAGTGAATGTTATTAATCAATAATAAGGTAAAATTACACAAGGAACTTAATATTCAATTACAAAAAAAATTGAAATTCTGTTTAGAATTAGAATGATCAAGCTCAATATCAAGTTTTTGGAATCATTCTAAAAACCATATTACTTTATGCAAAATTATGAGACTGTTGTGGAATGACAATGTAGCACAATTTGCTGTTGAGGATCGCATTATCTTGGACATTGGAGCATACTACATTTGCAAAGTCAATAATATCTTGTGTTAAAAATGTTCAAGCACGAAGTAAAAAAAACACATCACATGATCTGTATTCTAGGGACAAAGGCAAAAAAGGCTCGATGCAAGAAAACTGCGTCAAGAAAAGGAAGAAGAAGAGAGGAAACAAATTGATATAGAGGAAGCAAAGTATATGGCACAAAAAAGAAAAGAAAGTCTAGAGCGAGCTAAAACACTGCTTTTCTATCAAACTGACAGAGTGAAAGGACTAAATGTACAGTATGAATTTTTATTTAAATTTTATTTAATGTTTTTGAATTGCAATATTTCTATTTCAATTCATTTCAAGATAATTTAAATGTGATCAATTTTTTCCTTTTTATTTTTGAAATTTTGCTGCAATACAATAACAATATGATAGTGTTCTATAATCTTTCACAACATTCCCAATGTGTAGTACTGTTCGGAGTCTTCAACTCTTTAATTTCAATATCTCCTGACTGTCTTTTGTATCATTTTCATTTATTTAGGGAAACAATAATATTGCTATCGCTTGCGCAGCATTCCTGAAGTTTGAATTCTGTTATCTTCCATATAATGCACAAGAAAGCCTAAGTTGCCAACGTTGAACACATACATGGTTTGATCCCTAAAATATGTTTACATGTCATGAGCTTGGACATACGATTTTGTTTTCCTCTTATGAAGTAAAATAGTGTAATTTTCGGTTGAACGGAGGAAAGTTTAAGGGAGAAATATACCAAAATTTAGGAGGGTCATGCAATAAGTTTTGTTTTAGGGTTTTTTTAAGCCAGGAGGGGCAGATGCAGTCTTTTGGACTTCACAAGGAAAACTTGTGTCATTCCTGATCTGGCATTTCCTTCTAAACAGTTCATGATTTTTCGTTAACTGTGTTTCTGTTCTGTCTTTATTTTGGAATCCATGTTGTATTTTAAACAGCAACTTCAGATTCTCATTATATTTCCATGCATTTTCATCTCATTAAAGTCCCAACTTGCCTCATATTTATTTGCCGTTTCCAATTTTTCTCTCTTTTACCAAAATACTAGATGGTGCAAATTTCTGACGTGCAAATCAGAGTGGGTACCTGGTGGCTGTGGCTTGCCAACATGCCTGACCCTACCAAAATGCAACTGTTTCTTCCGAACCATGTCCCTGAGTGCTCCATGCAAACTAGCTTTGGTGAACATCAGCCTCTTCACATCATTATATCTGCTGTCAGATCAAGTTAGACATTTCTGATTGCCATATTATAGCAAGGATGCGATTGGTCTGGAAAGGACACAAAAGAGATTCACAGGGATGTTACCTAGGTTGAAGCAATTTCAGCTACAAAGAGTGAAGTTAGGTAGGCTGGTGTTGCCTTCCATACAGCAAAGGAGGCTGAGAGCTGGTCGAAGTGTACAAATCTCTGAGGGTATAGACAGGGTAAACAAGGACAAACTTTTCTCCTTTGTAGAGGAGTCAGTAGCCAGGGGATATAGGTTTAAGGTAAGGAGCAGGTAATTTAGAAGGGATTTGACGAATTTTTTTCACCCAGAGGGATGTGCTTACCTGGAACTTACAGCCCGATGGTTGGCAGAGATAGTAACCCTCAAGGCATTTCAGAGCAATTTAGGTGAGCACTTGAAACACCATAGCATTCAAGGCTACAGGAAAAGTGCGAGAAAATGCAATTGGAACAGATGGATGTTTGACCATTGCATGGACATGATTGGCAGAAGTGCCCTTCCAAGCTTGAATTTGGAGCAGAGGGACAACTATGGCTTGCATGCTTCTATTTGATCCCTTTGGTGCAGGGACACACATGCATCTCATTCAGCAGCACAGGATATTTTGCATTCATATGGACACACACATCTTACGTTTCTTAGTTTGCTTTCTTATTGTCACTCACTCAATTTTTCCCTCCCCTAATTTAAATTTACCATATCTAACTTCTATAGGAGCATAAATAAATCTCAAGGCAAGCATCAAAGAAGTTTGTACAGCTCATAGAAAGACCTCTCATCTTAGGCAGTCACCTTTGAAGTCAGTTTGAGTAATTCTATTCAATCTAATGTTTTGCAAGTATGAAATCATCTCTGTGCAGTTGTGAAAGTTGAACCACGTGATTGAACCTGCTAATCTTGCAGTTCTAGTTGCCACACCCCACATTTGAACCTACAGGAGTATCCTAGCATTTGTACTTTTCAATACACTATAGTATGTATTTCAATTGCTTTCTTAGCACACACTCACTGACATAAGAGTTGCCAGCTTCTGTATCTTACATAGCTTTTTAGTGGAGAAGGATAGGCAGATAGCTTGTAACAGTGGGAAGCACTGAATGGTCAACCTGTCAGTCAGATAAGTGAGCACATGCAACACCATGATACTACAACATGCTTTGTAAACATTAGACTTGCAGCATGTGCCAGCAGTTTATGCAACAAGGACATGAGAACGGCCATATAGTCACAGAAGTCTAACATGGAAACAGTACCTTTGGCTCAACTTGTCCTTGCCACTCTGTTTTCACAATTAAATTACATTTGCTGGAATTTCGTCCAAATCCCTCCATACTCATCCCATCCATGTGCCTGTCTAAATGTTCCTTAAATGACAAAATTGTACTTTCTTCCACCACTACCTCTGGCAGCCTGTTCCAGACACTCACCACTCTGGGTGAAAAATATTGCCCCACGGAGCCTTTTGTATCTCTCCCCTCTTACCTTAAACCTATGCCCTCTAGTTTTAAACTCTCCTACCATGGGGAAATGCTGTTGGCTATCTAATTTATCAATGCCTCTCATGATTTTATAGGGTCTCTATAAAGTCAAGACCTATGTCGTCTTTGCTCAAGGAAAAAAAGTTCCAGCCTATCCAACCTCTCCTTATAACTCGTGAAAATCAAAGGGTTGTAAGGTATTGTCAGTTACGGGCACTGCCACAGTCAATCAAGGAGCCCAATCTATAATAGTCCAAGGGTTTGCCGGAAATTGTTACGCACATAGTCCGGCCAAAGTATGGTCACTAACCATTTCTGCCTCTTCAGTCATTGCTATTCTCCCAGAAAGATGCCCAAGAACCCAAGGTTTTCCTAATTAATGAAGTAAAGAGCAGAAGATTGCAGAAGAGAGATTACTCTAAGCCCTGATGGATCAGGTGTAAAAAGTGAGGTCTGCAGATGCTGGAGATCAGAGCTGAAAATGTGTTGCTGGTTAAAGCACAGCAGGTCAGGCAGCATCCAAGGAACAGGAAATTCGACTTTTCGGGCCAGAGCCCTTCATCAGGAATGAGGAGAGGGTGCCAGGCAGGCTAAGATAAAAGGTAGGGAGGAGGGACTTGGGGAAGGGGCGATGGAGATGTGATAGGTGGAAGGAGGTCAAGGTGAGGGTGATAGGCCGGAGTGGGGTGGGGACGGAGAGGTTAGGAAGAGGATTGCAGGTTAGGAGGACAGTGCTGAGTTCAAGGGAATCGACTGACACAAGGTGGGGGGAGAGGAAATGAGGAAACTGGAGAAATCTGACTCCTCCATTGCCAGAACATAACAACACGAAGACATGCAGGTCCTTGGACTCCTCCATCGCCAGAACATAACAACAACACCTCTGGGACGCCCGGACCAACCAACCCAACCACCCCGTGGCTCAACACTTTAACTCTCCCTCCCACTCCACCGAAGACATGCAGGTCCTTGGACTCCTCCATCGCCAGAACATAACAACACTCCACACACATCATCTATTGCATCTGCTGCACCCGATGTGGCCTCCTCTATATTGGGGAGACGGGCCGCCTACTTGCAGAACGCTTCAGGGAACACCGCTGGGACGCCCGGACCAACCAACCCAACCACCCCGTGGCTCAACACTTTAATTCTCCCTCCCACTCCACCGAAGACATGCAGGTCCTTGGACTCCTCCATCGCCAGAACATAACAACAACACCTCAAGACGCCCGGACCAACCAACCCAACCACCCCGTGGCTCAACACTTTAATTCTCCCTCCCACTCCACCGAAGACATGCAGGTCCTTGGACTCCTCCATCGCCAGAACATAACAACAACACCTCTGGGACGCCCGGACCAACCAACCCAACCACCCCGTGGCTCAACACTTTAATTCTCCCTCCCACTCCACCGAAGATATGCAGGTCCTTGGACTCCTCCATCGCCAGAACATAACAACACGACGGTTGGAGGAAGAGCGCCTCATCTTCCGCCTGGGAACCCTCTAACCACAAGGGATGAACTCAGATTTCTCCAGTTTCCTCATTTCCCCTCCCCCCACCTTGTCTCAGTTGATTCCCTTGAACTCAGCACCGCCCTCCTAACCTGCAATCCTCTTCCTGACCTCTCCGCCCCCACCCCACTCTGGCCTATCACCCTCACCTTGACCTCCTTCCACCTATCACATCTCCATTGCCCCTCCCCCAAGTCCCTCCTCCCTACCTTTTATCTTAGCCTGCCTGGCACCTTCTGATGGATCAGGAGCCATAAAATACTTCAACTGAGTTAGGGAAGATTCTGCCAAGCAGATATTGCACAGAGTTCTGTTCCATGTACTTTAGAAATTCAAAGGTTGATTTTATTGAAGTTTCCAAAATGTTATGTGAATATAGTTAATATAAGTTAAGTATATAAAGAGAAACACTTTTTTGATTGGATGAAAAATCTAGAACTATGGGCATAGTTTAAAAATTAAAATATATGTAAACATTGTGCAATGTAGAATGAACTCTTTTGCAAATGACAGATTTCTGCAGATGCTAGATCAATTGTTAATTTTAAAATCTTTGATAGATTTTTATTAAACAAATGCATTCAAGGTTATGCTGCACAGGCATTTTAGATAGTAGACCAATCATTGTAGTCATTGGCAATCACTCACTAGGAAATTCCATGTCACTGGTCATGGGCTCTGGGGTTCTGGTGTGGCTGACGAGCCCAATCCTAGACTCGCATCTCTGATTACACATTTGGCAGATGTTTCTGAGAAGTGGAATTGGTCCTTTGCCTCAAGATCATTGGAATTCCTTTTTCAGGTTCTTTTTCCATACTTCCTCTTGACTGCAGGTGTCCTTGAAGAATTGTGTTCCTTCATCCAGGAAGTTCCTCCAAGTCAGTTTCTTCTGAGTGTATGTCTTCCAACTGTTGATATTGATGTAGCATTTCTTGAGATAAACCTTCAGGGAGTCTTTGAAGTGCTTCCTGGTCTTCCTCTCATTTGACAGCCTTCCTTGAGCTGGGCAAAGAAGATTTGCTTTGGCATTGGAATGTAGGACCCTAAACACCTGGCCAGACTGGTGGAGTTGATTTCAGATGATCACGACATCGATACTACTGCTGCTGGTGCCTTCAAGGACGCTGCTGTTAGTACGCCTATCCTCTCATCTGATGCAGAGAATCTGCCTCAAACAGCATTGATACTTCTTCTCCAGGGCCTTAAGGTGGTTTTATATGTAGTTCAAGTTTTGGAATCATATGGAAGAGTCAGAAGGAAACTGCCTTATTCACAAGGATCTGTGTATGAGTGCAGATGATGCTTTAATTGAAGGCTCTCATCCTTAGGACTCTAAATGTGGCACTCGTGGATTGGATGTGGTGTTGGATCTCTACAATGCTGGTCAGCCTTAGGTGAGAAGTGGCTCCACAAGTAAGTCAAATGTGCCATGATTGGGAGGATTTCTCTTTTGATCTTAATGGAGGGATAGACCAGAGCTTGCCCTCAGATGGAATGGTAAAGGACTTAGGTTTTTTTTAGAGGTTGAGGCTGAGATCAGTTATTCAGTGTGTTTCGGCGAAGGCTTGAAGATGAATCTCTTCCAAGAGAGTAGAGTGATGTCAGCGTTGTTTTCTTCTTGGATTCCAGTTGATGGCAGTTGTAATGTTTTCCGTCCATCTTGTACATGATTCCACATCACTGGGAAGTTTGTTCTTGACAAGATGAAGAACGGTGGCAAAGAAGATGGAGAAAAGGGTGGTGGCAATGATACATACCTGTTGATTTCAATCTTCAAAGTTTACTATTATATTGCCATCGGTGAGAACAGGCCAACTGAGATTTCATCGAATGGCAGAATAGGTTTGAAGGATGACTGGATTTTCTCCCATTCCTATATTTCTAATGGTAGCTTTAAAAATAATTTAGGGAATGAAACTGAGCAAAAGTTGCTGAAAAATAACATAATTCATCCTTTGAAATTGGGTATGGTGTATTAGATCAATCTCTACAATGCATTATAGAAACATGTCTCAGGTTTTTGTTGCTTACTAAAGCATTCAAGTAAAATTTTTAACTTTTATTACATTCAATAAGTATGAATGTTATTTTAAAAAGACTTACAAGTATCTGACTGTAAAGTGCATGTACAAACAATAGTTGTAATTAACTGTAGGCTTGCACTTATCTATAGGAATTGGACTGGTGATCTAAAAGGAATGGGTTATTTTTATCACAGCTCCAACTGAGTAGAAGAACATGATGTTGCATGATCATGTTGGGTGATTCAAATATACACAAGGAAATCAAGTAAACATTTGTCAAGTATACAGCAGCAGCATTGTAATAAAATATTCCTGGATGCTTCAGGAATTTTAAAATGAGATTTGGCACCATATCTCAAAGAACAATTTTGGAGCAAATGACCGTAAATCATAGTCAAAGACATAAGTTGTATGGATTGTCTTAAAGGATGAAAGAAAGCTAGAAACCAGGGAGGTTTAAGGAGGGAATTCCATAATTGAGTGTACATGAATCTGAGAATATGGCCACCAATAGTGGAAACATTAAAATCAGGGATGGTTAAGATGCCTGAATTGGAGAAGTACAGCCATCTTGGAGATTCTAGCTGTGGAGAAGATGCAAAGTAGGAAGTATGAAGCAACTTGAAAGCGAGCTGAGAGTTTCATAACTCACTTGTTTCACCAGAAGGTAATTGAGTACAGGTATAATAGATAAATTTTAATTTGGCCTGAGTAAGAGCATGGGTAACAGAGCTTTGAATGACTTCTGGTTTAGGGAAAGTTGAAAGTGAAGGGTAACCAGGAGTTCTTTGGAATAGTCAAGACAAAGGTTAACAAAGGTCACCATTCACAGTCGATTTGTGAATTGTGAAAATTGTGTTTAGAGTAGCTCCATAAGCTCAGGATTAGATCATGGAATGTAAACTCAAGGGGCCACACAGAGATACTACACTCCCAAGTGTCACTACACCACCTGACTCTAGCTGAGCCTTGAATTTGAGAGGAGACACAGACTGAGACATCTGAGGAGATGAAAAGAACATAGAACTGTACAGCATAGTACAAGCCCTTCAGCACACATCCTTGAGGTTAAGTGTAGGTAACTTTAAATTTGTACTACTTTGAAAATTTCATTTCTTCCCAGAAACCAGCCCAGGAAACATCTTATTTATTTTGTGTTGGAGGGTTGCTTTTCAGACTGGATGTCTGTGACTAGCATTGTGCTACAAGGATTGGTGCTGGGTTCACTGCTATTTATAATTTATAAGAATGATTTGGATGTGAACATAGGAGTATGATTAGTAACTCTGCTGATGACAACAAACTTGGAGGTGTAATGGACAGCAAAGAAGTTATCACAGAGTACAATGGGATTTTGATCAGATGGGCCGATGAATGGCAGATAGAGTTTAATTTAAATGAATTTGAGGAGCTGCATTTTGGAAAGGCAAATCGGGCAGGACTTTTACAATTATTGGTAAGGTCCTGGGGAGTGTTGCTGAACAAAGAGACCTTGGAGTGCAGGTTCATAGTTCCTTGAAAGTGGAGTCACAGGTAAATAGGATAATGAAGGAGATGTTTAGTAGGCTTGCCTTTATTATTCAGTGCATTAAGTAAAAGAGTTGACATCATGTTAAAGCTGGATCAGTGGGGCTGGAAGAGCACAGCAGTTCAGGCAGCATCCCTGAACTGCTGTGCTCTTCCAGCACCACTGATCCAGAATCTGGTTTCCAGCATCTGCAGTCATTGTTTTTACCATCATGCTAAAGCTGTACAGGACGTTAGTCAGGCCACTATGAGAATACTGCATGCAATTCTGGTCTTCCTGTTACAGGAAGGATGTTGTGAAACTTGGAAAAAGTTCAGAAAATATTTACAAGGATATTGCCAGGGTTGGAAGGTTTGAGCTACAGGGAGTGGCTGAATAGATTGGAGCTATTTTCCCTGGAGTATCGGACCATATAGAGGTTTGTAAAATCATAAGGGGCATGGGTAGGGTGAATAGTCAAGGTCTTTTCCAAGGGTGGGTAAAGTCTAAAACTTAGAGGGCATAGGTTTATGGTTAGAGGGGAAAGATTTAAAAGGGGCTTAAGGGCAACATTTTCATGCAGAGGGTGTTGTATGTATGGAATGAGCTGCTAGAGAAAATGGTGGAGGCTAGTACAAATTACAACATTTAAAAGGCATTTGATTGGGTACATGCATGGGAATGGTTTAGAAAGATATGGGCCAAATGCTGGCAAATGGGACTAGATTACTTTAGGATATCTGGTTAGCACGGATAAGTTGGACTGAAAGGTCTGTTTCCATGCTGTATATCTCTATCATTCTATATATGACTTCTCTTATTAATAAAGGCCCCAGGGTTTGGCAACTTAAACACATTTCACTGTATTTGTTTTGTAAAAATACAAGTGACAATAAATTGCTACTCTATTCTATTCAATATAGAACTGCTCAAAATTTAAATTGCCATATACAAAAAAAGGATAATCTGCTTGTAATTCATAATTAGGAATGATCATTTGGGGTATGGAATGAGCTGCCAAAGAAAGTGATGGAGCCAGACACAATCACAACATTTAAAAGGTATCTGGGATGGGTATATAAATAGGAAGGATTTAGCAGAATATGGTCCAAATGCTGGCAAATGGACCTAGGTTGGATTGGAATATCTGGTTGGTGTGGACAAGTTTGATTGAAGGATTCATATAAAATCTGTAATTCAATGTTGGAATTCACTTATGTAAATAAATTTTTTTGAATTTTTGCCTTTAACTTAAAAACCCATTTATGTCCAGCAATTTGTAGCATCAACTACATTCTCAGCATCATGACTGTACAAACTGTATAAATACATTTTTATCTAGGCTGCACTGATGCTCACTGAAGCCCTGAAAGAACGTGAAGCACAGATTGAACTAAAGAGAAAAAAAAATAATCTTCATGAAAGAGAAGAGAAAAGCTATATGGAGGAAATTCAACGTCGAATTAACTTGGGTGAGGATGAGGAATATCAAAAATTAATGAAAGATAAAGAAAAGAGAAAGGCCCTTGCTGAATTTCATCGACAGCAGTGAGTATAGTTTAAATTTCTGTTGTGTTATTGAAATAATCTCTCTTGTCCTCTGATATCAGATGTCATTTAGGGAGAGTTGTACAAAGGTAAGTATAAAAGGATTACAAAGCATATCAAAATCAGTACCAAAGATAATACAATTATACTAGGAAAAAAATGGATGATGAAGAGCAATGTGCACTCTTCGAAAACTGGAAATGGTAAGTGCAAATAAGGAAATGTTAGATGTGTTCAGGAAAGAAAGGGAAGGAAAGAAACAAGAAGTGGTGGTTTTGGTTAAGAATATTACCAGGCCTGAGAGGATGACAATGACAATAAACTTAAATTAGAAGAACTATACAGCAGTGACATTTAAGGACTTTAATAATCCTAATATATACTAAAACAATAATAGTGTAAACAGCAGAGGGGGAAGAATCTCTGAAGTCTGTTGAGGAGAATTTTCTTTGCCAGTATATTTCTGGCTAAACGAGGGAGTAGGCATTGCTAGATCAGGTTCTGAAGACGAATAGGTCATGTGAATCAAATGTCAAAGAAAAAACATTTAGCAAACAGTGATAAGAGTGCCAAACGATTTAGTTTGCTATAGAAAGACAATGTACAATCGAGAGGAAAACTACTTAATTGAGTAATAGCTAATTTTAGTACGATGAGAACATAGTTGTCTCAGGTAAGTGAAATGAAAGATTGACAGGCAAAACTGTAAGGAAACAGGAGACAGACAGCCTTTATAGAGGAAATAGTTAAGGTACTTCTGAGGTACATTCTCAGGAAGGGGAATGATAGAGCAAGCAAAACCATATTTTCCTGGAATATACACAAAATAGAAAATAAGATGATGTGGAAATAATGTGTGCATGACAGATATTAATATGATCATTCAAATCAGAATCAAGTTGAGTACAGATAACTCAGAAATGGGGGGAAAAATAGAAGCAAAGAAAAAGCATAAAAGACTGGTGGTGAATATAAAAGGGAATCTAAAAGTTATTTTAAAACATTAGAAAGACAAGGCGTGGGGCTGATTGGGGATCAACAAAGGTAGAGAGCATATGCAAGGTACTAAATGAGTACTTTGTATCTGTGTTTACCGAGGAAGAAGATGCTACCAAAGTCATTGTGAAAGAGGAGACACTGGATGAGCTAAAAAAAAAGAGGAGAGTCCGTTTCCGTGCTGTACACTCCTATGATTCTATGACTCTGTATGAGAAACGATATTTGCATTTAAAGTTAATACATCACAAGAATTGGGTTGGATTCCTTGTGAGTTATTATTTTATCTAAGTAAAGGTTGAATTAATGGAGGCACCAGCCATAATCTTCCAAGCTTTCTTTGATGCCAGCATCGTGCCAGAGGACTAAGAATTGCAAATGTTGTACTCTTATTTAGAGAAGGGTGTTCAGATACATGCAACACTGCAGACTAGTCAATAAATTCTTAGTGACCGAAAAGCCTTTAGAGGTGATTATATAGTATAAAGTTGTTAGTCACTTGGACAAGTGATGATTAATTAAGGAAAAGTTATACCATTTGTTCAAATAAATACGTTTTTGACTAACTTGATTGTGTTTATGATGAGGTAGAACAGACAAATTTGATGGAGGTAACGCAGTTGAGTAATGCAGACTGCTAAAATACATTTGAGAAAGTGCATTTCTAGCAGAGAGATGATAGCCTAATGGCATTGTCGCTGGACTGTTTATCCAGCATAGAAGAGAAAGTGAGGACTGCAGATGCTGGACATCAGAATCAAAAAGTATGGGGCTGGAAAAGCACAGTTGAAAATGTGTTGCTGGTTAAAGCACAGCAGGTTAGGCAGCATCCAAGGAATAGGAAATTCGACGTTTCGGGCATAAGCCCTTCATCAGGAATGATGAAGGGCTTATGCCCGAAACGTCGAATTTCCTATTCCTTGGATGCTGCCTAACCTGCTGTACTTTAACCAGCAACACATTTTCAACTGTGATCTCCTGCATCTGCAGACCTCATTTTTTACTGGAAAAGCACAGCCAGTCAGACAAGCATCCAAGGAGGAGGAGAGTCGACGTTTCTAGTGTAAGCTTTCCTGATGAAGAGCTTATGCTCGAAACATCGACTTTCCTGTTCCTCAGATGCTGCCTGACCAACTGTGCTTTTCCAGCACCACACTTTTTGATTCTGTTTATCCATCGACCTGGGTTCAAATCCTTGCCATGGCAGATGGTGGAATTTGGATTCAATAAAAATCTGGAATTAAGAGTCTAAGGATGACAATGAATCCATTGTTGGTTGTCAGGAAAATCTCATCAGATTCACTAATATCCTTTAGGGAAGGAAACTGCTATCCTTACCTCATCTGGCCTACATGTGACTCCAGACCCACTGCAATGTGGTAGACTCATAATTGACTGATGGGCAATAAATGCTGGCCTAACCTGTGACCCCCACATCTCATGAATAAATAAAAAATATATTATACCTGTTTACAAAATTGAAATCCATTGAATAAAAGGGCAACATGTAGACTAAGTTTTGCTGATTGACGGACCAACTAGGTAGTGGTGAACAATTGTGTGGTGAGTAATATATTTCAAGAAGACAGAGACAAGTAGATGGGCTGAACAAACACTTGGCTGATTAAATCAAATGCAGTGGAGTGAAAAATAATATACTTAGGTTGAAAGAATAAGGAGCATAATATAAATTAAAGGTATGCTTCTGAAAGGATGTAAGAACATGTGGTGCAGTAGTAGCACCCCTAACCCTGGACCAAGAGGCTCAGGTTCAATTTCCATCTGCCCCAGTCTGGACAGGTTGATTAAAAATATAAATTACATTTTAAAAACAAGAACGGGGAATTTATTTGTGTAAAAGGATGTTAAAGATATCAGAGTAGGCTAAGAAAGTAGTTAAAATACTTTGGGGATCTTGGATTTTATAAACAAAAGCAATGATTAACCTTTATACATCTATTCAACTGCAGTATTGTGTCCAGTTCGAGGCACCACATGTTAAGAAGGATGTCAAGGCTTTAACAAATGTGCAGAAAAGATTTATCAGAATGTTTCATGGATAAGCCACTTCAGTTATCTGGATAGGTTGGTGAAACGTGTATTAATTTTCATAAGGAAGAAAAGATTGAGAGGAGATTTGATGGAGATATTCCGAATCATGAAGGATCTGGACAGACTTTGTCCCATTGGCTGAAAGGTTGAAAACCAATGGACGTTAATATAAAGTGATAAGCAAAAAATACCAGAAGTGACATGAGGAAAACTTTTTTTTACATAGCTAGAACTTTGGATCTGGAATGTACTGGAAGGCAAATTCAACCAAAAGGGATTGGATAAATATCTCAAGAATAAATTTAGGGTACTGTGGGGAAAGAGGGTGGGGGGGTGGGGGACTCAAAAATGCGATGGATATTGTGGTGCAGCTCTCTGACAGAGTTAGTGCACTTAAAAGATTGACCGTATCCTTTATATTACAACTGCCAATAGTTATAAATCCCCTTATTACAATTTTGAGAACCTGAGTCATTAAGTATATCTTAATAGGCAGTTTTCTTCAGAATGGATGTCCATGAAAACTGTTCAGTTTCTGATTTTATTTAAACATATGCTTTCATATTTTTGCCTTTGATGCTAGAATAAAGGAAAATGCACATTTAAAAGAACTGGAAAAACAACAATATATAAAGGAGGGAGAAGAAATTAAGAAATTAGCTCATCTGTATCAGTGGGAGCTCAATAAAATTGAACAACTGAAGAGCCAAGAAAAACACAACAATATGATGAATCATAAGGTAGGAATAATACATTTTAAGTATTTCAAGCAGTTGGATAACATTACTTCCAGAAGTCTGGATGGTTTGTTATTGTGGCACACTTATTAATGATTTTATAATGTGAATTTTCAACTTTCTGTTGTAGTCTCAAATTTGTTTGGAGAAACCGATTCTTACATGGATTAAGATTATAGTGGATATTTTAACATTACTTCAAAAATGAGTGGTACTAGAAAAGAAACTTCTTGCACATTGCCCTTAGTTAAATATTTTTAGCAAATATAAGCTTAAATTTTCTGATCAATCCAAGGATATGAGGTGGTACGACAATTGCACTGGCTCACCCATCGTATATTGGCCTTACTATATTTTTAATGTCAGTTTCGTTATTACAATGTAGTGAACACCTGGCATTGATACTATCTGTATGTACTCTTGCTGCTGGGCTTAAGGTCCTTCAAAAATTAAACAGAGAAGGTAATTTGGGATCAAAACTTTAATCAGCTGTGCCGCTAAAGGTGGTATTAAGGAAGCCAAATGTCCCCTGGAATTAGTACTACATGCTGAATAGTTTCAGTATGGACACCAACTAGAGAAGAGTGCTCATATGGATGTTCCCATAAGGAACTAAAACAATGGAACCAGCCAGATTGTAATATCTTGCTAAATTTACTACCCTGAATTTGAACCATGCAGGTTCATTCAACAAAACTATGTATAACTCAAAAAGATCAAACATTCAGTTACAAATGAATGGTAAGTGAGGTACTTTTAGCTCACTACTGTGTAGAAAAAAAAATGTATGAAATGAGAAAGAAGAGTTGTTTGTTTCCCTGATGGTGTATTACAAATTTTCTGGTAAGATCTGAGATTGTGGAAAGAGGTCTCTCTAGTAGTGAATGCCACCAGAAGAGCAATGTGAAAGAATTGTAAGATTTATACACCAGTTAACATGGTATGAGTAGCATCTTGCTTCCTTGGAGACATTAAAGCATCAGCTATATTGAGTGTCATATCAGTGAAGATAGGAGAAAAAATGCCTGTTTGCAGCTGGGTGTACATTGAATTGCTTACTTGAATTGATGTGTTTCATCACCAAATCCTTTTGGTCTTTGAAACCAAATGATTCCAACTATCTAACACAGTTGCATGGTGCATGTATATTTTCAGGTAGCCACACTGAGTTGTTTGTTTGGGAATCACTTAATGTCCTTATCTACATTTCTCACTGGTTGCAAAAAGAAGGGGAAGAACACTATCGAGACTTCAAAATTCTAGAGACTCTGGATATCCTTAGAAGGGTGACCTCAGTCGCACTATTGGAAAATTGTCACAAAGCCAGGGTTGAAATAACCCCTTTCTCCTCTGTTTTATAGCTTACTGACCAGGCAGCATACATTTAAGCCCATTACCTTCTCAGCCCATCTACTGAAAGCCATGTTAGGTCTGTTCAGAAATTCACAAATTTAACTTGGCCTTTTCTCTTCAGCAACAATCCCAGCTCTGATGCATGCAAGAGCTGAAAATGTGGTGCTGGAAAAGCACAGCAGGTCAGGCAGCATCCAAGGAGCAGGAGAATCGACGTTTCGGGCATGAGCCCTTCTTCAGTAATCGAAACGTCATGCCCGAAACGTCGATTCTCCTGCTCCTTGGATGCTGCCTGACCTGCTGTGCTTTTCCAGCAACACAGTTTCAGCTCTGATCTCCAGCATCTGCAGTCCTCACTTTCTACTCTGATACATGCAAGCACAGCAGCAATTTGAAGCATTCATTACCACTCACTATCATTTGCCAGTAACAGTTCAGATATTTATATCGTAGGAAATTTCAACAGAAGGGGTAGTATCAAATTATATACTCAGGCACAAAAGGAGGAGGAGAAACCTATTGTATGGGCCTGCGGTTCTCTGTGCTGTATGAGCTGATGCTCGTGATGAAGGTTTCTGCCACAATTGTCTTTTAAGTGTAGAAAAGTCCACGGTCTGCTTGGTCTAGTACAGTAGATACAAAAAAAAGGAGAAAGTGAGGACTGCAGATGCTGGAGGTTAGAGGTTAGATGAAAAAAATCTAATTACAAGAGTCTCTTGTAGTTAGCAAGATATAGTTTTGTTTTGCATTTAGCCAGTAGTTACATGTTGCATTGATTTGGAAGACATTGTTACAAAGATGTTGAGGATGACTAGATGTTGCGTCTCTCGCCTTTGAGATTCTAAGCTGTTCTATTAGTCTCCATGATCTCGAAATAGTGGATGGTGCTTATGGCATATCTCAATATGAACACTTTCAAACCCTTATACAACATAACCCTCTCAAGTATTTTTTGATTATTATTAATAATACATTTGTGTATATAATTAGATTTACCACTGTCCCATTTCCCCCACTTCTACAGATTCAAGCAATCTAGACGTTTCACTGTTCTCTTGGAACATGTTCTTTCTAGACTTGGAAAGACTGGTAGTTTTCTGGTTAGAAGATTGTTGTCTTTGATTTTCTTTCTGACAGTCTGATGTCTGTACATACTTTTAAACTGGAGAACTGCTGAAACGGGTAATTTTCTTCTTTACATAACCTTGAATCATCGGACGTTGGTCATCCTTTCTCAGTGAGACTTACGAAAAGTTGTATACATCACATCACATTTTTATTCTCAATCATCTGAAACACGGATACATTTTCTTTCAACTTGTTGATTGGTTTGGATTCCCTCCTTCACTCCGTTCGGTTCCTAACTTTCTCTCTTCTGGTACTCAGTTTGTCATACTTCACTGTCAGTGTTGCTTTGCTCAACTGCTATTTTGCTTTGCACCACAATATGTTCATCTCCTTTCATCATCAGTAGAATTCCCATCACTACATCCTGAAATGACATTTGGCTTTGGTTGATTTACCCAGTAGAATCATGTGTTCAAATCTTTCTGCTTGAAGAATCATCATGAATTATAAGGACAAATCTAGACTTTGAATTTGCCTTAGCATTTATTTTGTACACATGTTGCCTTTTGATGGCATCACAGACAGATATGGAGTCAGATTTCACATTGCTATTAACAACATACAGTTGATACAACATGCAACATTAATAAAATACAACTCTATGACTGCTTAGCCATTATCAAGTCATAGATCAACAACAATTTCAAAAATTAACTGAATTGGAGCACAGAATAGATGTAATGTTGTGAGCAAGTCCAATCAGATCTGGACGAGATGCTAGGACAGTCCACTAGACAGAAAGACAGAGACAGGCCAAGGCACATGGGGTTATCCGGAAAGCTAAATTGTGTATATTTTAATGCTAGGAGCTTGACCAGGCAGATTAACTTAAGAGCATTGGGAATATGATATTGTTGAATTACTGAGACAAGGCTGAAGAGAGGACATGACTGGCAGGTCAACATTCTAGGATATAGCTGTTTCAGGTGCCATCGGGGATATGTAAGGGAGGTGGAGCATTGCAGTATACATAAAGGAAACCATCACAATCTTAATTAAGGATGATGTCCTTGAAGGGTCTTAAAATGAGGCTATCTGAGTAGAGCTTAGAAAAAAAAGGGGCAGTTTTTTTGCTGAGATTATACTACACGCCTCCCGACAGTCAGAGGGAGCTAGAGGAGTAGATATGTTGGACTTGTGGCGGTCAGTGAGTAAGCCCTGTGCAGACTTGTGGTGGTTGACGAGTTGGCCCTGAGTGGACTCATGGTGGCAGCATTGTCATCAGAGAGAGTTTGGGTTCCCAGCGGCTTCCACATTGATGAGGCGGTCCTAGCGCTGACTCATGGCTGCTGCAGCAGAGGTGAGTTTGGGTTCCTGGCATCATCCTCACCATACGGGGTTTCCTGGAGGCAGTGGCAGAATCAAGTTTGGGTTGGTATGGTACCTGGCAGCATCAGTGGCATCTGCATTGGTGAGGTCCGGTGAGGATTCATAGCAGCAAGTGTGTCAGTGGAGGTGAGATGGCATCCAAGAGTGCCAACTTCCATTCCAGCAGCAGGAGCACAGCAAAGCCATGGTCTATGGCAAAGTATTTAACAAGAAGCTCTGTGAAGTTGGACACTTTTTCTTTATATCTTTGTTCTTCTGCCTTTATATTCTATATTTTGATTTATTTTTCTATGTATTAAAATGGCTCCAGAGTGTGGCGATACTATTCAACACAGTTCACTGTAACAAAATGCACGTGACAATAAATGAATCAAATCAGTGAAATCACAGAAAGGTCTGAGAGAAATGGGGTTATATGTTGGGGATGTCAGTTTTGCTAATATTAGCTAGGATCACTTTAACATAAAAGGATTAGATGGGATGGAAATTTTGAAGTCCTTTTCGAAATATGGCAGACCTGGATCTAATCCTAGGGAATGAAGCCAGTCAAGTGGTTGAAGTTTGTGTGCGAGCCTTTTGGGGATAGTGTGTAACTTTGTAATTTCAGAGTTCTTATGGAAAGGAATAAAGATAATGTAGAAATTAAATATTAAATTGGAGGAAGGTGAATTTCAATATCGTTAGGCAGTATCTTGCAAACATAGATTGGGAGCAGTTACCTGCAGGAAAATTTATATTTGGAAAGTGGGAGCCTTTTAAAAGTAGTAGAGTGAGAATTTAGAGTTAGCATGTTCCCCCAAAAGTGAAGGGCAAGGGCAGCAAGTCCAGGTAACCATGGAAATCAAAGGATATTGAGAGTTTGATAAGTTAGAAGAAGGAATCATATGTCAGGTACAGTGTCTTTAAAAACAGAGGAAGCCCTTCAAAAGTATAGAGTGTAGGAGTTTAATTGGGATGATGGCAAATGCTATGAAGGAAAACCCCATAACTTTTTATAAGTATATTAAAAGAGGATTATCAGGGAAAGAGTGGGACTTATTAGAGACCAAATGGGCAAGCTGTGCTCAGAGTGACTAGGGTGGGGTCTTAAATTAATACTTTTCATCTGTATTCACAGAGGAGAAAGACATTGTAATGGTGAGGTTCTGGAAATTGTTAAATGTAATGACAGAAGGTATTAAATGTTATAACAGGCATAAAGGCACATAAATCCCCAGTGCCTAATGAGATGTATTCCAGGCTATGAGAGGCAAGGCAAGGTGGATATATTTAATACTTCGCTGGCCTTTGACAAATGACAGATAACTGGAGGATGGCTAATGTGATTTCTTTGTTCAGTAGAGACAGGCCAAGTTATTACAAACCGGTTAGTCCAATGTCTGTAATAGAGAAATTATTCCAAAAAACTTTGAGGGACAGGATTAATCAACCTTTGGAAAGGCAGGGATTGATTATGGATAGTCAGCACAGATTTGTTAGAGGGAGATCCTATTTGAATATTTTGAGGTTTTTGAAAAAGTGACTAAATATATTGATAATGGCATTGCAGTTGATGTTGTATACATGGACTTCAGTAAGGCCTTTGACAAGGTCCCATGTAGAAGGCTGGTCATAAAGAACTCATGGAATCCAAAGCAAGTTGGCAAACCGAATGCAAAATTGACTTGCAAATAGAAAGCAAAGGATGAAGCTTGAGTGATGTTTGTGATTGGAAACCTATGATCAGCAGTGTAGCACCGGGAACGATGCTGGGACCCTTGCTGTTTGTTATTTACAATAATGCGATGGATGTGCATGTAGAAGGTACAGTTACTAAGTTTGAAGATGGCATGGATAACTTTTGGTGTTGTTGATAGTGAGGTGGATGGTCTCAGGCTACAGTCTGATATCGATCATCTGGTAAATTGAATTTAATCCTGATAAATTTTGCATTTTGGGAGGCCTAATAAGGAAAGGATATACGCAATGTATGGGTGGGTGTACTGAGGAATACTAAAGGGATCTTAGTGTAGAAGTCCATAGATTGCTGAAGGTGTCAGCACAAGTGGACAGGGTAGTGAAGAAGGCCTATGAGATGTTGCTTCATTTTCTGGGGTGTAGAATGTAGGAATAAGGAAATCTTGTTGCAACTTTATAAATCCTTGGTTAAGCCACACATGGAATACTGTATGGAGTTCTGGTCAGCACATTTTTTTTGAAGGATATGATTGCACTGAAGAGATTAACGAGGAAGTTGCCTGGAATGAAAAGTCTCAGTTATGAGGAGAGAGACTGGTATGCTGAGTTTGTTTTCCTTGGAGCAGAGAAGGTCAGGGTGGGGAAGGGGATCTGAATGAGCTATATAAAATTATGTTGCACCTTATTTATGATCTGATTTCTGTCCCAGTGAGGGACCTGCCCAGCTTGCTCTTGTAAACTGCAAAGTCAGTACCTACTCTGCTAGTTGGTAATTTATTCCAGAGGCTCCCAATTTCCTGGGGAAAAATGCCTAACGTTAGTCTCTTCTGACTAATGCAACATTTAAACTAATGTCCCTGCCCTTCACAATCTATCAGCAGAAACTGTAACCAACTCTTCAATTATTTTGTATATCTCTGTCCGGTTCCCTGTTAAGATTCTACCTGCCCTAAAGCAAATACAGCAAGATCCTTGGGCCCTTGTGTCAAAATGGTGTACTTTGATTTATAGAGACTAAGACCTTTGAACTCTGAACAACTAAACTTAAATGAAATATACCATTGGAAATCTTGAAAAAATATGACTTTAATAGATTATTAAGTGTACGTTATTCTATTTCAGGCACATGTTGCAAACCTGAAGATCATAAAAGCACTAGAAAACCAAAAAGAAGAATTGGAAGATGAAAATATCAGACTATTCGTTTCAGCAAAACAACAAATGTTAAAACTTAGAAAAAAACGGCAAGCAGAAATAGATAAGTAAGCAATGTCCATTTTTTTCAGTTGTGCACAGATGATTTGTTGAATTGTTGAAAGACATCTGTGGCTGCGCAGGTTCACTAATGTAATTCAGACAATGAAATGTGCCATCCTCTCCTGGTCTGGACTACACATGAGTCATGAGCCATAGAAATATGGTTAACTCTTAACTGCCCTCTGAGATAGCCTAGCAGGACATTTAGTTGTGTCAATCGCCACAAAATCTCCAATAAAGAAATTAAACCGGTCACTTGGCATCAACAGAAGCATAGGAAAAGACAATGACAGAAACAGCCCTATCGATACTGCAAAGTCCTCCTTACTAGCATCAGGTGGTAGATCCAAAACTCAGAGTTATCTCAGAGACTAATCAAGCAACAGCCTCACATAGTCATATTCGTGGAATCATACCTTACAGTCAATGTCCCAGGCATGACCATCACCATCCCTGGCTATGCATTTTCCCACCAACAGAATAGACTCAGCAGAAGTAGTGGCACAGTAATATACAACCAGGAGGGAGTTGCCCTGGGAGTCCTCAGCATTTACTAGGGACCTCATGGCATCAGGTTAATCATGGGCAAGGAAATCTTCTGCTGATTACCACAAACCATTCTCTGTTGGCTGATGAATCATCATTCCTGTGTTGAACAACACTTAGAGAAAACACTGAGGGTGACAAGACTGCAAAACTTTATTAAATCCAACCTTTTCTTTTGACATTGCCTGGGCCTGTACAATGTTTCATTGATGTTTGATTCCTTCCTTCCTTGTAAGGAAACAGGGTATGAACCATAATGTTGATGTTTTCACCATTAAATCTCACAATTATTCTCTTTGTGAAGAATGGAATTGAATAATACACCTTTTTGGATAAAGCAAAGTTAAGCATAACATTAACTAAATGTTATCAAAAACCAGCTGCCAGAAGTCTCTCAGGAGTGCCATTCAGGAGTGCCAAGATCCAATGGCATTGATCAAAATCGGACACCAGAAAACATCTTTAAAAATGTGGACTTTGAGAAACAATTGTTTTAGGGATTTTTTTAGTTAACAAACCCTACCAATGAACTAACTAATCTCCTGCCTCATTCATGTACTAAGGGATGTACTTGCTACCTGAGGTGTAGCACTATCAGTTATGGCAAACATAAGTACAGTAATTTAAAAATGGCAGGAAGGGTTGAGAGAGTGATTAATAAAGCATGCAGTATCCTGACTTTTATCAATTGGGTATAAAGTACAAGAGCAAGGAGATTATGCCAAACTTGTATAAGACACTAACTCGTTTGGCCTCAGCTGGATTATTGCACCCAATTTTGGGTGCCATACTTTAGGAACAATGTGAAGGCATTGGAGAATGTGCAGCAAAGATTTGCTAGCATGGTCATAGGCATCAGGACCTTCAGTTATGAAGAGGGATTGGAGAAGTTAAGACTATTTTTCCTGTTTAGAAAACAGAGGAGATCTGATAGAGGTATCCAAAATCATGAGGATTATGGCAAAAATAGATAAGGAGGAACTGTTCCAATTTATGAAAGGATCAAAATCAAGTGGGTACAAATGTAAACTAATTGGCATAAAAAAAAGAGCAAAATAAGAATAAGACTTCTTCACATGAGTGGTTAAAGTCTGGAGTAAAAAGTCTGAGAATTCTTGTTTATTTGTAAACAAGATATACGTGTCACTGACTAGGCCAGCATTCATTACCAGTAAGGTGGTGGTAATAAGCTGCCTACTTGAACCCATGTGGTGCAATTATACCCACAGTGCAATAAGCAAAGGAATTCCAGGACTTTGACTCAGTGACATGAAGGAATGGTGATATAGTTTGAAGGTAAGATCAAGTATGGCTTGATGAGGAACTTTCAGGTGGTGGTGTTCTTGTGTGTCTGCTGCCCTTGTCCTTCTAATGGTAAAAGGTAGGGTTTCAAAGGTAATGTCCAAAGACCTTGGGTGAGTTGCCACAGTGTGCCTTGAGGATAATACACACTTTGCACTGTGTGTTGGTGATGGATGGGATACCTAGATGGTGTGGAGTGTCTTCGTAGCATTCATCCAAGCAAATGAAGAGTATTCTTCATTCCTCACTTGTGCCTTTAACTTGTTGACAGGCTTTAGGGAGTCATGAAGTTTCTCAGAATTCGTAGACTCTGACCTGCACTTGTAGCCCCAATATTTAAATGGCTGGTTTAGTTCATGCTATGCTAACTCCCAGTATGTTGATAATGGGGAAATTCCAGTGATGGTAACACCATTAAATACCAAAAGGAGATGGTTAGATTCTCATTGGAGATAATTATTGCCAGACATATGTATGATATGAGTTTCTTGCCAATTTTCAGCTTAAATATGGATATTGTCCTGGTCCTGTTGTCTATAAACAAGAACTATTTCAGGACCTGAATCATTGCCATTGGTACTGTACATAATGCAATCATCCCCACTTCTGATCTTATGATGGAACAAAGATCCCTGATGAAGTAACCAAAAATAGTTGGACTTTGGACCTGGACCTTGGTTCTGAGGAATCCCTGCAGTGTTGTTCCAGGACCGAGATGGATTGTCGTGGAAACAAGTTCAATTGGGCATCCAAATTCATTAGTTTGCTATTTGAAAAGGAACAATGGAGAAAAGGCAGGAGAAGGACATGAAGTAAAATGATTTTGGGGGGAGCTGGTTGTAGACACAATGAGCTAGCTCACCTTCTCCTGCATCATAGCAGTTCTTGTGATCTGCTTTTGTAATATAAAATCAGTCTACATGCATTGGACATTCAACGTCTTGATTTATCCCATTGATGAGATCATTAATTAGTCTACCTACCTTGTCTCCATACTCACAATTTCTGTTCAATGCAAGCAAACCATTACTAATTAAAATTCAATTACCATTATAAAATGGTGGGTCATGCAGTATCATGGTCGATGCTGTATGTATTAACAATGTAGTAAAAACTATTCACTTCTACTGAAATGGAATAATGTGTCAATTAGTACTTATCTGATTATTCTAGGGAGAAAGAGGATCATAGAAAACTGATGGTAAGACTAATAAGTGAACAGATGAAAGAAGAAGTGCAGGATGAAACACACCGCATTGCCAAGGCTGCAGAAGAGATGGAAGCTAAAAGACAGATGGAAATTAAGCAAAAGGAGGAAAAAACAATGGCAGATTTGAAGGCAATTGAAGAATACAGACTTATGATGGTAACCTGCTTATGTCAGTCTGTTTCTATGTGCTCTTTTTCTTCCTACTTGTAATGCGTCATGTATTTCATTTATGAATTTTGACATAATAGGGATAAAATTGAATTTAGGCTAAAATAGGCAGCAACAATTGGCTATCTATTATATACCATATACATGCTGACTTTAAGTTGGTGGCGGTGTTTACTTTTTTTTCCATCAGTTCTCTAAACTGAGGAGATTCTCAATCTCCTGGTTATATTTCTTTTCTTTTTTAAATTTATTCACCCCATTATCACCTAACAGCAGTAATGCTTATTTTCTCACAGCACCCATAATATATATGTGTGTGTGTGTGTGTGTGTGTGTGTGCGCGCGCGCGATGTGAGACACAGTGAAAGACAATAGTTGTACAAATCTTTATTCATTTTCCACCACCAGGAAGAAAGGAAACATGGAGTGGCCAGTGACAAGCAGTGCCCTTCTCATCAAAGGGCAATGCTGCGTGATCAAAATGTAAAGGAGAGGGCAGGGATTAAGTCAAAATTGAAGGAGAAAATAAAACACTCCACATCCCGCAGTGCCCACCTCTCCCTGAAAACATCCAGGGTGTTAGTCGACACCGCATGCTCTTATCTAGGGACACTCTGGCACAGACATAAACATGGAAGAAGGGCAGGCAATCGGCCATAACAATCCCATCCACGGCCCTCTGCCTGGACCTGTTTATGGCCAGTTTGGCCAGGCCAGGAGCAGACCCATGAGAAGGTCCTCTGACCTGCCCTTGCCTCTCTGTGCCGGGTGCCCGAAGATCAGGAGTGTGGGACTAAAGTGCAACCAAAAACAGAGGAGAAGGTTTTTCCAGAAAACTAAAAAGGGAGCGCAAATGCCCGCACCCCATATATACATGGTCCACAAACTGGGAAACAGTAGTGTTTATTTGAGCAACACTTGGAGGAAGCACTTCCTGCATATCACTAACCATGACACCCCAGACAATTACCTGCATTAAAGCTGATGAATGTTTCACAAAGGAAAGATTTCCTCCAGTTTCTGCATATACCAATCATTGCTCTCTCCTGCTTATTATGCTACTCTATATCACACCTCCGTTCCCCCCCCCCCACTCCCTATCAGATTATTTGCCACTCTACCCCACTCACCAGCAATTCCCCCACTACCCAGCCCCTCCTGCTCTCTACCACAGCCTTCACTCTTTCTTTCTTTCCCTCCATTTCCCTTACCACTTGCTTCCTATGGTCCCTCCTCACTTCCTACATCATTTGCTTTCAAACCCCATCCTGCCCTACGGTCCTTGAAGCTCCAGGGGGAGGTGACGGCCTAGTGGTATTATCACTGGACTGTTAATGCAGAGACCCAGCTAATGTACTCTCAATCCACATCAATACACTACCTCCAACACATGGCCTTTTATCATATGACGTAACTTTCCGAGAGGTTACCATGTCAAATGCCTTTTGGAAGTATAATTGTAACACATTTTCTAATTGCCCTCTATCCACTCTGGTTGAGATTTCCTTAAACAACTGACAAATTAGTCAGATACAATTTCCCTTTCATGAAATCATGTGGCTTGACTCTGCTTGATTAGATTATGATTTTCCAAATGTTGTGCTATTACTGCCTTCATAATTGATTCCAACAACAGCTGTTAGCTAATTGGCCTATAGTTACCCACTTTTTGTCTGCCTGTTTTTTGAATGGGGGTGATACATGGCAGTTTTTTGGTCCTCTGGTGCTTCTCTAGAATTCAATTTTTTTTTGCTAAATTACAACCTATATATTCACTATCTCTGTTGCTACCTCTTAAGATCTGAGGATACAGTAGTCAGGGCCATGGAAATGTATATGCTTTTAGCTCAATTAGTCTGGTTAATACTACTTCTCTAATGATTAGTGATAGTACTTAATTCTTTCCCCCTTATTGCAGAATATCTGTTTAACTCCTCTACCATTTCTTTGTTCCCTATAACTATCTCCTCAAATTCATTTTCTAAGGGGCCTACATTTACTTTAAATATATAAAAGAGAGAGTTCAAAGAAGCTCTTATTGTCAGTTTTTATATTTCTCACGAGATTTGCCCTCATTTTATTTTATCACTTATCTTTTTAGTGCTCCTTTTGGTGGTTTCTGAGTTTATGCGGGGGGACTATTATCTTCCTGCTCTTTTTAACACTTCACCCTTGGCCCCTTCCCAAATCTCCTCACCACTCCCTTCTCTTTTGCTGCTACTACATTTTTGGAGGCAGAAGGGACTGGGATACATGAGATAGCAGTGAAAAGAGCATCGAGGAGCACTAGATGATAAACAGAGAAGAATGTCTGAATGCCAGGGAGCTGCTTGGGGCCAGGGGAGAAGTGAGTGGATGAAGGGTGATTGTGTGAGAGAGAGGTGTACGAGGAAATAAGGGAGTAACAAAGGAGTGGTGAAGGGAGTGGACAGCAGACAGAACTGAGGCTTCACAAATCAAATAGCCAGGGCATAGGCACAACAATGATAAGCATGCCTGCCAGCAGCCAGAGTGTGATGTAACTTTCCAATTTCCTTTTTCCCCTTCAAAAATGACAGGAGTCACTGAGTCTATAACTAGGCATGTATATAATGGATGGCCAATATAATTCTGTGATACATCTTTGCTGAAGTTAAATTTCACACCAGTAGACAATAAAATTTAAATGATTCTTTGTGTATCCTATTTGGCCATAGAGAATTGGTTATTGTAGATCTTAAGAATACATAGAAACATGGAACAGAAGAATATTTGTTCTCCAGAATTAATATTAAGAATTAAAAGACCAGAAACAATGAATTTCCTTGGCTGTTGAGTTCAAGAAGCAAACACACATTTCATTAACTCTATTGACTTGCTCTCCACATACCGTACCAGCTTCCCTGTAAATTATTGATGTTATTCATGTTCATCATTCTCTTGTGCATTTAAAGCCAAATACTAATTACTATGAACCATCCATTCACCTGACCTCAGCTTCATTCCATGCCTTTCATTGTTATTTTCTGGGTCTTGAGAAACAGTTTGAGAATTTTATATGTAGCCCCTCATTCTCCACTGGCTAAGGCAGAATAGATTTAGGAAAACCTTAACACATAATTATTGCTCTTCACATTTACCATTTGTTTGTATTTATAGCAGTTTCTGATGCTAAATGAAAGAAAGATAAATAATGATCTTTAACTTCAAAATGTTTATTGATGTGTTTGCCATGATGTATTAAATCAACCACATAGGTATCTTGGGACTTTATATTTTACAAGAATATTTTCAGTCACTGAAAATTGCATGTGAATATAGAATAAAGTAGAAATGAAAGCAAGGCACATTTAAGTTTTTTAAAAATATATACCTTATTAAAAACAATAGTTAAACAAATTTGATGATAGGAATCTACTTTGGTGTATAGTAATAAATTTAGATAATGTGCATTCAGATGAAGAAGCGTGAGGAGAAGGAAAAGGAAGAAAAAATACAAGCATTAGAAGCTCTTCATGCCAGGATTGAAGCAGATAATTTAAACCATGAACAAGACAAGAAAAAGAAGTTAAAAGCCCGAGAAGAGGGTGAGGGTGTGCAAGCCTTCCTTGTTGAACAAATGGTAAACATTACTGTTTAATATAACTTTCTATTTGTTTTTCTTCACTTTGAGATACAGTTCTATCAGAGCTAATAGCCCTGCATTTCTTTACACCTGTGGACTTGGATAATAAGCAACAGGAGCCCAGGGACGATATTTCCATTTGCTTATTCTAGTACTTCCACTAGTTTCCTGACTAAGTTCAGCAAGCAGGAAAATAATGAATAAAAATATGCTTAAGGCATTGTTTCATGGCAACATAGCAACAATTATAATTAAAATATTAATTATTAATATATAATATAGATACCAGGAAGCACGACAACGAAGAATCAAAATTATGCTGCCAAATATTAGTGGATATAAATGGAAACTTATCTTTTGGCAGTGTGAACAGGTCTGAATACTGTTTCTCACTGACACTTAGAGAAGACCCTGAAACAAATGTCAGCAAGGGCCATATAGGTGTCAAAACCTTAAAAATCAGACTGCTATTTAAAACCATCTCTGAATCATCCACCTTGGCTTTGGCTGAAGACAGGTGGATGATTAACTCACCTCTCGGAGCAAGTTACAGTGATGCACTTTATGACCTCGGTGCAGGATAAACGCTTTAGAGGCACTGAAATGATCAAGTTAACATGATCACTCTACTGTACTTGAAATGGATCATTCTTGCAGCTTTATTTTTATGTTTTCCTTTAGTTATATAATTAATATAGATGTGCTTTATTTAACAAATCAGAACATGGTAAAGGTACATGACTAAAATCTGAAAAGGCTTGATTTATTTTTTTCCACTTTTCCAGGCAGAAAAAAAAGCAAAGGCATTACGTGATCGTGCTGCTGAACTGGAGCACAAACAAAAAAGCTTAGCTCTACTTGAAATGGAAAAGAAAGAATTTGAAGAATATGCACAACAAATTATAGAGGCAGCTGCAAAAAAAGGCCGAAATATTTATCCACTTCTTAAAGCTGCTCACCAAGGCATTGGGGGTGGACGTGGTCCAGTGTTAATTGACGAAAGTGGGATAAGACCTAGTTATCAGGTCAAGGACACCTCTGGAATTCAACTTCCAAATTATAAACGCAGTACAACTGAGGCAATTAAGAATTTACATGATAAATGTGATATTGAGAAATCCAAGAAATCACTAGGTTTTACATGGTAATAGCTTTGGAAATTAGTGATGTATATATTGATTTTCATTGTTACAAATATTTTGCATTATTGAAAACTACAATGAATCTGTGTAATCATCTTCGCATCAGCAACCAAATACAATTCAATTTTAATATAATTATTCTCTTTCATGCACTTGAAACTAATAACATTTGAATAACTATTCTAGTAATGTGTTTGAAAGACTTTAGCAAAATATGAAACAGTTACTGAAGGATAATAGCAAGTTTCAAGAGATAAATAAACTCAATGTGAAACAACATTTATCTGCATCAGTACAAATAAATTTTGGACTGGAATAAAAAAACTACACTAGAATGTATGTGATTTGAATGAAATAATTTGATTATATTTTGCTCATCAGATCATGATTCTATTACTCTACATTAGTTACAGGACTGTAATATTGTTATAATTTTTAATGTTGGAATTAACAATAACAATAAAATAAGTAATTAAAAGTGAAAACAGAACATCAAAAGGATTGTACAATTTTTAAAAAAAATAAAAGTCAGATTTAAACTATTGTAAAGAAACCAGCAGGATAGATAGACCAGTTGTACTACAACACACAAATGAGTCCTTCCTGGAAAAATGCAGTTCGACAGCAGATTTTCGACAATTTTATTGACTGGGTAAATATATCAAACGTAAACTCAAGCAAATTCAGCTAAATTAATTTTTCATTGACAGCATGAGATAGAAAATGTAGGCCGAGAAATGAATTTGATCAATTTACCAGAAAAGCTTTATATGCAGGTCTGAAAAGGTCAGTATTGAGAGTGAAATCTGGAGTCCTTCAGCTCTTCCCTGCTGCTGACTGCTGTCTGAGCAGCACTTAAAGCCACTGTGAGATCTTCATATGAACAGTCAGATCAAATCTGCACTGCTATCTATCATATTTTAGGGCATGCCAAATCACTACACTGTTACAAGCTGCTGTTCACCATGAATATTGCTTACACCATCCTCAGTGTGGGAAACTCCAGGACCAGCTTAGTCTCCTCTGCTGGAGGTAAATGCACTTCTCAGTCTAAATAGAAAAGTCACTTGTTAACAATATGTAATCTGCAGCATATCACTAGTTATAGGTTACATAGATATGACACACGTCGTTACAGAAACTTTGAAGAGAACATGATGTTAGGTTTCTCTCCTTTAAAATTCTAAATAAGTTCACATAACATCAGACCGATGGTTCTTGTGGGCACTCCTCAATAGGAGCCATTTCAGATTGATATTCAAGCTTCAATTTCTTCAATTGGTGGTATGAAATTGGTTGTATCTTATCAATATGCATAGAATCTCAGTTTATTGCTTCATCTGAAAATTGACATCATAGAATACTCTCATTAATGTACTTGCATCTCAGCTCTGAATGGAGATGGAGCCTACAATATTCTGACACGAATGAATATTTTATCATTGACATTTAAAGCAAACTTATAAAAAGATGTAAGAGAATATCTTCACAAAAGTTTTAAAATATGGGTGCGTCCATTTCTTGACATCCTGAAATTCTAAAATTGGAAGTTACATATGATTTTTTTTTACAATTTTTGCTTGTTTTCATGGCACTGCCAATTTCTATAATAATTAATTGCAAACATAATTTTAACTGCCCTTTGAAGTCCACAACTCCGTTTGATAGGAGTGCAGAGAAAAAGATACTTTTAACTTATTATGGAAATCGAGTGTTTTGTTCACTAACCTTCAGTTGGTTTGGATTCCAGGAATCTGTCATCTATGAACCAATTTTTGTCATTTACCTAACTAAATCCAAACCGCTCCGAAATCAAAACCAGAATGAAATCAGATCGATCAACCAGACACATGAAATGATAACAGCACATCCAGCTTTATCAACCACTTGGAAGAGGGCTGAGATGGCAAGGCATGCACTCTGTATGAGGGATTTCAATGTTCATCATAGAGAGTGGATCAGGAGCACCACCATTGACCAAGATAAGTGCCTGAAGGACGTTGCTGCTACATTGTGCCTCTGACACAGGGTAAAGGAATCAACAAGAGGGATAAATCAACCTGATTTAATTCTCATAAATCGATCTGCAATCCATGACAATACTGAAATGAGTAACCACTGCACAATTCCAGTGGCAACAAAATCCCGTGATTCATGGATAGATTTAGAACAGAACTAACCACTCAAAACCATGAAGGCCTTTGGGCAGAGCAAAAGAACCACAAACTGTAAAGTGGCATTTGATAACTACCATTGCCATGAAACCTAGTGATCAGCTCAGGTTCATTGAAAAATAAAGAAGCAGCACAGCCATACTTAAAAATGCAGTGTTGAAACAGAGAACTATTCACATATTAAACAACGTAAGTAGCATGCTCTCGACAGAACTAAATTATCCCAAAATCAACAGATCAGATGAAAGCTGTCCAGGCCTGCCACATCCAATAATGAATGGGGGTAAGAAATGGAATAGATAATTAAACAATTATCTAGAAAACCAGGCTTCATAAATATCCTTAACAATAGGGGATCGTATTCACTACCCAGTACTTCAACTTCACAAAACTGAAGTATTTGTGACTACCTTCAGCCAGAAATGCAAAGTGGATCTTGACTTTTTATAAGTCCCCAGCATCAGAAATGCCAATCTTCAGACTCAACATGATATTAAGGAAGAGCTGAAGACACGGGATACTGAAAATGCTTAGGCTTGGATAACATTCTGGCAGTAGTCCTGAAGATTTGTACTCCGGACTTAATTGGAACATTAACAAAGCAGTTCTTAAACAGTTACAACACCAGCATTTACAAGAAAATGTAGAAAATAAAATAGGGATGTCCTGTGCACAAAATGCCTGACAAATCCAATCTGGCAATTTACCATCCCTATCTACTCTTGATCATCAGCAATGCGATGAAAGATGTCATTAGCAATGTCATAAAGTGGCGCTTACACAATAACAGTTTGCTCACTGACACAGTTTGGGTTTTACCAAGATCATTCATTTCAGCCACGGACAAAAGAGCTAACCTCAAGAGGTCAGAGTGACTGCCCTTCCTGATGAAAGGCTTTTGGCTGAAATGTTGACTTTCCTGCTCCTCGGATGCCGCTTGACCTACTATGCTTTTCCAGCACTACTCTTATCTTGACTCTAATGTCCAGCTGAAAGTGTTGCTGGAAAAACGCAGCAGGTCAGGCAGCATCCAAGGAGCAGGAGAATCGACATTTCGGGCATGAGCCCTTTATGCCCGAAACGTCGATTCTCTTGCTCCTTGGGGGATGCTGCCTGACGTGCTGCGCTTTTCCAGCAACACATTTTCAGCTCTAATCTCCAGCATCTGTAGTCCTCACTTTCTCCTCTAATGTCCAGTATCTGCAATACCCACTTTGCCTGACTGCCCTTAATGTCAAGACAGCATTTGATGGATTGTGCTAAAGAACCCCAGAAAAATTGTCAGTGGGATTTAAGGGTTGGTGGGGAATTGTTCACTGGATTCATAACTAACACACAAAAAGACACTTGTGGCTGTTGAATGTTAATCATCTCAGCCTAAAGACACTTTGAAACATTCCTCAGGGAACTATTCTTGACGCAACCACTTTCAACTGCTTCACCAATAATTTTCTATCCATAAGGTCAGAAGTGGAGATTGTGATTATTTCACAAAGTTCAGTATTATTCATTAGTTTGTAAATGCTGAAGCAGTCAGTGTCCACGAACAAAATCTGGACAACATTCCCACTTGAGCTTATAATTAGTAAGCAACATTCAGGCCATACAAGTGCCACGTAGTGTTCATCTCTAACAAGAGATGGTCTAACCATTACAATTGCTGAATTCCCTACTATCAACATCCTTCAAGGGAGTGGAAGTAGGGTTAGGTTATCACTAATCACAAGCTGAACTGGACTAGCCACATGAATATTATAGCTGCAAGAACAGATCAGAGGCTAAAAACTTGATGGTGAGTGATTCATACACCGAGGATTCAGCTGATGTCTACTATCTAAAAGGCACAAGTCAGGAGAGTGGTAGAATTCTTTCCATTGCTTGGAGGACTGAAAGTTCCAACAACACCCAAAGAAGCTCAACAACATCCAGGGAAAAGCAGCCTGCTTGATTGGCAGTCAATCTACCACTTTGACCATTCACTCCCTTCAATACAGGTGCACTATCTACAGGATATATTGCTTGTCAGTTTGATGAGATTTGCGAAATGTCTCCTGTCCGATGCTGGGTCTTGGGACATCTATTCAGAGCTGGAAAGAAATTTAATAGGAGGGGCAGATCCAGTCACCAAATTCCACATAGCTACAATTAAAAAGGCTCTACATAGTCATTATGGAGGAGCTGGGCACCCAGTTAAGTAGTATCTTACCTCTGTAATATGACCTGAGCCACTGGTCATGTTCAAAATGAAGGAAGAAAAACTGAGCAAACTTTTTGGGGCTGCAAGCTGACAAACCTCAGATCCTGACTGATTTTGCCCTAGGGTTTTAAAATAAGTGACTAGTAAGAGAGCTGATGCATTGATTTTAATGTTCCAAAATTCCCTAGATTCAAGGAAGGTTCCATTAGATTAGAAACTAGCAAAAATAACTTGTTTATTCAAAAAGAGAGACAGAGAGCAGGAAACTACAGGCTTGTTATCTTAACATCTGTTACTCATGCCCCCCTACACATTAACAGCAAAGCGGTGGAACGAGTAGAGGCTCCTGGGAGTGGTCATCCACAACAAGCTTTTTTGGACGCTTCATCTGGATGCACTAGTTACAAAGGCTCAACGTCTATTCTCCCTCAGGCAGCTGAGGAAATTGGGATGACAGCGAATACCCTTGCCAACTTCTTTAGGTGCGCCATCGACACCATTAGATTAGATTAGATTAGATTACTTACAGTGTGGAAACAGGCCCTTTGGCCCAACAAGTCCACACCGACCCGCCGAAGCGACAACCGACCCATACCCCTACATATACCCCTTACCTAACACTACGGGCAATTTAGCATGGCCAATTCACCTGACCCGCACATCTTTGGACTGTGGGAGGAAACCGGAGCACCCGGAGGAAACCCACGCAAACACGGGGAGAACATGCAAACTCCACACAGTCAGTCGCCTGAGGCGGGAATTGAACCCAGGTCCCTGGCGCTGTGAGGCAGCAGTGCTAACCACTGTGCCACCGTGCCGCCCATTCTGTCTGGATGTATCACTACCTGTACCATTCAAGATCGGAGATGGTTGCATAGAGTGGTGAACTCAGCTCAGACAATCACAAAGGCCAACCTCCCATCTATCGAATCTATCCACCAGTCCTGCTATCAAGGAAGGGCTGCCAGCATTCTCAAAGATCCATCCCAACTTGGCAATGCTTTTCTACAACCTCTACCATCAGGGAAAAGGTACAGAAGCCTGAACACATGCACCAGCCGGTTTTGTAACAGTTTCAAGCCTGAATGGACTCTCAAGTTCTTAGCGTTCGATTGTACTTGTGTTTTTTTTTGTTTTGCTGCTGTTTACCTATTGTTTACTTATCTATGCTACTTAACTATGTGATCTGCCTTGGCACACATGACAATAAATTCAATTCATAGGGAAGTTGTTAGAAACCATTATTAAATATGTGATAGCTGGGCACGTAGAGCTAATTAAACAATATCAGCATATTTTTGTGAAGGCAAATCATGTTTAACCAATTTATTGGAATTCTTTGAAGACCTAATGTTTGCTGTGGATAAAGGTTAATGGTGGATATGCTGTACTTGATGAGGTGTCACTTTAAATGTTATTGTGAAAAATAAAAGCTCAAGGTATAAGGATGATATATTCACATGGATTAAAGATTGGCTGGCTAACAGGAAACAGCAAGCATTTTCTGGTTCGCATGAAAGTAGTGTACCACAGCGATCAATGTTGAGGCTTCAACTTTTTACAATTTATATAAATATCTTAGATGAAAGGACAAACTTTGGCAGTTAAGTTGGCTATCGATACAAAGACAAGTTAGTTCTGAAAAGGATGTAAGAAGGCTACCAAAGAATATAGCTAAGTGAGAGGACAAACTAAGTATAACCAGGGAAAATAATAAATTGTCTATTTTGGTAGGAAAATAAAAAATACACATATTTTCTAGAGAGAGTGTAGAGGTCTGAGTTGTTGAGGGAGCCAGGTGTTCTAGTGCATGAATTTCAAAATGTTAGTGTACAGGTACAGAAAGATAATATTATTACTGTTTAGGATTTAATACTAAAGTAGGGAGGGTATGCTGTAGTTGAAAACGATAGTGTTGAGACCAAATCTGGACTACTGGGTACAGTATCGGTCCCTTTATTTTATGAATGATATAAATGAGTTGAAAGCAGCTCAGAAATTTGTTAGGAATAGGCAGGTTGACTGAGGAAGTTTTCGACAAGCGATGTTTGAAACTGGACTTTAAAAGAACTAGAACCAATTTGACTGAAAAATGTTAATCCTCAGTTTTTGAGAGCGACTATGGAAGTGATGTTCTCTTGTGAGGGAGAACCTAGCGTTAGAATTTCAGATTTTAAAAATACAATGTTGTCCATTTAAGACAGATAAGATTTTTTTCTCACAGGGAGTTGAAAGCAGAGTAAGGCAGAAGGAAATAAGATTCTTGATATGCAACAGGGTGGAAAGGTTGTTGGGGTCATGTGGGGTTTTTGTTTAATAAACTCTGATCACTCAGGGCACTGTCCTTACCAATAAACCAAGGAATTATTGTCAACTGTTGAGTTAGAAGCAGTGCAATTTCTGTCCATATTTTACAAAACAGGTGACCACCATTCTCTTAGTCCAATGTCTTGACCAGAGTTAAACTGCCTGTTTAAATTTAAACCAAGTTAACTGTCAATCAGCTAACTGGTGTACTGTCCACAAGTGCCTTCAGCAGAGTTCACCTGCCAATCAGCATTCACTTCTGATACAGCATATAAAAGGTTGTTTCTCATCACATTTGTATTATTTTGTGCAGTGTCCTGAAGAGTGAAAGACAAAAAAATTTGTCAAAATGCACATTTTTCAGCAAATATATCAACATCTTGATTTTAATTAATAGGAAATTACAGCTAGGGTGTCTGTATTGCTATATAATTAAATGTGAGTTAGCCAATCACAGTGTGCTGCTGCCTAGTCTCCTGAAGGGAGAGTGGACTTAACAGAAAACTGAGCCCCAGAGGAAAGGCATTGAATCAATTAATCGAATAGTCAACTATCCGAACAAAATACTGCCCACCTATCTCGCCTGGATAATCGAGATTCCTCTGTAATGAAAACTAACTTTAAGTAGCATATTCTCCTCCATATTCCCCTCCAGCCTCACAACTCTTCTAATTCTCACCACTTACTTTTTTTTTGGGATAGAGGAATTTCATTATTATTGTTTGCAGTTAGGGAAGCATCGAATGAACCAATTTATTTCAGAGCCTTTGAGTTAGTTTATGGATACAAAGTAAAAGGACTACAAACTTATTAAACACAAATATAGGGATTAGGAAGAGGAAATTATTGTCTTGCATGGTGCCCAAATTATGAAACAGGTTGTCAAAAGCATATGCACATTAAGATTTCTCAACAGGGAACAAAAAAAGGCAGAAAGATGAGGAATAACAATTTTAAATCTGGGAATAAGGTACTGGTTATGTTACTGCTGCACAGTGAGTCACTGAAGTCTAGATCTTGCTTTATGAAGGTAAGTTTCTTTTAAAATAAATATTTTATTAGAATGCCAGACAGAAGAGAATGTGGATATCTCAAAAATATAAAATAGTATCATGACAGGAAAGATAACCAAGTGTACTGCAGGAAATAAAGTGATACTAAACCCGAGTGTCATAGAACATAGAAAAATACAGCGCAGTACAGACCCTTCGGCCCTCGATGTTGCGCCGATCCAAGCCCACCTAACCTACACTAGCCCACTATCCTCCATATGTCTATCCAATGTCCGTTTAAATGCCCGTAAAGAGGGAGAGTCCACCACGGCTACTGGCAGGGCATTCCATGAACTCACGACCCGCTGAGTAAAGAATCTACCCCTAATATCTGTCCTATACCTACCTCCCCTTAATTTAAAGCTATCCCCCCTCGTAATAGCTGACTCCATACACGGAAAAAGGTTCTCATTGTCAACCCTATCTAAACCCCTAATCATCTTGTACACCTCAATCAAGTCACCCCAAACCTTCTTTTCTCCAATGAAAACAGCCCCAAGTGCCTCAGCCTTTCCTCATACGATCTTCCTACCATACCAGGCAACATCCTGGTAAACCTCCTTTGCACCCGTTCCAGTGCCTCCACATCCTTCCTATAGTATGGTGACCAAAACTGCACACAATACTCCAGATGCGGCTGCATGAGAGTCTTATACAACTGCAACATAACCTCAGGACTCCGGAACTCAATTCCTTTACCAATAAAAACTAGTATGCCATATGCCTTCTTCACAGCACTATTTACCTGGGTGGCAACTTTCAGAGAATTGTGTACATGGGCACCAAGATCCCTCTGCTCATCCACACTACCAAGTATAAGTACATGACGAGACAAAGGCTGAAAATATTCACATCAAATCCCAGTAATAAAATTAGCCAGTAGAGATGCTAAAGAATTTAGATTAAGTATACCATCTTTCAACAGAGTTTCAGGGTGACATATGTAAACTGATAAAAGAATATGGGTCACTGTACATCATGTGGATTGAGGGTTCTTGTAGTGTAGTGATAATGTCCCTCCCTCTGACCCGGAAGGCCTTGGTTCAAGTCCCACCTGCAAGTCTGTAATAACATTTCTGCACAGGTTGATTAGAAAGTATCTACATGATGTGGATGAAGGAAGTGCTCCATCCACTAATCAAAATCAACTTAAACGTAGCCCTAAGAAATAGGCCCAAGTAAGAAAATTTATTTTCAAGTTGCATAATGATCTAGTGAACTGGATCAAGGTAGTTGCATTAAATATAAATAAGCGAATGCCATAACGAGACTCTTGTCCTTTACCACAAAATGAAGATTGCATTGAGTTAGAAGTTCTGCATTTTCAGCAAGATTGACTTATGAAAAGGGTATTGTCATTTTTGACTAACACAGCAATCAAACAAATTTCTTCTTTTAATGACACAGCCTCAATCAATGTAATGTTATTCATAATGATGAATATACTAGCTAGCTTTCAAAGGCTAATAAATCAAGTTATTATCAGACTATCAATAAACTATGTTTCTATTGACTATTTATTGATCCACAATGATACTCTGAAAGACAATGTGAAGAACCTCATACTGAGAAAGGTTGACTCAGAAAATGTCACATTAACTGGTGACGTCAATTTGCTAAGGCCATGTTTTTTTGGGATATGTCATGAGGCAAAGCTGAATTGTCTGGAGAAGTCAACGTTCAAGTCATTATAGGCATTCTTGTTTCTAAAACCAATGGGAAGATACTGCAGTTCCTTGAAACATGGATTTTACATGAGACTTGCCCTAAACTTCAACGAAGTAGTGACTCCATTCAAATCTGTTGAAGCAAGCCAAATATGACTGGGTATAATTAGACTTAGACTTACAGTGTGGAAACAGGCCCTTCGGCCCAACAAGTCCATACCGACCCGCCGAAGCGAAACCCACCCATACCCCTACATTTACCCCTTACCTAACACTACGGGCAATTTAGCATGGCCAATTCACCTGACCAATTCGCACATCTTTGGACTGTGGGAGGAAACCGGAGCACCCGGAGGAAACCCACGCTGACACGGGGAGAACATGCAAACTCCACACAGTCAGTCGCCTGAGTCGGGAATTGAACCTGGGTCTCAGGCGCTGTGAGGCAGCAGTGCTAACCACTGTGCCACCGTGCCGCCCATAATCTTGTCAGGCTATTTGAGAGATTAAAAGGGCTTCATAAGTTAGACAGTGATGGCTGTGCCAAATTTCAACAAACTGCTCAAGATTGCAGAGGATTGTTGTGATTTGGTTACGGAAATAACTTGGTTAGTTTCAAGATAACTTAATTACTGACTCCATGGTTATAAAATAAAGTATAAAGCCTTGTTTTGGCTGGTCAATTTTAAAACTCATCCCACTTTGGTTAACTGAAGGATTTCTAACAGTGAGTTATATTTATAGCAATACTGTAGGATAACCAAGCTTTGTTGGGTGGTGGAGGGGGAAACAGGAAAGGTTTAAAGGAGTATGACCAATCGCAAGCACATGGAACTAGTTTAGTTCAGAAAACATGCTCGGCCTGGATCAGTTGGGCTGAAGGGTCTCTTGCCGTGCTGTATGACTCTATATAGAGCAAGAAGCCTGCATCGGTGGGACTGTTGCAGTACTTTAAAGGATCAAACTTGTCAAAACTGAAAGTAAATGGAAGGTCACTGAAATCCCTTACAAAGGAATCTACAAATCAATACAAGTAATTCAATTTCTAAGTTTTGATAAATATCATACAAATTTATTTTGGGTACAAGTCTAATTTGAATAGAAAAAAATTGATTTAAGGAGTCAAGTTTAGATTGGAAAAAATGTTAATATGCTTTTACTATCTAAGTAACCATTTAATTTTTGTGTCCATGTTCTTTGATTTCCATGAACCTTGTAGCTTTACACTTTTTGCAAATTTCTAGACTTTCAGATTTCAAAAAAGTTGTACAAATACAAATGCCTCCACCTATAACTGAACAAACTAAAAACATTCCCACTTGGCCCCAGTAATTAACACCCTTGTGTCATTTACATTATTTTGGGAATAAAGGTAATCAGCAATATTATACTTAGCATTTTATTATTTAAAAATCATCCCAAATTCAAACAGCGGTACTACTGTACTGACAGGTTTTAGCATTGCTCACTTCTATTTGGGAACCAAAGACTGCATTGAACCAGTTTCTTTTAATGAAAAGGTGAATACCTCTTCTTGAATCAGCAACTTAGATAAATCTGTCAATTTCATTCTCAGGAAAAAATTATTTCCAGAATTATGAAGAATTTTTAAAGAGAATCCTGATTTTGCTGTTCCCAAAGTTTGGAGTGAAGTGCCAGAATTATTCCAAATTCTGCAAAACTCACTCAGTAGACAGCAGGAGTCATTTTTGATGCCCAGAACAAATGCAAAAGCAATCAGAGGGATGGCAGCATGCTGAAGCGAGTTGACAGGCTGGTTTCAGCTCTCTAGGACTTAAGAATAAAACAAAACTCTCTCATCCTCTCACTTCACTTTTCAAGCGTATTCATGTCATGTCTAATAATCCCAACGGGCACTTGAACTCTTCGCAGGACACTTCCCTCTCCAAAAGGTGTCCCTCAAACTCACTAAAATGTTATCCCCACTCTTTAAAAAAAACTCCCACAAGGTTAGCCTTTCCCACGAATTGTGTAAAATTAAGGTACTTTGGCCAACCCACTAAAAAACAATTGCACCTATTTGAATGAAGCTGCACTTTCACATATGCAGTTGCCCCTGTGAATCAGCAATGTGTAAATTACAAATCACCACCACATTCCCCCTTGGCATAAAGAATGGTTACCAGATTCAGGGACAACACTTCTGGAACTAAGGCTCTGACACTGTTTTAACTAAGTGAAAGACCTTCTCCATCCCTGTGAAAGAATCAGGACAGAAGCGCATGTAATTATTTTTGATGTAACTTTCATAACTTTCCCTTTTGGACAATGTCATAAGAGTTAACAAATGGGTTGAATGAGTCAAGGCCATGCCACTGAACGTCAAAACTTTTATTTCAAATTGTCACACTCTGTGACAGACAAAAAAAACCAAAATCAATTGTACAAGCAGCTTAAATCACAAGTACAATGCATATTGTACTATTAAACCATGCAGATCCCTGATCTGTTCTAAGTTAGCACAACATTTCATCTCATTGATTTCAGATTTGGGAATGACTCCAATAGATGTTTAAGAAGGATACACACATTTAATGATATATCCCTCCCCTGCACACTCCTCCCTCTTCTACCTATACACCAATACTTGCGGAAATATACCATTTTGAATTTGAAGGTTTTTTTTCATGTTGGATTAGGAGAATAATAGGGACAAAGCCCCAAAAGTTGCCAAGTTGGGAAACAGATAGAACACAAAACAGAAGTCTGCACTTAATGCTGTGACAGAACAAAGTGCCTTTGGAAATATAAAGTACAAAAGTGTAAGTATGATACTGAAGTTTGGAGTCAGACTCAACAACACAGTAAGAACAAGCTGAGACCCTAATTTCAGCAGGCTGTCTTATAACCAAGATAAGATTATAAGATTATATAACTTTCACGCATAACTGCAAGACTTTTCCTTTGCTTCACCAGTTAACATTTTGGCAGTCAAGATTTCAAGACTAATGTAAATACTAGAGGTTAACTACAAATCAATACATAGGTATATATATCAATAATCTTTGTGTTCCACAAAATACCTCTGCATATTATAGGGTTAGAATGGAGTACTGCTGCTTTCAATAATCACTACATATACTAATAAATGATTCTCATTTATAAAATGTTGTTTGAAGAACTTAATACTTTTATTGCAAGGTAGAATTCGTTATAAGCTTTACAAATAAAATGTGTGCAATGATTTTATTGCATGATAGAACTTCGTAAAAAAAACACAAGGGCCATACACTAATAACCATACATCTGTTGAAGGAACAACTTCCATAAAGTTACTACAGAATTTAATTGTGGAAAAACAAACCTGCTTCAAAAGTTCAGAAAAAGATTTTGATCTTTATCTTTTCATACCAAAAAATTTAAATCAGAAACATTCAGATGATCCTTCAAGGCAGAATCTGAGAAAAGACAATTTTCAAACAATTTCAAGAAAAAAAATGAAATAAAATGTTAAATGTTGCTTGCCCCAAATCACTAAGACATCTAAAATATAACAATGGAATCAAGGCCTGGTTGCACAGTTGGTGCATACAACTAGAAACATTGTTATGTCATAGACAAAATATTTAGCGAAGCTCTGTTAAGAAATTCTATTTTGCCAAAAACATCAGAAGGGATGAGGATACTGGAGCATCTGTTTCTCTAAATTACCCCAGGTAAAAATGTTTGCCCAAATATACAAGTATAGGACATGTTGTAGCATGGCATTTCACTACATGAAGCATGTTTGTTCAGGACTGTGGTTGCAATGTACAGAGTATGTGAACAATCACAGCAAGAAAAATTCCACAGGAGTCATTAGAAATACTATTTTAAAACTTTGGAACATGTTGCAGCATTTTGGTGGGATTCCTTTGTTTATACATCAAGATCTTCGCTATTCTGCGCGGTCACATGAACATGTGTAGTTCTCAGCCCAGCAAAATTACTTTTTAAAAGAATTTAATATTTTGTAGTGTTTCAGTTTAATGCAAATTGAACACGAGTAAACCGAATACATGAAATCAAACCTTTATGTAAGACGTTACATTAAATGAAAATTTTAAGGACTGTACTTCAATTCCAAATTGAAAGCATTTCTGTCTTATGCATGTCTTCAATATTATAGCTAAACAAAAAGATTCTGCAACACATTATACTGATAAATGAAAGTCAAATTTACAGAATCATAGAATCCTTACAGTGTGGAAGCAGGCCATTTGGCCCATCAAAACCATAACAACCCTCCAAAGAGCATCCCACCCAGACCCACCTCTACCCTATCCTTGTAACCTGGTTTCCCACAGCTAGTCCACCTAGCCTGCACATCACTGGACACTGGGCAATTTAGCATAGCCAATTCAGCTAACTTGCACATCTTTGGATTGTGGGAGGAAAACCACACAGACACAGGGAAAATGTGCAAACTCCCATAGACAGTGTGGAGGCTGGAATCCAACCAGGCTCTGAGAGGCAGCAGTGCTAACCACTAAGCTATTGTGTTGCAGAGTACTGTGCAATGCTGCTGAAAATAAAATATACAATATTAGTGAATTCCTGTAATCACCAAGATGAGGAAAATTCTTTCCTGTGTCATGAATCATTTTTCGGTCATGTGCAGTGGAGGTATATTGCAGAATATCAATTTCAAGATGACTCAACATTATATCCCCACTTCCCAATAACAACCATCCCAGTAGTGTCTCCGAGCAACACTCCCATTTTAGCATGATGCTGCATTGCATCCGTGCTATGCTGTGAATTTAATACATAAGGAAGTAGGTCAAACCTGCTTAAACTCATTTCACTCAAGATCTCTGCTACCCATTGCTGTGAAAAAAAGTAGCAGGATGGCAATTACCAGAAAGCTGTCAATCCATTCAGATACATTATTCCCATTCAAACAAAAAAAATGCTGTTATGGAAAACGCTAAAATCAAACTCCAATAAAAAGTTATTTATTGGTCTGTTTCAGAAACATCACAAAATAAAGCTAAAAACCAAAATGCTCCAAAATTAAAACATTAGATGAAATCATCTTTTGCAACACTTTACAAATTTATTAAAAGTCCAGTAGTACAAATAATCCAGGCTGCAGATTGTCAAAAAAAAACAAACTCAAACTGAAATCCAGATTTAAAAGACATGTCCCTAACATATCTCTGAAAAACAAATCACAGAAACATTTATTGGCAATTGATCACTTGTCCATAAAGCACATTTATTCACTTCTATCTTCATCTGAACTAGGGGATGAATCACAGTTTGAGTTTTGCTCTTTCTCGTGGTTCCGATTTTTTGTTCTGCTGTTTGACTTCTTAATTTTGTCATCATGTTCACATAATCTGCTTCTAAATGCAGACTTTTCTTCAGATATTTTGCTTTTACTACTCCCCCTTTTTCTCTTCAAGCTTGGACTACTACTTTTTTCCTTTTTATTCCTATCTTCATCTTCTTTCAGACTCTCAGAGCTGCTGCTATGATCCCTTCCCTGGCTTTTTGGTTTTTCACCCTCCCTGCTGTGTATTATTTTCCCATTTGAATTTTGATTTTCAGAATTCTTTAAATCTTTCTCCTTATTTGGATTATCTCCTGAATGTTTAGACTTTTGCTCCTTCTTTGAATTATCATACCTATCTTTCTCAGGGGTTCTTCTGTCTTTGCTTTTTGAACGTCCCCTCTTTTTCTGTTCTCTATCTCTGTCCCTGCGTGCTTCTTTGCTCTGACTTCTATCCCTTTCCTTACTTTTGGATTTTGCTCTTTTTTCTTGATCTTTACTCTTGCCCTGTTCCTCGTCATTACTGTTGGATTTAATCCAGTTTTCCTTACGTTTTTGTTCCCTGCCTCTGCTTCTTGAGTTTGCATGCTTTTCTCCTTCTCTACTTCTGTCTTTTACTCTATCTCTACTCCTCGACTTGTCTCGACGTCCTCTTTCCTTACTTTTACTTTTATGCCGATCTTTACTTCTGGATTTGGCCCTTTTCCCTCTATATTTGTCTTTACTCTGTTCTCGACTTCTGGATCTTGATTTGGCCCTTCTATCCCGTTCCCTGCTTTTACTTCTTTCTCTACTTTTAGATTTCGATTTGGCCCGTTTTGCTCTCTCTCTGCTCTTACTCTGTTTACGATCTTTACTTCTGGATTTCGATCTGACTCGTTTTCTTCTCTCTCTATTCTTACTCCGTTCTCGATCTCTGCTTCTTGATTTGGCTTCTTTACCCCTCCCTTTGCTGTTACTTTGTTCTCGATCCCTACTCCTTGAATTGGTCTCTTCTCCCTTCCCTTTGTTGTTATTCTGTTCCCGTTCCCTACTTCTGGATTGTGACTTGGCTCGTTTCTCCCAGGCTTTATTGTTAATCTCCCCTGGATCGCGTGTGCTGGATTTTGACTTGGCTTGTTTCTCCCCCTCTTTTCCGTTACTTTGCTCCCGTTCTTTACTCCTGGATTTTGACTTGACTTGTTTCTCCAACACTTTATCATTATTCTGTTCTCGGTCCCTACTTCTAGATTTTGACTTGGTTTGTTTCTCCAACTCTTTGCTATTGTTCTGTTCTCGATCCTTACTTCGAGACTTGGACCGTTTCCCCTTCTCTTTACTGCTACTCTTTTCTCGATCGTGAGTTCTAGATTTTGACTTTGCACATTTTCCTCTCTCTTTACTTCTACTCTGTTCTCTGCTTTGAGATTTTTCACGTCTTCCCTGCTCTTTAGTTGATTTAACAGGTTTATCCCGCTCTTTGCCCTTTGCATGCTCCCTATCTTTGCTTCTTGAATTTGCTCTCTTTTCTTTGTTTGGTTTCTGCTCTCTGTCCCTGATTCTAGTTTTGTCATGTTTTTCCTTATCTTTGCTTCTGCTTTGATTTCTTTCTTTACTCCTTGATCTATTTCTCTTTTTAGGTTTGCTTTTGTCAGATTTGTCATCTCTGTTTGTTTTCTTCAGTTCTCTTTCTTTACTTTTAGATCGATGACTCCTCCCAGTCTCTCGTTCAGTTTTTTTATCCCTTTCTTTGCTCCTTTTCGGACTATCCAATATGTCTGGCTTGTAGTCTGAAGATATTCGCTCTCTCCCTCTGTCTGGGCTTCTATTGTTGTGGTTCTCTTTCTTTTCATTCACTTCACCCCTTTAAGCAGCAGTTGGAGAGGAAAGAAAAGAATTAGCAACAGCAAAACTTACAGAATTAAAGCAAAATACCGCAGAAGTTGGAAATTTGAAATGAAAATAGCAAATGCAAGAAATACACAGGTAAGGCAGCATCTGGGCAGAGAAAAACAAGCTAATCTTTCATCACAACAGTTAAATGGAAAAATCGTCAGCCTGACACATTAATTACTTCACTCCGAATAGATGCTGTCAGATCTGAAAATCTCTGGCATTTTCTGTTTTTACTTAAATATATATTTGAATTTGGAGTTGATACTTAATATTTACTGCATATGGAAGAGCTTTTACTTCATTTTAGCACTTGAATTGGCAATAAAAAAATCATAAGAACACGCAGGAACAGTATGGATGAAATGCTAAACAGGAAGAAAATAATGGCTCTGATAGCAGGTTGCAGCTAGTCTGCATGGATGCTACAATTACATATACCTACAAAATGCATTTTTGAAAGGGACAAAGAGCAGTTAAATTTCCTATCTCTTATGGCTAGATACTATCAACGGCTCAGATTGTTTTTCTGATTTTGAAGAATTAACAAATGCAAGCAATTCCTGAGATTTCAGGTGATAGAAAATAAATTGAAAACACAAATGGACCAAGCTACAGCAAGCTTACAACAAACTTCGTAAGCCATTTATATAAAAAAATTATCAAACTAAGTCAAGAGGAGATAAAATAGACACATTGTTTATAAACTTCTATCCCAATTTATGATTATCCTGATATTAACTAATTCAGAACACACTGTCATACATAAAATAAACGTAATTATTTCTTCATACAAATTGAACAATATAATCCCATACTCATTATTAGGCATAGTAATTTATTTATTTAGCAACTTCACTTAGATATTTTCAAATTCTGCACAAGAAATTATTTAGATGAAAATGCATCAATACATCCCATAAAGCAAAACTTGATAATTTGCTTTCAACCTTGTGCTTCAAATCCAGTTTAAAACACTAACAATTTGCAGCAAATCCATACTTACTAGAATAATACAAGGATAAACAACTTTAAAATGCCTTCAATAGTCCTTTTAAGTACTTCCTAATTAGCATAAAGCTACACTTGATTTTCAGCAGGAAACTTCATTACTCAAAAACAATAACCTAGTAAGCTAAAAAAAAGCATTCGAAAGGGAAAGATCTTGCCTGCCCTACCTCTTGTTTTCCTTTGTGAAGAACTGACAATTCAAATGGTTGTGGAAATCCTGCACGACTTTGTATCTTACCTTCCAAAATGCGGATGACTAAATTCCACATTAAAGGTCTTTAGTTATGATAAAAATTGAAGGACAATGCTAAAATCCTCGAAATGAATAAGAAATTACTCAAAAAAACACATGGTTTTGACTTTTGCAAACAGGGTATGTACTTAATGTTAAATATGATTCTGCAGTTTGACAATATCTTCTAAATAATCCAGAGTGACTAAGAATTACACTAAACCAATTTAAGGTTGTTAGTTGGGCTCACAATGTGTCACCCTTGCTTGTACTCGAAGCTAAATATATTAATATAGGGGGCCTTGTTCTTTGCAGTTTTAAGGACATGTACACACAATGCTCCTGTTTCAACTTAGTGTGTGTGTTGGCCATTTTCTGGTTCAGTCCTAATGGTAATGCCTTGGCCAAAGTCAAGTTGCCTTGTTTAAATTTAAACAAAGTTTGGCAGTTAACCGTCAGCCATCATCTAACTGGATGCATTCTCCCTAACAACACCTCAGTAATCACAGTCAACTTGCCAACCAACAGCACTGATCTCAGACAGTATAAAATGTCATTTCCCTTCATTTTCATAATTCTGTAAATGTCCTGATGAATGCAAGACTTCAGGCTTCACAAAATGTGACTTTTCTCAGCAATACTAAAATCCTTTACTATTAAATGACTCAATACTTAGGTGTTAAGAAAGGTGTGTGGAATGGTGCGGCTATTCAAGATGATTTAAGACAGATGAATTGATTCCCTTATCTGTAATGAACTTGTGCAACATTAAATATTTCATGAAACAGTGAAGGATATACAGGTTGGCTATTCTTTATCTGCATGCGAGAAAACCGAAAATACCTAAAAACTGAAGGTTTCTTCAAACAGGCCTACAAGTGAGGTTTTTTCACCATCATTCCAAGCTTAGCATGTCTACTGCATGGTTTGAGCCTACTGGAAAAAACTTCACTTTTAGGTCTGTTCTGGCCAAGCCTAGTTTTCTTCCAAAGGGCACCGAGCAGATCTAACTACAGAAGTGTGGCAACAAATGGAGACAAAGAATAGTAAGTGCAGAGATAATGAAAGAAAATAAAGGTTACAAATACCATCAAGTTTTTCATAAAAGAAAATGTAAACCCATTCCCCAACAGACTAGGGGAAGTACAACTTCAAGACTTAAATTGTGTTTTTCATCATCTGATGATCAGCAAAAGATCTTAGAGGGTAAGGTAAGCGTACGTTAAAATCGAAAATACCATTCAACCGAGAAGCACCGAACCTAAGGTTTTTGGACAAAGGATCCCGGAACTGGAATTTGTTTTGATTTAAAAGTATTCAAAATCAAAAACAAATCAAGAATGAAAGTTAACAAAAGACAAAGATATACAGTACTGGGGCAAACAACAGAGTTCTTTTTATTTAAAAAATTCCAAAAATGTTCACTGGCAATATTCCTACATGCTCTAATTGGTACGTCCTGTTTGATTTGGACACATTTAAAAGCTTATTTGAGTGTTAATAGTTATCTACCTGATTGGATCAAATAATTTTATATGAACTGTTGTGTTGAAATATGTGGTGTGCAGACAGGGCAGCTTGTTGATTTTTTGATTCTAAAACAGTTACTGCGTATCCTGAATATCAGGAGGAAGCATAGACCACTGCTGCAACATGGGTTTAAAGAAGACCGGCAGTTACATTGTACTTGGCAAATGATATGTTAAGGTTTGATGGATGAGTCTTTTATATCCTTCTGCGTATAAAAGAACCAATCCTTCCATGACTTATATTTGAAAGAATGCTGAATTCAAATTAAACTCAGGTGAAGAGGTGCCTTTATAAAGCTCTGGTTATGCCCCATTTGGAGTACTGTGTCCAGTTTTTGTCCCCACACCTCAGGAAGGACATACTGGCACTGGAGCGTGTCCAGCGGAGATTCACACAGATGATCCCTGGAACGATTGGTCTAACATACGAGGAACGGCTGAGGATCCTGGGATTATATTCATTGGAGTTTAGAAGATTAAGGGGAGACTTGAGAGAGTGGTGGGCCTGTGGAATTCATTGCCGCAGAGTGCAGTGGAGGCCAGGACGCTAAATGTCTTCAAGGCAGGGATTGATAGATTCTTGATGTCATGAGAAATTAAGGGCTACGGGAAGAATGCGGGTAAGTGGAGTTGAAATGTCCATCAGCCATGATTGAATAGCAGAGTGGACTCGATGGGCCGAATGGCCTTACTTCCACTCCTATGTCTTATGGTCTTAAATCAAATTCCCACCAAAAAAAGGCTCATCAAGGAAATTAACGTCACATTGTAAATCATAATAGACTGCTATTGCACATGTGCCCAAACTTAAAGCTCATCAAATATTCCAAAGGCATTCACCATCGAAGTATCAAGTGAACTGGCTGAACTAATCCTCAATAACAGCAAGCAGTGCAAGAAAAATATCACTGATCTGATGAAAGGAGGTTTGAATTAATTGTAGCGGCCCCGAAGGTCAAATTGCTATCTTGTTACAACGAGTGGATTTTTGAAATTGTGACAGGGACAGCGACTCATTACAAGATGTCTGGCGTTGGGGAACAGTGGTTTATTGCAACGTATATATATCGTGGCATAATTAGGATAAGGGCTATTTACAATATCATTATGATTCCATTATGACAATGGGGTATGGAAGATGCGTCTATAGCAAATCAATTGGAGCATCATATTTAAAAGATTCCAAATTAAACGAATTAATTTGTCTGCTTAGTGTTTTTTTTCACATCTGTGGTCTCTTAGAACATAAGATCTAGGAGCAGGAGTAGGCCGTCCGGCCCTGCTCTGCCACTCAGTAAGATCATTGCTAATCTTTTTTGTGGACTCATTATCTCTGCACTTACTATTCTTTGTCTTCATTTGTTGCCACACTTATCCACATTTTCGCCATATCCCTTAATTCCTTTATTTTTCAATCAAGTATCTACCTCAGCTTTAAAAGCAACAATTGAAGTCATGACAACTACTTCCCTGGGCAAGGAATCCCATAGATTAACAACCCTCTGGGTGAAGACATTCCTTCTCAGTTCAGTTCTAAATCTACTCCCTCTAATCTTGAGGCCATGCCCTCTTGTCCTAGTCTCATCTACCAGTGGAAACATCCTATCTATTCCCATTTTATCGATTCCCTTCATAATTTTATGTTTCTCTTAGATCCCCCGACATCTTCTGGATTCCAATGATCTCAGTCTATTCAGTCTCTCCTCATAAAGCCAACCCCCTCAACTCCAGAATCAACCTAGTGAACCCCATCTGCACACTCTCCAGTGCCAGTACATCCTTTCTTAAGTAAGGAGACCAATCTGCACACAGTACTCCAGGTGGGCCTCACCAGCACCTTGTATAGCTGTAACATTGCCTCTGTGTTTTAACTCAGCCCCTTTAGCAATGAAGAACAAAATTCCATTTGCCTTCCTAATTACTTGTTGCACCTGCAGACCAACTTTCTGTGATTCATGCACAAGGACACCCAGGTCCCTCTGCAAATCAGCATGCTGCAAATTTTTACCATTCAAGTAATAATCTATTTTGCTGTTACTCCAACCAAAATGTATGACTTCACATTTACAACATTGTATTCCACCTGCCAGACTTTTGCCCACTCACTCGATGTATCGATGTTCCTCTGCACAGTCCTCTACACATTTTGCTCTGCCACTCATCTTAGTGTCACTGGCAAATTTTTACACTGTATATGTAGTCCCCCAACTCCAAATCATGTATATAAATTGTAAATAATTGTGGTCCCAACACCGATCTCTGAGGCATACCACTAGTCACTGACCGTCAGCCAGAATATTTATTTATTTGCTTCCTGTCAGTCAACCAATCCTCCAACACTTTAATACTCGACCCCTAACACCACTGCACTTGTGCAGCGCAGTCTCATTTGCAGCACCTTGTTAAAGGCCTTTTGGAAATCTGGGTACACCACATTCACTGAGTTACCATTGTCCACCTTGCTTGAAATGTCTTCATAGAATTCCAAAAGATTTGTGAAGCATGACCTGCCCTTCATGAACCCATGCTGCGACTACACAATAGGACATTTTCTTTTGAGGTGCCCTGCTATTTCTTCCTTGATAATAGACTCAAGCACTTCCCCGCTACAGAGGTTAAGCTCACTGGTCTATAATTCCTCAACTTTTGTCTCCTTCCCTTTTTAAACAGTGGCATCACATTTGTTATTTTCCAATCTGCTGGGACTGCCCCAGAGTCCAGCTAATTTTGGAAAATTACTGCTAGGCCACCTGCTATTTCTCCCACCATCTCTTTCAGTGACCTGGGATGCATTCCATCAGAGCCAGATGTATCTATCCTTAGCTCCATTAGCTTACCCAACACTAATTCTTCCATAATAATAATTGCTTTCAGGTCTTCACCTACTTTCATTTCTTACTGGCATGTTATTAGTATTCTCCACTGTGAAGACTGATGCAAAGTACTTGTTCAATGCCTCAGCCATTTCATCATATCCCATAACTAACTGTCCCTTCTCATCCTCTAAAGGACCAACATTTACTTTAGCCACTCTTAGTTTTATATATTCATAGAAGCTTTTGCTATCTGTCTTTATATTCTGTGCTGGATTTTTCTCATGTTCCATCTTACTTTTCTTTATACCTATTTTTGTGGCTCTCTTCTTATGGTCCTTCCTTCTCGCCGGAATATACTTTTGCTGAGCACTTTGAAAAATTTCTTTGAAGGTCCTCCAGTGCTTGCCAACTGCCGCACCATAAAGTCCCGGTTTCCAGTCTGCTTTAGCCAGGATCTCCCTCATTCTATCATAGTCCCCCTTATTCAAGCATAGGACCCTAGTATTGGATTTTATCTTCACATTACCCAGCTGTATTTAAATTTAACCATACACCTTCCAAGAGAATCCCTGACTATGAGGTCATTAATTATTCCTGTCTCGTTACATAGGACCAGATCTAGGATAGCTTGCTTCCTCGTCGGTTCCATTACATGCTGCTCAAGAAAGCCATCATGGATACACACAACAAACTCCTCTTCAAGGCTACCCTGACCGAGCTGCTTCGACCAATCTACATGCAGATTAAAAAAGAAAACCCCACATCATCTGATAATGAAGTTGCTGAGAATAAGTAAGCAGCTTCTGAAAAGTCAAAATGCAATCCATGAGAATATCTCAAAGAGCCCTTACAAAAAAAAGTTGACACCTGGTAGAGAAAGACTTTTCTGATAAATAATTTTCATAATTGGGTTGAATAAGAGTTTTGGGAGGAAGCTAGGAGTGTCATTCACTTATTACATCTAGTTAAAAAAAGACTAAAACAACATTTCTGCATCAGTTACTCCAGTGGCCAGAAATTGAGATTTTGATAGAGAAGCATGAAGCAAGAGCAGAGCTCATCAACTTTAATGTAAGTATAAGTTGCTCAGCAATAGTAATAGGCTCTTGAACAAGAACAGAGTATTCCAGCTTCATCAAAACTCTCAGAATCACAAATTCACTTAAGCAAATTAATTTTACAGGATGCCAAACATTTGAATAAACATGAAATTAAATTTTTTGATACACAGATATGCTACTATAAGAGTACAGCCTCAATGTTCTTTCATTTCCATTCACAATAGATGGTAGTTTCCATAAGCAGAACCATATTTCCAATAATGTAAAACAGTCCTCCACATACCATGACTGTGTACTTACCTCAGACTCAAATGAGCTGCACTCCATGGACGCCTATCAACAAAGAATTGGAGAAATACCACAAAACCAGACAGTGATGTTCAGCTAATACCATTAAACTTATTTGCAAGGAAATAATTGCACAGAAACAAAGAAAGACTATCTGTGACAACAGTTCAATAATTAAATGATCTATAATAAACGAATAAAGCTGGAATCTCATCAGTTCACAAAGGAATTCTATACAGAGACCTGATTAGTGTAGATAACCATTCAATGCTCCTCCCAACATTGTAATTTGGGATTGGAGGCGGGCAGAGACAAAAGTGGGAAAAAGGGGCCACCAGCCTTTGTACTGTCAAAACAGGTATCAATGTACTGAAACAAAAACAATCATTTGGGAAAGCAAACACAGCATAATCAATTCCACCATTCAAGCAGCTAAGAGTACAAAAACATAATTCCACATTTCATTTGTTTTTGAAACTTGCCTTACATATCAAAATTCTCCCACCTAAAGAGCCAACTGGATTCTGTTAATTTCCATGCAACAACTAAAAAACCTAAAAGGAATTTTTGATGTAATTAATGTGAAAATAGATGCAGGAATTCCCGCTGGAAAACCATCGACTATCTAATTCCCAGAGGATTATAATAATCCTTATACTTTGGCATTACCTCTTTCACCACGAAGTTAATGGAACACGTACATCTACTTTGTCATCTTCTGAAAGTCACAAAGCTTTGATATATCCAACGATACTAAATGAATTTTGCAGCCAGTAAGTACCCAGAAAAAAGCTAATACTTCAAAGACCCATACAAATTTCAAGAGATATCGAGTCTATAAATTAAATGGGATACTTAAAATACTCTTATCTGGAGACAATACAGATCACTGAGTAGCTTTGTGACACTTACTTGTCTCCTTTGATCCATCGTTCTCCACTTGAAACCCTCATTCTTTGTGCTCGTTGCATCTCCTGTCTCCAGTGTGGGGGAGTTTCACTGCGCCGAAATCGATCTCTGGACCGAGACCTTGATCTTGAAGGTGTTCGATAGCGCTGCGCAAGACCATGTTTAGAATGCATAAATATGTGAATCCCAATTAATGTATTTATGTAACATCATTCACAATCTCAATGCTCAAATTACTCTACAACCAATGATTCGGAGATGCCGGTGTTGGGCTGAATTGTACAAAGTTAAAAATCACACAACACCAGGTTATAGTCCAACAGGTTTAATTGGAAGCACTACTCCTTCATCAGTGGTTGTGGAGGACACAATTGTAAGACACAAAATTTATAGCAAAAGTTTACAGTGTGATGTAACTGAAATTATACATTGAAAAATACCTGGATTGTTTGTTGAGTCTTTCACCTGTTTGAATACCATGATAGTTCCACTTCTTTCATGTGTAAATCACAAAACCTTTTTTTAAAAAGTTACATTCTCAGATTAACTGTAACAATTGGTGTTAGCCAGATAATATGTTGAAGGTGTTAGTTCCTTGTGTTCTCTGTCTGAGCCATAATGTTTAGACTGATTCTAATCTAAAACGTGTGTTAACAGAGTCTTACATGAATTCATGCAGTTTTTGAGCAAAGAACAATGTAATTCTGCAAGTACAAATTCACCCTACAAACGTATATGTATATGTGTGCATGTGGGTGTGTGTCTGTCTGTCTGGGGTGGGGGGTTGTGAGGGTGAGAGAGAGTGTATATATGTGAGTGTAGAGTGTCTTACATCTGTGACGGGGTGCATGTGAAAGTGTGGGAGTGTGTGTGTCTGTAGGAGTGTGGGTATGTGTGTGTGCGTGTCTGGGGTGGGGGGTTATGAATGTCTGTGAGAGAGTATATATGTGTGTGCGTGAGTATAGAGAGGTCTAAGTCTGTGAGAGGATGCATGTGAGAGTGTGTGCGTGTGTGTAGGAGTATGCGTGTATAGTGCAATGGTGGTCACCTGTAGTGTGACATGAACCCAAAGTCCCGGTTGGGGCCCTCCCTATGGGTACGGAACTTAGCTATCAGCCTCTGCGCTGCCACTTTTCACTGCTGCCTGTCCCGAAGTCCGCCTTGGAGGATAGTCACCCAAAGGTCCGAGGTCGAATATCTTGGACCACTGGGAGGTAACACTCTTGTCTGTCGATTGTTGTGCAGTGCCCATTCATCCGTTGCCGTAGCCTCTGCTCGGTTTCCCCAATGTACCATGCCTCAGGGCATCCTTGCCTGCAAAGTATAAGATAGATAACGTTGGCTGAGTCGCATGAGTACCTGCCACGTACATGGTGGGTGGTATCCCCACGTGTAATGGTGGTATCCATGTCCACACTCTGACACGTCTTGCAGTGCCTACCGTGACAGGGTTGTATGGAGTTGTCCTGAAAGCCAGGCAGTTTGCTATGAACAATGATCTGTTTGAGGTTTTGCGGTTGTTTAAAGGCAAGCAGTGGAGGTGTGGGGAAGACCATGGTGAGATGCTCATCCTCATTGATAATGCGTTGCAGGTCACAAAGCACATGGTGTAGTTTTTCAGCTCCTGGGAAGTACTGGATAACAAAAGGTACCCTGTCGCTTGTAGCAAGTGTCTGTCTCCTGAGGAGGTCATTACGGTTCCTTGTTGTGGCACGTCAGAACTAGCGGTCGATGAGTTGAGTATTGTACCCCATATTTATGAGGGAATGCATGAGTACTTCCAGGTGCCCATCACGTTCCTCCTCATCTGAATAGATCCGGTGTACGCACAGGACTTGTCCATAGGGGACAGCTGTTTTAATATATTTTGGGTGGATGCTGGAGAAGTGTAGCATTGTGAGGTTGTCTGTGGGTTTCCGGTAGAGTGTGGTGCTGAGGTGTCCATGCTTGATGGAGATGCATGTGTCCAAGAATGAGACAGATAGCCGAGAGTAGTCCATGGTGAGTTTGATGGTGGAATGAAACTTGTTGATATCACTGTGTAGTTTTATCAGTGACCTGCAACACATTATCAATGAGGATGAGCACCTCGCCAAGACCTTCCCCACACCTCCACTACTTGCCTTTAAACAACTGCCAAACCTCAAACAGATCATTGTTCACAGCAAGCTGCCCGGCTTTCAGGACAACTCCATACAACCCTGTCACGGTAGGCACTGCAAGACGTGTCAAGAGTATGGACATGGAAACCACCATTACAGGTGGGGACACCTCCTACCATGTACATGGCAGGTACTCATGTATCTCAGCCAACGTTGTCTATCTTATATGTTGCAAGCAAGGATGCCCTGAGGCATGGTACATTGGGGAAACCGAGCAAAGGCTACGGCAACGGATGAATAGGCACTGCACAACAATCAACAGGCAGGAGTGTCCCCTCCCAGTTTGAGAACACTTCAGCGGTCCAAGATATTTGACCTCAGATCTTCAGGTGACCATCCTCCAAGGTGGACTTCGGGACAGGTAGCAGCGAAAAGTGGCCGAGCAGAGGCTGATAGCTAAGTTCCGTACCCATAGGGAGGGCCTCAACTGGGACCTTGGGTTCATGTCACACTACAGGTGACTACCATTGCACTACACACACGCACACAGACCCTTACAGACATACTCCCACACGCACCCCCTCACAGACTTAAGACACTACACTCGCATACACACATGTATACACTCTCTCTCACACTCACAACCCCCCACCCCAGACAGACAGACACACACACACATATATACGTTTGTGGGGCGAATTTGTACTTGCAGAGTTACATTGTACTTTGCTCAAAAACTGCATGAATTCATGTAAGACTCTGTTAACTCACTTTTTAGATTAGAATCAGTCTAAACATTATGGCACAGACAGAGAACCCGGGGGCTAACACCTTCAACATATTGCCTGGCTAACACCAATTGTTACAGTTAACCTGAGAATGTAACTTTTAAAAAAAATTTTTGTGATTTACACATGAAAGAAGTGAAACTATCATGGTATTCGAACAGATGAAAGACTCAACAAACTATCAAGGTATTTTTCAATGTATAATTTCAGTTACATCACACTGTAAACTTTTGCTATAAATTCTGTATCTTACAATTGTGTCCTCCACAACCACCTGATGAAGGAGCGTCGCTCCGAAAGCTAGTGCTTCCAATTAAACCTGTTGGATTATAACCTGGTGTTGTGTGATTTTTAACTTTGTAAAACCAATGAATTAGTCTTCAGGTGCAATCAGTGATGTAAGAAAACATGGCAGCAGGTTGCATATCACAAGGTCCCATAATTACTTGTTTAACTTGTTTTAGTAATGATATTGAAGTGAACTCTACTCTTCAAACATGACCATGAGAGCTTTTACATCCATTTCACGAACAGATTCAGTTTAAATGATTGCTCCCAAGGACATCACTCCCTTTGTACTCAGCTGTCAGTCCAGTTCTAAAGTATCAAATGGAACTTGATTAAGAGTTGAGAACTTATTCACTTAATCAACCCTGCCACTTATACCAAATTAAAATTCTAATTTCTTTCTATCAACAGCTTTAAGGGAAACAAATATAGTTCCAAAAAACATTTACTTACCCGTGGTCCTCTTCCTTTAATTTTTCGCCCTGACCTGGTTACTAGGAGTCTTCTTTGATATGTAGACATTTGGGAATTTGATACATTGCTGTTCAAGATAAAGACTATTATTCTACAACAATATTTACTCATACTTGCTTGATTGAACAAAGAGTCACTGTTAACATTTATGTTATTGTAATGCTAGTGGGATTATTGAGGTAGGGATCATTGATGCTGAAGTAGAATTATAAAGCTAATATAGGTCACTGAGGGCAAGCAGAACTTTGTGCCAAGGCAAGTAAAGGTTTGGATGTGTTCAAGTTCACAGAAGGTGAAGAATACGTAGTCAGCCACGAGAACAATGCAACTATGAACTGTTTAAAATGTTATCATGTTAACATAAATACAGTGCGTTAGCTTTACAATTTCAGTGATATTATTTATTTCTTAGGAAAACAAACATAGGTATTTATACAGTATTGCTATTTCCCCCCCCATAATCAAACACTATCTTGGTCCTTTTTGCAAGATGGGTCCATGGACCTTCATTGAAGAAGAACACAGATCTAATTAGACAATGCTCTTCTCTTCAGTCACAGTTGTTTCAGTTTAGAGCTGATTAATTAGCTCTTTGAAGCTCTGCACTAACATAAAATTGCTCTCCAGATACAAGCCACACGGGCGACACTTTGGGGTGCTGGTCAAATGGAAATTGCTGAAAACTCTCAGCAAGTCTGGCAGCATCTGTGGACAGAAGGCAGGGTGAACATCAGAATAGTTCTGAAGCATGGTCACTGGACTCAGAACGTTAACTCTGCTTTCCCTGCACAGATCCTGCCAGACCTGCTGAGTTTTCCCAGCAATTTCTGTTTGTGTTTCTGATTTCCAATATCCGCAGTTTTTTGTTTATTTGTTGATCAAATGGTTTGCTTTGATGTGGACAGCGTTAAGTTTCTGGAAGAACACTTGTGCAGGTAAGTAAAGAATTTAATGACAGTGTCCTAACTTGTGCATTGTAGATCATGGACAAACTCTTGGAACGTGAATTACTTGCTGCAGAATGTCTAGCAGTAGCCTAGATACATAGCAAATGGTTAGAACTTAGAATACACTGTTGGAGAGTGCAGTGGAGGCAGACACAATCACTTTTCAAATTGGAATAAGATAAGCACTTGGAGAGAAGAAAAAATGCTGGATTACTGGGAAAGGGAAACAAAGTAGAATGAACTGAGCTGTTCTTGCAGAGAAATGGCATCAATACAATGAACCAGCCAGCTTCCTTCTGTGCTATAAACATGTTATTCGAGTATTGCTGAGAAAACACACATTGTGTCATACCTTTTCATCTTACGCACATCAGAACAAGTTGCAAGAAATAACTATGTAACTAAAAGATAACATTTAAAAGAGTGATGGAAAAGGATAGACCAGATCTAAAATTTGAAGTTCTAAATTGAAGAAAGGCCAATTTTGACGGTATTAGGCAAGAACTTTCAAAAGCTGATTGGGGACAGATGTTCGCAGGTAAAGATACAGCTGGAAAGTGGGAAGCCTTCAGAAATGAGATAACAAGAATCTAGAGAAAGTATATTCCTGTCAGGGTGAAAGGGAAGGCTGGTAGGTATAGGGAATGCTGGATGACTAAAGAAATTGAGGGTTTGGTTAAGAAAAAGAAGGAAGCATATGTATGGTATACACAGAATAGATCAAGTGAATCCTTAGAGTATAAAGGAAGTAGGAGTATACTTGAGAGGGAAATCAGGACGGCAAAACGGGGACATGAGATAGCTTTGGCAAATAGAATTAAGGAGAATCCAAAGGGTTTTTACAAATATATTAAGGACAAAAGGGTAACTAGGGAGAGAATAGGGCTCCTCAAAGATCAGCAAGGTGGCCTTTGTGTGGAGCCACAGAAAATGGGGGAGATACTAAATGAATATTTTGCATCAGTATTTACTGTGGAAAAGGATATAGAAGATATCGACAGTGGGAAAATAGATGGTGACATCTTGCAAAATGTCCAGATTACAGAGGAGGAAGTGCTGGATGTCTTGAAACGGATAAATGTGGATAAATCCCCAGGACTTGATCAGGAGTACCCTAGAACTCTGTGGGAAGCTAGAGAAGTGATTGCTGGGCCTCTTGCTGAGATATTTCTATCATCGATAGTCACAGGTGAAGTGCCGGAAGACTGGAGATTGGCAAACGTGGTGCCACTGTTCAAGAAGGGCGGTAAAGACAAGCCAGGGAACTATAGACCAGTGTGCCTGACCTCGGTGGTGGGCAAGTTGTTGGAGAGAATCCTGAGGAACAGGATGTTCATGTACTTGGAAAGGCAAGGACTGATTCGGGATAGTCAACATGGCTTTGTGTGTGGGAAATCATGTCTCACAAACTTGATTGAGTTTTTTAAAGAAGTAACAAAGAAGATTGATGAGGGCTGAGCAGTAGATGTGATCTATATGGACATCAGTAAGGCGTTCGACAAGGTTCCCCATGGGAGACTGATTAGCAAGGTTAGATCTCATGGAGATACAGGGAGAACTAGCCATTTGGATACAGAACTGGTTCAAAGGTAGAAGACAGAGGGTAGTGTTGAAGGGTTGTTTTTCAAACGGGAGGCTTGTGACCAGTGAAGTGCCACAAGGATCGGTGCTGAATCCTCTACTTTTTGTCAATTACATAAATGATTTGGAAGCGAGCATAAGAGGTACAGGGTTAGTAAGTTTGCAATTGACACCAAAATTGGAGGTGTAGTGGACAGCAAAGAGGGTAAAACCTCAGATTACAACAGAATCTGGACCAGATGGGCCAATGGGCTGAGAAGTGGCAGATGGAGTTTAATTCCGATAAATGCGAGGTGCTGCATTTTAGGAGAACAAATCTTAGCAGGACTTTACCATTAAGTGTATAAGTCATAGGGAGTGTTGCTGAACAGAGATCTTGGAGTGCAGATTCATAGCTCCTTGAAAGTGGAGTCACAGGTAGATAGGATAGTGAAGGCGGCGTTTGGTATGCTTTCCTTTATTGGTCAGAATATTGAGTATAGGAGTTGGGAGGTCATGTTGCGGCTGTACAGGACATTGGTTAGGCCACTGTTGGAATACTGCGTGGAATTCTAGTCTCCTTCCTATCGGAAAGATGTTGTGAAACTTGAAAGGGTTCAGAAAAGATTTACAAGGATGTTGTCAGGGTTGGAGGATCTGAGCTACAGGGAGAGGCTGAACAGGCTGGGGCTGTTTTCCCTGGAGCGGCAGAGGCAGAGGGGTGACCTTACAGAGGTTTACAAAATTATGAGGGGCATAGATAGGATAAATAGACAAAGACTTTTCCCTGGGGTTGGGGAGTCCAGAGGTTTAGGGTGAGAGGGGAAAGATATAAAAGAGACCTAAGGGGCAACTTTTTCACGCAGAGGGTGGTACGTGTATGGAATGAGCTACCAGACGATGTGGTGGAGGCTGGTACAATTGCAACATTTAAGAGGCATTTGGATGGGTATATGAATAGGAAGGGTTTGGAGGAATATGGGCCGGGTGCTGGCAGGTGGGACTGGATTGGGTTGAGATATCTGGTCGGCATGGACAGGTTGGACCGAAGGGTCTGTTTCCATGCTGTACATCTCTATGACTCTGTCTAAAAGAAGTATGTTGATTAGTTGACAAATAGACAACTGCAAACTTTGCTTTTTTTTTTGCCATTTCAGTTTTTTTCTCATTGTAATGCCTTAAACAATCAGTCAACCTGCCTGGTTTAAAATTTAAATAAAGCCTACAGCTAACTGTCAATTATCATTAACTGGTGCATTTTCAATGCCTCTATCCCCTGTCAACTATTCAGCACTCTCCTATGGTACAAATATCAGTTTTCCCCTTAAATTGGTTTTCTTGCAATCCTGAGTGCAAGATGAAAAATTCAAATAAAATGTTTTTCTCAAACAAACTCAAGTTCAATACTACTAAATGACTACACTGAAAAGTTTTCCAGAGACGACACACATGTACTAACCTCTCTTTTTTTCTCTCTTTCTCTTTTTCATCTGCCTTGTGAGGGCTCTTTCGCATTAAGAATCTGTTCTCTGGAACAGGGGGAATGTCCTCAGCACGGACAGTGGCAACTGTCTGCAGTGTGGTACTTTCTGCACTTTCATCTGATGAACTTGAAAACAAAGTTAAGAAAATGAAACACTTTTTACAAAAGACAACATATACATAAATGCTTAAATAACATTTCCATCACTGTACGAAGTTGGACTTCCAACAAGGCGGCAGAGGAATGATGATTAATAATGGAGAAAGCAAAAAAATCTGAAGAAAAAGACAAGAAGAGATCAAGAGGCAGAAATTGATGCTAAGGAAGGGAAAGTCAGATCAGCAAGGTTAATGAGACAATCAGGCATGGAACTAATAGCAGCTATTGAGGATGAAAAAAATACTGTCAAGTCAGTGGAAGCTAGATTACATGCCCATTCTAGATAGAAAGCACAGTTGCATATATGTAGGCTTTAATGTAAAAGTGGAATTTAGCCAAGGTGAAGCACAATCAGGGTAAATAATAAGCAGGGAGGGCAAGGAATTAGTTGAGTGCGCTGAAATCTTGTTCAGTGTATGAAAGGGATGAATTTTGTGGGTTGGAGACATATTCACTATGATCAATGGTGGGGTGAACAGTTGCTCTTCATCTCCAATTTCCAGTGAAATACATACACCTGACAAAAGGTGGCTGATGACCTAGCTAAGGTGTTACTTTAGCATTGGGTATATTTTCATCTTCTCAAATAAAGCAGAACTAAAAATATTAATAAGCATAAACCAGCTTAAAGTTGAAACTAAGATCAAATTCCACAACAAGGCTGCATTTTGCAGCAATTACTAGTTCTACAGGCCTGCCTCACACCCTCTCTAAGGCTTGTCATCAGCAAGTTGTAGCCTGAAAGTCACATTCTCAAAGCCATTTATCAAAAATGTTCCCCAACAACACTGATGATTTAACAATACAACCTTTTTTGTGAACCAAATCTTGCAGAAATGTTCTGGATGTGAAGAATTAACTCAGATTCCACCTCTCCTCCATCAGCCACTACCTCAGGCCTTATTTTATTTTTTAAAATTAATTCATGGATTCACGAGCATTTATTGCTCTAGTTACCTTGAGATGGTGCTGGTGTTATGCTGTCTTCTTGAACTGCTGCAGGCAGTATGTACTGTCTACAAGACGCACTGCAGAAATTCACCAAAGATCCTTATACAGAATTTTCCAAACCCATAACCACTTCTGGCTAGAAGAATAAGGATAGCAGGTGCATGAGAACACCACCACCCGCAAGTTCCTCTCCAAATCACTCACCATCCTGACTTGGAGATTTCTTAGGTTTGCTGGGTCAAAATCCTGGAAATCCTGCCCTAATGGCATTGTGGGTTTACCTACAAGCAGATGGATTGTAGCAATTCAAAGAGTTTACTCACTACTACCTCCTCAAGGGCAACTAGGGATGCAGAATACATACGAGCCAGCCAGCAATCAAATCCCACGAGTAAATGTAAAAAAAATGAAAAGAAGCAAGGCATGGAATAAAAATACAGGTGGGAAGAGGAGAAACAAGGGAATCTCTTTGTCTTGGGGTCAGAGATGGGAAGGGCATAGAAAATGTGACTGCGATATTGTATTACAGGCTTTCCCTAAAAGATCACTGAATTTACAGAGCTAGTCTGTAGGGTTTGGGAGAAAGAGTGCAACTCGAGGATGAAAGACTTAATTGTTCACTTGAAGAGTTTATAGGTATATGCACACAATTTATTATGTCCAAACAATGGTAATTATAATCAGTTCATTGACCCTCAAGTGCTTTGAGATGTCCTGAGCACATGAAAAAATAGGAACTCTTGAATAGAGCTCACTTGCTTTTCAGCAAACAGGAGTGAAGGAATGTTTAAGTGCTTTCTGGCTCCATATACATATTACACCATGTGTGATGAAGATGTATTAGAATAATTATTGTGCGAATGGTGAATTTCCTATGCCATCATTTATTTAGTCAGAGGAACAACAAAACAATTACATCATATAACTGGCAATATATAATTTGTTATACTTTGTTAAATAATCCCTTTTACGTTACATAGTTTAATCAAAATTAAATATTTCAAAGACTAATATTATATTTTAATCCTCAGTCTAACAGACATTTTGAAGCATTAGGAGAAAGCTGCAAGCGCCTGCAATTTGGCTTTCAAAAGGCGACACAAGATTGATTCATGCTAAACAACTGGGGCCTAATTTTGTATGGAATTTAGGATATGGGTCAGTCTTCTAAAACAAATGTTAAATTCATCTTTTCTTATAAAATGTACTGAACTTTGCTGAAGTTCTAAACACTCCATAATTTCAAATTTCTACCAGAAGATATTTAAAGAAAACACAAGTGATAAAATACAAGTAAACTTTATCAGGACATATTTTGTATGGAGATATATCTAATGTTCACAAAAGTCTTCTTTATTAACAGCTGGATTATAGGTACTTTTACTGTTATTTCAACAATAAATCTTTGTCAGTAAAATGTGTTTTTAGATTTAGAACCAGCCAATTGGATCCCAGTCTCATGGCTAGTCAACAGATTCAGCCAACACAATTTTTCCCATAGACGCGGCTGTCATTTATTTTGGTTAAAATATTGGTCAAATTTAGAATAGGGATATCTCTAATAATTAATACATGTACCAGAACCAATGTGGCATCATGTCCAATGAATCACTAAAAAGAAAATATGCCAAAGAGAAGCTGAAAATATTTGGGCAGATCAATGATGTGACCATGGAAACATCTATTTTCATTGAAAGGTGATTGTTGTGTCACTGATTTGTGGGGGACCTGAAAGATGATGGGTGTCAATCAAGATGGATGAAGTTAGCAAAGAAAGTCTGAAATGCTCACAACACACCTCTTAACAAGGTTTAATTTAGCTATGTCAAACAAGGTGTTGAAGGTGTACCCTGATTGATTCAATTACTCAAGCTCAGACTAAGATGTTTACTGAGCAAATGAATGAAAATATCAGCGTTAAGGACAGTTTGAACCAACATGCAAAATATATGGGGCAGCAGGGAAATTCAATCCAAAACGTTTGCAAAACGCCAAATGAAGAAATTCCAATAATGAGGGAAAGGCAAATAGCAGAATCTTAGAGAAACAGCAAAGCACAGATGGGCTGAGATTAGAAACAGGAAAGGAGAGATTACTCTGTTGGGAGTTTTACTTAGGTATCCAAATAGTTCCAGAAATGTAGAGGATAGGATAGCAAAGATAATCCTCGATAGAAGTGAGAATGACACAATAGCTGTTATGGGGGATGGTGGCTGATTGGAAATATTCATCCTGGGGTTCAGTTACTAGTGGTGTACCGCAAGGATCTGTTTTAGGTCCACTGTTGTTTGTCATTTTTATAAATTATGTGAATGAGGGCACAGAAGGATGGGTTAGTAAATTTGCAGATGACACTAAGGTCGGTAGAGTTGTGGATAGTGACGAAGGATGTTGTAGGTTACAGAGAGACATAGATAAGCTGCAGAGTTGGACCAAGAGGTGGCAAATGGAGTTTAATGCGGAAAAGTGTGAGGTGATTCACTTTGGAAGGAGCAACAGGAATGCAGAGTACTGGGTTAATAGCAACATTCGTGGTAGTGTAGATGAGCAGAGAGATCTCGGTGTCCAGGTACATCGATCGTTGAAAGTTACCACCCAGGTTGATAGGATTGTTAAGAAGGCATACGGTGTGTTAGCTTTTATTGGCAGACAGATTAAGTTTCTGAACCATGAGATCATGCTGCAACTATACAAAACTCTGGTGCTGCCGCTCTTGGGGGTATTGCGTACAGTTCTGGTCATCTCATTATAGAAAGGATGTGGAAACTTTGCAAAGAGTTCAGAGCAGATTTACTAGGATGTTGCCTGATATAGAGGGAAGGTCTTATGAGGGAAGGCTGAAGGACTTGAGGCTGTTTTCGTTACAGAGAAGAAGGTTGAGAGGCGGCTTAATTGAGATATAGAAGATAATCAGAGAGTTAGATACATTGGACAGTGAGAGCCTTTTTCCTCAGATGGCGATGGCTTGCATGAGGGAACATAGCTTTAAATTGAGTAGTGATACATACAGGACAGACATCAGTGGTAGTTTCTTTACTCAGAATAGTAGGGGTGTGGAACGCATTGTCTACAACAGTAGTAGACTCACCAACTTTAAGGGCATTTAAATGGTCATTGGGTAGGCATATGGATAAGAATGAAATAGTGTAGGTTAGATGGGCTTCAGATTTGTTCCACAGGTCGGCGCAACATCAAGGGTTGAAAGGCCTGTACTGCACCGTAATGTCCTATGTTCCGGAGATTGGGAAACTGCAAAGTGGAGAGGCTGTATGGGCTGTATAGCAGTCTGTGCAGTTCTAAATTTTCTAAACGCTTGAACAATAGAGTACTCTCTGTAAACTGGGAAAAATGAAAACTTGAAATCAAAGAGGTAATCAGAGAAGGAGTATATGTGTTGTGACAATAATCTCAGTGTAGTGATACGAATGGGATTATGCTTCCAACAGGGATAGAAATTATCAATCCTTGTTGTGTCCAAAAGAGATAACACTCCTCCAGAAATCTTTAGTGCTGAGAGGATGGGGAGTGAATAACTAGTTATTGTGGACAAATGCCTCCTAGCAGACAGTTTCATAATAACAATGCAAACATGTTTCCATTGTAGCCCCTTACGCGGGATGATGCATGACATGAGAGTAAAATGGGAAAAGGGAGAATTTGATGGCGAAGTACACAGCCAATAAATAAATTAAAATTTGTGATATGGGAAGTATTTTGTTGGCATGCTGGTTGCTGTATAAAAGAAATTGGCTTTCAATTGCTAAAAATGATGCTTAACCTTATATTCAGATTTAGTGCTTGCGGAATGGCATGAGTCCTGGACAAGTAACATTCTTACATCTAACATTATCACTAACCTTTTCTTTTCGGATTTCTTTCTTCGTTTCTTGTCTTTCTTTCGTTTTTTGGATTCCTTCTTACGTTGTTTCTTTTTTCTTTTCTTCGAATCTTCATCCGTTTCACTTTCTGATTCGGAGGATGAGCTTGAGTCAGAAGAACTCTCAGATTCGCTTGAAGAGGATGAAGATTTCTTTCGTTTCTTCTCTTCCTTTTTTGCTTGTTAAGCAAAATACATCCATCCGTTAAAATATATGCCACCTTTGAAACATCACCTATACCTATAGATTGCAGCTATACAAGAAGACAGCCCACCAACAATTTCTCAAGGGCAATTATCTAAACTTATTTCACAGTGCCCAAATCCGGGGTGAGACACAAAGGAAACAAAACAATGTACTTCAATGAAAAAAAATTCAGAAATTTTATTATAAGCTTTCAACAAAAGTAACCTATTGGCAATTTTCACTGTGCCCTGATACCTTGCGATCTAATTTGGCACCATTAGCTAATCAGAGTTAGGCTTGGCCATTACTTGGATGAGACACCACCTGTGAAAATCGGCTGATCTTCCAAATTGTTGCATCGAGTCAGTTTTATCGTAAAAATATGATTAACACACAACCATGATTAATCATACATAAACATCTTATAGTGTCAATAAGAACTCTCATCCAATTATAAATTAAAAAATAACAAGTTCTAAGGCAAGAAAACAAAAGATTCTTTCTCTTCACTGAAAACAAAAAAATGCTGTAAATCACAGTGGGTCAGGCAGCATCAGTGGACAGCAAGCTATCAGAGCTCGGACGAAGAGTCATCTCAACTCGAAACATTAGCTTGGTGTTTCTCCACAGATGCTGCCTGACCGGCTGTGATTTCCAGCATTTTTTGTTTTCAGTGCAGATCCCAGCATCTGCATTAACTTGCTCCTAGATTCTTCCTCTTTCTCTCTAGTCATGCACACATACCTTTGGATTTTGGAATTAATTCCCCACAGTTTAAGATTCGTACTTCTGCATATGGTTTGCTATTTGCATCAGTCTTCTGGTTTTCCACATCCCTTATTAATTCCTGTCCTGAAATAACTTGACCAAAGACCACATGTACACTGGGAGAATGAAAAACTGATTTTCAGTTACAGTTTCAATGTCGTTATAAGCAACATTTAGATAATTGTTGTATTTTCTATATATAGAAAATGTACTTGCCTATCTAAATGAGGGGCAGGCTTAGTAGTTCTTTACGTTTTAATATTCATAAAAATGAATGTTCGTCACATGAAATTAGAAAAACAAAGTTAGACAACTTATAAAAGCTACAATAAAAGCATTGAAATTCAAACTTTCAGCAACAAAATATCATGCATATGGTGAAGGCAAATATCACAACCAAGGCAATTACGGAGAAAGGAAATGAATTAAGTGTAAAAAAAATTAGATATTTTTTATTCTCATCTCTCTTATTACAAAAATCTTGGGATAAGTAATGTAATAAATGCAGTTCTATAAAATATAAAATCTAAATTAACATTGTATAATATACAGAAAAACGCTATAATAAAAATTGGACATTAGTTACATGTACAGAGGTCATGTGAAGTCACAAAAAGACAAAACAAGCGTTTAAGGAAAAAGAAAGCGAGAGAATTTTTATTAATTACTGATAAATCCTTATCTGCCCTCACATACCAGAATGAGACAACATCATAACAAGCATACATAACTAGCTGAAAATTTAAATCTATTCTGCAGTGTCCAAATCAGATATTTTCCACAGGATAACAAAAAATCTTACATGAAGAACTGTGAACCATTAGTATCCTTTCCTCTGTTAGCCATAGACAACAGGAACTCTTTGTTGTGTTTGACTGCAAAACTTTCATCTATTTCCAACAAAGAAATGAGACAATTTTATCGAACTGAACAAAAAGCTTAAAGAACTCTTCACAATTGCCGTGACACTGTGAGTGGATTTACCCGATAAAGTGTAGTATAATCAGGAGGAAACTCTGTAATCACAAAACTAAAGACTCTTCACTTTATTGTATAGGAACAGTGAAAAATACAGAAACAAAAAAAATCACTGTGGCCCATCCAGCAGTGAAAACACAATCTATGAGACTCCATGTTAAATTAGATCCTGAACAAAAGAGCTAGATAGTTTGCAATTAAAAGTTGATGGGGTGCTCCCTCCAAATAAAAAATGTACTCCTGCTGCTTTGGACTGGAAGTCAGAAAACTATACAGTGTAGGAATAGGCAGTTAAAAAACATTCAATTAATCCCATACACCAACTCATTCCCAATAACGTGCAATTTAGTTTTGCTTCAGACAAATACCAATACCCTTTATTAAAATTGCCACTTTTTCTACCACTGTTCGTACAATTTGTTGCATATCATAATAATAATATAAAAACATTTTATTTCCCTTCCGGTTCTTTTATTATTAATATGAAATCAATCTTTTTTGGTCACTGATCCATTGATTGGTGGAAATAGTTTAGCCTTAATTACTCTGTTGACATTCCTTGAGAATTTTACTGAATCGCTCCTTTCTCTTCTCTGCTTCAAGGAAAACAATCCTAGCTTCTCTAGTCTCTCCACATAATTAAGTGATTCAGCACTGGTTACAAGTGACTTCGGGACTGATGCATGTCCATTACAGTTCTCTGCTCCAGCAGCTAAGCTATCAAGTAGAATTAACTTATCGAAGTTGGACATAAATCCACTCTTAAAATTTTACAACATTCCTCTCATAACATGATTTTCATCCTTAAAAATTGAAAAGCCATGTTGTAAATTAGACCCAAAATACCAAAATGAATACTTATTTTAGGAACCCATACAAATGTCATGAAAATAAATACATCAAGTTATCAGTAGCATACATACAAAACTTGTGATATATTGCTCACTAGCACCATGCAATGCTTAAGTTGCACTGATCAGATATGGGATAAAGATGGAGTTAAAGTCAATCAATCATAATCTTCTGATTCAACCGCAGTGTATGTTTGAAGGGTCAAATAGACTTCTACTTTCCTTCTTCGATTTTAAAAGGAAAAAAAAAATTACCTTCAAAAAACCCTCCATAGATAGATTCACCACCTCGGCCGTTTCCTAAAAGTACAGAAGACTTCATGAAATTACAATTAGCTTTTTTAGTATATACATTACTTCAATTGCAAGAAGGTAATCACATTATGAAAAACACATTCTAGTTGATTTAACAGGAAACAATCACAGCAGTAAAGTGTAATCTTTCTTTATAATTTGCTCTATATTTCAACAGGAGCACTGATTCAAGGAGGGTCATCATAACTTTGAAGAAACAAAACTTTCTACAAAGGGTTTTTCAGAAGCAAAGTGCACCACAAAACTCATTGAAAGAGATTTGTTCTCAGATGTGGGTAAGCATAAAGGACAGTAATACCAACTATTATGGAAAACATGCTAAAGACTAGGACAGCGACCACAATTTTGACTAAGTCCTGGTTCTGACAACAGTTTGGCTACAAAAAAGTGCACAGGGCTTTTATAGCACAAAGTGTCAGATACAGAGGTTAATGAGCATTTGTTTTATTACTAAACAGAAGTGTTCAAACAACTGGTTTATTTCTATTAATACCTCTTTCATCTCCTCTCCAAGCAATCAATGAAGAATGGGACTGCTCTACAGTGAAACAACATACCATGCTACACATTTGAAAAGAAACACAAATCCTGGTAAGTAGTTAAGCTAATTTAAGTAGAAAATTGCAAATTTAGACATTATGTCTCATTAACATCAATTTGCATCAGCTTTTACATTAGCAATGAAGGAGAAAAAAAAGCTGACTGAAGTCAAAAGTTAATAGAATATACAGAGCAGCATTTTGCCTTAGTGATCCATGCCAGAGACAATACTCCATGCAAGCCTCCACCACTATTATGAAATAACCATACACTGCTATACAAAATCAGGCTGGAAAATTATATAATGAGTAGTATGCAAGGAAGAGAAGGCTTTGGACCAAAAACTTCAAATTTTAAGATGAGCACTACAAACTACTGGTTTCATACCTTCACTGAAGTCACCTCCTTGAATCATAAAATCCTTTACAACTCTGTGAAATAGGCAACCTTTGTAATGTAAAGGTTTTTGAGTACTTTTTCCAACCCCTTTTTCACCTGTAATGAGATCAACAGGGGAACATCACTGATAACATGTGGGTACAAACCACCAACAACAGTTAAAATGCACCGAACTGTGGAGCGCTCCCTTAAAGCTGGTATGAAATGACATCCTGCCAATATTGATATGTGACTTTTTCGAAGAATTGTGTAAGATAGAGACAGAAAATAAATTAACACTAACCCATAGCATGGCAAATGGGGGATGAAGGGTACAAATAAAGAACATGTATTTGTTTCAGAACCGTAGGATGTCTCAAGGTGATTTACACCAAATTACACATTTTAAAAAGCTCATCACTCAGCTGTAATGCAACAAACGAGCAATTTTTATGCAGCCAAGTCTGATAAATACAAATGCGATCCCACCCTATCTTGTTGGCTTTTAAAGCTAGAGGAGTGTATGGAGTCTTATTGCAGTTATACAAAAGCCTGATTCATCCCCACTTGGAGGATTGTGTGCAGATCTGGGCATTGCACCTTAGGAAAGATATATTGACCTTGGACTGAGTATAATGAGCTTTCATTATTATAAGCCTACAATTTCAGGGGTCAAGTTATGAGGAAAGATGATCAAAATTAAGATTTTTTTCTTCCCAAAGTTTACAGGATGATCTGATCAAAGTCTTCAAGATATAAACAAGCAAGAACAGAGTAGATAACTATTTCGACTAATGGGGAATTGAAGAACTAAGAGACATATTCTGAGAATTAGGGCCAAATAGTTCAAAAGAGATTTTAGGAAGTACTTCTGCAGTAGATGCTTGAAACTCTTTTCCACAAACAGCAGATGTTGAATCAGGTGTTAATTTTAAATCTGAGATAGATAATTGTATTGCAAAGAGATTAAAGGATATGGACCAAAGGCAGACAAATGAAGTTAGGCCACAGATCAATTATGTCATTGAATGGTGGAATAGGATAGAGGGGCTGAACAACCTACTCTTTTCCTATGTCCCTATCTTCAACCATCTTTTCCTCCACAATATCTCTGAAAGCTTCAGCATGTTCAAAATGTGTAACCATCTTGTTTGTAACCCCATGTTTTAACCTCCTATCAGGTTTATATCCTCACTAGTGCAATAGCCCATAACATAAGTAATATCCAGTATGACTGTGATCATGGTAATCTATTGCACTTAATTCTTATTGCGCACTGTACATTTTGACAGTACACCACACCATCCTCTTCCAAACCCTGTTCTCCACTATCTAGTTGTTTATCGTTCAACTGTTCCATTCTGATCTATTCAGTCATAACCAGGGAATATGCCTGGAATGTCTTCTTTTCCTGCTCCACTCCACTACTTCTGGATTCCCATAAGATCTACTCTTGGTGTACTGTAACTTTTCCCTCGCAAGCTATGCCTTACTTACAACCTGAAAACCTATTAAACTCTACAATAATGGCAATGATAATCAGTTCTATCTCACCATCACTTCACATCACAATTTCTGATTTGTTATGTTACTGATCCGATAACTAACAGAGGTTAAAAAGGAACTTTCTCTCAGTAATTACTTGAAAAATTTGAGCCAATATTTTCAAGAACTAGCAAGAAATTTGTTTCCTAGCCACCAGTACCATCGATCTCCCAAACCACAGACGGAGCGGAAGCAGCCCATTTAAACAATGGTATCTCATTTTACCCTAAAGTCAGCTTTCAATCAATTATTATCTTCATCATTAAGACTATTTGCTTTCACCTCTAAGACTGCTTACATCTGATGTCTTAAATTGCAAGAAACAATGCATTTGTTTATCTCTAGGCTTAATTATGTGCACAATACTCTCCTGCTTGGCCTCCCATCTTGTACCTTCAATAAATTTATACCCATTTCAAACTATGTTCACCATATTCTCTAACTTACTCCAAGATCCATTCATAGAGTCATAGAGATGTACAGCATGGAAACAGACCCTTCGGTCCAACCCATCCATGCCAACCAGATATCCCAACCTAATCTCGTCCCACCTGCCAGCACCTGGCCCATCTTCCTCCAAACCCTTCCTATTCATATACCCATCCAAATGCCTCTTAAATGTTGCAATTGTACCAGCCTCCACCATATCCTCTGGCAGCTCATTCCATACACGTACCACCCTCTGCGAGAAAAAGCTGCCCCTTAGGTCTCTTTTATATCTTTCCCTCTCACTCTAAATCTATGCCTTCGAGTTCTGGACTCCCATATCTCAGAGAAAATAGTTTGTCTATTTATCCTATCCATGCCCCTCATAATTTTGTAAACCTCTATAAGGTCACCCCTCAGCCTCCGCCGCTCCAAGGAAAACAGTCCCAGCCTGTTCAGCCTCTCCCTGTAGCTCAGATCCTCCAACCCTGGCAACATCCTCGTAAATCTTTTCTGAACCCTTTCAAGTTTCACAACATCTTTCCGATAGGAAGAAGACCAGAATTCCACGCAATATTCCAACAGTGGCTTGACCAATGTCCTGTACAGCCGCAACACGACCTCTCAACACCCATACTCAATACTCTGACCAATAAAGGAAAGCATACCAAACACCACCTTCACTATTCTATCTACCTGCGACTCCACCTTCAAGGAGCTATGAACCTGCACTCCAAGGTCTCTTTGTTCAGCAACTCCCTCGGACCTTACCATTAAGAGTATACGTCCTGCTAAGATTTGCTTTCCCAAAATGCAGCACCTCAGTTATCTGAATTAAACTCCATCTGCCACTTCTCAGCCCATTGGCTCATCTGATCCAGATCCTGTTGTAATCTGAGGTAACCCTCTTTGCTGTCCACTACACCTTCAATTTTGGTGTCATCTGCAAACTTACTAACTGTACCTCTTATGCTCGCATGCAAATCATTTATGTAATTGACAAAAAGTAGAGGGCCCAGCACCGATCCTTGTGGCACTTCCCTGGTCACAGGCCTCCAGTGTGAAAAACAACCCTCCACCACTACCCTCTGTCTTCTAGCTTTGAACCAGTTCTGTATCCAAATGGCTAGTTCTCCCTGCATTCCACGGGATCTAACCTTGCTAATCAGTCTCCCATGGGGACCCTTGTCGAACGCCTTACTGATGTCCATATAGATCACATCTACTGCTCTGCCCTCATCAATCTTCTTTGTTACTTCTTTAAAAAACTCAATCAAGTTTGTGAGACATGATTTCCCACGCACAAAGCCATGTTGACTATCCCGAATCAGTCCTTGCCTTTCCAAATACATGTACATCCTGTCCCTCAGGATTCTCTCCAACAACTTGCCCACCACTGAGGTCAGGCTCATCGGTCTATAGTTCCCTGGCTTGTCTTTACTGCCCTTCTTAAACAGTGGCACCACGTTTGCCAATCTCTAGTCTTCCGGCACTTCACCTGTGACTATCGATGATAGAAATACCTCAGCAAGAGCCCCAGCAATCACTTCTCTAGTTTCCCACAGAGTTCCCGGGTACACCTGATCAGGTCCTGGGGATTTATCCACCTTTAACCGTTTCAAGACATCCAGCACTTCCTCCTCTGTAATCTGGACATTTTGCAAGATGTCACCATCTGTTTCCCGACAGTCTATATCTCCCATATCTTTTTCCGCAGTAAATACTGATGCAAAATATTCATTTAGGATCTCTGCCATTTTCTGTGGCTCCACACAAGGGCCGCCTTGCTGATCTTTGAGGGGACCTATTTTCTCCCTAGTTACCCTTTTGTCCTTAATATATTTGTAAAAACCTTTTGGATTCTCCTTAATTCTATTTGCCAAAGCTATCTCATGTCCCTGTTTTGCCCTCCTGATTTCCCTCTTAAGTATACTCCTATTTTCTTTATACTCTTCTAAGGGTTCACTCGATCTATCCTGTCTATACCTGACATTCACTCACAACCCTTGTGTTTGTTGACTCATATGGTGATTCTGCTTCCAGTAACTCAATTAAAAAATTCTGTTTTCAAATCTCTCAGTATTGCCATTCTCCATCTCTCACCTTGTGCAATCTTAAATTCCTTGGAGATATATTTGCTCATCCAATTTTGGTCATACATCAGATTTTCACTCCTCATCGACACATGCATTCTGCTGAAAGTCTTGAGTGCTGCAATTCCTTACCTCATCTCCTTTAAGGAATTCTACAAATTCAGCAAGTTTTTGGAGACTGCTTCTAAGATCTTCTTATGTGACTCAGTGTGAAATTTTGTTTGAGAACACTTCTGTGAAGGGCATGGAGATATTTACCACATTAAGGACACTCTATAAATTAATCCTGTTGCTGGTGTAAGTTGAGGAGTAAACGTTTGCCAAGACTCGAGAAACAGCTCCCCGTTTTTCTTAAAAACGGGCAATAAGTTATTCTGCATCTACCTGAAAGAAAGGTCAATCTCCCATCCAAAAGATGAAACCCATTCCCACAATGCAGAAAACACATACTTGAACATTAGCCTCTCTGTTGTGCTTACTACCTTCTGACAGAGACAGATTGCTAAAATAATTGCATTTTTCAGATCATGAAATTTCTTTGTAATAATAATGTAGAGCTGGGAGAGACACAACGGAAGTTGATACCAAATAACCACTGTATGAGGACGTAATTATAGAATGACAAATTTAATTGGCACTTTCCGGAACAATGTGGACAAAGACATTTATTTTGGAGAAAAAAAGACAGAATAATGGAAAATTGGGAGACCATGAGGCAAGCTTTTCCAAGTAGTAAATGAACAAAGATAAATGTTCTATATAAATATACCTTATTTCTAGTTGTTTAATAATGCTCTAATGCTTTAGCTGTCACCCTTTAATTGAAGTAGAAATACCGACTCTCCAATAAAATGTAACAATTTTAAACTGTTGCTTTTCAAAAGTAAGAACATGTCATTCAGAATAAAATCAAAACAATTCCAAACAGGTCTTCCAAAAGGAAGATGGTTATTACTGACAAATAGAAAGGACTGGCATGTTGGGACAAAGAAGAAGTCCTAAGACAGGACTGTGTGATACTTTGTCTGAACCACTCCAAGTGGGTCCCCAACTGAGTTATAATTGGAGGGCTAACCTTTAATTACCTAATAGTTAGGCAGGAACCATTAGACAGATTAAAAGAACGACTCAATATAAAACTGATTCCTGACGTACCACAATATCAGTTCCCCAGCACCAATTCAACCCATGCCCAGACCTAATTTCCTTCACCTCCATACGAATTCCATGCATCACAGACGCAATATATTGTGAGCTCTGTCCATTGGACTCCCAAATGACCCCCCTCTGACATCCACCCCTAACTCCTTCCTCAACTCATTTACTCACCCCTTGCCGAACACAACTCTTATAGATGCCTCCTAACCTCCACAGCTGTCCTGGACCTCACCTTACTCCCACATCACTGAATAGCCTAATCTGCCAATTCGAACGTTCCAAATTCACCCTCCCCCCAACTCCTTTGGATGTCCCCAATTCCCTTCGACACTCACAGCCGACCCTGAACATCGCCCCCCCCACCCAATTCCCATTGTTGTTCTAAACTCATGCCATCTTCCATAATTACCATGAACTGTCCCTATTCCTGCAGTAGTCAGAGTCTCCCAGTCACCGAGCACTCCAATTCCTGTAACCACCCAACCATCTCTCATCTCACAATTTTCACAATTGCAACCAATCTCTCCTGAAACTGAAACCTGACATCTCCCAGCTTCCATGCCCACCCACCAACCAATCTTGACCAACTCCCACATCTTACTGATTGCCATGTATTGCCATACATCCTATTCAGAATCCCACAACCATAACCCCATCAACTCCAACATACTCCTCAGAAGGTATCTGCACCACGCCCTCACCACGACTGACCCCCACACACTTTGGCCCCTGCCACCAGCTTCCTTGGGTTCCACACACACCCTTTGCTCCATGACATGCACACATGCAGAACTTCAATCTCCATGCATTCCCCTGGCCTCCACACAACAAACTCAATGCCTCATCTGAACCTAACATTCCCTAACACCCCAGCCACTCGTGATCATCTCCAAACCTCAGCAACCACCCCCATCCCCCTAAGCACCCTAAAACCTACAGCCTCTGATATACCCTAAGCCTTCACCCAGTCACGTGCGATCACCCTGGCCAGCTCCACCAGACATTCAGCCCTATCACCTATAACTTTTTTTCCATCTGCACCCAACTCCCCCTTCCTATCTGCCATTCTATCCCTTCAACTATTTTCTCTCAGTAGCTTTAGAGTAGGCTTAGGACTTTTAACCTTGGATTGTGTTAGATTGCGGCAAAAGGGATTTTGGTTTCAGCACCGATGCATCCCATTGCTGCCTGAATAGATTTCTGTCGAGAGTGTGGTGCTGGAAAAGCACAGCAAGTCAGGCATCATCTGAGGAACAGGAGAATCAACATTTCGGGTATAAGCCTCTCATCGGGAATGAGGCTTGTGGGCCAGGGTCTGAGCGATAAATGGAAGGGGGTGGGGCTGGGGGGACGGTAGCAACCACACGGGATCAATGTGGATTTCACCAGTTTCCTCACTTCCCTTTCCCCCACCTTATCCCAGTCCCAAGCCTCCAACTCAGCACCACCCTCTTGATCTGTCCATCATCTTTCCCATTTATCTGCTCCACCCTCTTCTCTAACCTATCACCTTGTCCCCCACCTTCATCTACCTATTGCATTCTCAGCTACCTTCCCCCAATTCCACCCCCTTCCCATTTACCTCACAGATCCCCGATCCACAAGTCTCATTCTCGATGAAGGGTTTACGACCGAAATGTCATTTCTCCTCTCCTGGGATGCTGCCTTATCTGCTGTGCTTTTCCGGCACCACACTCTTGACTCTGATCTTCAACTTCTGCAGTCCTCATTTTCTCGTGCATTGATTTCTGGATTGGATGTGTGATACTTTGACAGGGAAGGCTCCTACCTCAGACATTCACCAAGAAAATTCCTCCAAAGACAAGTGGTTGACATTTTGTCTGAGTTGGGTCAGAAAATAGGGATTCTCGCCTAGATTGGAAGATCCAATTCAATATCCAACAAAACCAAAGCATCTTTCTTAGTTCTAGTTCAAAGCACTCCGCACTCCCAACTAACCTGTACAGAGGCAGCGAAAGTTCTCGCAAGTCTTTGGACACACATCTGAAAACAATTCGAAGACAACTCTGCCTACTGTAAAAAAAAACAAAGTCTTAAACAGTATAATAAAAGTTATATTGCTACATTAACATCATATTACATTCATTTAGTTGCTAACTTTATCAACAATACGCAAAACAATATCAAAATCCTCGCAACTCAAAGTGACAACTTCATTCAAGAAAGACACTTTGAGACAAGTGGAAATTTTACATGGAAGTAGCAAAAAGCATCTTGTAGACCTTCAGTTAATGCACCATGCTGAAAATGTGCAAAGGGTGTTTTCTTCTGCATCTGACCTATGCTACACAGAACATGAGATTGCTTGATGTTGACACAAAACACTAGATTTTTTTTAAATCAGTCTGCTCAAAGATGTTATCACACACCTCTGGAGAAGGTGGGATTTGAACCCAGCCCTCCTGGCTCAGAGTTAGGGACACTAACACTGCAACACAAGAGCCCTCACCATACACTTTGGAGCAAAATACTGGAATAAACATTTTTTTTTGCCCTGTATTTCCTGAAAGACAGCATCGTTAAGCTTGCACATTATGATTTATTAATTTAGAGTGATAATGTTCTGAAACTTACAATACATTCCACTCACATTCCCAATAAATGTACGTATTCCTTTAACCGCACAACTTGAACTTGCAACAAAGTTCCAAACCAACAGCAGATTGTTAAAGAACAACGTCAGTAAAATATTTGCAATTATAATACAACAAAATGAACTCAAAAAGCTAAATCTGAAGCATGGTCATTTCCGTATATTGAAAGTTTGTGTATTCATGCAAGTAACATAATTGCTATAGTATATTTCCCTTACCAAGCAGATTATTGACAGTTATGTCAAAAAAACACCGAGGACGTTGTGTTTTCACCCCCATGCTATTCACAAGCTGTAGTTACTGCAGAAGAAACAGATACCATGATTAGTCAAATATTCAGCACAAGGGATTTACTCACAATGCAGTCTTATGAACTCAGTCTTTCTTTTTTGCACCTTCACTCTTACATCTCACTAAATGTGATCTAATTATTTTCCAAGTTTAAAGCTGGGGGTCTACCATTTCGATTTGCTGGGAAGTAAAACTTAATTTTATGGCCAAAGACAGCAGTTATATGAAGCAGAGAAAAGTCTATGTACAAGCAGAATAACAAACTGCTAGCTGACAACAAATGATGAACATAGGCTCCTGAGAGGAGGAGGCTGGGGAAATAACAATGGGGAACTAGGAAATGGCAGAGAATTTAAATAAACACTTCGCCTTAGTTTTCACTAGTGGTATGCACAGGGGTCAGTGCTGGGGCTACAATTATTAAAACATGTTAATGATTTGTGATGAGGAAAGTGAATGCACGAGAACCAGGTTGGTGGATGATAAAAATAGGTGGGAAGGCAAGTAATTAGGATCCCTGCAGAGTGGGAGAGACAGCTTAACTGAGTGGGCAAAGATGTGAGGTTATGCTTTTCAGCAGGCAAAACAGAACGGCTAAATAATATTTAAAATGGAGAAAGTCAGCAGAAAGCTACATAATAAAGGGATATGGGAATCTTCATCCATGAATCAAAAAAAATCTAACATCCAACTTCAGTGGATAATAGGGAAGGCAATGAAATGTTGGCTTTATTTCAAAGTGAATTTAACATAAAAGTAAGGAGGTCTTACTAAAACTTTATAAGGCAGACCATAGGTGGAAAACTGAACAGTTCTGGGTCCCTTATCTAAAGAAAGATATGCTGGCATTGGAAGCAGTTCAAAGCTGATACCAGCTATTGACAGACTGTCATACGAGGAGAGATTTAAAAGATTGGGCCTTTGCTTGTTTGAACAAAGAATAAGAGGTGACCCTATTAGAATATAAGACAAGGAGCGGGGCAGGCAATTCAGTCCCTTCAGCACACTTTGCAATTTGATACCAACATGGCTGATCTTATCTCAGCCTCAACTCTACTTTCCTGCCTGCTCTCCATAACTCTTCAATCCCATTACTAATTAAAAATCTATCTCCTCCTCAAAGTTATTCAATATCCCAACACTGACCACACTCTGGGTCGTGAATTTCAGATTTGTGATGCTTTGAGAGAAGTAACTTCTCATCTCAGCTTTAAACCTGCTACTCCTTGTCCTGAAATTATGACCTTTATTTCTAGATTGCTCATGTGAGGAAAAAGTCTTTAAATGTCTACTTTGTCAATCACTTGTGGCATCTTATGTATCTCAATTTGATCTACTCTCATTGTTCTAAACCCCATATAGTATAGGCTTAAGTTGCTCAGTCTCTCTTCATAAGTTGAACCCCTTGCTTCTGGAATCAATCTAGTGGACCTTCTCTGAACAATCTCCAATGCAACTAAATCTCTCCTATGTAATAGGGTCAAAATTGTGTGCAATACCCCAAGTAGTCTCACTAATGTCTTGTACAGTTGCAGCAACATTTCCCTACTTTTATACTTTATCAATTTAGCAACAAATGCCAAAATTCAATTTCCCTTCCTATTACTTACTGCACCTGCAAACCAGTTTTCTGTAATTTATAAAAGGACACCCATATCCTTTTGCACTGAAGTACTCTGAATTTCTCCCCATTTAGATAATAAATGGCCTGTTTATCCAAAAGGGATAACCTCAAACATGTCCACATCAAATTTCATCTGCCAAATTTTCACTCATTCACTTCACCTATCCTTATCCATTTGTAAAGTTATTTCTTCATTACAACTTATTTATTGAAACTTACAAGACTCTTAGAGGACTTAATAGGGCAGGTGTGGAAAGGTTGTTTCCCTTGTGGTAGAGTCTACGACCAGAGGATATTATCTCAGAATGGGATCATATTTACAACAGGGATGAGGAGTTTCTTTGTTCAGATGGTTGTGAATTCTCACAAAATCAATACCACAAAGGGCTGTGGAGGGTGGGTCAAGTATTTTCAAGATTGAGACAGATTTTTAAACAGCGTAGGAATCAAAGGTAATGGGGAAAAGGCAGGGAAATGGATATGGGGATTACTTCACTGCATCTATAGAATAGAACTTAGAACATCAGAGACTGAATCATGAGTAGGCCACTAGCTCACTTCTTTGAGCCCTCCCACCATTCAATGACATCTTGGCTGATCTTCTAGTCCATTGTCCTGGACTGTCCTTGTATCTTTAGATATTATTAAGCTGTAGAAATCTATCAATTACTGTCTTGAACAGACTCAAATATTAAGCCTCCATAGCCCTCAAAGGCAAAGAACTCCAAAATATCAGCCTCAGAGTGAAGACTTTCCTCCTCATCCCATCCCACATGGCCTACCCCCTGTTCAGAAACTGTTGCCTGGTTCTTGATTTCCACCCAGTCTCCTCTCCCTACCCATTCTATTGAATCTTTTCTCATAGAACAATCCCTCCATCTCTGGAATTCATTTTCTGAACTTCTGATGCACTCTCTTCTTCAACAGCTAAGGTGGCCAGAACAGCACTTAATCCTCCAAGTGCAATCTTACCAAGGCCTTATGTAATTCAGCTAGACATTATTACTTCTATATTCAAATCTACTTGCAATCATTAAATTGCTTGCTTTATCAGCAGATATACCTTCACTCATGAACAAGGATACTAATTAATTTTCCCACCAATTAAGAAATACTGTTTTTCCTACCAAATGGGACATTTACACATTTATGCACATATTACATCTGTCAAATTTTTGCTCACTCTTCGTCTCTCCAGATCCTCTCAAAATGTCTTTGCATCCTCCTCACAACACACATTTCCAACCAATTGCGTATCCTACAAATGTGAAAAAATAATTTAATCCCCAAATCCAAATTATTGATGGAGATTATGAATATAATTTACAATAAAGTAGATGAATGTCTTGAAATTGCAACTGTGGTTGCAAATATTTGTACATCGGTGTGTTATGACAGCAATGCGGCTACGGGGTCACCGAGACTAGGAACTGAACATCCAAGGGTCTGCAATTTTTTGGAGAAAAATGGCAGGACAGTAAAGAAAATGAGTGGTGTTAGTGAAAGATAAAATTAGTGTAATAGTACAAAAGAATACTGGAGATGAAAATCTAGATGTGGAGTCAGTCTGGTTAGAGCTAAAAAGCAACAATGAGTGGATAACATTAGCAGGAGTTTGTTATAGGCCTCCAAACAATAATGGTGAGGTTGGGGAAGGCATTAAACAGGAAGTTAGAGATCCATGCAACAAGGCACTACAGTAATTATGTACTACCGTAATTTACATATAGACTAGGCAAAACCATAGCAGATGAATTCCTGGTGTACAACATATTCAAAATTCATCTTGCATGTTGAAAAACCAACTCAATGTCGGAGACGTTCCTACATTTGGGTATATGCAATAAGAACAAGTTAATTAATAAATGGTGCCGTGAGGGGTCCTTTACGAAACATTACCAAAACATGGTTTCTTCACTGGTATAGAAAGTGAAGTACTGCAATCCAAAACTAGGCTCCTAAATTTAAAAAAAACTATAAAATATGTAAGGAGTCAGTTGACTGTGCTAGAGAGGGAAACTTCACAGAAGGCATAACAGTGGACATACAATGGTAAAGATTTAAGAATGGAATGTATGCTTCATAGCTCAGGGTCATTTTTATCAAAAGAACAAAGCCTTGAGACAGAATACCGCAAGACCTTATGCACTGTAGCTGGTGACTTCAACTCAGCCAACCTCAAGAGTGTGCTATCAAGATACCATCAACACATCTCCTGTCCCACCAGAAGCTCAAATATCCTTGACCATTCTACACGACATCCAACCACCCCCCCCCCCCCGCCAACATCACCTGAGTGAATTAAAGAGACGAAATATATGAATTTCTAGTTATGCTGCCAATTCATCTGTATTATTAAAAATGGTACAGGACCGCTAATTCAAATTTTTTAAACTGTTTCTGTAAGTGCTAGACTTATCTGTTGGCACACTCTTAAACCTGCGATCACTGTCCCTTCCTGTCATATTATCATTACTTTTATTGCTAAGTTGATTCATTGCTTGATAATTTCCCTTTAACTTATTCAATTCTTCCTTCCTTCCCTCCTCTAAGTAGTTAAAGCTCTCTCTAACAATACCTATGATAAAGCTGAAAAGTCATTTAATTTTGAAAAGTTCTTACAGAAAGTATTTTTAAAATATGCATGATCAGAACAAATATTCACATAAAATTCTTTGCACCCTACAGCTCTAGGTAAAAAGGGCTTAAAAGTTGCTCCAGAGAGTCTTAAATAAGGTCAAAAGTTACTAACTGCCAACAGTCTGCCTAATTCAGGTTGTTAGCAAGTATTTAAAATAGCATATACATATGGATGCTTCAAAATTGTTCTACAATCAATAAAAATCAATTATTGCTTACACTTGTTATTACCTATCAATTTGCACTCCAGTACATCAATCACACTCATGATTTGGCAAACTTGCGCATTTATAGAAGTAGAAACATAAATGAGCTAGAAAAGAATAATTGTTCCATCCAACCTATCAATGTTGTTTTGATACTTTATGCATCACAGTAAAGCTTTCTCTACTCATCAGAGTCACCTCTTGTTGTGCTGTGTCGTGTTGCCATTGTCTTACCAGACCATAGGGGCTGTTCTCTCATCAGAGAGACGCGACTGGAGGGAATTTAACCTGAGGGCCACCAGACCTCAGGTGAGGGAAGAGGTCGAAAAGGAGATTCCTTCATGGTAACTTCAAACCGTTGATGGGAATTGAACCCACACTATTGGCATCATACTGCTCTGCAAACCAACGATCCAGGCAACTGAGCTAAACCAAGTCACCTCTAGAAAGGGGCAAAATCCCAGGCAGGAATTCCAGTCATTTAAGGGGAGAAAGCCAAGAAAACTTCTCGCTGACACCTTTAATCTACTAAAACTAGTTGAGAACAAAATTGCAAACGTTGCAACAGAATACCAACCTTTTGTACAGAATGTTTGCCAATCTTACCTAGAAACAGATCCAGCTCTCTCTTGAAAGACTATATCAAATTAAGATCCATTACATGAACCAGCAATCTGTTCCATAGATCCACTTCTCTCTGGGGGAAAAAAAACTAGCTAACATACAGCATAATTCTTCCCTTCCTAACGTGTGGTTTTCCTCATTTGTGTGTTAAAATATTTGGCTCACAATAACACATTTTTGTTAATTCCAAATTTTATTAGTCTCTAGGATTTGAAGTGATGCTTTTCCAAAAAAAACTTAGCATTTTATATGTACCAAACTAGGAACTTAAGTTTGTGGCGCTCCTGTTCATCCTTTCTATAACTTCAATATCATCCATGAGAAAAACCAAAAAACAATGCAGTTTCCTAATTGGCTTTTTGGACATTGAGAGATTCAAGGAATATAGGAATAGAGATGAAAACTAGAGTTGACTGACATATCATGTTCATACTGAATGCAGGGCTAGCTTTGGAACGATGACCTTGCCGTATCCTCTTTTAATGTTTTTTGGTGCATAATTGAGGCTGAATCAAAATCTTGTGCAATGACAATATGTCATATTTTGTTTTACAATGAATTATCCTGTAAGCACAATCAAGAACATACTATTTTAGGTATAGCTTAACAGGATTTGTCACAAATCTTTCCAAAAGTGATTCATTTAAAAGCCAAGATTCTTTACTTTCCCACTTGCTTCAAATCCATTCCCTGGAGGACCTATGTACATATGATGAATACGTGGTGAATTCTGGATTCCAGTTGGTAGGTTTGGGCCATGGGTAGTTCAAGGTCAATCTTTTTGAAACCAAAGAAAACTTTGTGGTTACTTATCTATAAACTGATGTTCTAATTATTTTGAGCATCCAGCTAAATTGTGTTAAATCAGATTAAAACATAATCCAAGCTTTTCAATATTAAATATTATGAGACATGTGACAAGCTTTTTTACAGGGATGTTGGGTCAAGGATGATTTAGAGTGCTGAATAGATTGGCATGTGAATCAGATAACTGGTCTGGAGACACACTGCACCAATGCATTGCCTATCCAAACTGCCCTAGTGAATGCTTCTTAGATTTTATTCACTACAAATTTATGCAAGCAGTGCCCAATTTCCAAACAAGTCCAGGTTTTAGATAGCCGACTTTGACGGCAACAGACCTGCGTGACCTCTATTTTGATGATTGCTAGACACAGTGTTTTCCTTATTCAACGGGTAAGAGTAATACTTCAGTAGTGAAGACCAAGAAATTTAGAAAATTTCCCAGGTATGTGGTGACCACAAAAAAGGACAATTCCAATCTGGCCAGTTATTGACCTCGCACTTTACTATTAATTATCAGCAAGGTAATGTAAGGAGGTTCACATTGTATTGTTGACATTGCTAAGCAACAAACTGCTAATCACACTAAATTGGGGTTCTACCAGGTGATGACGTTACAGCTTCGGTCCAATAAAAAAAAAGAAAGCATTGGGTTCCACAACTGGCCAGAGAATACCTGACCTTGACATTAATGGATTATATAACAGAGTATGGCTTCAAGGAGTCCTAGCAAAATGGGAGTAAATGCGCTGGTTGGAGATATACGTAACTAGAATTCAATAATCTTAGTCCCAGGCATCACTATAGGAAGTCCTTGAGTTTGTGAACAAGGTGCAACCATCTACAGCTGTTGCATCAATAATCATACCTCAATCATAACGTCAGACAAGGGGATGATTGCTGATTATAGAAGAACATTTTGTACCATTCACTAATCAGATTTTGAAGCAATCTATGTTCACATGCAGCAAGACTTGGAAAACATTCAAACTTGAGATGATAAGTGGCAAATAACACTTGTGTTACACAAGTACTGGCAAATGACCATCTTCAACAAGGGAGAACCAACCATGACCTTGACATTCTTGAATCCTCCAATGCCAACATCATGGAGTTTACTACTGGCCAGAATCTGAACCAGATGAGCATTTAAAATACTAATACTATAATAGAGAGTCAAAGTAAGAATACTGTGGTGAGTAAATCAGTTCCAATCTTGAAATGCCAGTCCAACCAACTAGAAGGCCCGCGTCAGGAGTTTGATGAAATACTCTCCATTTGTCTAGATGGATGTAATTTCAACAACAGTCAAGAAGCCCAACACAATCCAGGACAAAGCAGTCACCTTGCATAAAATCTTTAACATTCACTTGCTCCAACACTGATGCACAGTTGAAGCAATACGATTGTAACATCTACAAGATACACTGCAGCAACTTACCAAAACTCCTTTGACATGTACCTTTGAAACCCATGACCCTATCACCTTGAAGGATAAGAGCAATGGAGGCACATGAGCATCACCACTGCAAACTTCTTTCTAAACTGGGTATGTAGAAGAAAAAGATGTAAACTTCAAAAAATTGCCAGCAAAATGGGTGAAACCTACAAACTGTAAACGTTTTTTAGTAATATCAATTATTCCATGTACATACTAAAAGTTACAACTTCCACCATAACTATTTTCTGCATTTGAAGGACAATGTTTTAAGAACTGGCAACATGATTTTGTATAGGATTCCATCAGAAGAAATTGTTACGTACATTTTTATTGTAGAAAATAGACAGGAATAACTACCATTAACTACCTAGTGGGGTGCAGAATCAAAGACATTTGAAGGAATTTGAAGAGTTTGCTGTTTCTTTTGAAATATTCTGACATTTTTTGCTAATTGTCCATCCTTGAAATTCAAATTTAATGTTTCCATTCTTGAAACTGGTGGAGGCTGGTACAATTACAGCATTTAAAACACATCTGGATGGGTATATGAATAGGAAGGGTTTAGAGGGATATGAGTTAAGTGCTGGCAAATAGGACTAAATTAGGCAAGGAGCAAGGATATCTGGTTTGTATGGACGAGAAGGACTGAAGGGTCGGTTTCTGTGCTGTACATCTTTATGACTCTACTGGAATCCATAATATTAGGTGGAAGGACTAAATGCTTGAGACAAAATAATGAATCATGAATCAGGGTCAGTGGATCTAGTTTACAGAGTACAACTAAACGTGTCCTACCTGAAAGTCTTTGAAGAAACAAATGAATATGCAATGGCTAAGACATTTCAAAAAGCTCTCGGTGTGGTACCACAGGAGGCAGGCGACAATGATAATGTGATCACATGAACAAAGCAGTGGTTGAAGACACTGGCAAAGAATAAAGGATAACAAGCAAAGGAGAAGGGAAAAATGCTTGACCAGACATCTGGCATAAGTGGCATTCCATTGGTCCACCCTTATATTTACTACATATGAAAATTTCCTGCATTTGGTTATAGAAGGAGCAACAACTAAACTTGCTGCTGGCTCCAATTTTGGTCATTTGGATCATAAGAATTGTGTAGATGGGTATAGACTGGACTAACAGAACAGTTGTGATTAGATTAATTAGATTCCTGACACAGGCCCTTCAGCCCAACCAGTCCACACTGACCCTCTGAAGAGTAACCCACCCAGACCCATTTCCCTCTGACTAATGCACCTAACACTATGGGCAATTTAGCATGGCCAATTCACCTGGCCTGCACATCTTTGGACAGTGGGAGGAAACCGGAGCACCTGGAGAAAACCCATGCAGACATGGAGAGAATGTGCAGACTCCACACGAACAATCGCCCGAGGCTGGAATCGAACCTGGGACTCTGGTGCTGTGAGGCAGCAGTGTTAATCACTGAGCCATCGTGCCACCCCATGGATGTAGAAAGTATTTTTTAAAAGAATCAAGAAACAAAATAAATCTTAAATGGACTGACTCAGCAGAGGGACCTCAATATCCATACAGATAGTCATAACATCGACCAAAAAACAAAAACAGAATTTGTGTCGGGGTTTAATTATAAATGCAAGGAGATAAAACAGACTTACTAAAGATGTTGGTTAGAACATAGTTACCTTACTGTTATGCTTGGGCACCCATTATATGAAGGCAATGCTGATATATTACTAAAATTTACTTGATGGCTTGAAAAAGGGGTTAGGAGGTATGAAGTTTGATTTGGGTTTGTATTCTTTTCAGATACAATTGTAAAACAATAAAGAGTCAACTGGTTGAGGTCTTCAAGGCTATGACAGACTACAATATGCATAGCAACAGCTGCAAACTTTAGTCTATTGACTGACAGTGTGGATAGAAACTTTAAAGAAAACACGTTAATTGAAATAAAGCTTAAAAACTTTATTCAAAAATAGTAGCTGAAATGTGGAATTTAGTCCACAGATTCTATTAAGGGAATTATATTGTTATGTAAGGAAAATGGTAAAACAATATTTATGTTAGAATATTCTAATGTATTTTTAAAATAACTATGGCAACATAGTCAGTTTTAATGGCTGTGCACCTCAAAAGTCTGGAGAGTCTAAACAATGATAAATCTTTAGGCAGCTTGTTCAAATTATATTGTCTCAACATTTTTTAGAATTTTAAAAATATTTATTGCTGAAAGTATTCAACAGCAATAAGCATCATCTTAATAAATGCATCTTCTCTCGACTCTTCCACTGTCTAATTTGTCAATATTGACTGTGAAATCCAAGACTATACAAACAAGCTTGATCTGTCCCTTAACCACTAACTCTACCCCTTTCCCTGACCACTGTCTATGAATGATCTGAATTGCCCAAATACATAGCACTGTAATTGATCCAGAAATCACCTTCCAATCATCTATCTGCTTCATCACCAAAAACATCCACTTCTACCTCCAAAACATTCTTCAGACAGTCAGCACAGACCAGACAGCTGAACAGTTGCCCTTTGTGCTGTAACCGTTTTATGATTCTGCTCCTGTCTCATTGGTGCTGAAATCCATTCTTTTACACCACTACACTTGAATATTTCAACAGTCCCCTGACTCGTTTTCCTCCTTTCACCCTCTATAAATAAGATAATGAAAAGCTCTTCTGCCTTATTCTAATTCTCACTAAGTCTTGTTCACCAACGTGTTTTGTTAAGCTATAATCAATGCCAGAGCCAAAAATGACTAATTTAAAAGTGCCATCCTGGTTTACATATTTCTTCAGTTTCCCCTATCTCTTTATCTGTAATCCCCTACAGTCCTGCAACAAGATCTCTCAATTTTCATTATTCCATAACGATAACCCACCAGTTTGGAGATTCTGTTCAAAAACCGCTTCTCCTCAATACCCTAGACCACAAGACTAAGACACAGACACAGACTTAGGCCATTTAGCCCTTCAAGTCTGCGCCATCACTCAATCAAGGTTGATATGCTTCTCAACCCCATTCTCCTACCTTTGTCCCAACCTTGATCACCTTAATCACAAACCTATCTCTATCTTAATACACTCAATGACTTGGTCTCCACAGATTCACCACCCTCTACAATCTTTCTTTTAGTCATCTACCATAATATCACATTATGTGACTGATGTTAAAATTTAGTTTGCCAACACTCCCCGAAACACCTTAAGATGGCTTTCAATGCTAGAGCATGACCAAAATGCAAATTTGCTCTTGGAATTGTTAAGAACGCCACTCAATTTAAAATATTTTGAGTGGAGTTAATTCTTAATTGCTGCATTTGCATTGAAGAAAATATTTATATAACTATTAAGGGTCAAACTTTTATAAAAGGGATGTTTTTTTAAAGTTGGAGTTTCAATATCGTTTAGGCCTCAATGAGTTTACCAATAAAACAAATTGCACCCAATGATAATCACTGGGAGAAATTATTTCAATCTTCAAGTTTTACTTGAATTTGAGTAAGATGATGATTAGATTACTAAATACAACTACATGAGGAAATTGTATGGATTGTGTTAAAACAGGTATTTCGATGGCTATCAACATCAACTTCTCTGCAATCTGCAAGCACCCCTTCACTCCCAGGCCGCCAAACAAACTCCATTGATTTCCAAGAAGCAGCTACCATAGAAATGCCTGCAATAAACTCTTGGGTGTCATGTCTTGGCCCAGTTTACATCAAAATTGAAGTACCATTTGATATACCACTACTAGAATATTTTAGTTCGTCTGCCCGATCAATTTAAGTCGTTCATGAACCGAAGTTTGGAAATGGAAACGAAAGCAAACACACTGATGAAACAAGACGTTTATTCAGAACCTCTCGAGTGTTTTTTTTTAACCCATCACCGGCACCCTATAAATTAAAGTCCTTTCCCCGTGAATTTTGAAAGATATTGTAAGCAAATGCAGACTCTGTACGAAAATACCAAACAAGACCGTCTCCAAACCAGCGAAAAAAAACTCACTTCACCCAACAACGTCCACCCCACAGCTCCCTAAACCGGAGTAGGCTCCCGAAGGACGCAGTGGGCCGTTGCACCGGGTACCGATTCCGGGCTTTCAACCCGCTCGCAATCCCACTCCGGGCCCAACAACGTTAAGCCTCATTCAGCAGGCTCCGAGCAGCTACAACCACACATGCTTCACTCACTCCCGCGCCCGGCACCCCTATTGGCCCAAGCACATCACCCCGCAGCTTCGAACAGACTTCGGGCATCGCTACTGGTCGACATAAACGTCAATCATGTACACATCCCGCCCCATCCACTCGGCGTTAGCAGGTTAGGTTGCCGCTCTCTGACGGGTTTGCGTTGGTGCGTATTGCGTTATGCGGTGGAGGACAACTGGGATCCACCATCTACTCGAGTCTCCGGATCGCGGCCTCGCCAATGATGGCCGAGCTATCAGGTATAACCAGCGCAGAGGTTGGGAGAGGAGTAATTGAGATTGAAAAGGGAGGGAATGACTAACCGCTACGCGGGGGTATGGTGTTTGTTGGCGGGTGTTATGGCTGGAACAGTTCATGAATCTTTCTCGACCTCTTTAAAATGAAAATGGCGCTGCCAGTACGTCAGTACCTTCGAGAAACCGGTGCGTTTCGGCGGCTCGAACTGACGAGGCTGCAGTCAGTCAGTGAGTGAGTGGAGGCCGATTCAGTGTTCGCCTGTTGGGGGCAGAGCAGCCCCGGCGCTGCGAACTGTACCTCGGTATCCCGGCTTCAAGACACTTGCTGTGCCGACTCCCCAACTCATCCCAGCTGTCTGCAGCCGAGCTGGAGGATCGCTGGATGGAGGAAGCTTGATGTTTCGGCCCTGATACCTGTGTGTAAGGACAGCTGCTCGCCTATAGCCTTTTATAGTAAAAGCAACTGAAGTTTGAACATAAGTGCCGCTGTCTCCACGAAGGTTAGAGAGGGTCGCAGCAAAAAGGGAACAGAAAACAGAACCTTTTATCCATCAGCGTCCCGCATTGAAATACACTTTGTGTTTCTCTTACCCACTGAGTTCTCTATTTGTGCAAAGTGATGGTTAAAATCGGTTAGATTTTGTTTTTAGGGCCTATGCTTCGGAATTTACATCGTGCGAATATATTGTCGTGAAGACCACACCAATATTGAACCATTGATAGGGTACAGAAGGAAAGGAAGCCATTTGGCCATCGTGTCGCTTGAGTTACTACTTTCTTGCCTTTTCCCCATAACCCTACCAAGCTTTTATTTTCTGATAATTTTATGCTATTATTGAATCTCCCACCATGTACTATCATAGACAATTTGTGTAATAAAAGTAATACAGTAATTCAGTTTGCATAAGGGTTAGGTAACTCTGATTATTAATATTGTGGAGGAATCATTCTTGGAATGTATGCAAGACTTTTTTAAACAGCAGTGTTGAGCAACCAATGAGAGAATGGGCCATTTTTTGATCTAATATTGTTCAATGAAGCATGGCTGATTAATGAATCTAATTGTAAAGGAATCTTTATGAAACAGAGACCATAAAATGGTAGATTTTTGTGTCAAGTGTGAAAGTGATTTTGTTCATTCAGTATCTGGATTAGTGGTGCTGGAAGAGCACAGCAGTTCAGACAGCATCCAAGGAGCAGTGAAATCAATGTTTCGGGCAAAAGCCCTACATCAGGAATAAGGGCAGAGAGCCTGAAGCGTGGAGAGATAAGCTGGAGGAAGGTGGGGGTGGGGGTGAGTACAGTGGGTGAGTGGGGGAGGGGATGAAGGTGATAGGTCAGGCAGGAGAGGGTGGAGTGGATAGGTGGAAAAGGAGATAGGCAGGTAGGTAGGACAAATTCGGATAGGTCACGGGGACTGCTGAGCTGGAAGTTTGGAACTAGGGTGAAGTGGGGGAAAGGGAAATGAGGAAACTGTTGAAATCCATATTGATGCCCTGGGGTTGAAGTGTTCAGAGGCAGAAAATGAGGCGTTCTTCCTCCAGGCCTTTGAATCTCCTTTGAATCCTCTCATTTGTTTGGCCGAACTGGTCCTCACCCTTAACAATTTCTCCTTTGAATCCTCACGTCTGTAGGAAGAACGCCTCATCTTCCGCCTCAGAACACTTCAACCCCAGGGCATCAATGTGGACTTCAACAGTTTCCTCATTTCCCCTTCCCCCACCTCATCCTAGTTCCAAACTTCCAGCTCAGCACTGTCCCCATGACTTGTCCAACCTGCCTATCTCCTTTTCCACCTATCCACTCCACCCTCTCCTCCCTGACCTATCACCTTCATCCCCTCCCCCACTCACCCATTGTACTCTATGCTACTTTCTCCCCATCCCCACCCTCCTCTAGCTTATCTCTCCACGCTTCAGGCTCACTGCCTTTATTCCTGATGAAGGGCTTATGCCGGAAACGTCAATTTCACTGCTCCTTGGATGCTGCCTGAACTGCTGTGCTCTTCCAGCACCGCTAATCCAGAATCTGGGTTCCAGCATCTGCAGTCATTGTTTTACCTTGTTCATTCAGTAATTGAGGTCTTGCAGAGTCAATGACTGAGTGGTATTGACAGTCGAATTAGTAAGCCCCATCCACCTGGACACCCCGTGCTGGCCCCATCCATCTGGACACCCCGTGCTGGTCTCTTACCCGCCCTCGATCTATTTTTTACTCTTAGTAAGCCAGAAACCCAAGTAATGTTTTTGAGGACCCAGGTTTGAATCCTACCTGAGCAGGTGTATTTTAATTAACATTTTAAAATCTGGATTTAAACACCATTGTTGTAAAATCCATCTGGATCACTTTAGGGAAAGAGAACTACCATCCTTCTCTGATTTGATTTACACATGACCCCAGACCCAAGCAATGTGGTTGACTCTTAACTGCCCTCTGGCAAGCTTGAAAGGAAAAAAAGGCACAGTCCTCATCACTAATGCCTGACATAGTTATGTGCATGAAATCACATCTTGTAAACAATATTCCAAACCAGTAGGATAGACCCAACAGAAGTAGTGGCGCATTGGTACACAATCAAGATGGACCTATGCCAGGAGTCTTCGAAAGTGACTCCAGACCCCATCTACCCAACAATGTGGAAAATTGCTCAGGTGTGTCCGGTACACAAAAGGAAAGAAAAATTCCAACCTGACAAATCCAGCCCCATCAATCTACTCTCGATCATCATCAGTAAAGTGATAGAAGGTGCCATCACAAGCAGCACCTCATTAGTAATAGCCTGTTCACTTACACACAATTTAGATTCCACCTCATTATAACCTTGGTCTAAACATTGACAAAGGACCTGAATTCCAGAGGTGAGATAAAAGTGAAAGCCCTTGACCAGGCTGCATATGACCAAGCGTAGCATCAATTAGCCCTAGCAAAACTGGAGTCAGTGGGAATTTGGGGAAGACTCTTTGCTGGTTGGAGTCATACCTGGCACAAAGAAAGATGATTGTGGTAGTTGGAACCCTGTCATCCCAGTTCCAGAACAACTTTACAGGAATCCGTAGAGTTCCTCAGAGTAACAACAAACCCAACAAACTCCAGTTGATTAATCAATGACCTTCCCTCCATCATAAGATCAGAGGCAGGAATGTTTGCTGATGACTGCACAATGTATAGCACCATTTGCGGTTTCTCTAAGATTGAAGCAGTTTGTGTCCAAATGCAGCACGACCTGGACAGTATCCAGGGTTGGGTTGGCAAGTAGCTTTTGTGGTTTTTGTCCACAAAATGCCAGGTATTGATCATCTCCAACAAAAGAGAATCTAACCACTCCCTTGTGTTTCAATGACGTTACCATCACTAAAGTTACCATGGCTCCTCAGACAGCACTTTAGAAACTCATGACTACTTCCACCTAGAAGGACAAGGGTAGCAGATATGTGGGAACACTACCACATGCAAGTTCCCCTCCAAGCCACTCACTATTCTGCCTTGGAAATATATTGCTTTTCCTGCACTCGCTTAGTCAAAATCCTGGAATTCCTTCCCTTTGTGGATCAACCAACACCATTTGGACTGCAACAGTTCAGGAAGGCAGCTCACCACCCCTTTTAAAGGGCAATTAGGGATGAGAAATAAATACTGGCCAACCATCAATGCCCACATCCACAAGCGAATTTTAAAAAAATAAAATGCTCTGCTATCAACATCCTGGAAATTACCATTGACCAGAACTGAACTAGCCATATAAGTACTGTGGCTACAAGAATAGATAAGGTGCTAGGAATCTTGCAGCATCTAAATCACTTGACTCTCAAAGCTGGTTCACCATGTATAAAGCACTAGTCGGGCATGTGATGGAATACTCTCCACTTGGCTGAATGAGTGCAGCTTCGACAACACTTAAAGATTGATACAATTCCACTTGCTTGTTACCAATCCACAACCATTCATTCCCTTTAGCAAAGCTCAGTTGCAGCAGAATTTTCCATCTACATAGTGTACTGCAGGAATTTTCCATGCTTCTTTGATGGCACCTTCCAAACCCATGACCTCTATCATCCAGAAAGTCAACAGCAGCAGTTAAGTAGAAACAACACTACCTGCAAGTTCCCTTACAAGCTACTCTCCATCTGGATTTTGAAACAGAAATCCATTCCTTAGCACTGCTGCATCAAAATCCTGGGACCACGTCCCTAATGGCACTGTGGGTCTATCTACAGCCAACAGACTGCAGCAGTTCAACAACATTCAGGGGCGGCATGCTGGCTCAATGGTTGGCATTGTTGCCTCACAGCACCAGGATCCCAGGTTCAATTCCAGCCTTGGATGACTGTGTGTGTGGAGGTTGCACATTCTCCCTGTTTCTGCGTGGGTTTCCTCTGGGTGCTCCGGTTTCCTCCCACAGTCCAAAGATGTGCAGATCAGGTGAATTGGCCTTGCTAAATTGCCCGTAGTGTTAGGTGTGTTAGTCAGAGGGAATTGGGTCTGGGTGGGTGACTCTTCGGAAGGTCGGTGTGGACTGGTTGGGCCGAAGGGCCTGTCCCCACACTGTAGGGAATCTAATCTAATCTAATCTAAATGTAGCTCACCATCATCACCTTCGTCGGAAACTAGAGATGGTAATAAATGTTGGCCCAGCCAGTGACGCCCACATCTCCTAAATGAAGTAACGAAAAACTGCTGAGGAACAGATTGGGAAACTGTTTGAAGAAATAGCTAACATTTTTTTAAAAAGTGAGAAATAAATTATAATGCATTCTTTTAATGCACAAAAATCCAACAAATGAAGCCTTCAAAAACCCACACAAATGGAAATTGCTGAAGAGACTCAGTAGGTGTGGCAGCATCTGTTTCAACTCAAAATATTAACTGTTTTCTCTCCACACATGCTGCCAGAGTTACTGAGTTTCTTGAGCAATTTCCATTTTTCTTTGTTTCACATCTCCAGCTTCAATGGTTTTTGTTTTTTATTTGAATTGAATCTTTCCAACATGTGGTCATTAGATTATATGACAGAGATGTGTAAAGTTGCCAAAATGTGGCAAGTGAGAGGATTGGGTGTATTTTAGAAGTCCGCAATGAAGAAGCAAGAAGATTGTATAAGAAAGAGAAAATGGAATGAGTAAAGTAATAAGGAATATGAAAAAGAACTAAAATATTCTATGGATATTTAGAAAAGAAAAGTGTGAAAATGTGGGTTATAAGCAAGTCAGGAGACTTTACAATGGATTAGCAGATGGTAGGGAAACTAAACAATACAGATTACAGAGGAGGAAGTGCTGGATGTCTTGAAACGGCTAAAGGTGGATAAATCCCCAGGACCTGATCAGGTGTACCTGAGGACTCTGTGAGAAGCTAGAGAAATGATTGCTGGGCCTCTTGCTGAGATATTTGTATCATCGATAGTCACGGGTGAGGTGCCGGAAGAATGGATGTTGACAAATGTGGTACCACTGTTTAAAAAGGGTGGTAAAGACAAGCCAGGGAACTATAGACCAGTGAGCCTGATCTCGGTGATGGGCAAGTTGTTGGAGGGAATCCTGAGGGACAGGATGTACATATACTCAGAAAGGCAAGGACTGATTTGGGATAGTCAACATGGCTTTGTGCGTGGGAAATCATGTCTCATAAACTTGATTGAGGTTTTTGACGAAGTAACAAAGAAGCTTAATGAGGGCAGAGCAGTAGATGTGATCTACATGGTCTTCAGTAAGGTGTTTGACAAAGTTCTCCATGGGAGACTGATTGATTGATTAGCAAGGTTAGGTCTCATGTATTACAGGGAGATCTAGCCATTTGGGTACAGAACTGGTTCAAAGGTAGAAGACAGAGGCTGGTGGTGGTGGAGGATTGTTTTTCAGACTGGAGGCCTGTGACCAGTGGAGTGCCACAAGGATCGATGCTGGGCCCTCTACTTTTTGTCATGTACATAAATGATTTGGATGCGAGCATAAGAGGTACAGTTAGTAAGTTTGCAGATGACACCAAAATTGGTGGTGTAGTGGATAGCGAAGAGGGTTACCTCAGATTACAACAGGATCTGGACTAGATGGGCCAATGGGCTGAGAAGTGGCAGATGGAGTTTAATTCAGATAAATGCTGCAATTTGGGAAAGTAAATATTAGCAGGACATATCCACTTAATGGTAAAGTCCTCAAGAGTGTTGCTGAACAAAGAGACCTTGGAGTGCAGATTCATAGCTCCTTGAAAGTGGAATTGCAGGTAGATAGGATAGTGAAGAAGGCATTTGGTATGCTTTCCTTTATTGGTCAGAGTATTGATTACAGGAGTTGGGAGGTCATGTTGCAGCTGTACAGGACATTGGTCAGGCCACTGTTGGAATATTGCGTACAATTCTGGTCTCCTTCCTATCGGAAAGATGTTGTGAAACTTGAAAGGGTTCAGAAGAGATTTACAAGGATGTTGCCAGGGTTGGAGGATCTGAACTACAGGAAGAGGCTGAACAGGCTGGGGCTATTTTCCCTGGAGCGTCAGAGGCTGAGGGGTGACCTTATAGAGGTTTACAAAATTGAGGGGCATGGATAGGATAAATAGACAAAGTCTGTTCCCTGGGGTTGTGGGGTCCAGATCTAGAGGGCCTAGGTTTAGGGTGAGAGGGGAAAGATATGAAAGAGACCTAAGGGGCAACCTTTTCACACAGAGGGTGGTACGTATATGGAATGAGCTGCCAGACGATGTGTTGGAGGCTGGTACAATTGCAACATTTAAGAGGCATTTGGATGGGTATATGAATAGGAAGGGTTTGGGGGATATGGGCTGGGTGCTATCAGGTGGGACTAGATTGGGTTGGGATATCTGGTCAGCATGGATTGGTTGGACCGAAGGGTCTGTTTCCACGCTGTACATCTCCATGACTCTATAAAACCTTCCAGAAAAAGCAGAGGATCTATCGAGTTGTATAAATGAGGAGCTTCAAGATATTGATATTGGTATTACTGGAGAGATTAATAGGATTTAAATACCTACATTCTCTGGAATCTGCATCCCAGTGTGGTGTTACCTGTGGCTGGGACAGTAGTGGATGTTTAGTGGTTTTTCGGTGTTTTACGGACTCTGAAGTGATTTCAAAAAATTGGAAGGTGACAAGTGTAAGCCCACTATTTAAAACTGGAGGGAGAGATTAAAAACTAAGAAGCATAGATCTGTTTGCTGAACATCAGTCTTACGAAAAATACTACAGTTCATAAACAGGTTGTGTTAACAGGTCATGTATACAATAAAGTTAGGATTGGACAGAGTCAACATAGACTTATGCAAGGAAAATCATGAATTCCTTGACAGTGTAACAAGGGGGACAGGGTGACAGTAGGTAAAGGAGAACTGTGACATGATATATTTAGATTTTCGGAAAGCTTTTGATGTTGTCCCACATAAGAGGTGAAACAAAATTTGACCATTTGGAATTATGGGAAATATGTCAGTGTAGTTTGGGAGCTAGTTAATGGATAGAAAGCCGATAGTAAGAATGGATTGGTTATTCTCAGGTGAGCAGTCTGTTCCTATTGGAGTACCACAAGTATCAGTGTTTGGCTTCAGCTTTTCAAAATCCATAGCAATGATTTGTATGTCAGAAATATAATATTTCCAAGTTTGCAGACGATGAAAAGCTCCATGGTATTGAGAGTTGTGGCGAAGACGCAAAGATGCTTCAAAGGGATTTGGAGAGGCTAACAGATTGAGCAAAAATGTGGCAGATGGAATACAATGGGAAGAAATATGATCGAGCTCATGGACCTGGGAAAGGTCAAAGCTATAAAATTATTTGAATGATTGGAATCAAATTTTAAATTGAAAACTTTGTTGAATGAAGAAAGATGAGGAATATTGGTGTGTGTCAGTGTACAGACAGCAGAGTCTTTACAGAGCTGATGTTTTATTTACCTTCATACTCCCTTTAGACAATTATGTCTTAGATGGCTTGAAGGAGTTTGAAGATTGTCTATTGAACCATGTGAATGCACGTTCATGACTGACAAATTGTGGGCTGGAACTTGAACCTCTGACTTTTTGGCTCAGAAGCATAAATGCTATCGGCTGAACCATACAGGCTCCTTTAACTCGGTTTAAATAAAAAAAAGGATTGCAACTTTAGGTCAACTTAAAATGTTGATAATGGGGCTCTTGTGGCACAATAAGATCAGAAGTTTTTTTTTAATGCACTTATTCATGGTATGGTGTCACTGGCTAAGTCAGCATTTATTGCCCATCTCAACCACAATGCTATGGGTCTGGAGTCACATGTAGTCCAGACCAAATAAGGGTGGTGGTTCATTCCCTAAAGGGTGTTTGTCACAAAAATCCAGCTGTTCTCAATCTACATTGGATTCATAGTCTTCATTAGACTCTTATATTTTTATTTAATTTAAATTCCACCTTTTGCCATGGTGGGATTCGAATCCAGGTCACCCGAACATCATCTGGGATTCTGGATTAGTAGTCCAGCAATAAAACCACAAATTTAGGAGCAGAGTCCCATTCCTACTACTTAAGCCATATTTTTCATTTGGCCCAAAAAAAGGCTGCTAGTCGATCAATCATAGCTTTCTCAGATATTCTTTTGCGTTCTCCATGTAACCTTTGATCCCCTTACTGATCAAGAACCTATCTGCCTCTGTCTCAATGACCCTTGGCTCTAAAAGCCTTCTACGGAAATGAGTTCCATAGATTCACCACTCTCTGGCTGAAGAAATGCCTCCTCATCTCATTTCTAAAGTGTTGTCCCTTCATTCTGAAACGGAGACTCTGGGTTCTAGTCTTTCCTACTGCGGAAATATCTTCTTCATGCCCACTCTGTGGGCCTCTTATTGTTCTTTAAGTTTGTGTGATCCCCTTCATCCTTCTAGACTCTATCAAATACATGCCTTGAGCTCTCAACTGCTCCCCATATGATGGGCCTTTCTTTTCCGGGATCATTCTTGTGAACCTCCTCTGGACCCTTATGGAACTAGTCACTGGCTGCCATCCTAAAAAAAAATCCCATTATCCCCCCCTCTGCCTTCTGCCACATAGTCAAGGTGATGCAAAGTACTCACTCAGTTCATCTGCCATTTCTTTGGAACCCAATACTACTACTCCAGCCTCATTTTCGAGCAGTCCAATGTCCATCTTTTACATTTTAGATATCTCACAAAAACTCTTAAATGTTCTTTTATATCACTAGCCAGCTTACCCTTGTGTTTGTTGTTCTTCCTCCCTTTATTGCTTTTTTTAGTTGTCCTCTGCTGGTCTTTTAAGGATTTCCAATTGTCATCCTTGTGTATTCCACTGAACCCCCTCCAAGGCCAGCACATTCATCTTTGGATACAGGACCCAATATTCTAAATGCGTTATGACCAGAGCCTTAAACAGCCATATCATAAATCCCTGCTGTCCACACTCCACATGGCTTTCCATCACCTTCACCACATTGTATATTTTTATGCTGACCTTGACTTCCCTTGTTAGCCATGGTTGCCTTATACTCTCTTTAAAATATTTCTTCTTCCTTGGGATGAATTTTTGCTGTGCCTCCTGAATTACCCCCAGAGATTCCTTCCATTGCTGTTCCATTGTCTTCATACTAGGTTCCCCTTCCAATCAACTTTGGCCAGCACATCCCTCATGTCTTTGTAGTTACTTTAATTGTAATACCTTACAGGACTGCTCAGTGGTTAGCACTGCTACCTCACAGCACCAGGGACCCAGGTTTGTTTCCAGCCTCAGGCAACTGTCTGTGTGGAGTTTGCACATTCTCCCCATGGCTGCATGTTTCCTCCATGCGCTCCAGTTTCCTCCCACAATCCAGAGACGTGCAGGTTAGGTGAATTGGCCATGCTAAGTTGGTCATAGTGTTCAGGGATGTGTAGGTTAGGTTAGGTTAAGTGCATTAGTCAGAGGTAAATGTGGAGTAATGGGGAATGGGTTTGAGGGATGCCCTTCAGAGGGTTGGGCCAAAGGGCCTGTTTCCACACTGTAGGGATTCTAAGATGCATCCATTTCAAACTTTCCTCCTCAAACTGCAGAGTGAATTCTATTATATTATGGTCATTGCCCCCTAGGGGTTCTTTCACCTTAAGTTTCCTAATCAAGGCTGCCTCATTACACATCACCAAATGTGGAATTGACTTTCCTAGTGGGCTGTTTCATGGACTGCTCCAAAAAGAATCATCCATGAATTCATATTTTTGAGATCCTCAATCAACCTGGTCTTCCCAGTCTATCTGCATATTGAAGTCACCATACTTACTATAATGGTGCCTTTCTTACATTCCTTTCTGTCTCTTGATTTATTTTCTGCCCCACATCCTGACTACAGCCAGGAGACCTGTACATAATTCCCTTCCGAGTCATTTTTTTCTTTTCGTTTCTTCAATTCTACTTAGACAGATTCCATGCCTTCTGATTGTGTATGGCTTCTTGATATTGATTTAATTTCATTTCTTACTAACTAGGCAATCCTACCCAACTGCCTGTCCTCTCGCCAGGATGCATATCCTTGGATATTTAGTTCCCAGCCAAGAGACAATGGTAATGCCCTTGCTGCTGGGAGAGAAAGCCCTGATACAGAGTGCTAGAGGTTGCTGCAGAGGTCTGTCATAACTTGTCTCAACAAATTTGATTAAAAATATCTACTGTTGATAGTGACTTCAATAATGTATTCAATATTATTTGTCCAAGATCACAAATATTTGTTTAATGTCATGTAATTGGATTTCTTCTATTTTTACAGATAATTAATACATCCTAAATGTCCTCTGGAATTTTCATTTTTTGGAGATAACAGATGTGGATTTTTGATACACAGCAGAAATATTTTGTGGTTACTTTTGGAATTTATAAGAAGATCTGAAAATATACTTTAAGCTTGGAAAAAAAGACATGCTTCCAATAAAAATGCTTCTCTTGAAGCGAACATGCTGTCCTTCAATGAACTTTTATCGCCCATGGGCAATGGGTTGTGATTCCTTACTGGATCAGTTCGGCAACTGCTCCAATGAGGACCAAATATTTGACGTTGTAGGAAAAAATAAAGCCAAGCTTTCAGTGAAACATGTCGGGCATGCAATACATCTACTCTGGCAATTTCAAAAAGAAAGGCCACAAATGTTGAGGACTATAGATTTCGTTAGAAAACATCCACAGTTCATGGTTCTCCGTGTGTTAGCTGAAAACAAGATTGATCTGATGGATGATGAAACATTGGTGGACATGTTATACAATGCACTGAGGTAACTACAGGTACTGAAACCAGTTAAATTCTTAAAAGAGGTTAAAGTGCAATTATTTTACACCATTGTCAACCCTTGTAGCGTTATTTTAATTAATTCAGAGGGAGAGGGCTTTGCTGGCTCAACCAGCATTTATTGCCTGAGTTGCCCTTGAAAAGTGTGGATGTATAAAGTGATCTGGGTTTGTTTGTACATCAGTCAATGAATGTTGACTGGCAGGTGCAGCAAGAAGGCAAAAGCAAGAAGGAAATGTCTTCATTGCATGAGGTTTTAAGTTTAGAATTAGGGATGTCTTCCCGCAGTTTTATTGGGCCTTGGTGAGACCATAACTGGAACATTGCATGCAGTTTTGGTCTTCTAACATACGACATCCTAAATGTCCTCTGGAATTTTCATTTTTTGGAGATAACAGATGTGGATTTTTGATACACAGCAGAAATATTTTGTGGTTACTTTTGGAATTTATAAGAAAATCTGAAAATATACTTTGGCATAAAGGAAGTGCAATGAAGGTTCATGAGGCTGATATTTTGGATGGCAGGACTTCCCTATGAGGAGATATTGGTTTGATTGGCTCTGTTTTATTACAGTTTAGAAGAACAAGGGGATTGAATTGAAGCATGCAAAGCTCTATCAAGCTAGACGGGTTAAATGCAAAAGGAATATTTTCCCTGGTTGGACAATCTAGCAGCAGGCAGGGGTTACTCTTTCAGTATACAGGGACTGAGATGAGGAAAAATGTTCTTCACTTAATTGGTAGCAAATCTGTGGAATTGCCTACCACTGGAATGACAGGGAGTCAGTGAATAGCACCAGCATGGAGTGTCTGTCTAAAATCCCAAGTAACTTTCTGGAAAACATTAGAATCCACAATCTAGCCCTAGACTATCCCTGAGCCATGTCAACCTTTCTTGAACTTGAGTGAAATTAGATGTTTAAGAACATTAAAATATTTCAGAAAGTGGATAACAATCCATTAAATGGTCATGCATACAAGTCTGTTTGTTCCAGACATTTGTTTTAGTTTTAGAGAGAGCCTTAATTCTCTCACATCTGAATCTATTCGTATTCATCATCATAGCTTCAAGTATAATTTAACAATATAATTTGTTGTTTCACTTGAAGGTTGAATGTTGAACCTCATGATTCAATGATACAACAATTTATGATTGAGGCATCAAGACGGATCGAAAGGTAAATGTAGCTACTTTTATTCTCATCATTTATAAGTTTTAATAGTTTTGACAACTGATACAATAAAAATACAAAGAAAAGTACCTCATTATGGAAATGCTGCAGGATTAATAAACCAGATACACTGGGAAGTAATGGCACAAAGTGCAAGTGTGCAACAAAGTACTTAAATGCCTAAAACTTCACCTTTCACTTTAATTAGATGTGACTAAAAATGGAAAGTATTGTGCAGTTTTCTCTTGTTTGATACAATGTCTTATTTTCAGATAACACTTGGTACATAAAGTACATCATGTGTAGAATAAATTTAGTGAATACCACCAACGAAGCATCTGAAATATGTTATTTAAATAGTTAAAAATCACACAACACCAGGTTATAGTCCAACAGGTTTAATTAGAAGCACTAGCTTTCAGAGCACTACTCCTTCAGTGCTCTGAAAGCTAGTGCTTCTAATTAAACCTGTTGGACTATAACCTGGTGTTGTGATTTTTAACTTTGTACGCCCCAATTCAACACGGCATCTCCATCTCATGGCTTATTTAAATGACATACCTATTGTAGTAATAACCATGAACTCCTCACTTTAGTTCCCTGCTTAATGTTTCACTTTAAAGTAAATCATTCTTTAGAGTCTGTTTCTGTAATTTATCTCGCAGTTCTTATTTTTGCACTTTGTCCATTGTCATCACTGTTTGTGGCGATTTTGTGGTGTCAGGAAGTTTTCTACAAACCTCAGAACTTGGGCTGACCAGCTGAGTTTCATTACATCACTCCTACCCTGCATCCATCCCTCCTTGTTGCCATTCATTGGCTTGTTCACTTGCTTATCGCCTCACTCAAATGGTCAAAAGTACTGTTGAATTGCCACTTGACACCTAGGTAGTAGAAATTTAGGAGACTTTTGCTGGGATCAGGTAGTGAATAGAATCACAGTGGAATAGATGGTGTTGAGAGATTTGCCAGGAATTGAGAAGGTTGAGGATCGACTGACTGGAGGCTTGTGGGACTGGAGGGTTGGGAACAGGCACATGGCTGGAATTAGGTTTGGGATTGGGGTTGAGCTTGGGGGAGATATCGGAATAAACTGATGATCAGGTGTTGGAAAGACTCAGTAGGGATAATGGTGAGTCTTGCTGGAAATCAGAAGCCTAACTGCTGTTTATACATCAGTGCATCCCAAACATTTTCCACTGTGACCACATTTCTAGGCTTGGGCCTTCGGTGAGACTTATGACAGTAGAGGTGGGTGAAGCTCCAAAGTACCTGTTTATGACATGAGGCTGGTGACCCTAAAATTTCAGTTTACCACTCCACTTGGGGTCCTGACTCCTTTTTTGGGAAACCCTGTTGGGAAAATTTGATTGACTTCAATTTGATTGGCATTGTTTTGCTTAAGTTTGCATTCTTAAAAAACACAACTAGGATGTTAAATGCAGAATTACTATTGCAAATCTGAGCATGAGGGCGGCACGGTGGCTCAGTGGTTAGCACTGTTGCCTCATAGCACCAGTGACCCAGGTTCGATTCCGGCCTCAGGCGACAGTCTGTGTAGAGTTTGCATGTTTTCCTCGTGTCTCTGTGGGTTTCCTCCAGGTGCTACAGTTTCCTCCCACAATCCAAAGATGTGCAGGTCAGGTGAATTGGCCATGCTAAATTGCCCATAGTATTAGATGCATTAGTCAGAGGGAAATGGGTTTTGATGGGTTGCTCTTCGGAGTGTCAGTGTGGACTTGTTAGGTCGAAGGGCCTGTTTCCACGCTGTCGGGAATCTAATCTATTTTATTATGTTGTTTTCTCTGCTGTCTTCTCTGTTATGGAGATGCAATTAAAATTATATCAATAGTGGTTGCCAAGTTGAGCATGTTAATTTTACTCAATATAGTACGTTATACCTCTTCCTTCAAGCTGTTTTCCTGTCCTTTGGAAACATTCCAATCTGAGGCATGGATAATTGATAGAATCCAAATCAAATTATTAACTATTTTAAAATATACTTTTTATTGAAGAATAGTTTTTAAAATATTACAAATACAAAACCATACAAAGAAAGAACACAAAAAATTTTAAAGCCCTCATGTACAAATGTATAAATATATATAAAACTTATCCCCCAAAACTACTTAACTAAATACATACTAACTAACAACGAACTAATAAATAATATTAATTATAATAACAATACAGCTCAGCAAAACAAAACACTAACTCGAACATATTGAACCAGAGGCAAGTGGACTATGTGGAGAATCTTCAACTGTAAAGCATGGGTCCTGTTGCAAATTGATATCTTTCTAGCGTTTTCCCAAATATCTTTCCATGCCTCGGAGGATACCTCAACGCCTAGCTCTCTCCCCTACACCCTGCAAAGCCAATCAAACTCACCTGAGTAGTCACCCCTAGGTAATGATATAAAGTGCTGGCAGAAAGTGTACTCTTAGCAGTGAGCACCCTCCTCTCTATGTTGGATTTGTAGGGATTACTCAAAAGTGTAGTCTTTTTTCGAATAATATCCATAACTTGAAAGAAAACAAAAGAGATCCCTGCTATATAACTCGTATTTCCCAGCTGAGTGATCAAAAGACATCACTGTATCTCCCTGAAATAAATCACCCATGCAAGATACACCCCCAGCTGCCCAATGTTTGAATCCTGAATCAATCATCCCTAGTTGTAAACTTAGAATTCCCATTATAGGTGTAAGAAAAGATGTTTTGCCAATATTGCCTTCCCTCTGGCAAATTGCCCTCTATGCTTTAACAGTATTGAGAACTGTTGGGTTATGGGAATATTTCTTAATTGTCCTCATTTTGTCCAAGAGTATCAAGCTAGTAAGGGGACACTTTGCCTGAGAGGTTTTGATATGTAACCATATTGAATGAGAGTCCCCTACAAGCCCAATCACTCGCATAAGATAAAAGTGAGCTTAGTTGATAGTGTTTAACGTCTGGGAGAGACACACACAGAGGAAATTACAGTTTAGCTCGTTTAATAAGGGGCTGCTTACGATGCCAAATGGAAGAGCTGGACCAGCCGTTCAGTCTCCTGAATATTTGCTTATCGAAAATCAGGGGGAGCGTTTATATAGGGTACAACAAACAGGGAGAATAATAATAAGAGTTATCCGACCCAACCATGTGACTAGTAGTGCCTCCAAACTTTGAAGGTCCTGTTTGATTTTGTCAAATAATTGACCAAAATTAGCTTTAAACAGCCGATCAAGAACTGGAGTGATGAATATGCTCAAATATACAAAACCCCCCTGTGACCACTTAAATAGGAATTGAGAGTCGTCCTTAAGACATAGCATCTTCGTAAGACCACCCATAGGCATAGCCTCTGATTTTGCAAAATTAATCTTGTACCCTGAAAAGGCACCAAACACACTGATTTCATTTATCAGGTGAGAAACAAACTGCTGAATTTGCAAACAAATTAGGACATTGTCTACGTACAACGAAATCTTATGTAATTTTGACCCCACTTATGGAGCTGATATGTTGGGATCCCTATGAATGGCCTCCAACAACTGTCCAATTACCAATGTAAAAAGCAATGGCGAAAGGGTACAGTCCTGCCGGCTGCCCCTAAAAAATACTAAAATTGCTTGATCGTACCCCATTTGTGATGACCACCACTGTCGAGAACCTTTACCCATCTTATAAAGGCTTCACCCAAGCCAATCCGCTCTACAGTGTAGAAAAAGTACGGCCACTCAACTCTGTCAAATGCTTTCTCTGCATCTAAAGAAATCACCGATCCCTGTATTGACTTGTTGACATGCTTGAATTACATTAAGCAGCCTCCAAAGGATCTGCGGCCCTTTGTGAAGCCCCTTTTGTCCTCTTTAACAATAAAAGGTAACACAGTTTCCAGCTTAACGCAAGAGTCTTAAAGTCAACATTTAAGAGTGAAATGGGCCTGTAAGTCCTCTGGGACCTTCCCTTTTTTTAAGAATAAGTAAAATACAGGCCTTTCTTAGAGATGGCAGGAGACGATCAGGACTGTACGAGTCATTGAACATATTGAGTATCGGGCCTGACCATATGCTTTCCATTCTGAAGCTGCATCATGGCTTCCTGCACATCTTGCTCTGATAAGGGGGCAATGAGCAAAGACTCTTGTTTGGGCATCATGCTCGGAAGCTCCAGATCCTTGAAAAAGGACTCCATCTTGTCCAGCCCCTCTTCAGATTGATTTAATTCAGAGTAAAATCCTTGAAATGCCACTTTAATCTTTTTGGAATCACATGTTAGATTCCCAGCCCCTTCCCTAATCAATGTAATGGCTTGAGAGGCACTTTTTTTTCCTGCCGAGATATACTAGGAACTTGCCTGGTTTGTCACCATGCTCATACAATCTTTATTTTGTGAAGGTAAGCTCCTTTGCTGTCTGCGTGAGCACAGAGTTCACTGCAGACCGCAGCGCCATAATCCTTGGCCAACGAGAGCCTGTCAAAGTAAGCCTTCTCTGCTGCCTTCAACCGTGCTTCAAGGAGACAGTGCTGCTAGCCCTTCTGCCGCTTCCTACTGGCAGAGTAGGAAATGACTAACACCCGGCATAGGCTTTGGCAGTTTCCCAAAGAATGGACGGGCTGCTAACCGAGCCTGAATTAATGTCTAGGAATACCCTAAATTCCTTAGAAGTGTTTCACACATTTATTATCCTTGAGGATAAAGGGATCGATGCGCCAGTGCCTCGGGCCCACTATAGCATCCTTAATCCTAACACTCCAGTGTACCTGTTAGTTATCGGAGATGGTAAAATTACCAATTGTACAAGATACCACCAATCCAGGGTTGCCACGGGAGTCTCAACAAAATTAATGCTGGTGTGACATCTGTGTGGATTGGGAAAAAATGCAAAATCCCTGCCTGTAGGGTGGTGACACCTCCAGGCGTCTGCCAACTCGAAGTCCACACACAGATCCACTAATTGTTTAGTTTGTACAGAGGGTATTGGGGGATCTTTTGAGCAACCTGTCTATCGTGGGATCCATAAGATAATTAAAATCTTCCCTCATGATGATATGCCGAGACTCTAGACTGATCAATTTAGAGAAAGCATCCACCAGAAATTTGAGGGGATGGGCTGAAGGGCAGTAAACATTTAAAACACCATACTCTTCCTTGTTTATCACTGCTTTGAGGATTACAAACCTCCCATGTGTGTCTTTAACACATCTAGTAACTTAAATGAGAGATTCCTCCTCATAAATATAGCCACTCCACGACTTCTGGTAATAAAAGGTGAAAAGTAAAGCCAATCAAACCCATTCTGCTTTAGTTTCAAATACTCCCTATCGTCCAAGTATGTCTCCTGTACTAAAGCAATATCCACCTTTTCACTTCGTAGACTCGAGAATACCTTTTTTCCTCTTAATTGGTGAGTGACTCCCCTTGCTGTTCCAGGTACACCATTTAATCAAGTCATTAGCCATAACCTTCTGCAGCAACATTTAGATTCCAGAGAGGAGGATCTCTAATTACAAATCGCCGAGCTTAGTGTCACAAGATCCATCGAATGTAACAGTAGTGGTTTTACTTTATGTAGTTTTTAACAAATTACAAAGCTATCAAAAACTGTATGCAACAAAATCTAAGAAAATAAATGGATATATAAGGTGCAAATGGTGCTGAATAGGGGAACTTGCCCCCTGCCGAAAGGAAAAGAGAGCCCCAACTGGACTTACTTTTTTTCTAAAGAAAATTAGAGACATATCCAAACAATACTACTATTTGTACACACTAAATTGTACAGATTAAGTGAATTTGTCCACAAAGTCTCTCACCTTCTCCAATGTGTTAAAGAGACGTACAGATCCGTCTAAGGTGATTCGAAGCACTGCCAGATACCTCAAGAGTATTGGATCCCGAGCTCCCTCAGTCTTGTCTTGATGCCATCATAGGATTTTCTTTTCCGAATCACCAACGCTGAGAAGTCCTGGAAGAACATGATTTTAGAGCCCTAGTAAACTAGGGCCTTTGGATCCTTCCCCTGGATTCTGGAAGCTTCCACAATTCTCTCCTTATCTCTATAGTGGTGAAATCGAACCAACATATTCAAGGACATTGGTCCAGACCTGACCTCCGCACCATGACCTGGTGAGCCCTCTCAATCTTCAAGCTTTCCATTCCTCCCTCCAAGTTAAGGAATTTCGGCAATCAGTCCTCGATTAAATTCCACTGGTCACTCACTTTCCTTACCCTCCGGCACACTGACAATCCGAATTTTTTTTCTCCTGCCCCTGTTCTTGAGGTCATCAACATAGTCAAGCAAACTGTGGACCTGCGTCTCCAGAGCCTGGGTTCTTTCCTTGGAGGAATCAGCATCAGCTTCCATTACTGTAACTCTATGTTCTATCTCATCTGTTCTTTTCTCGAGGTCTCCCAGCTCCTGTTCAAGCTTCTGCAGCATGATAGAGATCAGGGCCAGCTTCTCCTCTATCCACTTCCCCAACATTTCATGAGATTTCATGAGTTCCTTTACCAGGACCTTGTAGGAAATAGAGTTTGAGGATCCTGCGGACTGGGCCATGGGGCCAGCCTCTGACATATCTCCTCCCTTCGGCATCCCTGGATGGCAAAAACTGAGGCAGTTTGTTCTCTTAACAGGTTACTGGGACCCCACGATCTTTCCAGATTCCCAGGATGTTGAGGTGGTCTGGGTAGGGTGGATCAGGACATTTTCCTGCTTGCGATGTGGATAGGAGCTCTTCAGCACAATCTTTCTAGATTGCCGCCAACTTGAATTCCCCCCCCCCCCCCCCAAATTATTAATTTGAGTAGGAATAGTGTTGTGACTTTGTGGTTTTCGAATCTGCTGGGATCTTTCTGGAACCTCTGAGTTTTTGGATGGCTGCATCCAGTGAATCCACTATTTCTGCAACCAATTCCTTTATAACCCTAGGATGCCAGTCATCAGGTTCAAGGAACTTGTCTGCCTTTCATTGTGTAAGGTTTTCTGGTGATTTGTTTTAAATTCCTCCCTTATTTCTGACCCTTGATTTTATACTCTTCTTAGGATGCTTTCTGTGTCTTCTCCGAAGACGAATAATAAATACTTGCTCAAAGTCTCTGCCATTTCCTTTGTTAATGTTCCAGTCTGACCTTCTGAAGACCAATGCTTGCTTTAGCTACACTATTTCTTTCAATTTACCTCTGCATCTTTTACTGACTATTTTTATATTTGTTGCTAGTTTTCTGTCATACTCCGCTTTCTACCCTTTTTGGTTTAAGTCATCCTTTACTGGTTTCTAAAACATTCTCAATCTTTTAGTCACTTCCATAAATCTTCATCCAGTTTGATCCTGCTAATTAAAGAAGTTAAGGACAATGCGTGGTGCATCCTTCGAGTAGAATATTTCTTCTTAAATGGAATGTCGGCCTTGGTCCAAATGCAGGTTAAAAAATTGAGCTCCACATATGATATGAGAGTGACTACTTGTGACATCGTAGCAGTAATTGCCAAGATATAGCATTAAAATGCCTGAACAATACTGAAACCAGTGGGAATTGGGGGTGGGAGTACGTGAACTCTTCTCTGGTTGAAATTATACAAGCACAGAGGAAATGCATTGGGTGCGAAGAGGCACAGTACCAGGACCTGACCAGAAGAATTCCTCAGGGTAGTGTCCCAGACACAACTTCTTCAAGAAGCTTTTGTCTGTAAAGTCAGCAGTTATTGAATCAGCCTGTATCCATATGCAGCAAGACCTGTACAATGTCCAAAGCTTATCCACATCTACAAGGCACAAATCCGATCCTTGATGGAACACTTTCCATTTTTTTGTAAAGTGCAGCACTTGCAAAACTCAAGAAGCTCAACACCACCCAGAACCAAGCAGTCTACTTGATTGACACAAAATCCACCATCTTCAACATTCCCTCCTCCAACATCGATGATTAGTGTTTCACTATCTACATGATGCACTGCAGCAACGCAGCAGGCACCTTCAACTGTACCTTCTAAAACTGACCTCTACGACTTGAAGAAAGGAATGCGGATGCTAAAGATCAGAGTCGAAAGTGTAGTGCTGGAAAAGCACAGCAGGTCAGGCAGCATCTGAGGAGCAGGAGAATCAGTGTTTTGGGCATAAGCCCTTCATCAGGAATAAGACTTGTGAGCCAAGGGGTAGAGAGATAAATGGGAGGGGTTGGGGCTGGGGGGAAGGTAGCTGAGATGCAATAGGTAGATGAAGGTGAGAGTGATGATGACAGGTCAGAGAGGAGGATGGAGCAGTTATGTGGAAAGGAAGATGGACAGATCATGAGATTTATTTGGGATTAATGTGGACTTCACCAGTTTCCTCATTTCCCCATCCCCACCTTCTTCCAGATCCAACCTTCTAACTTGGCACCACCCTCATGACCTGTCCTACCTGTCCAACTTCCTTCCCACCTATCTGCTCCACCGTCCTCTCCAACCTATCACCATTACCTCCACCTTCATCTACATATCACACACTCAGCTACCTTCCTGCCACCCCACCCAAGCCTCATTCCTGATGAAGGGCTTTTGCCCGAAACATAGATTCTCCTGCTCCTCAGGTGCTGCCTGACCTGTACTTTTCTAGCACCACACTACTACTTGAAGGACAAGGGCAGCAGATGCCTGGAAGTATCATCTCCTGCAGTTTCTTTCACTGACATTGAGTCAAAATCCTGGAACTACCTAATAGCACTGTGAATGTATTTGTCCCCCAGGGATTGTTCAGAAAGCTAGCTTAGCACTACCTTCTGCAGAGAAATTAGGAATGGCCAATAAATGCTGGGCTAGCCTGCGATATCCACATCCCAATTTAAAATAAAAATATGGTATGGCATATAATTTGTAATGGAGAGCATTGATGCCAAATCTCTATGCTGTGTCCAACAACTTCTCTAAGCCATTTTCCCCAATAGTACCATCAGTAAGAATATTGTGTAAAGCACTGGAGAGAGCAAGGAAAAGCATTTGCTATTGAAGGTATAGAAAAATCTTGAATATTCTTTCATTAAGGAGGGTTTAGATTAGATTCACTACAGTGTGGAAACAGGCCCTTCGGCCCAACCAGTCTATACCGACCCTCTGAAGAGTAACCCACCCAGACCCATTTGTTCTCTGACTAATGCACCTAATTGGCAATTTAGCATGGCCAATTCACCTGACTTGCACATCTTTGGACTGTGGGAGGAAACCGGAACACCTGGAGGAAACCCATGCAGACACAGGGGAGAATGTGCAAACTCCACACGGATAGTCGCCCGAACCTGGGACCCTGGTGCTGTGAGGCAGCGGTGCTAGCCACTGTGCTGCCCACTGTTAATGTTAATTTTCCCCGTATTCACCAGGAATGCATTGTTTTACTTGTTTAGTATTTTGTTAGTAAGTCTAAACCTTCCATAAATCTGATCAAATATATTTTGTTAATTTTATGAAAATAAGGTATATCATTAATGCAACAATACATCCACCATAAGGTAATAATGTAGGTATGTGCTTTTTTAAGAGAAGTGGATAAACATTTGTAAAATGAAGCTTTAGAGTGTTGAAAAAGTTCAAAGCATTAGACTTCAGTGAATAGCTCCTGCAAAGTTAGCACATATGTGATGGGCTTAACTGTTTCTATATTATGAAATCTGAGGATATTTTCTATCTTTCCTTCAGGAATCATTATATGTGCTTGGGCGAATGAAAAGTAACCACTGTTAAAGTCAGCAAATGTCATTTAGAAATCATCAAAATCTCACATGTCAAGAAAAGAAAGCTATATTAATGCTGATTGAGAGGGTAGGTGACCAGAAGGAGGCCATTCCACCCATATTGTCCTCTGTCAATAAGAAAATTTGCCCAGCGTGTTAGATCATTCTCAATGAAACGTATGTTTTAAGGCTAAGTTGCATCTTCGGAAGCTACCCAAATCTGATTAGAAACATGGGCTGAATCTTATTTTTGACTATCGGTTTCGTAAGGCTTCATGAAGTTCTTCCCTCTGCTAAGCGTACCGAAATTTCTCATTGAATCTTACAAAATCCACTTAATTACCTACTCTACCTCGATGGTTCTTCTCTTGCCTGATTTCTAGCCCTATTCTACCACTTGCCATTCCTGGAAGATCATTCCACTTAATGGATAACCACTGACAGACTGGCATCCCTGGCACATGCACCACCTTTAAAAGATCACTCTGCCCCCGAACGGACATTGGCATTCTGAAGCTACGTTGTTTGTTGAAGGGCAGTCTTTTCAGAAGAGTCTGAGGAGGGGTAAATGGCGCTGCAAATCTTTGACCGAAGCCTTCAGGAGGCTGTCTCCCACTTTAGATTAGGCAGTTCAGAATTAATCTGTGATCAAGGGCAAGGGAATATGATTGTAAATGAGGAAGCTATGTGGGCCCAAGGAGCAGCTCTTGTGGACCCTCTGTCTCTACAGTTGTCCAACAATTATCAGGTTCTTGCAGCCTGTATGGACAAGAGTGGCTCGCAGGAATGATTAGCAAGCTAACCACATCATTGTGGTACAAAATGCCATTCAAGCAGAAGAGGAAATAGTAATTGGTATAGGTATGGTATGGTATAGGTATAGGTATGGTATAGGTATGGGGCTACTTACGGTTCTCTGCAGTCATGCACATGAGTTCTGAAGGCTGTGTTACCTGCCTGTTGTCAGGTTTAAGGACATCTCCTTGGGAGTGGAGAGAAATTTGGTAGGGAAGGAGCCAGGTGTTACCATCCATGTTGGTACTAGTGACATTGCTAGGAGTGGAACAGTAGCTCTGCTGAAAGATTTTGAACCATTTTGAGCTTAACTTAAAAAAAAAAGTTAATTCCAATGTAATAATCTCAGGATTACTACCTAAATCATGGGTAAACTGGCACAGGGTAAACAAAGGAGTTAAAAAGTGGTGTAGTAGGAATGCGTTTCAGTTCAAAGGGCATTAGGACCAATACTAGGATAGAAGGGAGCTTTTCCATTGGGACAGGCTTCACTTGAACTGTGATAAGACCATTGTCCTGGTAAATTGAACAACTAGGACTATAGCAAGGAGATAAACTAGAGAAGGGAGGGGAGATACATAGGCTGCTAAATCAAAGATAAGGCAGCATTGCTGGATAGCTGTTTTGATAATGACACCCACAGTGTACAAATGTTAAAAAAGCAGCCAATAAGATCAAAAGGGAAAACAATGGTTAAAAAGGCCAAATTAATAACATTTTACTTAAATGCATGCTGTATTCAAAAAAAAATTAATAGCACGAGAAAAGATTAATGTGTAGAATTGTATAGCCATTATGAAGGCATGGTTACTAGGAGATCAAAATTAGGACCTTTCCCAAAAGACAGGTGAGAAGGGTAGGGTAGCTTTCTTTGTACAAGATGGAATAAATACTTTAGCAACAAATGATCTAGGATCATTTGATTCCAAGTAGGTGGAGGTAAGAAATAACAAAGGAAGACGACTATGGTAACAGTAGTCTCTTGGCATCCCTAATAGTCGCTGTTCTATAGGATAGAGAATAACGTAAGAAGTAATGAGGACATGTAACAAAGTTAATACATTAATTATGGATGACCTTTATTTTGTAGATTGTGAAAATCAAATTGCAAAAGGTAACCATGAGGAAAAGCTCAGTGTATTTGGGACAGTTTCCGAGAATAATATGTTATGTATACGACCAGAGCTTTAGATGTGGTAATACATAATTAGGCATGTTTAATAAACTATGTCAGAGTAAAATTTGTGCTAGAAAAAAGCAACCATAACATTGTAGAATTTAACATTCAACTAGAGAGAAAGTTGGGTCAGAAATAACTAGTAAACTTAAATAATGTTAATTACATGAGGAGAGCAGAATTGGTTGGAGTGAACGTGGAAAGAGGTTTAGCAGAAAACATAGTTGAGAAACAATGTTTAATAAAATAGATCACGACTCACAGCAAAGATATGTCCCAGTAAGGAACAAAGATTCTTGGAAGGGGATAAACCAACCATAGTCAACTAAGAAAGTTAACGATTGTATCAAATTGAAAGGAAAAACCTACAATGTCTCAAAGATTAATAAACCAGAGGAATGCAAAGTTTTAAAAGCTAATAAAAGATGACCAAAATAATAGAGGGGGAGAAAAGACCTATGAGGGCAAATTAGCAAGTAACATACAAAAGTACCAAGTGCTTCTTAAAGTATATTAAAAAGGGAAAGATGGATCAAAGTGAACACAGACCCTTGGAGAATTAAGTTGGGGAAATAATAATGAGTAACCACAAAAATGGCAAGAGTCTGTTTCCCTGCCGTACATCTCTGACTCTATGAAAGTTTGAATACTTTGTCATACCTTTAAAAAGGTAAATACTTTGCAGCAGTCTTCAGAGTACAATACTGTAGAATACAGTAGCATTCCAAAATGCTAAATGGTTAAGGGGTGGGAAAGAAATAAACACAATAACTAATGCTGGAGACAAAGTACTAGAACCATAATTGTGCTAAAAGCTAATAAACTTGCAGGACCTAATGGGTTGCATCCTAGGATTTGAAAGGAAGTAAGTGTGGAGATGGTGGATATACTGGTAGTAATTTTCCAAGAATCTTTAGATTCTGGAAGAGTTTGAGAATTGGAAAACTGCCAATGTAACACCCTTATCCAAAAAAGAAAGGAGACAAAAATCTGTTAAAGACACGTTGGCTTTTGGCAAAATGTCTGAGTCTATTGTAAGGGATGTAGAAGTAGAGAATGTAGAAATACGTAATACAGTATGATCAAGCAAAGATAAATTGCCTTCTCGAAGGGGAAATCGTGCCTAACAGATTTATTAGAGATCTTTGAGTAGGTAACAAGCAGGAGAGAAAAAGAAACTATAATATATTTGGATTTCTAAAAGACATGTAATGAGGTACAGCACATGAGGCCATTTAACAAGAGCCCATGGTGTTAGGAGTGATATATTAGCATGGATGGAGAATTGGTTAGCTAATTGAAGACTGAGAGTTGGGATAAGAGGCATTTTCAGGATAGCAAACTTATGTAATAGTGTGCCACAGGGATCCCTACTGCTAATCATTTATAATATACATTAAAGACTTGGAATCAGAAGTGAATCTACAATAGACAAGTTTGTAGATGAGAAACAAATAAAGGTGGGAAGACAAGTAGTAAAGGATGACTGAGTCTGCAAAGGAATATGGATAAGTGGAGTTAATGGGTGACAACCGGACAGGTGGAATATAAAGTGGGAAAATATGAGTTTATGCACTTTGCAGAAAGAATAGAAGAGATAATACCGAGTATTTAAGAGGGGGAAAGATTGCAGAAATCTGCAGCACTGAAGAATTTGGGAGCTCACCCATGAATCTTGAAAAGCTAGCTTATAAATTCAGGTAGGGAATAGGGAAGGCAAATGGACTGTTGGCCTGTATTTAAAAGATAATGGTGTATGAAAATAGGAAGGTGATGCTAAAACTACAAGGCACTAGTTAGACCATAGCTGGAATAGTTTGGTTCTCTTCTTTAGGTTAAGTACCTAGATCTAGACTCCTCAACTTATGGAAATAGTTTCTTTATTTGTTCCCCTTAATACTGAGAGAACTTCGATTAAATCACCAATTAATCTTCTAACTTCCAGGGAATGCAACCCAATCTCTCCAATTAACCAGGTGGTATTCATTTTAATTCCTTTCCAAGATGTAGTGTCGAGAACTGAATGCTGTGTAGTAGCTATGGTGTGACCAGAGCTCTATAGTATCCGTGTTACAACTTCTAATTCCTTACATGCTGGTCCTCCGATATAAAGGTCAGCATTCCCTTACTTTCACAATTATTAAGAAAAGCTGTTACTAATACTATTTAACATTCTTGTTCAGCTTGTTTTTAAAGCTGTCACCACACCCAAGATAATTAAACACAACATTATTCTGAATAAACTATTCATGTTGTTCCAGTATTATATTCCAAGCCGTAAGCATTAATGTTGTGTCTACTTTGACAGGTTTGATATGGCTACATTATCCAAGTTTGCTGTGTGCCTGACTGATCAACATATGTACCACTGTCCACTGATGGGAAAAATCACTGATATTGTTCACAGGAAGTTGGAATATATACACGATGCAAGGTAATGTTACGAGGCAAGTCGAACCATTTTGTTGGCTTCTGGCTGCTGTACTTTGTCACTAATTTTGCATTGATTTGGGTTTGCATACTTGAATTTGAAAATAATTAATCATATGTGAAGTGCATTGGAATGGCTTTAAGAAACTTCAGATTGCACCTCAAAATAAATATAATTTTATTTTGTGGTGCAATGTAAGGAAACTATAATTTTGGGGGTTGCTGTATTTAACATGTTTTAATAAATATTTTGTTCAAAAATGCAATTCAATTTGATCAGAAGTATTTTTCTTGAATTTAATCAGTTGGTGCACTTTTACAGTAGAATGTTGTCAGCAGAGGGTTTTTTTATTCCAAGTTAATATATTTTTAGATGTTATTGAGTCATACAGTTTTCATAACATGTTTCGCTGGTCATCAAGCATCCATATTTCATCTAATTTTCCAGCTCTTGGCCCATAGTCCTGTATGTTATCATGTTTAAACTGTTCATCTAAATAATTCTGAAATGTTTTGAGGCTTCCCATGTCTGGCATCTTTTTAGGCAGTGAGTCAGATACCCACAACATTCTAGATTTTTGTTCTGTTTCTGCAAATCCCCTCTGAACTTCCTGCTCCATACTTTTAAAAGGGTGCCCCATAGTTATTGATCCATATACCAAGGGTGAATGTTTCTCCCTATCTACTCTGTCTATGCCTCTGTTTTCCCCATCAGCCTTCTCTGCTGTTGAGGAAAATAACCCAAGCCTATCTAGTCTCTCTTTTTATAGCTGAATTGTTTCAGCTTTGGCAAAGTGCTAATGAATCTCTTCTGTACTCCCTCTGGTACAATCACATCCGTCCCTTGCTGTAGTGACCAAAACTGCACACCGTATTCCAGCTGTGGCCTAACTAATGTTTTATACATTAGTTCTGTCATAACCTCATTTCTCTGGTATTGAATGCCTTGACTAATACAGACTAGTATCCCACATCCATTCTAAGCCACATTATCTTTCTGTCCTTTTGCCTTCAAGAAACTATGGACATGCACATCAAGATCTGTCTAATCCTCTGTGCTTTCTAGGATCACACCATTCAATATGTATTCCCTTTCCATGTTAGTTCTGATCATCGTCCTTTTGAACTGATAAATGTATCATGACTAAACAGCAAGATTAAAAGATCTTTAAGAAAATTACTGTAGCACAGCACTACTTATACTGATATTTATCAGTACTAATCTATTGCTATCTATTCACTCTGAAATCAACTGTACGTTAAGTACTATAGCACAGGAAAAGAAGGTGTAGCCTTTATTGCAATATAGAACATTATGCAAAGCGATGAATGATTCTGAAAACATTAATTGTCATTGCTAATTATGTCTGTCTTTTGAATAGAATACTTTCATCTTTAATGTTAAGCATCTCTGGAATGGTCTCCACACATCTTCGGAATTGTCTGATAGAAAAGGCAGAATTTCTGTTGGACACCAAAGATTCTCAATTTAACAATCCACGCCGAATAGTACAATTTCTACGCAACATCAAGTTCAGTTATCGTCCTTTGTTGGAAAAATGCAACAAGATTTTTCTTCAGAACATAAAAAATCTAGATGCTGATAACATAAGTATAATCCTTGGAGTCTACCAGTCTTTACATTTTAACAACTGTGACTTTCGCTTAGCTGCTAAATGGAGACTGACTGAACTTATGAATGCACACAGTGACTCTGCCAGTTTTGCCAAGCTATTTGCAGCATTAGGACCTTTATCTGGATCAGTGATTAGAGAAAGGTATGTTCTTAACTTAGAGAGCTATGCCATCTAAAAATAACTTCTGAACACATTCTTTACTCATTGCATAAGAAAAATGTGGAGCACTGTTTTGTTTTTTGCAGTTCTATTGTTACATGGTGTAAAAAACCATTCTTACAAAATATGTAAATGTCATTGCTTTGAGATTTTAATTTAATGATCTTCATCCATTTGAGATAATTTAAATTCCTTTTAAAAATTACCAGAAGTAATGCCTAGTATTTAATATAGTTTAAAAAAAATGTAATATCATCTCATTTAAACTAATTTAAATTTAGTTTATAAAATTACAATAAGTAATGCATTATGGATACATCAAAACTAATTAGAATATAATGAACAAATAATTTGCAGCAAACTTTTCTTCCTTCCTCGTTATCCTTCCACCCTGTCAAATAGGCTTGAATCTGCTACCTTGTTAATGGTTGATGAGTTTAGCCCTTCACAAACATTAGCAGTTATAGAGACCATGGAAGAGATGGAATGCAGGAATTCACAACTAATTCAAAAGTAAGTATACATACTATAGTTCACAAGGATAAGTAGTCTATTGTTTGTGTTTGTTCTGTGTTATCACTTCCTTCATATTAGGAAGAGATTGTGGGCAATGATAGTTACAATGGGCTACAAATCCAGAGGGCTGAATTGATACTCTAGTGACACAAGTTCAAATTCTAAGCAGGTAATATTATTTTTCAATTGATAAAATATAGAATTGAAAGTTACTTTCATTTTCAAAATCCAGAACTATAGTGGAATTGAGGCTTATTGTTAGCTAAACTAAATGGTGGAGAATATTTCAATAATGGGTATTCATTGTTCTGTACTTTAATATGCTTTTGCACAATGAAGGAACGTCCATGAGCCATCTATTAATGGGTTCATTACTGTCATGAAGGTGAGGAAATCTGTTGTTCTTATTCAGCCTGACTCACTTGTAACTCCAGACCCATAGCAATGTGGTTAGGCCTAACTGCTTCTCCAAATTGACTGAGTAAACTATTCCAATCAAGGGCAATTAGAGATGTGGAACAAATAATGGCCTTACTAACAATGAACACAAACTACACAAAGGATAATAAAAACATTTCATATTGATATTTAACTAGAAAATACTTATTTTACCTTTCACCTTGCTCAGATTTGCAACCGCTTTGTACACACAATTGGATCAATACAAGCCAGTGGATATTGCAAGATTAACAAAGGCATTGCTGTCACTTCGTTGTCAAAATCCAGAGTTGTATGCAGAATTGAGGCGAATGTTAACGAGGTAAAATGAATTGTGAAGAAAACTGATCTTACCATAACAAATTTTATGAATATTTTTCGTTCTGAACTTTAACATTGCCACAGCAGTAGTGTTCAAGTCTCGTGTGCTTTAGAGAGGTTTCATAACATGTCTGAATAGGTTGATGAGAAAATATCATAAAGCGGACTCAGGAGGGTTCTTGTGGTGCAGCAGATGTTTGGATAACTAAATAATTGGAATTGTAACTTTGAATTCTTAGTTTTGTTTGCAATGCATGCAAAGCTGAATTTCTGTTGATTTTCTGATATTATATAATGTAGAAATTATGTTAATTGAATGTAGAACACTGCATTTTATGAATAAACCTGAAATGTTACTAGAATGTTCAACTGTTGAGGCTCTTTGGGCCTTTACTATTATGTATTAATCAACACTAGCATAGAATTGGTCGCATTCTGCTAAAATGATATGCTGTTTTGGGAGCTAACATTTTCTACAGTTAGCAGCAGCAAATATGGAATATGTTTTCAAAGTGCTCCATGCAAATCATGTAGCAGTCAGGAAAAACAAAGTTGGGTACTTTTAAAAAATTGCCTAACAAGGATGAAGTTGTTAAGTTTAGTCCAAACTACTGTTTCATTTTAACCCATCTTTTCATTGTCAAGGTATATAGTCAGAAACTGATAAATAAAGTTTATTATGGACTGATATTTCTTCAAACAGTGAATGGGTGGAAATGGTTTCTAAATAGAAAAGTGAAAACCCAGGATGGCTGTTGTGATGCAGTGGTAGTGTTCCTACCTCTGGGCCAGAAAACCTGGAATCAAGTTCCAGCTGCTCCAGGGATATGTCATAACATGTCTGAACAGGTTGATTAGAAAATATGATAAAGCAGATTCAGGAGGGTTCTTGTGCTGCATTGGTAATGTCCCTACCTCTGGGCTAGAAGACACAGGTTCAGGTCCCTTTTATAACACACCTAAACAGGTAGATAAAAAATTTCTAAAAGCTCAAACTGTTCAATCGAGTATTTAGTCTGAACATAGATTATTCACCCTGTTCATCTATTTAAAAAGTGCACTCAGTAGTAGTTTCAAGAAAAAAACAAAGCAGAACCAGCCAACTGTCTGCTCCTCTTCTGTAATCATATACATGCCTGGATCTCCTTGGAGAAGGAGCACAGTGTTGATCAGTGCCATCAATGCCTTTAGATAGAGGTGGCCATTGTGGGGGATGCAGTGTTTTATTTCCCCCTCCATCTCCATTTTGGTTTAGCCCCTTCCTGCTCTGCCTATCCCCCACCCTTCACTGTTGATGGTTTGCATTGCCCATAATGGGCTTTGCTTATAAATATTTAATTGGCTATGGAAAGTTTCTGGTGGTGGTTAGTAGTTTAAGAAAGGAAAAATGTCACAGGTATATGTTGATGAGAGAGTTATTTGGTTGTGTGTGATAACATTCTGGATATCAGAGGAAAAAAGCAGACTTCTTGCCCATCATGGGTTTTGCATGCAAATTTCTTTTTGGCTGCATGGGTGACTACTGGTGATAGTTAATATTTAAAAGAAAAACAAAATAAATTCATGGTGACTTGTGGTGGGAATGTCATTTGGTTGTGTGAGATAAAACTTCTGAATGTAATAAGAAAGAAAAAACAATTTTAAAAAAAGCAGACTTAGTGGAGGAAAAAAAACACAGACTCGGGGCTCTTCTGGCACACTGATAGTGTTCCTACTTCTGAACCAGGAGATTTAGGTTCAAGTTCCACAAGTTCCAAAGGTGTGTAGTAACATCCCTAAATAGGTTAATTAAAATAAAAAATAAAGCAGACTCAGAATGGGCTTTGAGTGTAAACGTCTAATTGGCTGTATGGGTGATTACAGTTAATACTTAAAAGCAAAATCAGTGAGAAAGCATCTTTATAGCAGACTCAGGTAAAACAAGATGGCTGAGAGGAAAAGGCAGTGGACTGCTAATCTATTGTGTTCTATAATTGTGAGTTTGAATCCCAGTCTTGTTGCTACTTCAGTAAATGATTTGTGCAGGGTTGTTCACCTCTTAGGGTTCTTGTGGAACATTAGTAGTGTCCCTACCTCTGAGCTAGGAGCATTGAATTCAAGTTCCATCTGTGAAAGTTTTATCGGAAAGTATATAGAAGCAAACTCTGGGATCAGTCTGCAGACTGCCTGGCCCAGGGTGCAACTAGTGTATGTACACCATGGTATTGGCTTCGTTTTGATGTTCTACTATAAATGATGTTTCTTTCCAGTTGGGCTTCCTAAGTTATTGCAATTATCTTAGAACATCTCAAATCACTTTACAGACAATAAGGTAGCCACTATTATAATTTGGAAAACAGTGACTGGACCAAACAGAATCAGTGTGGATTTACAAAAGTGAAATCGTGCTTGACATATCTACTGGAGTTTTTCAAGGATGTAACTAGTGGAGTTGATGAGGAGGAAGCCAGTAAATGTGGTTTATTTGGACTTTGAGTTCAAGATTAGATCTTACATAAAAGATTAGCTGGTAAAATTAAAATGCATGGGATTGGGGATAGTGTACTGACATAGATAAAGAACTGTTTTATACAGCTGTTTAGAACTTTAGTTAGGCCACATTTGGAGTGCTGTGTGCAGCTGTGGTCTGCACAATTGTAGGAAGAGTTTTAGAGAGGATGCAAAAGAGATTTTCCAGGATGTTGCCTGGTTTAAAGTGTATTGCTACAAGGTGAGGTTGGACAAAGTTGGATTGTTTTTGCTAAAGCGTCAGAGGCTGAGGGGCAGCCTAATAAGAGTATGTAAAATAGGAGTATGTTTCTATGAAATGGGCCAGCATATTTGTATATATTAATCTTCCATAAGCAGCTGTGTGATGATGCACATAATTTGTTTTGTAATATCATTTGAGGGAGAAATATTGGCCAACATACTGAAGATTTCTTCTCTATTCTTACAGCCATGGGATCTTTTACATTCACAGTTCCATTAAGCTGGGTGGAGCACAAACATCAGCAGAGGCCAGCTCAGCTAAATAGTCTGTGTTGTGCTGTAATTAGTTGTACTTGAAGATGATTATTTTATTTTGAAACATTACTTGCTTTAGTATTTCTTAGCTGCAGACCAAATCCAAGTGCACAGCTTTACACCTAATGTTTTCTTCACTTCAGATTTGCAAAGGTTACAAGGATTAAGTTCCGTCACTAAATTATTCAATAAATCACTCAGGAAATATGGTAACTATAGGTTAATGATCACTGCATGTCCACCATATTAGGTATTTTGTACATTAGAGTAATGCCTATACACCAAGAACTCTGCCCTGCTATTTTCCTTATGCATTGCCGAATCCATGTAAACGTTTGCTAATTATCTTGATCTGGCAGACCTAACTTACAATTTTTCGGATCTAACTAAGGTATGGTCCAAGTTTTATTTCTATCAGATTTAAATGCATTTGGAAAGTTCCCAACAGATATGGCACTTCAGATTACTCATTTTGTCATTTTTCTCTTTCTTCCCTTATTTACCATCCCTCCATTACTCTTCCCCACTGCAGTTATCTTCACCGCAGTTTTATCCCTTATGAGGTGTCCATGTTAACTCGGGTTCTCTCTCTCCTTCCTTCTGCACGGATTGATCACTTGATCTCTACACGTATCGATGCTGTCTTGCCCCAGTGTAATTTAAATGACTTGAATGCATTGGCCATTGCCATCACCAAATGGGTACGGAATGGTTCCTTATACCAACCTGGCACAGCAGCAGTGTACATGAAACTACTACAGAAGCTGAATAAGTGTGGTTTGGAAAGATTGCAGAAGGCAGACAATATGGATCTACTGATGGAAGAGCTAAAATACGTCTCTGGAGAATGGTTTGAAGAAGTACTTTGCGAAGAAACAATGACCACCTTAGAACGATTAATTGATCAGGTGACTGAGTCCAATGTTGTGGAATTTGCCCTATTTCTAACCAAAACAAGTTGCCTACACGCTGATCTGCTGGACCAAATAGCATCTGTCACGCTTAAACATATCAACAAGGTACGTAACAATAGTACATTATATAGCAAACCAAGATTTTCCTCCTTTTGACTACCACCTTAACCTGTAAACTATAATGCTGCCATAGGGGAAACTTTCAACATCTGTAAGGGCTTAATACAGGTAGTGGGGAATGAACCCGTCATACAACTTGTCTGATTTTTTTAATGTTTTTCTTTCCATTGGTTTAAATTGAAAACAGAATTACAGTTGGAATTGATGGGTGTTTAAGGGAACAGTCTGATGGCTTTGTTGAAGTACTGTGGAAAGTAGAAAGAACAGTCGTTTGTTTGCCTTTGCCTTCTATTCAGGATAAATCTATATCCCAACCTCAGCTATTTACTCATCAACCTGTTCAGAGATGATAGTTCACGCCTCTAAAGCAGGTGGGACTTAATCAAAGTCTCCTGACTCAGAGATAAGGACAGTACCACTGCAATACAAGGAACCCATATCCCAAATGTACATTGTCATTTTTGTAAATTACTTAGATGCATGCATAGGTGGATGGAATAACACATTTGCAGCTGACACAAGTCATTGGAGTAGTGGACAGTTTGGAAGAATGTTGCAGGGAGACTTGGATAAACTGCAGAATTGGGCTGAGGTGGCAAATGGAATTCAATGTAGCTAAATGTGAGGTGATGCACTTTGGGAAGAATAACAGGAAAGCAGAGTATTGGGTCAATGGAAAGATTCTTGGTAGTGTGGATGTGCAGAGGGATCTTGGAGTCCATGTACATAGATCCCTGAAAGTTGCCACCCAGGTGGATATTGCTGTTCAGAAGGCATACACTGTATTATGTTTCATTTGTACAGGGATTGAGTTCCGGAGCTGCTATATCATGCTGCAACTATACAAAACGCTAGTGCGGCCACACTTGGAATATTGTATACAGTTCTGGTCGCCATATTTCGGGAAGAATGTGGAAGTATTGGAAAAGGTGCAGAGGAGATTTACGAGGAAGTTGGCTGGTCTGGAGGGAAGGTCTTAGGAGGAAAGGCTGAGAGACTTGGATCTCTTCTCATTGGAAAGAAGAAAGCTAAGAGGGGTTTTGATAGAGACATTCAATATGATCAGAGGATTAGATAGGGTTGACAGTGAAAGTCTTTCTTTTTCCTAGGATGATGACGTCCGCTTGTATGCGGGGGCATAACTACAAATTGAGGGGTGATAGATTTAAGACAGATGACAGAGGCAGGTTCTTTATGCAGAGAGTGGTAAGGCCGTGGAATGCCCTACCTGCTAATGTAGTCAACTCATCCACATTAGGGAGATTTAAACAATCCTTAGATAAGCACATGGATGATGATGGGATAGTGTAGGGGCCGAGCTGAGGATAGTTCACAGATTGGTGCAACATTGAGGGCTGAAGGGCCTGTTCTGTGTTGCATTGTTCTCTGTTCTATGTTCTAAATAGATTGTTACATGTTGGAGTGAATTCTCAGTATTTTCCCAGTATTTGAGACTGTCTTAAGTCACAGAGGATGTAATTTAGATTTCTTTGAGCCTTCCTGCAAGTAGCAATTAAAGAGGCATTTATGTTGCATAGTTTAAAATGATTGGATAATGATGTAAAATAAATGTTATAAAACAAAGAATGCGTCAAAATGGCCATTTCCTATTCTGTAGTACTTAACTTTTATAAATGTCGTGCACTATTTCTGAATTTCTAGTCATTCTACAAAAATTATTTAAATTATTCTGGGCTTTTGGGTTTGGGAAAGATGGTGTGAAACTTCAAAGAGTTCAGAAAAAATTTACAAGGATGTTGCCAGGGTTGGAGGATTTGAGCTATAGGGAGAGGCTGAATAGGTTGGGGCTGTTTCCCCTGTAGCGTCGGAGGCTAAGGGTTGACCTTATAGAGGTTTACAAAATTGAGGGGCATGGATCAGGTAAAGAGGCAAAGTCTTTTCCCTGGGGTCGGGAGTCCAGAACTAGAGAGCATAGGTTTAGGGTGAGAGGGGAAAGATATAAAAGAGACCTACGTGACAGCTTTTTCACACAGAGTGGTACATATATGGAATGAGCTGCCAGAGAAAGTGGTGGAGGCTGGTACAATTGCAACATTTAAGAGGCAGTTGGATGGGTATATGAATAGAAAGGGTTTGGAGGGATATGGGCCAGGTACTGGCAGGTGGGACTAGATTGGATTGGAATATCTGGTTGGCGTGGATGGGTTGGACCGAAGGGTCTGTTTCTATGCTGTACATCTCTATGACTCGATGATTCTAACAGGTAAAGGATATTACTGTAATGTGAATCCATTATTCAATAAATGTCACACTCAAAAATTGTAGAAAGGGAAAGTGGACCAAATACCCCAAAAACTTGATATTGATTTAATCTGTATTTTTATTTTGAAGACTTCTTAGGCTATGGAATGCTAAAGCATATGTTATTGAGTCATTTAAAAGATCTTGGATCACTTTTTGAAAAAGAATATGAAATAATATTTGGAAAGAGGGAAGGAAAATGAGAAGCAACTTAGCAAAAGTTGTGGATTATTTGCTGTTGTTGAAATGTTCTACAAACTAAAATAAATCTGAGTTCCTTCATCCTCAATGAACAGACTTGGATTGCTTTTTGAATAATGGTTCCAAAGCAATTTATAAGTGAAAATACTTTTGATGCAGAAATAAAATGGTAACTTTATTTTTGTTCAATACTTCAGATCCATTATTCAGCCATATATGCCACTCTACTTCCATTCACTATCTTGAATTATGATCCTCCACAAGCTGAAGAGTTCTTTGAATCCAGTATACAGCATATCAGGCCTCATTTGAGTGAGTATTGTACTGTGCATTATGATAATGCAGAATCTAAACTTTTGCAAATCAATAAAAGTCAGCAGACAATCACTCAAGTCATCGCATTGCTTGACTTCTCATTTTCAACACAATTATTTTCCATCTATAAATGATTTAAATGCATTGCAAGATTACATTACTGTTTAAACATTGAGTTTAAGTATATTAAATTTAAGACTTCAGTGGTGATTGCTTGTCTTAATATTAGATTTCTGGATTACAGTGTTTAATTGAAAGCCAAGCCTCTTTCCTGCACTGTTTCCATTCACAGTCCACTATTTTAAGTAAAACATGGAAAATTGGTGATTTAAGTATTGTGTGAATTGGTAGTAAGGTCCTGAGCACCTTGCCCAATTTCTCTGGCAACTATTGGCTTAAGCCACTCAGCCATGTACTGTACTTGATGGTGGCCTAAACTTTGGACTGGATTGGGAAAACTGATTGGGACAATAAATCAGTAAATGAAGATTGAATCGGAATTGCTATCTTTTTGAAGCCTAGAGATTGATGACTGAAGACTTCACGGGTTTGTGCAACCAGACATAAAGTTTACTGTCTAGTAAAGTAAAATAGCTTAAAATATTGATCTTGTACACAAATTTTCAAAATCAGCATGAAGCAAAAGTGAATTAACAAACAAAATGTGGTTATATAGAATGACCCACACATTGGATGTACATGGAATAATGTAGGTTAGATGGGCTTCAGATTGGTATGACATGTCGGCGCAACATCGAGGGGTGAAGGGCCTGTAATGTGCTGTAATGTTCTATGTTCTATTAAGTAGCTAATGCAACCAAGACCAATCCCATGCACTCATTAACAACCCTTCTAGATGTCAGAAATCACTGAGTCACAACAATCTCTCTCAATAATCTTTTCAAAGGGATTTCCACTCTTCAAACTCAAAGATCTGATTCTCAACTCCCTCCAATACAGTTGCAACTTAGGGTGCCTCAATATCTGCTCATTTTCCAGAGATTTAATCCTTTCTTCCAAGTCCTAATTGCACTCTAATTCACGATCCCACCTCCCCGGGATTTCTCTCAGCATGACATACATGGAGCCAGCACAAGACCACACTTTGCTACCTGCAGCCTCTACCTGTAATCTTCTGACGGTCTTTTCATTGTTCCTCTTGGTCACCAGCCTCTTCTTCTGGTTTCTTGGTTTTCTTTCTCTCTCAGGACTCCTGCCTTGACTTCTAGCATCCTTTCGATAGACCCTATATTGGGTCATGTGACAACTCATTTCCAATAGTTACAGTAAGAATAGAGATTGGATATCTCTTGCTTTTGAGTTTTTGATTAATTATACTGCTGTGGATTGTGTAGGTCAAATTTCAGCCACATCTTTAAGGGTTGAGGCATTTTGTAGAATTATGCTTGGATTGCGAATTTTAGGTAGCTTTGATAGCACCTTGCAAACATCCACCCTGTACCGAGGAAGTCAAAGGAAACTGAAACAAAAGTAGATTTTAATAATCTTTAAACAAAAAAGGCATGCAAGAATTTTCAGTTTCTTGCATGCCTTTTTTTGTTTAAAAATTATCAAAATCTACTTTTGTTCCAGTTTCCCTTGACTTCCATTTTATTATTATTACATTGCAATGAATATGTTTCATAACGTACTTCCTTGACTGTAAAGACTCTTAAGATGTCCTGAGCTCATCAATATAAATCCTTCAGTTTGTTTCTTTCCATTCTCCAGAAATATATAACATGTTAAATAAGAAAGTAAATTACGATGCCTTCTGAGACACCAATACTTTCAAAAAAAAAGGATTGATGGATATAAATTACATTTCATTTTAACTAAATCATGGCAAGTGACAACTTGATTTTGAAGTCTATATAGTTGGTCCTAATTTACCCCTTCCCATTTGAATAAATTTGAAATTTGCAGTCAAACATGTCTGTAGGAAGGCAAAGGATAATTTCCAGGAAAGAATTAAGATATATTAATATTTCTTCCATAAGTTCCTGATTTTAATTTGAAAATTTATTTTTATCCAAGCATCTAGAAGTACTGTGACTACATTTCAATTACATAATGCTGTTTATTGTATTTGTGTACTGTACCTTTCCCATAAGGATGAGTATTGTAAGACAAAAATATCCATCATTTTCATAGTTTAGAATATTAATCTTGCCAATTAACATTGGCAGTATTAATAGGAATGCAAAATCAATTCTCTAAAAATTATTTTGCAAGCTTATTAAATTTTTAACCTTTATTGTGCTGATTAGATTGTTTAGTGATCTACAGAGGAACCTCGATTATCCAAATGTCAGATTATCCGAAGAGGTCCCAATAGAAATATTACATCAAAGATGAGGTTGGGGAGTGGGCGGGGAGCGGGGGTGGGGGCGGTGTTGAACTAGTTGGGGGGAGCGGACGGGGGTGGGGAGAGGGCAGGGGCTCACAGGCAGTGTGATGCTGCCTAGCCTCCTGAGCGAGGAGCGGACTTAACAGAAAACTCTGAGCTCCAGTGGAAAGGCATTGGATCAATTAACCGAATAATCCATTATTATCCAAACAAAATAGTGTCCGCCCATCTTGTTCAGATAATCGAAGTTCCTCTTTAATGGAGGATTTTTTTTCCCTACATTATGACCGTAATTACACTTTGTAAATATTTAATTATGTAAAGCTCTTTGAGACGCCCATAGATCTCGAAAAATGCCACATAAATACAAGTTTGTTCTTTTTCCATAGATTTATGTGACCCTCATCTTCTGGTCCTACTTGGTTACTCACTAGCTCTGGCAAGCTATTTTCCTGAAGATCTAATTAAGACTATTTTTTGTGTGGATTTTCTAGCGAAGTTGGACTCTCAACTTGATAGTAAGTTTCATTTGTTTTTTAGACATTGGTACTTGTAAATTATTAAAGATATCATATGACCTTACGCTCCCAACAATTTTGAAATCTCATGTACATTAGGCCTGTATGCTGAACCCCCTCTTCCGCAATTATAGTTTCAAAACAAAGCATCACTGCCTTTGAACAAAGCATTTTGACATTTTGGTTAGTATTTTCCAGATGTGATCTAAAGCATTAATTACCAACTTGACATTTCCCTTACTTTTTGGATGCCAGTCCACACCCTTTTAGACGTGTACACTGGTCAGAGCTGAGATTGGATATGTTACATTTGGTTGAGAGTGAAATTTTAATATTCTAAACTTCAGATGTTTAGAGAAACAATTTTTGGATAGATTATGACCCCTAATTCAGGATTGACTGGTGACAACAAAATCAATTTAATTACTACTTTCTGGAATGAAGCTTGTTATCTTTAATCAGTCTGACCTGTAGTCGACATAAGTATAACATGATTCTTATCTCTCTACTTTTTGTCATTTACATAAATGATTTGGATGCGGGTATAAGAGGTACAGTTAGTAAGTTTGCAGATGACACCAAAATTGGAGGTGTAGTGGACAGCAAAGAGGGTTACCTCAGATTACAACAGGATCTGGACCAGATGGGCCAATGGGCTAAGAAGTGGCAGATGGAGTTTAATTCAGATAAATGCGAGGTGCTGCATTTTGGGAAAGCAAATCTTAGCAGGACTTATATGCTTAATGGTAAGGTCCTAGGGAGTGTTGCTGAACAAAGAGACCTTGGAGTGCAGGTTCATAGCTCCTTGAAAGTGGAGTCGCAGGTAGATAGGATAGTGAAGAGGGCGTTTGGTATGCTTTCTTTTTTGGTCAGAGTATTGAGTACAGGAGTTGGGAGGTCATGTTGCGGCTGTACAAGACATTAGTCAGGCCACTATTGGGATATTGCGTGCAAATCTGGTTCCCTTCCTATCGGAAAGATGTTGTGAAACTTGAAGGGGTTCAGAAAAGATTTACAAGGATGTTGCCAGGGTTGGAGGATCTGAGCTACAGGGAGAGGCTGAATAGGCTGGGGCTGTTTTCCCTGGAACGGCGGAGCATGAGGAGTGACCTTACAGAGGTTTACAAAATTGAGGGGCATGGGTAGGATAAATAGACAAAGTTTGTGCCCTTGGGTCGGGGAGTCCAGATCTAGAGGGCATAGGTTTAGGGTGAGAGGGGGAAGATATAAAAGAGCCCTAAGGGGCAACTTTTTCAAGCAGAGGGTGGTACGTGTATGGAATGAGCTGCCAGAGGATGTGGTGGAGGCTGGTACAATTGCAACATTTAAGAGGCATTTGGATGTGTATATGAATAGGAAAGGTTTGGAGGGATATGGACCTGGCTCTGGCAGGTGGGACTAGATTGGGTTGGGATATCTGGTCGGCATGGATGGGTTGGACCGAAGGGTCTATTTCCATGCTGTACATCTCTATGACTCTACTCTGCGAAGCACTAGGCTATATGTGAAGGCTTACCAGCATCCTCTTGGGATAATTAGGCATGGGCAATAAATGGTGCCTGTTTCGAGAATACCTCCATGTTGGGAATGAGCAGAAAAATGTCAAACACATCTGAATTACTCATTGTTTAACTTTGATCTTACCCAGCAGTAAAAACTCTTCTGCTTATCATTTTGTTCTTGAGTCAGTTGGACTGTTCATTTAAAAAGTATTCAGAGCTGGGAAGTGATTAGTTTTCTTCTTTCAAATGCATATCATCATCGTCATGCTTGTATTTACATTTTGAGGTTACTGTTTTAAAGGTAACTTAGAAATTATGTAACCCGCTGTGTGCTTCTGGATCAACTGATTAAGCAACTTAACAGCTGATGAAAGTTGCCTTTGGAAGTGTTGGCTAACATTATAATGGTACAACATTTTGCCAGAGAAAGAGGCTCCTAAGAAAGGGAGAGAAAAATTCCTGCACTTGATTGTTATCTGTTAACTGCATCGGCGTCTGCACATGAAGATTTGATTGAGGATGGGATCAAAATCATCCTTTTGAATAAAATGCCTTTATAAAGGGTAAAATTGGTGAAAAGAGAAAGTACTGTAATTTATTTTAATAATTGATTTCTAATGCTAGCGTTCCCTGATGTTCTGAACATGCGGATCCGGTTACGTTTGATGGAGCTGAACAGAGCTGTCTGTTTAGAGTGCCCGGAATTCCAGACACCTTGGTTTCATGACCGTTATTGTCAGCAATTACTAAATAAAGGTTAGTGATTACTTCTAAAAATAGAAATATATTTTTATCCCTTTTTGCTGAGGCTTTTTCCACTGTTATTTCTCTTTTAACACTTATTCAATGCAGTCTGTATTGTTGTGGGAAGGGATATAAGAGCATAAGAAATAGAAGCAGGAGTAATCATTCAGCCCCTCAACTTTGACCCACCATTAAATAAGACTGTGGCTGATCTGCCTTGCAACTCATTTCCTCTTTTGTGCTAGTTCCCTGGAAAGTTGAGAGCTATGATACTTTTTAACTTTCTAATTGTACCAGAGGGTAAAGGGCAGAAAGGATGTTCCCAGTGATCAGGAACTCCAGAATTAAGAATGTGGAATAAACTCTTTTGGACTGAGATGAGAAGTTTCTTCATTCAGAGAATGGTGAGACTGTGGAATTCACTGCCACAAAAAGAAATTTAGGCCAAAACATTGTATAATTTCAGGAAGGATTTAGATACAGTTCAAAGGTTCATCAGTATCCTGAGATTGGATACACTTGGAGCTTGATCTGTGTCTCTGCAGCTGTAACACTGTATTCTGTCCGTTGTTCTGCTACCCTGATGCATTTTCATATGGTACAAAAATTGTTTGTGCAGCACACAAAGCAACACGTTCACTGTATATCGGTGCATGTGACAACAATAAATGAAACTCAAACTAAAGGGATCAAAGGATACAGGGAAGCAGCAGGAACAGACTATTGAATTGAATGATCAGCCATGATCACATTGAATGGCAGAGCAGGCTCAAAGGGCGAAATGGCTGACATATACTCCTATTTCTGGGTTCCTTTTAAAATACCTTCAGTGTTCTAGCCTCTACGATGTCTGGGTAGAGAATTCCAGACATTCATCTCTGGGAGAAAAATTCCTTTGCATCTCAGTTTTAAAGGATTGTCTCCTCATTTTGTGACGTGCCCCCTAGTTGAAACTTTCTTATTAGTGGCAACATCGTCTCAACTTCTATCCTGTCAAACATCTTGGAATCTTGCATGTTTCCATCAGATCACCCTTCATTTTTCTAGACTCTAATGAATAAAGTCCTAACCTGTTCAGGTGTTCTTAAAAGTCAACCACTTCATCCCAGGAATCAGCCTAATGAATCTTTTTTGTTTGAACTGCCTAATATGCAAGTACATCCTTTTTTAAATATGGAGGCCAAAGCAGCATAACCTTCCCCACATGCTGCCTTACCAACACCCTGCACAGTTGCAACACAGCTTCTCTATTTTGAACTCCAAACTCCTTGTATTAAAGACCCCAAATTCCATTTGCCTTCTTAATTACTTGCACATGCATGTTAACTCTATATGTTTCATGCATAGGATCACCAGCTGCATGGTAGTTTTCTGAGGTCACTCTCCACTAAGCTAATAGTCTGCTTTTGATTTGTCCTGCTGAAGTGCATGACTTCATTCGTTAAAATCCACCTACCAATCTTTTGTCCACTGTCTGAACCTTTCTGCCTCCTCTTGTAGATTATCTATGTCCTTATTACAACATGGCCTCCCACCTATTTTTGTCTCTTCAGAAAATTTTGATATATTACATTTTGATCCCTCCTGGTGTCATTATTATAGATAGTAAATAATTAGTTAAAATTAATGCTTGTGGCTGGAAGAACACAGCAAGCCAGGCAGCATCAGGAGGGGAGAAGTCAACGTTTTGGGTATTGGCCTTCCTGAGGACTTAATGTGGGGATAAAGAAAGCTACAAATAAAGAGAGAGGGGTTGGTGGGTGGAATGGTAAGTTAGTGATAGGTGGTGTGGGGAGAGTAGTGGAATGGTGAGATAGTGATTGATAGGCACTACTTCACTACCTATCACTACCTCACCATACCGCTATTCTCCCCACCTATCCCACCCCATCCTCTCTTTATCTGTAACTCCCCATACTCCCACATCTAGTCCTGAAGAAGGATTAATACTCGCAATGTTGACTTCTCCACCTCCTTACTCTGTCTGGTTTGCTGTGTTTGTCCAGCTTCCTGTTTGTTTACTTCGGATGCCAGCATCTGCAGTTTTTTTTGTCTCTATTAATAGTTATCTTTTATTTAGTGTCTTTCTGCTTGACCCGCAGGAGAGCCAATGGTCCCAATGTGATAGCATGGGTCTGGGTCTCAGAATGTATAAATGGAATGTTTGTGTCATTTTTAATACTGTTGACTTTGTACTTTATTAAGAATGGGACCAATATGCCATTGAGTTATCTGTATTGTCTATGATCTTTTGCCGTGTTTCAATCCATGGTTAACATACAAGTTCAATAACTGAAATATAAAATATCAGGACAAGAGTGCCTGTCAAAATTCAAATTTCAATGAAGTTTTCATGTATCATTAATTGTATATGCCTGAGGAGATAACTGAATAAATATGATAATTGTGATTCTGTTGAGTAAGTAAATTTTATCTCCATCAGTTTTAATCATAGGTGGAACAATGGTATTGAGGAAAAAGGTTACTGTTATTCGCTCGGTATAGACTTGTCACCTGTCATTAACATCAGTGATGTAATTGGTGCAGACTTTTGATCTTATGTTTTCAATGTGTGTTGAAACCTCATTTGATATGTTAAAATTTACGTTATTAATACTAAGCATTCGAGTATATCAATTTCTGACTGCAAAACTTGCTGTTTTGTAACGTTTTTATTTTAAAGGCAATCCTTCTGTCAGTGCAATCCAGCAGCAGATTCAAGAAATATTGGAGCACTTATTGGGAGGAAGTATCTACTTCAAAACCTCTGTATTTACCCCATATTATTACTTAATAGGTATGTTACTTGATCTTCTGCAATTTCCTTCAGATATAATCATGTTTTGCATTTTAGAGGAAAGGTAATTTAAATTTCCTGTATTATTCTCTGTTCCTCCTAACTCCAGTGATCTAATGTATCACTGATTCTGAAATCAAAGAGTTCTTTAATTTTGATGTAAGAGTTCATTGCTTTTTGAGTACATTGTTTTTAAAGACCTTTAAAACTGAAATTGATCTTTCATTTTAATAACACTGCACATACTTCCCTGTCGGTCCACTCAGGTAATTGTCTGTGTGGAGTTTGCACGTTCTCCCCATGTCTGTGTGGGTTTCCTCTGGATGCTCTGGTTTCCTCCCACAATCCAAAGATGTGCAGGTCAGGTGAATTGGCCATGCTAAATTGCACATAGTGTTAGGTGCATTAGTCAGAGGGCAAGGGGTCTGGGTAAGTTACTCTTCGGAGGGTCGGTGTGGACTGGTTGGGCCGAAGGGCCTGTTTCAATACTGTACAGAATCTAAAATCTAAATGAGGCTTTAAAACAAAAAAAACAGAATGAATGATCGTCGATTATCTAATTAAATGATTACAGTCTTCCTAATTCTTTTGAAATAAATTCAACTTTCATGTTAAAAACTGCTACTTAGCAAGTTTTCAGAAGATTTAATGAAAGAATGTAGGAAGACCAGATATTGAGTAAGCTATTTAACCTAGAATCTGTTATGCCATTTAATTCAATCATGTTTGATCTGTATCTTGACTGTATTTACTCTCTCAAGCTCTTCACAACTGAAAATAATCAGTCTTAAACTTCAATTGACCTGGTATCTACAGCCTTTTGAGGAATGTGTTCCAAATTTCAATCACCCCTTTTGTTAGGAATAATGCTCTCTTTTGTAAATAACCTAGTTCTAATTTCTGATTTATCCCTCTGGACTGGACTTTCGCACAAGAGGGAATAGTTTCTTGGAATATACCCAATCAAATCCCTTCATTATTATTCTTAAACGGAATCATCTCTCAACCATCTAAATTTAGGTCATATAAACTTCTCTTATTCCTTCGTTGCCAGCTTTTAATCCTTTTAAGCTATGGTATAAAAAATGAGGTCTGCAGATGCTGGAGATCACAGCTGAAAATGTGTTGCTGGTTAAAGCACAGCAGGTTAGGCAGCATCCAAGGAACAGGAAGTTTGACGTTTCGGGCATAAGCCCTTCATCAGGAATGGCCGAAACGTCGAATTTCCTGTTCCTTGGATGCTGCCTAACCTGCTGTGCTTTAACCAGCAACACATTTCAAGCTATGGTATATACATGGTCAACTTTCTCTGCATCCTGAACACATACACACATGCTGAAAACTGAATTCAGTACTTCAAATGGTACCCACCCAAGACTTTATTTCCTTTCTTTTGAATTCCACCTCCTTTGAGATAAATATTAACACTTCATTTGTTATTTCCAGGTGATCATTCTTTCATGTAAATGTACCACTGTAAATCCATGTTTGGCATCCTTATCTTCTCAAGAAAAAGTTATTGTTAATGGTGATTTTCCCCCATTAAATACTTTGATTTTGAAATTTATAATTCATTTCTTGTAGACTTTGAATGTGTCCTTGACAAATATCAAAAGCCTCTTCCTTATGTTGATCAAAATGTTATGCTACTTTCTGAGAAGAGAAAAATGTTTTGGGAACCAGACAACAAACATATTAATGAGAAACAGCTAGTACCTGGAACACACAGGTTTGTACACAGCCAGTTTGCTTTTTCTCTTAAATGTTATTCTGAAGCAATATCTTTCAAAATATCTTCAAAACGAGGTCACTCTACCAAGATAAAACCTGCATTTTTTTTTGTGTAGCTCGTAACTAGCTTGTAACTGCTTAATTTAGACTTTTTTGAATGTTGTTCAGTTTCTATGTGCTCCTATCGAACTAACCAACTAGTATTTTAGCCACAATTGTGTGATATTAAGAATGGTCATTTCTCAAAAGCTACTTGCAGTACTACTCCCCATCTGATACAATAAGATTTGTTATCTACGAAATTGAGTGTGTTGGGTTTTTTTATTTTGCTTTGAAATAGTTATTTGCAGCAGAGATCTGAAGGTTACTACGCATCTGCAGTTTGCCATAGCTAAACCAGCAAGAAAGATTCAAATTTCCACAAATATTAATTTATTCTATAATCTTTCCTATAGTGAGAACTTAATAGAGTGCATCATATATGTTGATGTGGTTTGGTATTTTTTAAATGTAGATTCATGCATTGGACTTACGGCCTTTTTTATGAATTGGTAGTTAACTCACTGTAAAACACGTTGAAGTAAAGTCGTTCTGTGTGGTTTAACCAAAATAGTATATTGTGTTATTGACATTTTTTGACTGCATTAGTATTAATAATAACATTTAGTAAGTAAGGTTATTGACAATTTTACATTTTTGAGTGACTTAATTACAAACTGGTATTTTATAGCATAAACTTTGGCAACCAGCTGCATTTTGTGGATGCCTGGGTTCGGCTACATATTTATTTTATAAGCTTTTTACTTCAAATTAGCGCTCACTCTACATATTTTGCAGGTTGAATGCTTTAACGTTTGAGGTTAAAATTTATCAATTACCGTGGACAGATCTTCATAGACAATTTTGCCATTTTTTGTCTGTGCCATCTATCAATTCAACCAAATATACCCAGAGCTGATTTCCTTGCCTTTTCCATGCATTATTTTAGATGCAGTATTAGACTTGGTTGTCTGCCTCCTTTGTTAGTCCATCATTACAGTCCTTTTGACAGTGTGCATTCATTCTATTTTGACTCATCCATGCTTGTATTCCCTCATCTATCCTTTATTTTGCCTCCATCTTGGCTGTTTCAAGGCTTTCCTGGATGGCCTTCTGTTCATTTTTACCCTTCATGCATTTGCTCATTTAAAAATGCATCTATGTGTATCGTAACTCTCAATGTTCTATTTGCCCATTGTCCCTGTCCTTAGGTTCCTGGTTTGATTAAAGCTTGATTTTTAAACTTTTCATGTTCAAATCTGTCTGTGACTTTGGAATTCTCTTCCTCCAAGCAGCTATCTCTTCAGCTGTCTAGGCCTTTGACTCTAGAACTTCCTCCTTCAACTTGTCAATCTCTGTCTCCTCCCTTAAGGTGCTCTTTAAAGCCTTCCATACTGGCCAAACTTTTGGTTAGCTGTCCTAATGTTGCAGTGTAGGCGGTTTAGGGTGTAGGTTTGCTCGCTGAGCTGTAGGTTTGATATCCAGACATTTCATTACCTGGCTAGGTAACATCATCAGTGGTGACCTCCAAGACACTTGGACATTGCCACTGATGATGTTACCTAGCCAGGTAATGAAACGTCTGGATATCAAACCTACAGCTCAGCGAGCAAACCTACACTCTAAACCTCAAACTGAGCTACAAACCTTCACAAACCTCGCTAATGTTGCAGTATTTTTGAATGTAAATATTTTTTGTTTGATTACGCTCTGTAAATTGTGTTGGGATGTTTTACAGCTTTAATAGTGCTATAAAATTGTTAAACTCTTAAACACATTAACTTTGGTTCTTTTTTTGCTTTCATGTAAAAGTTGAATGTCAAGTTGTTACAATTGTTTTTCTTTAAACTGTCTCTATATGCATATTTATGTAGTATGTATAATAATGCAGAAAAGAGGTAACTTGAATTGATGATCAAATTATACTCAATTCCAGAATGTGTTGACGTGGCCTTTTAAAAAAAAAAGCTTATTTCACCTTTTTAAACAGAACAGGAAATAGAAATCTTCTGATTATTGTAAGTGCCCTTGAGACACTGATTTAAAAAGAGGAATGAAGACAGATGAAGTTTTTAAAAAAAAGTTTTTAAGTCATTTCTTGTTTATGTTTGAGATCTGAAGGTTGGTGCAGCAAGCCATTAAGAAGGCAAATGGTATATGGCCTTTATCACAAATATTTTCATAAAGGAATGCAGTTAACTTGCTTCAATTCGAAAAGCAAAAACTATGTTGAGTTCTGAGCACCTTATTTAAAGAAGGATATTAAAGCCCTGGAAAAGTTCAAAGGGGATTTGTTAGAATGATTATCAGGAATAAAGAATTTTAGACATAAGGAAAGATTAGAGAGTTTAGGCTTGTTTTCTTTGGAGCAGAGAAGATTAAGAGGTGATCTTATTGAGGTGTTCAAAATTATGAACAATTTTGACATGGTAAAGAAGGATATTCTGTGTCCACTAATTGCTACGTCAGTAACTAGCATTCACATTTCAAGAGTGTCAGCAAGAGAGCTAGGAGTGAGATGAGGAGGGACTTCTTTAGTCAGACAGTTATGAGAACTTGGAGTGTGTTGCCATAGGAGTTTTCATATGAGAGTTTGATATATATTTGAAAGTAATAAAGTTAAAAGGTGATGGAGATAGAGTTGGAGAATAGGGACTAACTGGATAGTTCTTCTGGGAGCTGACAATAATGGGTCAAATGGCCACCTGTACTATAAAATTTTATGATTGTATGATATTGCAAAAGTACATGACAGCCTGAAAGATTAGGAAACGTAAGATCAACAAAGGCCAAAAAAGTAATTAAAAAAGCAAAGATAAATCATGAAAGAAAACCAATGTATGACATAAAAATGGATAGAAGAAGCTTCCTTAAGTATATAAAAGGGAAGAGCATATCTAAAGTAAATCTTTGTCTCTTGGAGGATGAGAATGGGGAGTTAATAATGGAGATCACAGAAACGACAAGAGACATTAAATCAATATTTTGCCTCTTCTCACAGTGGTGGAAACTAGTACCATCCTGATAGGAACAGGTAATGCAGAGGTAATAAAAAAGAACAAACTTAAAACAATTGTTGAGTTTGATGATAGACAAGCCCGTGGGGCTTAATGGCCTACCTCCTAGGACCTTAAAGGAAGTGGCAGCAGACATAGTGAATCCATTGGTTATAATATTCCAAAATTTCCACAATGGGAAAAAGGTTCCAGTGGATTGCAAGAATGTAAACCTAATGTCCTTGTTCACGAAAGGCAGGGAGGCAGACAGTTGGAAATTATCGACCTATTAGTTTAACATTTGTCATAGTCATACAGCATGGAAACAGACCCTTTTATCCAATCAGTCCATACTGAATATAATCCCAAATTAAACTAGTCCCATCTAGCTGCTTCTGGCCCATATCCTTTTTCCTATTCATGTACTTATCCAAATGCCTTTTAAATGTTCCAATTGTATACACCTCCACCGCTTCCTCAGGAAGTTCATTCTACACGTGAACCACCCTCTGTGTAAAACATTTGTCTCTCATGTCTTTTATAAATCTCTCTTCTCACCTTAAACATGTGCCCCTGAGTCTTTAAATCTTCCATTCTATGGAAAAGACAATTGCCATTAACTCTATGTATACCCCTCATTATTTTATAAAATTATATAAGGTAACCTCTCATCCTTACTCCTGTGGAAAAAAGTCTCAGCCTATTCAGCCTTTCTTTATAATGCAAATGTTCCATATCTGGCACCATCCTTGTAAATCTCTTCTGAACCCTCTCCAGCTTAATAATACCCTTCCTGTGACTGGCTGACCAGAACTGGACATAGTATTCCAGAAGAGGCCTCACTAATGTCCTGTACAACTTAAACGTGACTTCCAATTCCTGTACTCAAAGGACTGAGCAATGAAGGCAAGTGTGCCAAATGTCTTTTTAACCATCCTGTTTATATGTGACTCAAACTTGAAAGAATTATTACTTGAACCCCTAAATCCCTCGATTCTACAACACTACCCAAGCCGCCACCCTGCCCCCCCCCCACTTTATTGTACCAAAATGCAATGTCTCGCATTTATCCAAATTGAACTCTTTTTGCCATTTTTCAGCTCATTGACCCATTTAATTAAGATCCCTTTGTAATCTAAGAAAATCTTCTTTGCTGTCTATTATGCCATCAATTTTGGTGTCATTGCAAACGTACTAACCATACCTTCTATATTCTCATCCAAATCCTTTATATAAATGACAACCAAAAGACAACCCAGAACCGATCCCTGTGAAACACCGCTGGTGACAGGCCTCCAGTCCAAAAAACCAACCCTTCACCACCACTTTTCTCTTGCCGTTAAGCCAATTATGTGTGCAGTTGGCAAGCTCACCCAGAATCCTATTTGACCTAACTTTATTAATTAGTTTACCATGCGGAACCTTGTCGAAGTCCAAGTAAACAAGTCTATTGCTCTGCCGTCTTCAATCTTTTTGGTAACTTTCTCAAGAAAATCAGTCAAGTTTGTTTTCCTAGCGCAAAGCCATGCTGACTATCCCTAATCAATTTTTCCCTCTCTAAATGTTCATAGAAAACTGTTAGAATCTGTTTTTCAGGAAGTAAGCATAGAACATTTGAAAAGTTAAAATGCAACCCATCAGAGTCAGCATGGTTTTGTGAAGAGTAACTCTTCAAAGATGTAACTAGCAAAGTGGATAAGAAGGATCCTGTAGATGTAATATGTCTGAATTTAAATAAGGTATTTGATAAGGTGTGACATAAAAAATTAATATACAATGTAAGATCACATGGAGTTAGGAGGCAGTTAGCTCGGTCAGAGGATTGGCTTACCGAGAGTTAGAATAAATGGGCTTTTTCTAGTTTGCAAAATATAACTGGTTGGGTGCTGCATTACAATCTATTAATAACTTTGTAGGGATAGAAGATTATATAGCCAAATTTACAGATGATACTAAAATAGGTGAGAAAGTAAGCTGTAATGTACAAATAAAATATTTACAGGTGGATCTCCATAGTCGATGGATGCAATTTCCACACTGAGGTTACCATTGATGGACTTTCCTTCTCAACCTCTCCCATCACCTAAGGTGTAGGGCCCCTCCGTTAATAAGAGAGCGGTCTAATAATGGTCTGATTGGACTAATACAACTTAAGTGACTTAGCCATGATTTGGCTGATGGAGTTCAACATAGATAAATGTGAGGTTATCCATTTTGGTCAGAAGAATAGAAAGATAACATCATCTAAATGGAGAGAAACTTAAGGGTATTGCAGTTCAGAGGGATCTGGGTGTCCTTGTGTGTGAATCACAAAACTAGTGTGCAAGTATAGCAGGTAATAAGGAAGCCAAATTAAATTTCAGCATTTATTGTTAAGAGATAATGTACAAAAGTAGGGAAGTGTTGCTGCAACTGTACAAACATTATGGCATCATACATGGAGCCTTGCAAACATTTTATTCCACTTCCTTAAGGAGGGATGTAGTTATTATGGAAGCAGTTCAGAGGAGCTTCATGATTCCAGAGTTGAGGGGTTTATCATAGGAGAAGAAATTGAACAGTTTAAGCATATACTCTTCAGGGTTAAAAGAATGAGAGGAGATTTAATTGAGGTACATTTGATACTAAAGGGAATTGACAAAGTAGTTGCAGAGTGGATGTTTCCACTTGTGGAGCAGCCTACAATTAGAGGTGATAGTTTTAGGATAAGGAGTAGCAGGTTTAAAATGGAGATGAGAAATTACTTCTCCGAAAAAATAATGAATCTGTGGAATTCACTACTCTGGAGTGTGGTGGATGCAGGGACATTTAAGGAGGATACAGATTTTTAACTACTGATGGGTTGAAGTGTTATGCAGAGCGGGCAGGAAAATGGAGTTGGGGTCAAGATGAGATCAACCATGATCATATTGAAAGGTGGAGGGGGTGTGAGAGGCTGAATTGCCTACAACTGCTCCTAGTTCTTATGAGCCTTGATAAAACTACACCTGGAAGTTGCGAGCGTTTTTGATCCTCTTCTGAGGAAGGAAACACTTTCCACAGATTGATTGTGCAGAGATTCACGAGACTAATTCATTAGATTGTGGAAATTCTACATGAGAATTTGAGGAAACTGGGCCTTTATTCTCTACAATTTAGAAGAAAGTCAGTTGACCTCATTTAAAACTGTTTTCGAAGGGTTGATGCAGAACTGACTTTTTTCTCTGGCTATGGTGTCTAGAACCAGAGGACACGGTCTCAAAACAAGGGCAAGTCATTTAGGACAGTCATGAAGAGGATTTACTTCTTAGTAAATCTTTGGAATTCTCTAATCGGAGGATTGTGGGAGCTCAGTCATTGAATATGTTCAAGATAGAATTTGGTACATTTTTGCATACTCCTGATGAGAGATACAGGGATAGTACTGGAAAATGGTATTGAGTTGGATGATCAACTATGATCAAGAATGGCAGAGTATGTGGAAGCAGTTAAATGGCCTTCTACTCCTATGTTCCCACAAACAAGTGCTCCCATGACCTTCATACAATTCCAGATTTCATATTACATCAAATAAAAGTAAAATATTATGTTTGCTGCAAATCTGAAATAAAAACAGAAAACACTGGAGAAACTTGGGTCTAGCAGCATCTGTGGAGAGAGAAACATATGCAATGTTTCGATCCAATCTGACTATTTTTCAAACTGAAGAAGAATTATTATCAGTACATTATGAATTAAAAATAATCAAAAGTGTTGCCTTTCCTATAGGATTGCTATAGATTTTCTTGACTCTAAAGCCTTCTGCAAGAACTCTCATCACATGAAAGGAGACACTGTTATGAAAAAGAGACACTTGGAGATTTTGGGATACCATGTAGTACAGGTACAATGTTATTTCTGAGAAAATGCCTTATTCTGATTGCTTTCAAAATATATACACATACCTTGACTCTATAAGAGTAGCATTTTATATACTGATGTAATGGTTTAGATTAGTCATGCATTTTCCAACAGCTTCAAGATGAATAGAAGCTTGAAATGGTGCAAGGATCTGTTCAGTTTTCTCTCTGGCGTTTTCATTTTTTTTCAAACTTTACACAAGAAATGACCTGGATTTGAAATTTATCTTTCTAAGTGAGCTTAATGAAGGTAAATAATACATGGTTTGTTTTTTTTTTAATCCAAAATATATGAAGTGGTTGGCAGAAATGTGCTGCATTTCATTGATAAGGTAATGACATGGTCTTTAAATTACCATCTTACATGCTACATGTAAGATTTCATCATGCAAATTAATATGTACATGAAGAAATAAACTTTAGCTAACATTGCTGTCATTAGCACCCAGGCAATTTTAGAGTCTACCAAAAAAAAAGTAACACTTTAGAGTACTAAGACCCAGGTGTGTATCTATCAGTTGTAATCTGTCAGGCTTCCTGTTGGATTGGGAAAAATCCAGACTATTGTGCATTAACCATTTTGTTTCCCATTAGCTTTTTTAATTAGCCATGTAAGGTACTATATTATGAGCTGTTAATTTTTTTTCCAATAAAAGAAAATTTAATTTCCATTTAAATTAAAATAAATGCTATCAATTGTAGCATTGGTGACCGGTGAGGCAGTAATTTTACTTTTATTGCTTTTTATTTTTGAATTTTTTTACTTAAAGTCTGAAATAAAGCATCACCAATAAATGATAAAAATAAGTGTCCTCATACTTCAGAATTTCAAATAATCCTTTTGCTTTTTTAGTATTTCTGTGTAGTTTATACTTTTATTTCTTGTAGTGCAACTTTACAAATTTTGCCTTTTTTTGACTCTTTATAGATCCCTCATTTTCAATGGAATTCCATGGAATTATCTACAAAGGATGCATGGGTAGAATATCTTAAACAAAAGATATTTACAAAAAAATCTTGAAATCATGAATCAAGTTTCAGATCAGTTGTGGAAATGTACTAAATATTGTAATAAAGCAGATTTATTCTTGTATTAATTTTTATTATTTCTTAAACCCAATTCAACTGTCAAAAAATTGGAAATTCTAAACCAGCATTAAAAAAAAAGTACCACAAGTAAGGATAATTTTTGGGAATGTATCCTACATTAGTGAGAAGCTCCAAGATTAGAGATTTACCATATTGAATATGAAATATCTTGAGTGAAATTTCTGTACAGTGGTGGAATATAATGTACTGGAGGATAATTACTTTTTTTTAACTATAGACTTTAATCAGGTAATTTTTAAACAAAAGAAGAAAATACAATGAATTGATTTTTTTTAGACAAACTCAGTTTCAGCAAATGGTAAAATGCACAACAGGTAACTGGGGTATTTTTAGAATAATTAGGAGTTGTGCAAATATTTTGTAATTCTGTGAGAAGTAAATTAATTTTAAAGCTTTTTAATCTCAAATTTTATAATTTAAGCAATGTTAAAGCTGATGAAACTAATGTGCAAGTTGTATTCTGTTGAGAGAATGGGTTGAAATTTCTACTTCTGTATTGCATTGCAAATAATCTTAGTATATGTACTTTCAACTTCTACAGCATTCATATGTTCTGCACCTCTTCAGTATATACCTGATATCATCCTGACCACATTGGATATAAAGCAATATTGTACAAACTCATTATGATAAACTCTGACTCATTTAATGGTAATAGTCGGTACCATGCACCAGTTATAGTTGTCTTTGTTTAGCAGCAATATTAATTACTCTATAGAACTAATTATAATTTGGTAAGCCTGAACATGTTGAGGGATACAGCAAGACACGTGGCTCCTATTGCGTAATTAATTTCCTTCACCAGACCACTCCATTCCTTTTTGTCATCTTCATATCTAAAAAGAAAGTACAAAATGTATTTTAGTACTTTCAAAAGTTTCATTTTTGCACAACATTAATGTAACATTTAGCCAAGTATTCAAAGTATGTACAAGATCTATAGATATGCAAACATTTAGTTCATTTTGCTGAAAACAACAAATGCAGGAGATTGCAGCAAGTCAGGCAGCATTCATGGAAAGAGAGCAAGCTAACATCTCGGGTCGAGATGACTCTTCAGAGCTGAAGTGAAGTGTGGGATGCTTTAAATCAATGGGCAGTGGTAATAGAAATGGATAATATTTGGTGTGTAACTTGAACACTTAATTGGGATCTAAGGAATCTTGTTGCAACTGGAGAACCTAGATTTGAAACTTCAAAAGCATTGAAAAGTAATTTTAATCAAATTTCAGTAATTTTAATCAAATTTCAGTTATTTGGATTGAGAAACTTTCAACTTGGAAACCCTAAGGCAGGATTACCAAATTAAAATAAAAAGCGAGAAATACTCAGCAGGTTAAGTTGACCTCCGTCTCAGTCAAGAGAGCGGAACAAGGTGTGAAATTTACACTTGACTTCTCAAACCTATAAGCCTGTAAAGAGAAATTATTTACAAATTGGGCCTCATGTACAAATATAAACAAATATACTCTACACTTAAACCATAGTTAGGAATAGTGTAGAGATTTGGATATCCTGTGACAGAATATTGGAAACTTTGAATTCCTAAAGAAGGGCTTATGCCTGAAACGTCGATTCTCCTGCTCCTTGGATGCTGCCTGACCTGCTACGCTTTTCCAGCAACATATTTTTCAACTCTGATCTCCAGTGCTCACTTTCTCCTATTGGAATCTTTGATAAGGACATGCCAGAGACAGGAATCGATTGAGGGAATATTGACTGACTAGTTTCATTCAAGTGCAACAGACTAAAGAGAATTTTTAAAAAAACTATAGGATAGCTTTAATATTGCTCTGATTCAAATCTTGATAATATTGGTTTAGGCTGAGGGTTAAATATGGAGATTTGAAAACTATCAATCCTGAACAATCTTTCCCAGTAACTGCATTGTTTTCCAAGGTTAGCAGGTACTCCTAGCATTTGGACTTACTTCCACACATCAGCAAATTCTGAGGGAGCAAATTCTTTGTTTTCTAACTGAATCATAGCAAAACCTCCAATGGCGTAAAGTGATCCATCCATATTGACAACGTTTATGGAGCTTCTCTCTTGTGGGAATTCAGGCATTACTTCCCATCTATGGCAGTCAAACAAGAATAGCATAATTACATTCCAACTGTAAATAAATAGATATATTCACTTTTTTACAAATGGCTTTAGCTAGTCTACGAAAACATTATGAAAAATTTATTTGAACATTTTCTTTTAGGTACATACGAAAATTGCATCTAATGTGTGAATATCTAAAGATATTTTGCATTTCCTTCAAATAATCTGCCAATAGAAGTCATAGATTGTAAAGTTTCACCACTGCAACATTTTTGAACATTATTTGTTGGAAATATGTGTTTAATATGTAAGAATTGTTCAGTATTCAGATTGTGTGACAACTTTATCCACATTATATTAGCAATTTTGATATAAGTCAGGAGTGTGATGGAATATTCCTCACTTACCTGAATGGGTATTGTCCAGCAAGATTCCTTCTAACACCAACACTCGGTAGCAGCCATGTGTGCCATCTACAAGATGCACTGTCAAAATCTAGCACCTTCAAACCCGTACTCACTACCATCCAGTAGGCAAGAGCAGCAGATGGATGGGAACACCAACATCTGCACGTTGTCCTCCAAGCCACTTACCATCCTGACTTGGAAATAGTTGCCATTCCTTCACTGTTGCTGGATCAAATTCCTGGAACTCATTCCCTAGAGGCAGTGTGGGTCTACCAACACTAGGTGAACTGTAGCAGTTCAAGAAGGCAGCTCACTACCACCATCTTGAGCAATAGGGATTGAGTGATAATTGCATGAATGAATTACATTTTTTCACTGGTTATTTAGCTTTGTGAAATAATATGTACAGATGTATGTTTCACTGAGCCTTTTGTTATGAAGATGTGGGTGTACTTTGAGAGCTTAAAGCAGCAGAACTACCAGACACAGCACCAAGTGTTCTCAATTAAGCAACAATGTAACACTTGCTCGAACAACTCGATTAGCTTGTTGCCTGGAGACAAAAACAAACTCTTTCAGCTAATCAGTTTAAATTTTACCTTCAAAAAAATCAAACTCTAATCCAGTTTGAATTAAGTATATTGACAATCTTAAAAGCCAATTACACAATCTGATGCTTTGGGTCTATAAGTCCGGGGAAAATTGAACAGTTGAGATGAGAGCTGACAAGCCCAGCATGTAAACAGACTGGCTGAAAACAGCTCGCTTAAAAGTACCTTCTCGGTCAGTAAACTGTAATGCAGAAATTCATAAGAAGAAAAGATGACATCACAGGTTCTAGAAAGAGACCGTGCAAGATAGCAGTCGATGACACATCCCTCCCAGTTCATCTCAATGCCTCTGTGTTCGCTTTGAGCAGAATTTCGGCGGAGAGGTAACATCTATTCTGACAAGTCCTGGCGAATCTATCCCAGCAGTCACTGTGTCAGAGGTCAGATCAGTTTTCCTCCTTGTGAATCCAAGGAAAGTGATGGGACCAGATCGAGTACAGGCTGTGCACTCGTGGCATGCGCAGAACAACTGACAGAGGTCTTCTCGAACATCTTCAGCCTCTTCTTGCAGCAGGCCACTGCCTCTGCCTGTTTCAAGAGATCCAATATCATCTCTGTGCCTAAGAAGGCTCATGCAGCATGTCTCAATGACTCTCGCCTAGTGGCCCTAACCTCTGTGGTAATGAAGTGCTTTGAAAGACTGGTCATAGCATTAATCAACTCCAGCCTCCCCACTATTGACCCACTCCAAATTGTCTGTTGGACCAACAGATCCATGTCCGATGCCAAAGTATTTGCCCTTCACTCCTCCCTAGAACATCTTGATACCAAGAACAGCTACGTAAAAATCCTAGAATTGACTACAGTTTACCCTTCAACACCGTTAGTCCCTCGAGATTGGTTACTAAACTTAGTGATCTCGGTCTAAGCCCCACTCTCTGCAACTGGATCCTCAGTTTCCTGACCTACAGGGCACAATTAGTGAAGACTGGGGACAATATTTCATCGTCACTAACACAACACTGGTGCCCCCCCCCCAAGGGATGCGCACTCAACCCCCTACTATACTCACTGTATACCCATGACTGTTGCCAAATACCAGACTAATGCCATTTACAAGTTTGCTGATGACACTACCATAGTCGGTCAGATCTCAGATGGCCACGAAACAGACTACAGATGGGAGCTGGCAGACCTGGAAAATGGTGCACTGAGAACAACCAGCTCTCAATGCCGGCAAATCTAATGAATACATTATTGACTTTCGGTGGGCTGTTACTCGTGCCCCCCGACACATTAATAACAAAGAGATGGAGCGAGTGGAGAATGTCAAGGTCCTGCGAGTGGTCATCCACAACAAGCTTTCTTGGACTCTTCATGTGGATGCACTGGTTACACAGGCCCAACAACGTCTCTTCTTCCTCAGGCAGCTGAGGAAATTTGGCATGACAGCGAATACCCTTGCCAACTTTTATGGGTGTGCCATCGAGAGCATTCTGTCTGGATGTATCACTACCTGTACCATTCAAGATTGGAGATGGTTACAGAGAGTAGTGAACTCAGCTCAGACAATCACAAAAGCCTCCCATCTTTAGAATCCATCTACCAGGCCCACTGTCAGGGAAAGGCTGCCAACATTCTTTAAGATCCAACCCACCCTGGCAATGTTTTTCTACAACCTCTACCATCAGGGAGAAGGTATAGAAGCCTGAACACATTTCGAAACAGTTTCTACCCTACTGAATGTATTAACTCTTAATATTCGCCTGAACCTGTGTTTTTGTTGTTGCTGCTGTTTACCTATTATTTACTTATCTATGCTACATAACTCTGTGATCTGCCTGTGTTGCTCACAAGCCAAAGCTATTCACTGTGCCTCGGTACACATGACAATAAATTCAATTCAATTCAGAAGACACAGGAAGATCCAACTAGAACAAAGAAAGCTGCCTGGTTCTGAGATAAGAAGTGTGGTTTTTTAAAATCTTAACTGGGAGTTTTACCAGATTGTATTATAGAAGGAAAGGTAAAGGTTAGGTTAGAGGAAGAAATTGTAAATAGTGGTTAGTTAATTATTCTGTTATACTTTAAGAAATAAAGTTGTTAATTTTTAATTTAAATAGTTTTTGGCCACTCTAATAGTTACAGATTACTACACAGGATAAATCTTTTGTGTTGCTGATTTTAAATTTAGCTGGAGGGTTTATCCTGTGTCGTAACACTTTGCCTATGGGGCTGGTGGCAACAAGAATGCCAGTAACCATTTCCAGTGATAACAATCCTCAACCTATCTAATAATAGATTTTAAATGGAGCCACTTGAGTAGCTATCGTTTTAGGTGACTGAAAGCTTGATCTCTCCGTTTTTAAGAAGGAGAAAGACGGTGAGATTTAGGATGAGATCCCAGAGCTTGGGACCAGCACAGGTGATGACACTAAATTAAGGAGTAATTAAAAGGTGGAATGTGCAAGAGATCAGAACTGATTGATTGCAGAAGGTTTGAGAACTAGAGGAGGTCAGGGATTGGGAGAGGTGAGGATACGGCGAGATTCTAAATGAGTGACAAATATTTGAAAATAGAGGCATTGTCCAACCGAATGTCAGTACTGATCAGTGAGCATAGGGATGATATCAACAGGATTTGGTGGAATTAGGACAAGCACAACATTGAATGTTATCAGCATAAACATGTAAGCTAACAAAGGCCTAAAAGTTGTGATCAAATGTGTAGAATTAGTGTTCACCATTATCATTCAAAAATGCTGCCCACAGAAAGACAGCATTCTCCGTGGCATGGATCTTATTTTTCTGACATAATTTTGTATCAACACCAACAAAATCAAATTAAAGTGAGTTGTGAGGAAAGTGTTAAGAGGGTGGTTGGAATCCAGAATGTGCTACCTGGAAGGATATTGAGACAAGAAACCTTATAACCTTTAAAAACAAAAGTACGTGGATGAACACTTGGAACATCATTCAAGACTATGGGTCACTTGCTGGAAAGTGAAACTTGTGTAGATCCAAAGTAGCTTTGTCAGTGCAAATTTGATGAGTCACAGGGGCTCCTCTATGATTCTATGAGACTTGGAAATCATTGCTTTCAACTGGACTTGGATGACCTTCTACATAAATCAGAGACTTAACACTTAGGTACAGCAAGCAATTAGGAAGGCAAATGTTACATTGGTATTACTACAAAGGGATTGGAATATAAGTATAAGGATGCATATCATTGATGAAGCTACACCAGATGTACTGTATACAGAGTTTTAGTTTCCTTAACCAAGTAAAAGTGTACTTAGAGGAAATGCATCAGTTTTGCTGGACTGGTTTCTGATCTGGATAAATAATACAATGAATAGAGATTGAGTAAATTAGATCTATAGTCCTTTGAGAAAAAGAATCTAACTGAAACATGTAAAATTCTAAAGGGATTTAACGTGGTAGATGTTATGAAAATGTTTTCCTGACTGAGTAATCTAGAACTCCTGATTTCTATATCTGAATGAGTTAGCCATTTAGGGTTGAGATAGGAAATTTCTCACTTGAAGTGATGGTGAATCCTTGGAATTCTGTATCCAGAGAGCTTTGGGGGCTTAGTCATTAAGTATATTCAAGGTGGAGAAAGTGAGGACTGCAGATGCTGGAGATCAGAGTTACAATCAATTAGGAGAAAGTGAGGACTATACACAACTAGGAGAAAGTGAGGAGCATATTCAAGATGGTTACTAGATTTTGGGTACTAGGGAAATTAAAGGACAAGGAAATAGTGAGGGCATGTCAAACTGGGGAAGAGGATCAGCAAAGATTTTGTTGAATGGCACAGCCATTGCATTGGGCCAATGCCCAATTCCAACTCCTGAGGGAGAAACCTAACATTCCCCATGAATGCAAAATTACACACAACATATAAAATTTTGCAAGGCCAGAATGGTTATGAATTTTAGGCTGTTCCACCTGATTCAACAAGGCCTGCCTCTTTCAAGGGTCTTTAGAGCAAATGGCAAACAAAAATAAATGCAAGTTCACCAATTCAATTGATTCTGAAAATTTTCCATCTATCAGGCCCTTCCTATGGAGGAGTGGGGAATGCAATTTGTGGATTTATGTTGATGAAATGTTGTTGCTCACAATGCCTTGTGGATGCCAGATTTTGAGCTAATACGTCTGGTCTGAGTTTATTCTATTTAACATGGTAGTAATGCCATCTAACAAATTGGAACATTTCCCTCGTGAGACGATGGAACTTCACTTCCACAAGGTCACTCATACCATTACTGCCATAGAAAGAAGCATCTGAAGGATGACTCATGGAAATATAAGAAAGGTGGATATGAATTTGGCAGATGACAATATATTCAAGACCTTTGGAGAGGAAAGGGAATATAGAAATGGGGTGGTAGTTCACAAAAGCACAGAGGTAAATGGCTGTATTATTTCTGAAGTGGGTTGGTGACTATTGATTTGTGTCACATCAGAGAAACTGATAAGTGTGAATGAGCAGATTAGTAGGTATAGAAATGTAACGGTGAATAGAAGGCGAGGTATTTAGCCTGCTGATAGTCAGAAAGGTAAAGCATAGACTTATGCATTAACTTATTTCTATGTCCAGAAAATCATAAGAATGTTGTCAGGATTTTTTAGTTGCTGCTTGTGGTGAGCCAAATCTCGCATGGGGACGTAGAAAATCAACTCTGTGGTTACTTTCCTTCTTAACCATAAGATGTTGGTAAAGTTAACTTACAGACTTGTGCCAGCGCATTATTTTGTTTTCAGCTCTTACACTGCATTAAATTAAGAACTAATATTTCTAAAAAAAACTAATGGTATAAATTATGAATAATAATTACATATATCTCCTTTCTACCTTACTGCCTTAAAAAATTATCTGAAACAAACTTTTCATTATTATTTCTAGAATCACAACATTCATTTCAGACTTGGAAAAGAATTGTGTTTTATTATCTAAAACCTGGGTTCAGTCATGTTTTATCCTTAAATTGATCTACCAATTTAAAAGGTATGTTGCATCAATATTAAAATTTAATCTATGACAAACAAAAAAAATATAAAAATGGCAAAAGTTCTTAGTACTCCACAGAAGAATCTACGAAAAGTCACCAATGATAACAATGAAGCTTTTTCTACTGTTTGTCACTTATAACAAGATTGATATTGAAGTGCATTCCATCTACTATGTAATAGTTCTAATAAAGCTATTCTAACTTTGTGCTCCTGGTTAGCAGTTTTTTTAGATTAGATTAGATTACTTACAGTGTGGAAACAGGTCCTTCGGCCCAACAAGTCCACACCGACCCGCCGAAGCGCAACCCACCCATACCCCTACATTTACCCCTTACCTAACACTATGGGCAATTTAGCATGGCCAATTCACCTGACCCGCACATCTTTGGACTGTGGGAGGAAACCGGGGCACCCGGAGGAAACCCACGCAGACACGGGGAGAACGTGCAAACTCCACACAGTCAGTCGCCTGAGTCGAGAATTGAACCCGGGTCTCAGGCGCTGTGAGGCAGCAGTGCTAACCACTGTGCCACCGTGCCGCCCACGGTTTGGGAAAATTGCGATTTTTTTTAAATTTAAAGCATTGATTACAAAGGTTTTGTTTTATTTACTCTTGAGTTGTGAGCATCACTGGCATGGTCAGCATTTATTGCCCATCCTTGATTGCCCTTTAAAAGTGCAGAAGTGAAACCGACCTTTGAACAGCGTCTGTCCGTATGGTGTAGCTACATCTGCAGGACTGTTCTGAAGGGATTGGCCCAGCAACAGTGCAGGAATGGCAATTTAGTTCCAAGTCAACTTAGTTTACAGCTTAAAGGGGGACCCTTGGATGTTCCCAAGTATTTGCAGCCCTTGAATTTCTTGTAGTGGTCACAAAGGTGTTGACATAAAAACCTTGGTGAGATGCTGCAGGGTAGATGCTGCTGTGCATTGGTGATGGAAATAGGGCATGTTTAAAATGCTAAATTGAGTGCCAAGCTAGTGTTGGTTTATCTTGGATATAAAATGTTTCTTGAATGGTGTTGGAATTATTATTCATCCTAACAAGTGGAGAGCATTTCATCAAATATACTGTTTCACATCTGATTTGTGCTTTACAGATGATGAACAGACATTGGGAAGTTGGGAGGTGAGTTAGCTGCCACAAAACTCACAGACTCTGGTCTGCCTTTGTAGTTCCAGCATTTATATGACTGGTTTACTGAAGTTTTTAGATAGTGCTAATCTCGTGGATGTTGATGGTGGGTGATTCAAAAATGGTATGTCATTAAACGTCAAGGTGAAGTAATTGAAGTCTCTCTTTGGAGACAGTCATTGCCTGGCATTTATGTAACACTGATGTTAGTTACCAACTATCAGCCTATGCCTCAATGTTATCTAGGTCTTCATTTTCAATTATCATATCCAAGATTGTACTGTCAGTTGTGAAAGACTCTTGAACGTTGCAATGGTGGGACAGTAGAACTTTTCTGTAGAAATTGTTAATCATATTGTGAATTTTATTTTTTTTAAATAATGACTACTTTTTAATAGCAATTATCAACGCCATTAGAGGAGAAGTCATGAACTGGTATCAGAGACTAGGATTATGACATAGTGCCTAGGAAGATGCATTGGGGTCAAATAGAATGAGAATGAAATACAAAATTTAGCAAACTGAGGAACAGAGAGGAATAAATAGGATCATAAAAACCATTATTCTTGATCTTGTCACATAATATCACATATGTTTCTGAAAATATTGTAGAATTATTTTGCCACCACACTCTTCCTGGCAATCAACTTTATGGAGTCATAGAGATGTACAGCATGGAAATAGATCCTTTTGTCCAATTCATCCATGTTGACCAGATATCCAAAATTAACATAATGATCACCATGTCAAGAAATATTTGGATATCAACTTAAATATTTCTTTCATCAATTTAAAACTCTGCTTCCCTGTCTTTCTATTATAATTCAAATTAGTATTGCAGATTCCAGCACCTTAATTTTCTTAAGTGTAACAAACTCACATCTCCAGTATCTCCTTGGGAGACTAAAACGGTCACGTTTTATATTCTGTTTGATTATACTCACTTATTATTCATTATGTCATATGCTTCAGCTGCAGCTGTCAGGCCATCATCAGTGACTCCTCCAACAACCCAGATTTTGTTTTGATGCACAGTAGCTCCAAACATGGCACGTGCTGTCTTCATGGCTCGCAGTTCCCTCCACTCAGATTTTTTAGGATTGTAGACAAACAATTTGTTGATGCACTTACTGTGATTAAATTAAAAGTGATTAAATAAATCAGTTATACCAGTCTAGAACTAATCCATAATGTAGGAAAGGTGCAAAATACTTACGCATCATCAGTTTTCCCACCAATAACATAGATTAATCCATTATGTGAAATCACAGAGTGGCCATAAATCTTAAATGGGAATGCTTTGGATTCATTCCATTTTAAGTTGCTGAAAAATGCAATAAAATGATTATTTATTGTAATCCATTGCTCATCAGGTAATGTTTATGTGTTTTAAAAATGACGTTTTTGTTCATGAATATGCTTAAAATTGCAGAAAGTCATTGCCTCAAATAACAGTGCAAAGATAAATTATCTTAAAAAATTGAAAAACAGTGTAAACAAGCCATTTCATGCTGCCATAATAGAATGACTATACAAGTGTCATTTATCACTGATGGATGTTGCTGTCAATTGAAAAGACATTCTACATATCATACAATTGAGCAATGTTGTGTATAAATAAAATCAGAAAGTGTTGAAAATGTTCAGCAGGTCTGTGAGGAGAAAGCATTCATACACTTGTCCTGAAAATGAAAACTTGGAGCAATTTGTATCTGGCTTTCCCAATATTCGCACTGAAATTAAATCATGTCAAGTTTTTCAACACCAAATTTATTGAAACCTTGCCTAAACTCAAAGTTCATGTACTTAGCCCTTTCTTGATGTGCAATAGTCTAATAAACAATGAACATTGGACATAGGGAAGCTAAGCGTCTTGTTCAAAAACTGAATAACCGAGTGGATGATATTGCGTTGTCATTATCTGAAGAACTTTCCAATTGTGAATAGAATCATAGACTCATAGAATCCATATCTAATCATGCCTTCTGAATGTCACAAAACATACCAGTTACAATACTTACATTTTCGTAGTCAATTCCCAGAACTAACCCAACCAATACGATTGTAGGTCTGACTACTTAGATGAACTAATGGAGGGTAAAATAATCCTGTTATGGATGGGACCTATAATCTCAATGACAGACGTCCCTTGTATTCTGACTCAGTTTGATATACTCATTGCTAATATTAACTTATAAATGTAATGACACTGAATACCATACTGTACAATATTTTCTATTATTAGTTTTGAAGCATTGTATTAGAAGTTGCTACAAAATAATTCTAACATAACATTTTGTTAACATGTAGATAATCTGAATTCACTTACTTCATGTCATAGCAAAATACTGAATCCAGTGATTGCTCGTTTGGAAGATCCTTGCCACCAATCACATAAAGAAAGTTTTCTGTTTCTCCCAGTCCGAAGAGGCATCTGGCTGAAGGCAGCGGTGGGAGGCCGTTCCATTCACTAGCGATACTATCAAACTAAAGTGTCGGGAAAGTCCGTTTAGTTATGATTTATTTTCTATAGATTTAATTTATATACAAACGTATTCCAAAATCCGATGAGATTTGATAGGAATTTGAGCTGGAGCACACTAAATTCACAAAATGATCATACTTTGCAAATATCTATTTCCAATCAGAAGGGAAGAGAATACATTGAAATGGAACTAGTTGCTTATATATATTTTTTAAAAACTTGGAATGATTTTGAAAATACGTGAAATAAATTAACAATTACAATCAAGTTTCCTGAAACAAAGCTAAAGATATCTGATTTCACAATTCGGTAGGTTTAGGAATACCTACCTGATAGAAATAGCAGTGGTAGGGTTGTTCTTTAACTTCTTCATCCAAGTATAGCCCACCGACAACAAAAATTTGGTTTCGCTTTGTAACCAAACTAACGTGGTTTTTGGGGATCTGATCACCTACTGCAGCCAGAAAGCATTGATTTAGTTTTGGATCATATGCCACCGCCACGGTGTCATTAATGAACATGACCATCTCCTTGACGAACATGCCATGTCTGGGAATGTCATTCAGAAAACCTGGGAGCAGATCTTCGTCGCCTACATCACCGTTAACCAGATCTTCACCACCTTCTGCTTTGTTTGCGTTCTTGTCAGCGCCTTTCTCAGGCTTGGGAAGTTTTCCTCCAAAAGCATCTTTAATCACCTGAACCTTCTTCAGTATATCTGGATTAGCCTTAATAATGTCATTTTTTTCGACCTGGTCTTTGACATATTTCTCAGTCATGAGGCGAAAACGGATGCAGTCAAAGATTTCTCCGAAACTTTTAGCCCTGGTCTCTTTGTCCTTCCGGACCCATCTTACTACAGCTTCAAATACCGTCTCTTCCTTTTCTACATTTAAAGCGTCATTCGCAATGATGCTGATAAGCTCATGCGGAGCAAGCTGCAGAAAGTCTTCATCATTACAGATTTGTTCAAAACGAGCGGACGCATATTCACGGGCAGCAATAGCAAGCCGAGGACAGTCCAGAAGGAGTCCTAGCCTGAATATGGCCAAACAGTTGCTAACGGATAACTTTTCCTGAAGGTAGGTGACACAGAGTGTGAAAACGGAGGGGATCTGAAAGCGACTGGAGGCAGCAAAAACATTTTGCACGTTCTCATCGGTCAGTACTATCTCAGAGGAGTACAGATACTTCAGGATCATATCCACGACACTTTCATCAACATCTTCCAAAACCACCTCACGTTTCTTCTCCTCGCTTACATCTGAAAAGAAATACTCACGGAAGTAAGGGCTGCAAGCTGCCAGGATTAGTCGGTGGCAAGGAAATAATTTATTTCCCACCTTCAGGGAACAATCCACAAACTTGTTTTCATCCAGCAAATTTTTCAGTCCATCCTGAAGTAGAGTGGTTTGATAAAGCCGAGATTCTTCCCTTGAATCTTTCCGAGGGTCCATGGTGAGGAAATTGTGAAGGCGAAGAGAGCAGGTCGCGTTTGCTGTACTCGGGTCTGCAGTGGCTTGGTGCACTTGAAGGGTTTGTAATGTAACTCCACAGGCTAAATATAGAGAGAGACACCCTACACATTGGAATTCAGGTTAACCAATGTGCGGCTTGGGTCACATTTTGGCAGCTGCTGCAGACGGAAAGAAACAACTGTGATCGGTTTAGGAGTTTAACAGGATAGGCAATCGCCATCGGGAGCGATTACTAAGAGAATTAAATTTAGTTATTTTTATCATATTGAGACAGCGTCATGCTAGTGCCTCACACATATGAATATCACACATTACGGAATAGACCTTTCCACTAAATTCTCAAAGGGATTCTTCAAATCACAACTCACACCCATTCCGCTCCCGCCGTTTAATCACAAATGTTCTTTGGATTCTGATTCTGTTTTAAAGAATTCCAATGATCGTTTTGAAAATTTGCAAAATAAATTTAATGTTACGGTTAAATTATGACTCCTGCATTACAATCAGTACAACGGTATACAACTATCATTATTTGCCTATGTAAGGGGTATGATTTTGTTTTTATTGCGGATAGAATATATTTCTTGGTCAAATATACTTACATTTCTCAAATATTTCTCAAACAAAAGTTAAATGACGAATTTACATGCAATGGAAACAAAATAATTTGCCAACAGCCTATTTTGGAACTGAGACTCACCTTGGAAATATTTTAAACTTTTACAAATCCCAAGCCACCTAGGATACATAGTATAGCTTGAAAACTGTGCATATGGTTACTCTATTTTTCCTCAAGTAACTTTCACACTGGAGACTTTTACAAACAAGGTCAACTGCTGAACAGGTGGTCATCACTTTGGCTCATGTCCATTTTTAGATTTAGCATTTGATCAACTATAAACTGAACATTTGTCTCAACGTGACTCATTTCCCAGCGAACCACATATTTTAGCATCCTTAAAATTTAGCAACCGTATAATAGAACTGTTATGAGAGTAGATATTTTATAATTTAATAGTCAAGGGTATAGTTAGAATATTGTTAATGATGGAAATGAATAATCTATTTAGTATGATTAACTCAGTAGTTCAAAAATGGATTATATCGTCTTTGAATCTTCTCTATTATTGCAAAATACTGCAGATGCTGGAGAAACTCTGCAGGTCTGGAACTATCTGTGGAAAGAAGATCATACTTAACCTTTTGGGTCCGATGACTTCTTCCGAACCGAGTTCGGAATTAGCCTCGAAACTCTCTTCCTCAGATGCTGCCAGACCTTTTGAATTTCTCCAGCACTTTCCGCTTTGGTTTAGATTTTTATTGGTCTGTATGCTGTACTGAATAATGCGCTTCAAAGTTTCATTTTTAAAAATCCATTATTGATCCCCCTTCCGCCAATGGTTCAGTCTCATCTCTTTTTTTCTCTTGACTCCCACAACTCAGCTTGATGTATCAGATCATGTCGGAGAAAGTGAGGACTGCAGATGCTGGAGTACCAGAGTTGACAAATGTGGTGCTGGAAAAACACAGCAGGCCAGGCAGCATCCGAGGAGCAGGAGAATCGACGTTTTCGGGATTCCTGAAGAAGGGCTTCTGCCCGAAACGTCGATTCTCCTGCTCCTCGGATGCTCCTGCTGTGTTTTTCCAGCGCCACATTTTTCAACTCTGAATTTAGAGACCATACCTGCACAGGAAGTAACTCATGGAGGCAGATTGATACTTACACATATAAGGTATAACCTAAAAACTTAATTTTTATGTTGAATTTTTGCTTCTCACAGAGGGTATATCAATGCTGAGGAAAATAATGTATTTCCAACTTTTCACATCAATGGCACCATTCCATATCCCTAGGTCAAGATTAACATGGGAAGCTTCATATTGAACATCTCTCTGTTCCATTCCAGTTCTATGCCAGGAAAAGCATTTTGACTGTGATATTTTGCGATAATTTCCACACCAGTCACTCTAATTGTCTCAGTACATTCCCATTTGAAAATCTTTCAGGATTCAAATGATATTATCACTCGACTATTAATCCAGAAGCTTCATTAGTGTTCTGGAGACCCAGGTTCAAATCCTCTCGTGGCAGCTGGTGAAATTTGAATTTTAAAAATGTGGAATTAAGAATTCTACTGATGACTATGAAAGCATTGCTGATTGTCATGAAAAAATAAACCCATCTGACTCACTAATGGCCTTCAAGAATGAAAATCTACCATCCTGAATGGGCCCCAGCTATGCCTGCCTCTTTGTCAGCCACATCAAACAATCTCTCTTCAGCACCTACACAGACACTGTACCCCAACTCTTCCACCATTACATCGATGACTGCATCGGTGCAGTGTCCTGCACCTAGGTTGAACTGGAGCAGTTAATCAACTTTGCAATACGGTTGACTTTTCCATCCCACCCTCAAATTAACTTGGTTCATATTGGACTTCTCCCTCCCCTTTCTCAACCTCACCATTTCCATCTCTGGTGACAGTCTCCAGATGGACATACAAACCTATAGACTCCCATAATTACCTGGACTACACCTCCCGTCCAGCATCCTGCAAGAACTTTATCCCATTTTCCCAATTCCTCCACCTCCGCAGCATCTGCTCAGATGAGGAGACATTCCACTCACAAGCATACCACGTATCCACCTGTTTTGAACAACACGCTTTTCTTCCATCAGTCATCCAGACAGCCCTCCGCTGCAACATCTCTATTCCCTGTTCCACTACTCTAACCCCCCACACAATAAGAACACAGTGCCCTTGTCCTCACCTACCACCCACTAGTCTTCACATTCAACACATCATCTTCAAACACTTCCGTCAACTCCAAATAGACCCCACCACCAAGACCATCTTCCCCTCTCCACACCTCTCTGCCTTCTGCAAGGACCATTCTCTCCTACGGTCCATGGTTCACACCATCCCCGCCACCGAACTCCCAGGTACCTTCTCCTGCAACCAGAAAAAAAGATGTAAAACCTGCCAGTACACCACACCCAAACAGTTCTTCCAGGTGAGACAGAGGTTCACCTGCCTCTCTTCCAACCTAATTTATTGCATCAGGTGCTCCCGATATATTGCCTTCTCTACACCAGGAAGACTGAATGTAAACTTAGGGAACAGCTCATCGAGCATTGCAGCCGGGTCCGCAGGATCCACCAGATCTCCCAGTAACCGCCCATTTCAATTCCCCCAATCACTCCCTTTCCAACATGACCATCCTTGGCCTCCTCCATTGCCAAAACAAACCAAGGTGCCTATTGGAGAAAAAACACCTTATCTTCTGCATGGATAGACTACAGCCCAGAGGACTCAACATTGAATTCTCCAATTTCAAAATATCTCTTTCACCCCTCACTGTCACTGCTCCCTGCCACCAACCAGGTCGTACCCTCTACCTGTCTTCACCACGCTGCTCCCGCCACCCCCTTTACTCCTGAGGGCTACATCTGAAAAGTTGACTTCTACACCTCCTGATGCTGCCTGGTTTGCTGTGTTCTTTCAGCTGCCTGCTTATCTACTTTGGATTCCAGTATCTGCAGTTTTCTTTTGTCTCTAATCCTCACCTGGCCTGACCTACATGCAATTCCAGACCCACAACAATGCAGTTGACTCTGAACTACCCTTTAAAATGACCGATCATGCCACTCATTTCAAGGGGCATGCATTAAATGCTGGCCTGCTCACACTGCATGAGTGAATTTTAAAAATTGCTTTTCCTGCACCATTTAATCTCAAAGGCTACATGAAAAACATATTAATATCAAATCATGAGGTCTGAAGTTTGTTTTTAAAAACGGGAAAAGGTCGGCTCGGTTATCTACTAATTCCATGCAATCATGGGCTTTGATGTGCATGTTTTAAGAATGCAATTTATTGCCATATTGCTAAAATTGGAAAAAAAATCCTGGTCCCATATTACTGTAACAGTGCATAGCTTGCATGAACCTTCAGGTAGTGTTCTGTCTTTTCAAAGGAGAATTCTGCCAAAATATATTTGAGATAATGACACATTCTATTTACACAAAGAACCATTTTTAGCAACAACGACACACCAATAGATGCAATATTGCAGCAGATATGTTAACAGTAGTTATGAACTTAGCATTCTCAAAAAAGCGTAGTTACACCTCATCCAATGATGTTTAATATTTCCAAGACTTGATTGTGTGGAAGTTCTCTTCAATTCACTGATTGCTTAGGTTTTGCACTCGAAGGGGAGAGGGGTGAGGGTATTGTGGGAAACAACACACACTCTAGAAGAACACAGAGCCGCTTCTGAATTTCTGTATTATTCTGTGCATGTTCAGGCTCCCACAGATGCTGCAAGATTTTCTGGAGTAATGATGGCAAATGTTCACAGTTTAAACAAGACTACCGTTACAAAATTTAAGCAATAAAAGGACTGAGTAGCACATGAAGTGTCTCTTGATAGAGGTTACTAGACCACCATGTAGTAACAGAGTGAAATGTCATTATATCTCTGCATGTTTTAAACTCAAATTCATTTGTTAATGTTCAGAATACAAATCTATAATTCAAATAGACTTTTCTTTAAAAAGGCCTTGTGTTGATCTGTGCAATTATTGCCTGAATCAGATAGGGATTTCTTTCAATTACTACTTCATTCCCACTAAAACGTTTGGGCAGAGGAATATTGTGTTAACCACGGTTCTTTCTCATTAGCAAAAATTTAAAACTGCAGGCACTGTAGTGTTGGCCTTAAAAAAAATGGTTAAGGGTTAATTGCACACATGTAGGGTTCTGGTTTGCAATCAGTAATTTGCTGATTTTTAGGTGGCTTGAATCACCCCCAGATCCCTGGTTCTAACACTACACTTATTTAGGGAATGTGAAATGAAGGCAGCAGTGGACAGGTGTTTCAGGGCAAAAGAATCTATGTGTTTATTTAAATACAAAAAGCTAAATTTATTACAAGAAATCAAAAGCAAATACAATATACAGTGAAATTAACACAACTATACAGAAGATAGTAATTAAATATACTATCAAATTAAACAGACTTTAAAATGCTACTAGAAGCTAAACTGTAGTTTTAATCACACTTCAATCAGAATTCCTAACTCTGGGGTTACTGTACTGTCTCCACCCACCTTACTCTCCCAGCTAACTCGGTTGGAAACTTTGGCGTCTTAGGAATTTAAGCTCACCATCAGGGAGAACACTTGATTTTGAAGTACAGCTAACTGTTCCTGCTTGCTGTACCTGGTGCCTCAATGAAAACTTCAGACGGTGTAGGCCTTCAGCCTGGGTTGAGTCTGCTGAGGTAGGGCACAAATTGGATTTATTAGGTGAGTACAAAACAACCTCGGTTACTTGAACATCAATTATCCGAATTTCGGATTATCTGAACAAGATCTCAGGGTCCCATAAAAATTTTACTAAATTTAAATAAAAGCACAGCGAGAGCAGGAACAGGATCGGAACTGGACCCTGTTCCTGCTGTTGTCACTGCCACGGGAACCGTGTTCCTGCTATTGCCGCTGCCACAAGGACCCTCTTCCTGCTATTGCCGCAGCCACAGGGACCCTCTTCCTGTTATTCCGCAGCCACAGGGACCCTGTCCCTGTTATTGCCGCAGCCACAGGGACCCTGTCCCTGTTATTGCCGCAGCCACAGGGACCCTGTCCCTGTTATTGCCGCAGCCACAGGGACCCTGTCCCTGTTATTGCGGCAGCCACAGGGACCCTGTCCCTGTTATTGCCGCAGCCACAGGGACCCTGTCCCTGTTATTGCCGCAGCCACAGGGACCCTGTCCCTGTTATTGCCGCAGCCACAGGGACCCTGTCCCTGTTATTGCCGCAGCCACAGGGACCCTGTCCCTGTTATTGCCGCAGCCACAGGGACCCTGTCCCTGTTATTGCCGCAGCCACAGGGACCCTGTCCCTGTTATTGCCGCAGCCACAGGGACCCTGTCCCTGTTATTGCCGCAGCCACAGGGACCCTGTCCCTGTTATTGCCGCAGCCACAGGGACCCTGTCCCTGTTATTGCCGCAGCCACAGGGACCCTGTCCCTGTTATTGCCGCAGCCACAGGGACCCTGTCCCTGTTATTGCCGCAGCCACAGGGACCCTGTCCCTGTTATTGCCGCAGCCACAGGGACCCTGTCCCTGTTATTGCCGCAGCCACAGGGACCCTGTCCCTGTTATTGCCGCAGCCACAGGGACCCTGTCCCTGTTATTGCCGCAGCCACAGGGACCCTGTCCCTGTTATTGCCGCAGCCACAGGGACCCTGTCCCTGTTATTGCCGCAGCCACAGGGACCCTGTCCCTGTTATTGCCGCAGCCACAGGGACCCTGTCCCTGTTATTGCCGCAGCCACAAGGACCCTCTTCCTGCTATTGCCGCTGCCACAGGGACCCTCTTCCTGTTATTGCCGCAGCCACGGGAACCCTGTTCCTGCTATTACTGCAGCCACGGGAGCCCTGTTCCTGATACTGCCACTGCCACAAGGACCCTCTTCCTGCTATTGCCACTGTTACAGGAACCCTGATCAGTTATGTGAACAAATCAGTTATCTGAGAAAAATACTCCTCGCCAATCTCGTTCAGATAATTGAGGGTCTTCTTACTTTTTGTTGGGTTTTGCGAGTCTGTTTTCACCTCAGGAAATATCTAAGGCCTTATGGTCTTGGTCGCGTTGGTGGTTTTCGGAGGTTGTCAGTTCTCAGGTCCGCTGAGTGTGGTCAGTCATCGCTGATTACCCTGGCTCAGAACAGGCCTTTGTCGGTGGGTTTTGGATTGCCTTGGGATATCTCTTCTTGAGATAGCTGTGTTGATAGTTCTCCATAATATCATAATACACAGGAGCAGAAATTAGGCCATTCAGCCCATCAAGTCTGCTCCACCATTCAATCATGGCTGATAAGTTTCTTAACTCTATTCTCCTGCTTTCTGCGCATAACCCGTGATTCCCTTGACAAGCAAGAACTTACCTATCGCTTAAATACATTCAATAACCTGTCCTCCACAGCTTTCTGTGGCAATGAATTTACTACTCTCTGGCTGAACAAGTTTGTTCTTATCTCTGGAGCATCGGAGGCTGAAGGGTGACCTTATAGACGTTTACAAAATTATGAGGGGCATGGATAGGATAAATAGACAAAGTCTTTGACCTGGGATCGGGGAGTCCAGAACTAGAGGGCATAGGTTTAGGGTGAGAGGGGAAAGATATAAAAGAGACCTAAGGGGCAACATTTTCATGCAGAGGGTGGTACGTGTATGGAATGAGCTGCTAGAGGATATGATGGAGGCTGGTACAATTACAACATTTAAGAGGCATTTGAATGGGTATATGAATAGGAAGGGTTTGGACGGTTGTGGGTCTGGTGCTGGCAGGTTGGACTAGATTGGGTTGGGATATCTGGTCAGCATGACAGGTTGGACTGAAGGGTCTGTTTCCATGCTGTACATGTCTGTGGCTATGACTCTGATCTAAAAGGTCATCCTTTCACTCCGAGGCTGACCCCTCAACTCATAGTCTCTCCTACCAATGGTAACATTTTCCCAACATCGACTCTGTGAAAGCCATTCAGTATTCTGTAAGTTTCAGTTAGATACCCACTCCACCCACCCCCCACCCTTCTTAATTCCATTGGGTATAGACCCAGAGTCCTCAAATGTTCCTCATATGTTAAGCTTTTCATTCCTGGGACCATTCTCACGAACCTCCTCTGAACATACTCCAGGGCCAGTACATCTTTCCTGAGATATGGGGCCCAAAACTGCACACAGTACTCCAAATGTGGTCTGAGAGCCTTTTAAAGCCTCAGAAATACATCCCGACTTTTATATTCAAGTCCTCTCAAAATAAATGCCACACTGCATTTGCCTTCCTAATTACTGATTCAACATTTTCCTTGAGAGAATCCTGGACTAGAACTCCCAAGTCTCTTTGCACTTCAAACTTCTGCATTTTCTGCCCCTTTAGAAAACAGTCCATGCTTCTAATCTTCCTACCAAAGTGCATGGCTTTACACTTTCTCATATTGTACTCCATCTGCCACTGTTTTGCCTATTTTCCTAAGCTGTCTGAATCTTTCTGCAGCCTTCTCAGTATTACCTGTCCCTCTAGCTTTCTTTGTATAATCTGCAAACTTAGCCAGAATGCCCTCAGTTCCTTCGTCTAGATCCTTTATATATAGTGAAAAAAATTGTTTGGTTTTATTTTTCAACAGCAATGATTACTGGAAGTTGTATCTCATAGTCACTGTGTGATAACTTAAAACAACACAAAAGTAAACTTGAAGTTCAACCCATCACTTCCCAAAGTCCTTGAAGAGTGAAGCCGTCTTTCAATTTTTCAATTGCAATCCCCAGTTCCTCTGAATAAACTGGCTCACGGTCCTGTTGCTAAAAAAAATAATAAATTTAGTTTCACAAAATGTAACAAGAGCTATAGCGAAATATGTATTCAGAATATACAACTGGCTGATTAGAAGTTAGGTATACCTTATTAGTATCTGCGAAGTAAGCCTGGAAAAGAAAATCAAAAATAAATTCACACCAGAAAGGTTTATTATAATGAAATGAAAAATAATCTGCAATTATGATGTTTTATTCTGAAAAAAATGTGTTAAACAACAACTCTTGCTTTGATTTGCTCTGTACAGGTGCTGCAAGATCTGCTGAGTACCTCTATTTTAAGCCTTCTTGCAGGATGACACAGAATATTTTCACAAAGGAAAAGCAACGTAAAAAAACTCAATAGAATATTGCACATTTCAAATTAAAGTAAACCTATTTTAGATTTTTTGCTGAAATTGGTATTTCTGTACACGAGTGGCCGAACTACCTGTTACTTATATATTTAAAATACTGATTATGAAACAAATTCAGGCAATAAATTAGTAAAGATCACACATCTGTACGCACATGGAACATCCATTATTTTAAATGTGAAATGAAGGAAATCATTATGACAGATAATAAATATTTATTGTTTTGTCAGCCTGCATTGACTTGTTTGCAAAAGTGATTTTAATACAGATATCATATCACACTTTTTATGGGATTACAAACTGAAATACGCTTTACTGTAGCAAAAGAGATTTTTTAATCAATACTATCTAGTATAATCTCCATTTAATACTTGTCCTTTCAATGAAATAGATTCTTTTTCCAAAAATACAAATTTTAAATTGAATAAAATAACTTTTCACAAACTTTCTGGACTTTTTCACTTATCGATTGCATTCCTTTTTCAATTAACACTTACCACAAAAGCATCAGTCTGTTCTTCTGGTTCAATTTCAACATCATCTTGAACTTGCTCAACAGTCAGGTCCTCAAGTGGCTGAGGCTGTAACAAAACCGTTGATACAACACATTCAGATCCATGACTGCACCTGTACTACTTAGCCCTCGAGGAGCAAGTAGTACAGGTACAACCGAGCATTAATAAATCCAACAGAGCATTAATAAAATTAACAATGAGCAGTCACTATGGCAAACACAGCTATGCATTTTATATTATTGAGAGTTTACCAAGTATCAGATGAATTCATCTTAAACTATTTGTTATAATCTGTGCACGGAATGGTCAACAATATGAGACTTGGCATCTGTATTGCATGGTTCTAGTTTGTGCTCAGTAGTGTGCTGATTTTAGGTGTTTCGAATCACCCTTAGATCCCTAATTCTAGACAGTGGACTTACTAAGGGAATGTGAAATGTTGAAGGCAGTGGACAGGTGTAATAGGATAAAAGAATCTCTGTATTTAATTAAATACAAAAAAACAAGAAAGTAAAAGTAAATGCAACAAACAGTGAAATAACACTATGAATTATCCAGAGGACAGTCGTTAAATGCACATTAAACACAAATGTAACGCTGTTTGAATCCAAAACAATAATTTTAATCACAGAAACTTTAATCAGGCTTCCCAACACCGTTATCACCCATCTTCCCCTCCACACTACTTAGGTCAAAAACTTTGGGGTCTCAGGAGTTTAAGCTCACCACAGGGGGAAAGAGCAATTTTGAAGTACTGTTGATTGTTGAGGTTCTTGCTGATGGTTCTCTCGGTTTGGAACAGGCCCGTGACTGGAAGCTCTTGTTTGGATAGTGCTTGGTTGGCTTCCCAAACTCTCGGATGCCCTTTGTTGCAACACTGCCCTTGGTTTGGCTCCTTGCTTCAGCTTGTCTGTTCAGCCTCTGTGGTTTTATAAACTGCCTGTTGGGGCTGCAAGCCTGTGGGGAAGCGGTTTCTGCAGAAGCATGTTGTTGAAAAAAGCTCTTCGCCCAGGTACGATGAGGGCTAGCAGTTATACAGGATGTAGGGACAATTTATGCAGATGCTGGAATCTGTACTGAAAACAACAAATGCTGGTAGAATGCTGTGATCTCCAGCATTTGCTGTTTTCTAACAGTTATACAAACCATGTGGCCTGTTATCTCCTCTCAAATCTGTAATGCCATTGTGTTTCTGGTGTCCCCTTTGAGATCAATTGGCTTCTTGACGTGAGGTGGAAGTGCCGGTATTGGACTGGGTTGGATTTGGTCAAAAATCACATGACACCAAGCTACAGTCCATTGGGTTTATTTGAAAACACTAGCTTCCTGATAGTTAAGAGTATGTGTGATTGTATTTTGATTGACGTTGAATATCCAGTATCTCTGAGGCTCCATACTGTCTGCACTAGGTAACCCAAAGTTTCGGTCCAGTTGTTAGGTTTGGGTTGATTCCACTTTTAGAATGGAGGTATAAATTGGAATTCCAGGCAGAACAATAGTCCCAGACCAAAATCATTCTGGCTGTGTGTGAGTTTATTGCAGCCTGAGCTCAGGATTTTGCCCAGTGCTTTTAGATATTAGAAAAGTTCAGGGCGTTGTGCAGTATCTTAGATGAGAATTTTTGCTCAATCCTACAATACCTCTACTGCATATTGGGTGTCAGCTCCCTGCTTTACAATGAACTTAGATCCTACAAGAGGTCAGTTGCAGACCACAACATAATGCACTTGTGCTTACAGTCTGAACACTTAATTAGTGTTCTACTAATTTACATGTTTTTATAAATTAGATTTGAGCCATAAAATGATTGATGTGCTGACAGAGTATTCCAAAAACTGAAGCATTTTTTAGAACAGACACTGGATGGCTGCTTCTCTGCTCAGCTGTCAGAAGCTGTTTTACAGATTTCCATTTAGATGTTTGGCATTTATTACCCTGTACCATATCACTGATGTGAGAAAAAGTGAAAAGGAAACCTATTGGAACTTAACTGTTAGTTTCTGAAATTGCAAAACAACTGTTCTGTGTGTCTATTTCTCCAGGAACTGGTTACTATGCCATGTTTTCAAAGAAACAATGGGTATCTTTCTGGGAGTTCCTAGAAATGGCCATGGGTTTGCAAACAGCTTTGCAATTAGCACCGTGATCATGAAATTCATCTCAATGCAACAGCTCAGTTAGATATTTCTTCTTAAAAATAATCACGACTTATTAAATCTAAATGATAACATTATAAAGTTATAATGGGAAAGTCGATGGCCTAGTGGTATTAACACTAGATTATTAATCCAGTGACCCAAGTAATGTTCTGGGGACTGAGGTTCGAATCCAGCCAGTCCAGATAGTGGAATTTGAATTCAATAAAAAGCCTGAATTAAGAGTCTGATGATGACCATGAATCCATTGTCGATTGTCAGGGAAACTCACTGCTGTCCTTAGGGAAAGGAAATCTGCCATTCTTACCTGGTCTGGCCTACATGTGACTCCAGACCGACAGCAGTGTGGTTGGAACTTAACTGCCTTCCAGGCAATTAGGGATGAGCAATAAATGTTGGCCTAGCCAGTAACACGCTCAATATAATAAAACATAAATTGTAATTAGTGAATAACAAATAATCACCTTTTCCTCCATTTCATATTGAACTCCAAAGATTGGGCAGGCAGAGTAAACTTTATGCAAGGAATTTATCTCCTTTACTGCTTCTTGAAGTTTTTCCACAGGATCAATTTTAAAACCAAGAACATATCCTCCACTCTAAATATAAAGGACATCACATTAACAATTCTGGTTTGCCTACATAACTATCAAAGCATAATTTCCTTGAAATCTATAGTCAAAAATAAAATTACATTCACATGGGTGGAATTGTATTAGCAGGACAGTATATATTGTAAAACTACAATGGGAAAATAAATGTTTTAAAAGGTTTACCTGCTGTGAACTTTCAATCACAAGTGCAAGCCCAAATTTTGAGTCCCTGATTTTTATTGATCGCTGGAATGAAAGAAAATCAACTTTATGTTATGTATACTTCAGAAGATAGAATCAAATAAGAACTCTGCACACTTTGAACATATAGACTAATATCCCATTGATTATCCAAACGAACAGTGTTATAAATAATATTTAAGATATGGAATACTCTGTAACTAATATAAAAAACAACACGTCTTGACATTTTTGTAGCATTGTCATAATTATTAGCTATTTCCATTGATATCAAGTTAAAAATGTATAAAATCATGAGGGGCATGGATAGAGTAAATCCCTGAAGTGAGGAATCCAAAACTAAAGAGCATAGGTTTAAGGTGAGAGGGGAAAGATTTAAAAGGAACCTAATGGGCAACTCTTTAATGCAGAGGGTGGTGCATGTATGGACTGTGCTGCTAGAGGAAGTGGTGGAGGCTGGTACAATTACAACATTTAAAAGGCATCTAGGTGGGTATATGAATAGGAAGGGTTACATAGATGTTGGCCAAATGCTGGCAAATGGGATTAGACTTATTGAAGATATCTGGCTGGCATGGACAAGTTGGACTAAAGGGTCTGTTTTCATGCCGTACAACTCTATGATGTCAGGTATAGACAAGATAGATCAAACAAAATCTTTAGAAGAGTATAAAGGCAGTAGGAGTATACTTAAGAGTGAAATTGGGAGGTCAAAAAGGGTAAAAAGTGAGGTCTGCAGATGCTGGAGATCAGAGCTGAAAATGTGTTGCTGGTTAAAGCACAGCAGGTTAGGCAGCATCCAAGGAACAGGAAATTCGATGTTTCGGGCCAGAGCCCTTCATCATTCATTCCTGATGAAGGGCTCTGGCCCGAAATGTCGAATTTCCTGTTCCTTGGATGCTGCCTAACCTGCTGTGCTTTAACCAGCAACACATTTTCAGGTCAAAAAGGGGACATGTGATAGCTTTGGCAAATGAGAAGAGTTCGCGAACTGAATCAATTTTTCTCATTGTTCGGATAGCACAAGAATGCTTGGACGGCTGTTCACAGCGCATGCGCCAAAGACAAACTGAATGAGATCACGTGGGGCCCGCAAGCTTTTGCATTCAACAAGTGTTTAGCAAACCAGAACAATGAAATCACATGGTCGCACACAGGCTTCATTCGCACTTTGAAGCAAAATTTTATGAACAGTCCTGTTCGTAAACCAATTTGTACATGAATGGGGTCATTCGTATGTCAAGGCGCTACTGTACATTAAAGTCAAAAGAGTAACTAGGGAGAGAGTAGGGCCCCTCAAAGATCAGCAAGCAGCCTTTGTATGGAACCACAGGAGATGGGGGAGATAGCAAACGAGTATTTTGCATCAGAGTTTAGTGTGGAAAAGGACATGGAAGTTATAGAATGTAGGGAAATCGAGGATGATATCTTGGAGGAAATGCATAAAAGTAGATAAATCCCCAGGACCTGATCGGGTGTACCCTGGAACTCTGTGGGAAGCTAGGAAAATGATTGCTAGGCTCCTTGCTGAGATATTTGTATCATCGATAGTCACAGGTGAGGTGCCGGAAGACTGGAGGTTGACTGGAGGGTGCCACTATTTAAGAAAGGTGCTAAGGACAAGCCAGGGAACTATAGATGTCAGTGGTGGGCAAGTTGTTGGAGGGAGTCCTGAGGGACAGGATGTACATGTATTTGGAAAGGCAAGGACTGATTAGGGATAGTCAATATGGCTTTGTGCGTGGGAAATCATGTCCCACAAACTTGATTGAGTTTTTTGAAGTAGCAAAGAGGATTGATGAGGGCAGAGTGGTGGAAATGATCGATATGGACTTCAGTCGGGCATTCGACAAGGTTCCCCATGGGAGACTGGTTAGCAAGGTTCGCGCTCATGGAGTACAGGGAGAACTAGCCAGTTGGATACAGAACAGGCTCAAAGGTAGAGGACAGAGGGTGGCGGTGGAGGGTTGTTTTTCAGACTGGAGGCCTGTGACCAGTGGAGCATGCGAGGATCAGTGCTGAGTCTTACTTTTCTTAATTTATATAAATGATTAGGATGTGAGTATAAGAGCTAAAGTTAGTAAGTTTGCAGATGACACCAAAATTGGAGGTGTAGTGGACATCAAAGAAGGTTAGTTGAAAAATGTGAAGGGCTTATGCTTGAAACGTTGATTCTCTTGCTCCTCGGATGCTGCCTGGCCTGCTGTGCTTTTCCAGCACCACATTTTTCAACTCTGGTACTCCAGCATCTGCAGTCCTCACTTTCTCCTAGCAAAGAAGGTTACCTCAGATTACAATGGCATCTTGATCTATTGGGCCAATGGGCTGAGGAGTGCCAGATGGATTTTAATTTAGATAAATGTGAGGTGCTGCATTTTGGGAAAGCAAATTTTAGCAGGACTTATACACTTAATGGTAAGGTCCTAGGGAGTGTTGCTGAACAAAGAAACCTTGGATTGCAGGTTCATAGCTCCTTGAAAGTAGAGTCGCAGGTAGATAGGATAGTGAAGGCGGCGTTTGGCATGCTTTCCTTTATTGGTCGGAGTATTGAGTACAGGAGTTGGGAGGTCATATTGCAGCTGTATAGGACATTGGTTAGGCCACTTTTGGAATACTGCATTGCAAATCTGGTCTCCTTCCTATTGGAAAGATATTGTGAAACTTGAAAGGGTTCAGAAAAGATTTACAAGGATGTTGCCAGGGTTGGAGGATTTGAGTTACAGGGAGAGGTTGACTAGGCTGGGGCTGTTTTCCCTGGAGTGTTGGAGGTTGAGAGTAACCTTATAGTGGTTTATAAAATCATGAGGGGCCTGGATAGGATAAATAAGACTCTTCCCTGGGGTGGGGGGAGTCCAGAACTAGAGGGCATAAGTTTAGGGTGAGAGGGGAAAGATATAAAAGACCTGAGGGGCAACCTTTTCACGCTGAGGGAGGTATGTGTATGGAATGAGCTGCCAGAGAAATGTTGGAAGCTTGTACAATTGCAACATTTAAAAGGCATCTGGATGGAATTATGAATTGGAAGGGTTTGGAGGGTATGGGCCGGGTGCTGGCAGATGGGACTAGATTGAGTTGGGATATCTGGTTGGCATGGATGAGTTGGACCAAAGGGTCTGTTTCTGTCCTGTACATTTCTATGACTCTATGACTCTATATAGAACACATTGATAACTGTAGAACAAACCAAATTGGATCAATAACTGTATATAAATCCTCCAATAAGTAACTGAAGCAGTATATGCTGTTTTCATGATTCAGATTCATTGATCAAGATTTCATGGAATCATTTTCACAGCAATGGAAAGAAGCCCTTCAGTCCATCGAGTTTGCATTGGTCATCAAGCACCTATCTTATCAAAGTACTGTTTTCTAACACTTGGCTGAAGCCTTCTACAGTCTGCCTCTTCAAGTGATCATCTACATACTACTTAAAATATCCTGATGGTTCCTTCCCCATCACTCTTTTAAGTAGTGAGTTCCAGAACTTCTTAGTAAAGATTACTTCTCTAAAGCCCCAGTAAACATCCTTTATATTCAATCTATGCTCCTAATTATTGATCCCTCTTCTAAGAGGAACAAAATTCTCTATCAACTGTATTTGCCCCTCAAAACTTTGTACACCTGAAACAGATCCCCTCTTAGCCTTCTATGCTCTAAGGAAACAAACTCAGCCTATCTGGTTTCTCTTCGTAGAGAAAATGCTTCAGCCCAGAAAACATCTCCTCTGTATGTTCTCTACAGCAAACACATCCTTCCTATTGTGTGGGAACCTATGGGATTCTATACACTGTGGGATTGGGTAATTAGGTTAAAAGGAAATAAAGAAACAGTGCCAGATATAATCAATAAATATATTCCATTGAGGAAGAAAGATTATCAGATGCATGTTTTGACTAAGGGTGGCATCAAATTAAAAGAAAAAGCACATAATGTTGCCAAGATTATTGACAGGCCAGAAGATTGGAAACACTTTAGAACAATAAAGGATAACAAAAGAAAACATGGAGAAATCAGATTATGAGAGAAATATAGCAAATAATATAAAAACAGAAAAGAAAAGCTTGAGTTTATTAACAGGAAAAGAATATATAAAGGAAACACTGATCTCGGAGAGGTGGGGAGCAATGAATTAAGTATTTTGAATAAGAGCAAAATATTTTGGATCTGGGGTCAGGTAAGGGTGGCAGATTTTCTTCCCTAATGGACACTTGTATGATTTTTATGACTATTGACTCTCATTGTCACTAGCTAGATGTTTAATTCCAGTATTTGTTTCTTTCAGTTCAAACGTCCCCACCTGTCATGGTGGGATTTGAAACCAATTCTTCAGAACTTTAGCTTGTTTTCTGGATTACTAGTCCAGAGATATTATCACTGTGCCACTACCTCCCCATACATTTATTTATTTATAAGACATTTTGAGAAAGCTTCGAATGCATGCAATTACTGGAAAGGAAACCAAAACTTACAATTTGTAAATAAGGAATGCTAACATTAAAACTATCATTCATATTGGCATGCCATACTATTCGAACATTTGTGATGAAAAAGGTTCCCAAATTGCCCTGTAGAGAATGAAAAACAAATAGGATTATAATTCAGGCAACAGAGAACCAAAAGCAAAAGGTGCAGGTATAAACTAACTAAACCCAAAGTAGGCACTCTTAACAAAGTTATAAGAAATAATATTCAGTACCTGATCACTTGATAGATTCCAGACACCATTAATTTTATCATACACCTGTTCCTGTGGCAGAAGTCGTAACTGCTTGTTTAGAATGAGAGCTCCTCTTAATTTAAGATCTCTATAAATTTTTGATGTTTCATATGCCCTACAAAAAATTGAAATTGTTGAAAATTCTTAAAAAGAATTTTTTTAACTGAAGTCAACATTGCTTTTTTTCATTCATAAGAACTCTCCCAATGTAAACACACTCCTATTTGCCAAGAACTATAATTCTCTCTCAACGTTTGTAACTAATTAGTAAGGCTTTCAGAAACAATTATCATTAAACCCCTTCACAGAACAAATCAAAACCCACATGTAACTAGTTCAATATCCAATCTCTATAATAATATTTGTATAAATAACATCGCTCATATTCTAATATTCATAGATAAACAATATAATAAAACACAAGAAAGTGAAAAACTTAATTTAAACCAGATTCAGAAGTTATGTATTGATACATTCTGTTCAACTCCATTAAAATTTCATAACTGTACTGCAATACTACCTATGTACTGCAATGACTGTGGTGAATAGCCGAGGGCTTCCTGGAACCACACTGGTAAAGATGAACTCAAATCGTGTGTTGTTACATTTTGTCAGAATGAAGAGAGCTTCGGTTTGGCCCCTAAGTTTCTGTAAAGTTAAATTTTAAAAGTTAGCATACTTAAAAATATTTCTGATAGCTTAGTAAGCAATTGCATCGCCTTTTGTGGTACTGTGTCATCAAGGCCTAGAATGTCTGAAACCAACACCAAGACCTGTGATAAGTTAACCAATTACTGGATGAAGCAGGAATTTCATTGTAGTCAAGCCTCACATATCCTTACTTGGTATTTACACATTATTACTTTATAAAGTCAAGAACCAGTTATCAGCATGAGTAGCCACTATATATTTTTCATTTCTCAGGCACAGGTCATTGAGGCCAAATGTGAGGTCTACACCACTATTCTAGCTGAGAAGATTTCATACAGTACCATACTAAACAAAGTCAAACTATTTTCTAAACCTGGCATGATTAAATCGTTAATCATAAATTATTGTGCAAAATAAACATGTACAGCATTTATTTAAAAATATGTTCCATTCTGACTAATACATTTAATTTATCAAGTCAAATAAATAGATCAAATGACCAATAACAATTATGCATGCTTTTTGTGAGCCACTTTAGAGTTACTTTTCAGCGCAGGTGCTGAAAGCTTCAAGAATGAGTAAATTATTAAATGAGTCCAAATCTGAACTTAGCTCAATATGAAGAGGAACTCTGAACAAATTATAGTCTAATCAATTTCGTGAATTGAAACCCTAGAAATGATCTCTAAATGAACTGAAGACAAAGAGATCTCCAGCAATCTTTCACTACTCAGGGAATGTCAAGAATCTAACTTTCTATTTGTTCATGGAATGTGGACATTGCCAGCATTTATTGCTCATCCGTGATTTGTCTGTTGAAGGTTGGAGTGAGTTGCCTTTGTGAAGTGTTGCAGAACTCGAACCAGCAAATGAACAGCAATATAGTCCCATATCAGGCTGCTGTGTGGCTTGAAGGGAAACTTGGACTTATTTACATGATACCCCTTGGTACCATTATCTGCAGGTTTGGGAGTCAATTTCTATACCTCTGCTGTTGACAGCCCTCATTTTTTGTGAACCCTTGGCAGGAATCTTTCCTATGTGATGGGGCTGTTCTCTTTTAAAAATCATCCCTAAACCTATCCATCCTGCTAAGTCTATGTCAACCTTTAAAAGCTTTCTTTAAATGATTTTTTTTAACATAAGCTTACAGTCAGTTATTGCCTGATGAAAAAAAATAGTACAATGGCATGTTGGACCTAATAGTTTCAATCCATATTTTTGTAACTGGGCATTGCTCAAGCAATTCCTTTCAAACTCTGTGGAATTGGATTGGATGAATCCCTTCCTAAAATTTAGAATCCGGAACTTCAGATATTTTTAATGAAATCAAACATCAAGTACAGGAAGTCCACAGTACTGAAATTGTCAAAAGTTCTTGCGTTAAGGAATAAAAACAGCCAGATCTCAAAACAATCAGCAGGTCAGACACTATCTGTGGAGAGAAAGAGTTAATGTTTCAGGTTGATGATTCTTCATTGGGAGTATTTGACCTGAACTATTAGTTTGGTTTCTCTCCACAGACACTGACTGATCTTTTGAGCATTTCCAACATTTTGTGTTGCTATTTTAGGGTTCCAACATCTGCAATAGTTTGCTTTTGTAACTGGCAAGCAAGGTGACACTTCACCATGAACCTCTTTACCTTGATTTTGAGTTTTAGCCACCTGGCAGAAGACATATGGGTTTGCAACTTAATCAGGCAAAATCAAAAGAAGACCAAGGGTCCTAGAAAGCCAGATCAATAACGCAGATCATGAATTGTTGAATGGAAGAAATGAGGATGAGAGATGTAACAGATTGGGACTCATGATTGGTTTGGACACATAGAAACACCTCTAATACAGTGACATCACAAAATATCTTAAACATGGCTGGTGTTCCACTCCAGAGATATGTAAAAGAGATTATATTTTTTCTTTTATGCAACTTAAACTTCACTTGTTTAAAGAAGCAAATTTTTAAACTTTACCGAATTGGCAGTTCGGGTTGTAATGTTTATAATGGAGTTGTAGCCAACAGCTAAAAAAAAGGACAAAATTAGTAATTTAGATATTGTATATAAGAATTTACGAAACTGGCTCAGTATGATGAATAACAGATGGCTGACATTGACAGCTTTAACACATTTTAAAATCATAATTCTATTCCCAACAAGTAACAAATGTAGTCAAACCAAGCCAAGGACTTTTAATAATAGTTTGAGTCTTTCTAGCATAAACTTTCCATTTGATTCCTCCAAGAACAAACCTAAACTCTCCACATCTTGTAATTATCAAGTTCAACACATCAGAGACTCAAATATTCTATTTGTTCTTGATTTTCCTGAAAGTTAGAGAAGATTCTAGGTTAATATAAAATAATATTTTTCAGGTTACAGCTCAACAAATAAATCCAGAGGGTAAAAAAAGCATATCTAAGCAAATTATCTACTGAAGAAGACTGTTCACACTCCCCAAATAATAGCTGCCTGGCCTAATAATAACAGCAATCATCTGGACTTATTCTGACTAAGTTTAAGATTTTTGTGTTTGTTCAACACTGGTTTTTATAAAGTGATATGTCCATTTCACAGAAACAAATGTTTTTTTTCTCAGAACAATTGTCATATTGGGTTACAAGGGTGAAATATTGATCTATATAAATTAAGATATTAGAATAATGATTTGAAGCTCTTATATCATTTTTCTCCACCAAATTGGATTAATAGAAACATAAGAACAGAAGTATGTCTTAGCTGTTTGAATCTGTTCTGCTATTCAATTAAATCATAATTAACTATACCATAAAGCAATTTTCCTACATTCTTCTTCATATCTTGTAATATTTTCCAAAACACACAAATCTATTGATCAGTTTTGAAATTACAACTATCCAGCATACAGCTTTTTGAGAGGATTTGTACAAGTCATTTATTGTTGCCTAAAAAAAAATGCTTCTTGTTAGGAATGTATCTATTCTATTAAATTCTAAACCAAAGAACAGTTTCCGATTATCATTTTAAAAACCTTCATGATTTCACCCTCAATATTCTAAACTTCAAATAATGCCTTTTATTTTCAATTCAAATTTATCCTTATTTTTTATTCATATTAAGTATGTCAGCAGTTATTAGTTCATTTTAATGGGATCTATATTCCCACTAAAATGGGCTCTTGTCAATCGACATTTTAAATACTTCCTATTACTGTTCCATTTCCTTGTTCATCAATACTTTTAAAGTTTTATTTTCCCTACTTTTGATCTTATCCCAATAAAGTCAGCTTTTTTCAGTTTATTATTTTGGGCTTTGTTTTATTTATGCACAGTTTATTCTTTATCTTTAAGTTTTTATCTTATTTTATTTTATATTTATCATTCATCCTTTTAGTTCACAGGAGATTTGGTCTGTTCATGGAATTTGTTTCTAGACATGAAAGGCTAACAAAAAAAATTGAACAAAAGTCTGAACCAAAACTCCTTCCTAAAGTAGCAGCTCAGTATTGTGAAAAATTACTATTGTGAACTCATAAACCATACATAAAATCAGAAATCCAGGACTGTGAAAATGGGATATTAAACTGTAAAAATGAGCTATTAAACTGGTGGCTTGACTTTAAAATGATCTGCCTTGCAATTAGGATACACAATTTGTTTGATGTTATGCAACCTTCATCTTTTAATCTTCATTGCATTACAGAATTTTAGATGTCATCTCACCATATTCTTTCCGGATTTAGTTATTAGTAATTCTGATTCCTTCCTACTATTATTCCTTGTATTCATTCAAATTTCTTCAATATTATAAAGTCTGTTCTATTCCATATGTTTCTGATTTCATTTTTGAAACTTTTGCAATTGCAGTTGTAGTAGATATGTTCACTGAGCTGGGAATTTAGATTGCAGATGTTTTGTTCCCTTTCTAGGCAACATCCTCAGTACTGTGAAGCCTCCTGTGAAGCGCTGCTGGACTGTCAGTTGGAATTTACGCAGTTTCATTCCCGCTGCTTCCGGTTGCCAGTTCCAGTTGGTCGTTGCACTGGTTGGTATACTGGGCCTAGGTCAATTTGTTTATTGATGGAGTCCATGGATGAGTCCCATGTTTCTAGGAATTTTCTGGCTGTCCTGTGTTTGACTTGTCCTATTATTGTTGTGTTGTCCTAGTCGAATTTGTGGTCCTTATCGTTTGTGTGTATAGACACTATGGATAGTTAGTTGAGGCGTTCAGTGGCTAGTTGGTGTGCATGAATGTGGATTGCTAGTTATGTGTCTGTTTGCCCTATATAGTGTTTCATGCAGTCTTTGCATCACCATGTTTGTCCTGCACCTGATGGGTATAGGGTCTTCTTTCTGGTGAGTTGTTGTTTGAGAACGGTTGTTGGTTTGTGAGCTGTTATAAATCCGAGCAACTGGAGGAGTCTGGCTTTCATGTCTGAGACGTTTTTATATTAGATAGAGTGATTAGTGTGTTGTGTCGTGACATGTCCTCGTCACGTTGTAAGACAAATGTGCAGACAGCGAGTGACCCATATTCATGAATATCAATTAGCTACTAAACGCCATGACCAGCTATCCATAGTATCTATACACACAGACAACAAAATCCATAAATTCGACTGGGACAACATAAAAATAATAAGACAAGCCAAACAGAGGACAACCAGAGAATTTCTAGCAGCATGATACTCATGGCACTTCCCAGCTTCTAATCTGTGTAGTAACAACTTCTGGTCCAGTTCTGTTTCCAGTCAAAGGTAAAACTCAAGATATTGATAGTGGTGGATTCACTGATCACAATGCCATCGAAAATCATGAGGCAATGATTGGATTCTTTCTCACTATAGATAATCAGTGCATGAGACTTGAGTGGCACGATTATCATTTGTCACTTAACAATCCAAGCCTGAATATTGTCCAGGTCTTGCTACCTTTAAATTGATTATCTGAGGCATCATGAGTGGTGATGAACCTTCTGCAATTATGAGTGAACATTATGATGGCAGGAAGATCATTGCTGAAGTAACTCAAGATGTTTGGGCCTAGAACACTACCTTGAGGAACTCCTGCATAGATATCCTGTGATTGACCTCCAGTAACAATATTTTGACATTTATAGATTTTCTTAAAATGTTTTTGAGAAATGGAAACAATAAGAAATTTTGTTTTGGTTATGTTATCGAATGATACTCTGAAATAAGTTAAAATGTAAGAAGGCAGCAATGCAGACAGTAAAAAATTTTAATGAAGAGTGTTGCAATCAATTCATAATTCATACCACGAGTAAATATTTATTTCCTGATGAAAAACTTACTTACTTACAGAATAAACAGCAAAATCTTGTTCTACCACATGGGAAAACTGCATATTTTATTACAGTGAAATAGTATGACCTTTTGATGAAGTACAAACAGGACAATGGGATTGGTGTAACTCAATTAAGCATTCACTGTTCAAGAATATCCTCATAGGAGAATTAAAAAATGAGAAAATGAAAGACTTTAAAAACATGTCGGTTTGCTCACTGAGCTGGAAGGTTCATTTACAGACATTTCGTCACCCTACTAGGTAACATCTTCAGTGAGCCTCTGGCGAAGCACTGCAGATGATTCCTGCTTTCTATTTATATGTTTAGGTTTTTTTGGGTTGGTGATGTCATTTCCTGTTATTTTTCTCAGGGAGTGGTAGATGGGGTCTAACTCGGTGTTTGTTGATAAGAGTTATGGTTGGAATGGCATGCTTCCAGGAATTGTATGGATACTGGTGAGATAGGGTCATGTTGTTTTGTGGCTATTTGATGTTCATGTATTCTGGTGGCTAGTTGTCTGCCTGTTTGTCCAAATGTAGTGTTTGTTACAGTTCTTGCATGGTATTTTGTTGCATTAGTTATGGGTCTTCAACTGGGACAACATATCCATCCTAGGACAAGCCAAACAGAGACACGCACAAGAATTCCTAGAAGCATGGCATTCCAACTGTAACTCTTATCAACAAACACCGAGTTAGACCCCATCTACCACTCCCTGAGAAAAATAACAAGAAATGACATCACCACAGGAAATGACACCAGCAACCCAAAGAAACCCAAACATATAAATAGAAATCAGGGATCATCTGAAGTGCTTCACCCGGAGGCCCATTGAAGATGTTTATCTTGTAGGGTGACGAAACATCTCAAAATGAACCTTCCAGCTGAGCAAGCAAAACCTACATCCAGAATCTCAACCTGAGCTACAAATCTTCTCAAAACTTGCTAAGACTTTAAAAACAAATTTTAACTGAATAATCATATTTCTTTGCATTTTAAATTATTGCAAGTCATGCAACTATTTCTACTACTTAAATGCTTCACCAGTGTTTGAAAACTTACATTATTTGAGAAGTCACATAGAGAAATCTTTGTATCCTTTGGAACAGAGATGGGTTAATCCAGACTAATTCCACATCAAACACCATTTTTAATACTTAAATCCATTACTACAGCTTTACTTACATAAATTCACACGTGGAAGAGCCAGTGAGTGCCAGATAATTCGCAAATTGGTCACAAGCAATCTACCTTGAAAATCAATAGCAATTATAAAAACAAACTTGGTTAAAAGAATGTTAAAATGCTAATAAAATGATCACAATAATTGCATCATGGGACTTCAAATGTAGGATTATCAGTTATTTTGTCAAAAACGATGAGTTACTCCCATTAATACATTCAGCAGCTAATGTCTAAAGATAGCTGAATTGACAGAAGATAGTAATTTAATAAAATTTGTATCTGCTATCATAGTCAGTTGCCTTTGTAACAGCTCTGGTCTTCCCTGAGGAATAATATGAACTAAATTCTAGAAGGTGGAACTCCTCTAAAGAAGAATGTTTGAATTTGTGCAGCAACTTTGATATTTTCAGGTTATGCTAATATACTTCACAGCCAATGAATTACTTTAAATATTTCTTAAAACAAATCCAGCAACCAATTTGCACATGAATAGCAATGAGATGGCTGAACAGTTAATATTTCAATTGACATCAACAACTTATATGTAAGTCTTAGAGTCATAGAGATGTATAGCATAGAAACAGACCCTTCCATTCAACTCGTCCATGCCAACCAGATATTCTAAATTAATCTAGTCTCATTTGCCAGCATTTGGCCGATATCCCTCAACCCTCCCTATGACCTCCCTATGGATATCCCATCCAGATGCCTTTTAAATGTTGTAATTATACTAGCCTCCACTACTTCCTCTGGCAGCTTGTTCCATACACAATTTAAGCTTCATATAGGAGCAAGTGTCATTGTCCTATCCGATCAAGTACCATAGCTGATAAATCAGACATAAAAGATCTGCTCTTACAACTCTTGCAACATTACTTCTATCCTTAGATCTCCTATACCATACATACATAATCCACGGTGACATCAATTGAAAACACGATGCTTTTTTCCACATGTATAAGGACAGGATCCAACTCTGCCTCAAACCCACCTTTCTCTTAAGCCCTCCATTGTCTCTAAATGATGAGATTGTTTATCTGACATTCAGTAATGAATGAAGAAAACATTTTCCAATTAAGTAAAGACTGAGATAGCAGTGTCTGTCATCAATTCACTCCTTCTCTTTGGCAGCTGTGTGAAGCTGAACCAGCTGTTTGTAAACTGGGTGTTATACTTGATCAGGATGAGTCTTCAACCACATAGCTCATCACTAAAATTGCAGATTTCCACCATTTTATTGTTTTTGAGAAGACGGTGAAGAGCTGCTTTCTTGAACTGCTGCAGTTCACATTTATGTAGGTACCCCCATAGTGCTGTAAGTGAAATGGTTCCAGGATTTTAATCCATTGGCAGTCCAAAATTGATTATTCTTTCCTATTCATCTTTTGAGGTGATGGTGACCAGCTGGGATGTTTGCTGAGTTCTAGTGGTACATGGTTGACTGTAAGGCTAATCTATACAAAAGATGCTACTGAAAATCGAACAGAGCACTGCACATATTTGAGGTTTTGGGCACATTTCTGGCTCAGGATTTTTTTTCCATCTGATATAAGTTTGTTTTTGAGAATGGCCTCACCATTTCTTATTTGAATGCACAATGTAGATCAATTCTGGCTGAAAGTCTCCCAAAACTCAAAGTCAATATCAAAGCTTATAAGTGAATTCTTTAGAGTATTCTTGCAGCATTTTCTTTCACTGGAATGGCAGTGTAACCCACACTCAATCTCTCCATAGAAGATTCACATTGTTAAGTGAGAATAAGGTATTTTGGTTTAGGTTAGCTTAGATTAGACTCCAACCAACCCAACCACCCCTTGGCTCAACACTTTAACTCGCCCTCCCACTCTACCAAGGACATGCAGGTCCTTGGACTCCTCCATCGCCAGACCATAACAACACGACAGTTGGAGGAAGAGCGCCTCATCTTCCGCCTGGGAACCCTCCAACCACAAGGGATGAACTCAGATTTCTCCAGTTTCCTCATTTCCCCTCCCCCCCCACCTTGTCTCAGTCGAATCCCTCGAACTCAGCACCGCCTTCCTAACCTGCAATCTTCTTCCTGACCTCTCCGCTCCCACTCCACTCTGGCCTATCACCCTCACCTTGACCTCCTTCCACCTATCACATCTCCATCGCCCCTCCCCCAAGTCCCTCCTCCTTACCTTTTATCTTAGCCTGCTGGACACACTTTCCTCATTCCTGATGAAGGGCTGATGCCCGAAACATCGAATTTCCTGCTCCTTGGATGCTGCCTGACCTGCTGCGCTTTTCCAGCAACACATTTTCAGCTTAGATTAGACTCCCTACAGTACGGAAACAGGCCCTTCGGCCCAACCAGCCCACACCGACCCTCCAAAGAGTAACCTACCCAGACCCATTCCCCCCTGAATGATGTGCCTAATACTATGGGCAATTTAGCATGGCCAATTCACCTGACCTGCACATCTTTGGACTGTGGGAGGAAACCTGAGCACCCGGAGGAAGCCCACGCAAACACGAGGAGAAGGTGCAAACTCCACATAGACTGACAGTCACCCGAGGCTAGAATCGAATCTGGGATCCTGGTGCTGTGAGGCAGCAGTACTAATCACTGAGTCACCGTGGCAATTCTTGAGCAGCTCAATTCAGATGTGACTGTTTCAATATGGTATGAATATTGCCAGCTCAAGGGAGCACCTCAGTGTCTCGTATTTTGCCCTGCCATCCGATCTCCAGAAGCTGCCAAAGGCTACTCAAGTGAAAGTAATTGAGCTTTTCAGCATGACACTGGTACACAGTGCAGGTGTCTCATCCATACTACAGAGTGAGCAGGTCTAATGCTTCCAGTCTCCCAGATTTTGACACCGGTTTTGATACTGAATAGAAGGGCCTCAACATCAGCAGAATCAGTCCCAAAACTTGCTCAAAAATAATACTCAATGTTTGGGTGCTAAGATCACAAAAGCTCTAGGAATGGTGTGCTTGACAGTACATCTCAAATCTGATGTAAATGAGGTAATTGTTTGCTGATCAAAGCAAATCTACAGGACTTGAGTTAGGAAAGGCTTATGATTGCAACTGGGACCAACTAAATAAAATCTACTTTCAGCTAGTCTTTATTCAATAAGATCTGCCGTTTCAACCAAAGCAAAAATGGCAAAGATATCTTTGACATATATATATAACCCCTTGATTTCATAAATCTACCAGACCTACTGAGTTTTTCCAGCAAGTTTTGTTTTTGTTTTTGATTTCCAGCATCCATAGTTCTTTTGGTGTTTTCCCCCTTGAATTTGTGTGTGATTAAAAATTAATTTAACAAGGAAAATGCTAAGATATCTGTCTAGACATTGAATGAGAAATATGTTTTAGAGTCTAAATGAAAGCACATTTTCCATTTCCCACTAAGTTATATTTAGGCTAATTTTGTGGTAAGTGGGGCAATTTTGCATTGTCATTTTTGCATATTATACAGTGATGTAGACAAGACAGTAGAAAAATGCGACTGTACAACACATTGGTTAGGCTACTGTTGGAATATTGTGAGCAATTCTGGTCTCCTTTCCTATCGGAAAGATGTTGTGAAACTTGAAAGGGTTCAGAAAAGATTTACAAGGATATTGCCAGGATTGGAGAATTTGAGCTATAGGGAGAGGCTGAACAGGCTGGGGCTGTTTTCCCTGGATCATCGGAGGCAGAGGGGTGACCTTATTGAGGTTTACAATATTATGAGGGGCATAGATAGGGTAAATAGGCAGTCTTTTCCCTTGGGTCGGGGAGTCCAGAACTAGAGGGCATAGGTTTAAGGTGAGAGGGAAAAGATATAAAAGAGACCTACGGAACAACTTTTTCAAACAGAGGGTGGTATGTGTATGGAATGAGCTGCCAGAGGAAGTGGTGGAGACTAGTACAATTGCAACATTTAAGAAGCATCTAGATAGGTATATGAATAGGAAGGGTTTGGAGGGATATGGGCCGGGTGCTGGCAGGTGGGACTAGATTGGGTTGGGATATCTGGTTGGTATGGACGGGTTGGACCGAAGGGTCTGCTTCCATGCTGTACACCTCTATGACTTGTCAACAGAAAGCATTAAAGCTCTTTTGAAAATCTTGTTTTAATGATATTTCAAAAGCTTATTCTCTTAACCAAGGAAATATTTTTATATTTATGACAATTCACAAGTACAGGACGAAAATCCCAAATAGATAGGATAACTGATTTTTTTTGCTTCAATAGCTAGCAGGAAATAGTCCTGTGGTCCAAAAGGTTTCCTTCTCCTGATTTGTAACTTCTATGATTTTAAAGTCAATATCTACTACTAACAACATAATTATGTTAATTTATATAATGTAATTCAACGCAGAATTAGTTTCTACCTTTATCCCCGTTATTTCCTTTAGTATCTTCGATGGAGTCCAAGCAGTCAATTAGGACCTCTCCAGGTCTCATTTTCATTTGTCTGAAAAGAAAACCCAAATATCACCACACAAGATCTGTGCAATTCACCCAATCTACAGACACGCTGCCGTTCCAAGATGACAGTCCTGAGTTATCGCAACTGGCAAGGAATAAACAATTAGGTTCTTTGGTAAATTTATCGAGGTTAAACTTTCATCTGCCACCTTTCTCCAGTGATAACGCCAGAGTTGTTGTTCCTCAGCATTCATTGTTGCCATTGTCTGAAACACACATTAAAAAATAAATTGCTGGGAGAAATTCTGCAAATCTGGCAGCACCTGTGCAAAGAGGACAGTGTTAAAGTTTCCTCTTCAGAACTTGGTCACTGGACTGCTGAGTTTCGGTTAGATTAGGCAGACCTCCCCGATTTTATTGTGGGTGGCCGCACTTGACACGACTTTCTGATAAGGGGGTACAGCAGCACCTGCGGCTGCAGTAATGTTAGTTGAATCGACATTTAATAGAGCGACGTGGGTTAGAGCCATGAACCAAGCCGGACTCCATTTTAAATCTCACTTTCAGACAAGTCAACACCAAGAACATTAAAGGTACTCACTGAGGCGAAATGTCAAACCTAACATCCCGATCCTCCCAAAGCGCATCCAGAACGGGCACCATTGCTTCAGCTACCCGGGGCCCAGCTCGGGTCAGTCAGACAAGTACTGCCTCAAATCTCACCCAGTCCGGCTCAGTCTCCTCGGCAACCGTACAACAGCGTCATCTCCGGCAGCAGCACTGGGTTACAGCGCCGCCACTGACCGGAGTTAGGACTGCAGCGTAGTGCAGCCACTAACCGGAGGCGGGACTGCTGCATAGCGCCGCCACTGACTGGAGGCGGGACTGCAGCATAGCGCCCCCACTGACTGGAGGCGGGACTGCAGCGTAGCGCAGCCACTAACCGGAGGCGGGACTGCAGCATAGCGCCCTCACTGACTGGAGGCGGGACTGCAGCGTAGCGCAGCCACTGATTGGTGGCGGGACTGCATCATAGCGCAGCCACTAACCGGAGGCGAGATTGCAGCGTAGTGCAGCCCCTGATCGGAGCTGGGAACTGCGGTGTAGCGCCGCCCCTGACCGGAGACGGGACTGCAACGTAGCGCTGTCACAGACCAGAGCGGGACTGCAGTACAGCCATATGTCCTCCACAACTACCTGATGAAGGAGCAGTGCTCTGAAAGCTGGTGCTTCCAATTAAACCTGTTGGACTATAACCTGGTGTTGTGTGATTTTTAGCATTGTCTCTACTATATATAATTTACTGGATCCATCTGCCACACTTTCTCCTTACTCCTTTTCTTCCCTCCTGCCACATCAATAAGGTTCCCCTTGTTCACCTACCATCCCATCGGATCCACATCCAGAAGGTCAACAGGTGCCATTTCCACCACCTCCTGTGAGATGCCACCATCAGACATATATATCCCTCCCCTCCCTTCTCCAACCTCCTGAGGGAACATTCTCTCCTGGATACCCTGGTCCACTCTTCCTTCACTCCCAATACCCCTGCCAAAGCCCCACGCTATTACCCCCAGCAACAGCTGAAGGTGTAATGCCTGCTCATTTACCTTCTTCCTCCTCAGCATCCAAGGGTTCAAGCATACCTTTCAGGTGAAGCAGCTCTTTACCTGCACTTCTCACAGTCTAGTCTACTACATTCACTGCTCACAATGTGGTCTCTTCCACACTGGGGAAATGAAGCCTAGACTGGGTGACAGCATCGGCAGAATACCTACGTTCTGTCTGCAAAAAAAGACTATTAACTGCTTTTACATCTTTCTAATCATGTGAAATTTTCAGTTTGATTCCAAACACAGAATTGTTAAATAAAACAATTTTGAAATTAAAAGCCATGAAAATCTTTTGACAGTGTATCTTCTGGCTTGTATTGTATCGTAGGAGTTTTTTTTACTCCCATTCGTATGTCCAGTAATAACTCTGCAATAATTTGCTTATTCAAATAATAATTAGTGGTTCAGTAGCAGAACTACAACATGGAAAACAATCAGAAGTGATCTATCAAATTAGAAGTGAAGTTTTAAAATGCCATGAATAGCTCAAGATTGTAGTCACACGCTGGGGGGAGCAGCGTATATATTGTAAAATGTTTGACACAATGGGTTGAGTATCATAAGTATCTGTCATCGGTCATCTTTTTCTTGGCACTTCTAAAAAAATCTACAGGATGAGTATTTGGCAAAGGCAGAATTGGGATGAGAGGTGGCAAATGGAGTTCAATGCAGATAAATGTGAGGTGATTCACTTTGGGAAGAATAAAGGAAGGCAGAATACTGGTTCAGTGGAAAGATTCTTGGTAGTTTGGATGTGCAGAGTTTACGTACATTGATCCCTGAAAGTTGCCACCCAGGTTGACAGTGCTGTTAAGAAGGCTTATGGTGTGTTAGGTTTTATTGGTAGAGGGATTGCATTCCAGAGCCATACTGTCATGCTGCAATTATACAAAATGCTAGTGTCACTGCAATTGGAATATTGTGTACAGTTGGTTGCCCTATTACAGGAAGGATGTGGAGGCATTGGAAAAGGTATTTACCAGGATATTGCCTGGTCTGGAGGGAAGGTCTTACGAGGAAAGGCTGAGAGACTTGGATCTATTCTCATTGGAAAGAAGGCAGCTAAGAGGGGATTTAATAGTGATATACAAGATGATCAGAGGAGTTTTTAACATTAAATTCCCTGATAGGGTAGACAGTGAAAGACTTTTTCCTAGGATGATGACGTCAGCCTGTATGAGGGGGTATAGCTGCAGATTGAGACGTGATAGATTTAAGACAGATGTCAGAGGCAGGTTCTTTACTCGGAGAGTGGTAAGGGCGTGGAATGTCCTACCCGCCAATGTAGTTAACTCAGCTGCATTAGGGAGATTTAAACAATCCTTGGATAATCAAATGAATGATGACGGGATAGTGTAGGGGGATGAGCTTTGATTAGTTCACAGGTCAGCACAACATCAAGGGCCAAAGGGCCTGTTCTATGCTGTATTGGTCTATATTCTAACCTCATGGAAAAGTTCAGGGTGCTCTCAGAATTGTTTAATTTGTAACATATCACAGAATATAAATGTAATTTTGGCTATAATTTTCTTAGAGATATCTTCAGTGCTTTCTTCCCTAAGCCTCTGAGTTAACTCAATTGATGATTTGGGTTCTGATGAGAGGTTACTTACCTGAAACATTAGCGATAATTTTCCTTTTTTTTCACTAAGTTAAGAGATAGGGTATCTTGCTTTTAAAAATGCCTATAAAATCTTAAGATGCAGGAGCAGAAGTAATCTATTCAGCCCATCGAGTTTGCTCCAACATTCAGTGAGACCGTGGCTGATTAGATATTCCTCAACTCCCGGAAAGGCACATTTCTACCTTTTCCTCATAACCCTTGATTCCTTTAATCTGTCTGTCTCAGCCTCAGTCTCGATAGTCCTTTGTGGTAAAGCATTCTATAGATTCACAACACTCAGAAGAAATTTGTCCTAATCTTTCTCTTAAATGGGTGACCCCTTACTCTCCCCAAAACCTTTCTAAATCTACCATTAAGGTTGCCTCTCATTTTTATAATCTTCAGTGAATACAGGCTCAACGTACAGAACCGCTTCTTATAAGACAGCTAGACAATCTGTCCAAACCCAGGATCAACCAAGTGAATCTTCTCCATACAGTGTCCAATGCCAGTCTATTCCCCCTGTATCCACTGGCAAATTGGAGGCTGGCGGTCACTCAGAGCTCCAATGAACCAACAAATACCAAGCCAGGTCAGGGTCAGTGAGAAATTGTTCATTTTGAGGAAATTGCAGGGGTTTGAGGGGTGGCTGTCAGAGTGATTCAGAGGCAATGGCATTCAGTAGCCTCCTCTGGCCTCCTCCTTACACCTAGATCGGGCAAATGAAGGACCCCCTCCTCAACCTGGCAGGTAGACTGCATTGTTTCTCCAATTGGGCAAGCAACCAATTTTCTTTTTGGCTGGGATGGCAAGTTATCATAACAGTGGTAAGCTGAAGTCCTTGTAATGGGCATTCATAAGTGCTATTGGGAAAGCTTTAAATTAATTTGGCAGGTGTATGGGAACCTAAAGAGAATAGATGAAATATCAGGTTTACAAAATATGTGGAAGTACAGCTGGCATTACCACAGAGAATAGCAAGTTAATAGGTGAAATCAGATGAAGAAAGGTAAAATAAAATGTAAATCAGAATTGCAGTGCATGTATGTGAATGTGTAAAGTATAGTGGATAAAATGGAGAATTTACAGGTGCATGTTGCCATATGGAAATATAATGTTGGAGCAATAACTAAGATCTAGCTCAAGGAAGGGCAAGACTGGGTGTTATATTCCAGAGTACAATATATTCAGAAAAGGGAGGAAAAGAAGGAACGTGGCAGTAATGATTAAGGAGAGAAGTACAGTGCAGGCGAAACAGGATGTCTCGGAAGACAAAGGACAGAAGAAATTTGGCTAGATCTAAGGTACAATTTCTTTGCTAACTGCAGTCTATAGGCCACCAGTTAGTGGAAAGAATAATGAGGAATATATCAGGAGGAAAACTGCAGAGAAATGCCATATCATGGAGTAGTCATAAATGGGGACTTCAATTATCCAAAAATGGATGCGTTACTGGTCGTGTAAGGGACAAGCGAGTCTCCTTCAACAAATGTGTGTCCAATCCAACAAAAGAAAATGTCCTGGTTCTTGAAAATGAAGTTGACCAAATGGATCAAGGGTCGATGGGCATCATTCAGGAGAAAGTAATAATTGTATCGTAGGGTTCAGAATGATGGCAAAGAATGACAAACCTCAATCCAGAGTGAAAAGAAACAATTCAGTTGATAGAGAGCAGAGTTTAATGGGGCAAAGATGGAACTAGTCAGGTTTGACTGGAATGGGAGGTTGATGGGAAAACTATAACTGAATAGCAAAGAGGAAATGGTTCAAATACAGTTGAGGTCTGTTGCTTCAAATAGTAAAGGTAGGACAAACAAATCCAGCGGTCCATGGATTTCGAAGGAGATAGAACTTAAGATAAGGAAGAAAAAGCATACTTATTACAGGAATCAGGTAGAAAATACAATTGAAAACCAAGATCAACACAGACGGCTGAGGATGAGTGTAAAAGCAAATTAGAGAAGCAGAGAAACTTACGAGACAAAAAAACTGGCAAACTACTGAAAGGAGTGTCCCAAAGTCTCCTATGGACATAGTAAAATAGTAAAAGAGTGGTAAAAGGAGGAGAAGAGCCAATTATAGATCAGAAAGAAGATTTACGCATAGAGGTAGTGAGTAACACTGTGTGTTTAAATGAATATTTTGCATCGACCTTTACCATAGAGGGAGATGTTATCTAGATGATGGTGACTGAGGAGGAAACTCTGTTCACTTGAAGGATTTAAAATTAGGAAACAAATGTTAGATAGATTGTTGGTATTTAAATTATGACAAGACAATGGGACCTGATGAGAGAGAATGGAGGTTACAGGGGAGCTGGCCATAACCTTTCAGTCTACCCCAGACTTGGGAGAGGTGTCAGAATACAGAAGAATTGCAAACATTATGGCCTTGTTCAAGAAAGGATGAACCCACCAATTACACACCAGTGAAGGGGAAGCTTCTGGAAACAAATATTTGGGATGGAATTAGCAGTCACATAATAAAGGGTGACTTGATGAGGAAAAGTCAGCAAGGATTTTTAAAGAGAAAATCATGTTTAACTAATTTGCTGGAGGTTTTTTTTGAAGAGATAACTGATGTTGATGTTGCACACCTGGACTTTCATAAAGCATTTGATACAGTGTTGCACAACAGATTTGTGAAAAAAGTTATAGGTCAAGGAATAAAAATGTCAGTAGTAATATGGATATAAAATTGGCTAAGTGCTAAGAAACAGAAAAGAGTGGTCAATGGCTATTTTGTCAGGCTAAGGGAAGGGTTGCAATGGAGTTTCCCAGGATATTAAGATCCTTTTTTTTTTCTGATTTATGTCAATGATCCAGATCTTGGAATGCAAGAGACAATTTCAGATGACATTAAAAACAGAAAAATTTTAAACCAAGAAGGACAGTGTAGAACTTCAAAAGGACGTTGATGTGTTGGTGAAGTGGACAGATGGCAGATAATAAACATTGAAAGGTATTGTAAATTAAGAGGTACAATTCTAGAGAGGGTGCAGGAGTATAGGGACCTGGGTGCAAATGTGAACAAATCAAGGAAGGTGGCAATACAGGTGGAAAAAGCAATCATTAAAGCATACAGTGTCTTCAGCTTTATTAATAGTGGCATAAAGTGCAAGAGCAAGGAGATGACATTGAACTTGTTCGGCATTCATTAGACCTGAGCTGGAGCATTGTACCCAGTTGTGAGTGGCACATTACAGGAAACATATGAATGCATTCTACAGAATGCAGAAGCAATTTATAAGAATGGTTCCAGAAATGAGAAATATCAGTAATGAGAAATCTCAGCAATGAGGATAGGTTGAAAAATTTAAGACTGTATTCATTGGACTGAAGAAGGCAAAGAGCAGATAAGATAGAGGTTTTCAAAGTGATGAGTGAGCTGGGTAATGTAGATATGGAAAACTGTTCCTGCTTGTAAAAAGATCAAGAACCAGAGGGCACAGATTTAAAGTAATTTTCAAAAGGATTAAATGTGATGCAGGAAAAAAAAAGCTTTTTCATTCAGCAAGTTGTTAGGGAATGCCTGGAAATATGGTGGAGGTAGGTTCAATTGAGACACTCAAGAGGATATTGGATGATAATTCAGTGGATATAAAGTACAATAGCACAAGGAAAGAGCAGAGGATTGGCAGTAGAAAATGATATTCATTTCAAGACACAATGTGCTTAATGGCTTCCTTCACCTTAAGACTTCTGTGATTCAGTGGTATTATTAATTGATCACAAGAAACCTTAATTGGTATCCAGGGAGAAATTCTGTTTCTCGCTCCACCCAGATGTTGCCAGACTGAGTATTTTCAGCAATTTCTCTTCAAGTATTGCTATATCTGTTTTAAACTTCTCATCCTCAGTCTCAACTCATCATACTCTCAAGTTCACTTTTAATTTCACAACCTCTAATTGTTTGCAAACCTCTAAACCCATATTCACAGCCATCCACTTGATCCTGCCATCTTAATTGGTCTTGCTACTCCTATCCTATCAATCATAGTTAAAGCTAATTCTGACCTCTTTTTTGAATCACCATTTGCATTATCAATTCATGCCCCAACTCTGGTTAAGAAAACGCCTCCTAATTCAGTTATAACTGCACTTTTCAAAATTCAAACTGTCAAGTCTTTGACCTTCCAGTTGTCATAGATTTCTGCACCTATTGCCAACTGCACCCTCACTTTCACCTTTGATGCCCTAATTTCCTACAAAATAATTAATTCCTTTCATTGTGGACATTTTTCTGGTAGAGCCCTCGTCATCACACCCTTAACTTCAATGATTTACACCGTTGAATGCATTTAGTGGATGACTGGTTAAGCCATTCGCTTCCACATCTGAATGAACCATATAAAATACACCGCATCCTGCTCTCATTTGCTAAAGCTGCTCACAATCACATGATCATCCAGCAGTGGATGATTACAAGGCCAATAAAGAAGGAGAAAATTGATTATGTAAATAAATTGACAAGAAAAATAAAAACAAGCTGCAATATGGGTATATGAAAAGAGAGCAGCTAAAGTTAGTTTGGAACCATTGGAGAATACCACTGGGAACAGGAAGGAGAATTTGAGGCCTGGAGCAAATCATCCACGAGCCTTTTGAACTGTGGATCTAAAAGGCCTACTCTTGCTCCAATTTCTTGTGTTCTTAGGTAATCAGCTATGTAGTCAGCAGACACTCCTTGTCACCCATTTACCATTTGCTGGTTTTCCTTTGTGGCTCAGATGCAACTACATAGACACCTTTCACAGAATGCAGGTGTTATAACTGCTGTCAGGAATTTTGGGTTTTGACCTGCATGGATCACTGCCAATTGTCAAGAAGTGGGCACTGAAGGTGCAGAATCCCTTCGATTGTGGTACGCAGAAAGGCGAAAATATGATACCTTCAAATGATTCAATGCATCTGTACCAAAGGAACACTGCAATCCACGTGTTCACTTTGACTTCTCTATAGTAAAAGTGAATGAAATATTGTTATCTCTTGATGAATAGAGAGATCAATGATCTGTCTCACACAATGACAGATGTCACACTACTCAAAGTTGGAAGAACCACATTCATAAACATTAATCACAACAACCGCTGTCACCTTCATGGCCACTGATGCAGCCATTCTTGCCCTCCTCTGAGGTTACAGTTGTGGCTGCACAGTTAACAGATATCCTTACAGTATTCTTACATCCACTGAGCGTATGTTTATCAGTTTGTAGTCATGAGAAACCATTGTCTGGAGCAAAAGTCCAAAATTACTCAGTAGGTATCAAATTAGCATTGAATGCGAATTCTACCTTGCTGAAAAAAATCATGCACGCACCAACTGCAGAAGCCATTTTGAATGCCAAAGATCATTCATAGCACCTGAAGATACTGCTCTAATTTTTTCACTAGTATTAAATTACAATCCCTTGTTTAATCAGTTGCAGTGCTTTTCCTCTTATCTTTATTCCAGATAAAAGTCCAAAGATGTTTTTGAAACAAAAATGAGTTGAATAAACTATACGATAGTTCAGGAATCTGTTGTGACAATTGTTTGACACAGGTAAGTCATACTGTTCCAACTACTGGTCAATGAAATTCACCTTTCTTAATATGACCTAAACACAATGGAGATGGTGGCATACTGATAATGTCACTGAATGAGTATACTAGAGATCCAGGCAAAGTGCTCTGGGGACACAGGTTCATATCTCACCTTATGGAATTTCAATTGATAAAAATGGAATTTAAAGCTCTTTGAAACTGTCCTTAATTATTGTGAAGACCTTCAACAATGGAAATCTACTGTCCTTACCTGGTCTGGCCTACATGTGAATCCTCAGCATTGCCTCTTAACTGCCCTCTGAAATGACCTTACAGGTTACTCTGCTCAAGCACAATTAGGGATGGGTAAGCGAATACCAGCCGGGGTCAGGGAGAAAGAGATGATCGATTGAAAATTGTAGTGAAAGATGTCAGCATCTTACCTGCAGCAAGTTATGTGAAGGTCACTCTTCATACATTACAGGTACTGAACTCACACAAACTATATAAATTTACTCCTTCCATTCCAGATGACTCCTAGAAAGATTATGGTTACTTTCCCATATATTTTCCAGTCACATACCATATTTGTCCAGCTTGGAGAGCAGAATGGAAGACCATAAAGATTATGGTCAGTTCTGAAATTCAGCAGGATCCAGCCCAGTTTTTGCTGGACTAATTTGATGAAAGTCAAGAAATTTCCCCAACCATGTGTAAGCCAGTACAATGCTGACAATTAACAGCTCTCCCATATAATAAAATTGTTGCTGAAGTACATTCGAATATGTCAATCATCAATCAGAACCGGTGGAACTAAAGAAATACAAAAGCAGTATGGAGTTCACCCTTTGATGTTGACACAGCAGAAACACCAGCATCCACTGCACAGCAAGTTGCCCATTGAGTGGAAAGGCAATGACATAACCATCAGTATTCAAAGTGTCACACTTTATATTTCAAAGTGCAAATAATTTGCAAAAACCAAAAACAAAGGAATTGTTTCAAACCTTTGCTGATGCTAATTCCCAGTATCAGCAGCCACTTGGCATCATATTTCAATGTTCCAGTGTAGTCCTCCAATGAGCACTATGGAATTGAGGTGGATAGTCACTTTATGAAATCTATCCCTACAATACATTTTTAAGATATCAATGATAAAAAAACATATCTGTAAATTCACTGTGTAGCATCACAAAACATATTCAGATCTATCTTTTAACAAACCGTATTACAATGTCATTGAATATATTTTTAATAATGCCATATTTTTGCAAAATATGAACTGTGTCATCTCCCATTTATACATATGTTTTTATTGCTTTTATGGTGGCCAACTTTTGTCATTAGTCTTCAACTATTGTACTTGCAGCCATCCTAACAAAGCTCTAATACATGAAATGAACAGATTTCATAACATTTCATCAACTGTGCAATTTACTGTGGTGCACATGAAAGAAATGTAGTTCAGTCGTTATCAGGCAACAGCACAAAAATGATAATTATCAGTTTAAAGTTCATAATCTATACCACTTTAATAATTTCTGAAGAGAAACAAATCAGAAATAGTAAGGCTAGAGTTCTAGCACAAAACTTCATCTTCTCAGCTGTAAATATTTAAGTGTTCCTTCTTTGCAAGTTGTCAATTTAATGTTCTCAGCATAATATAGATCAAAACATTAAATGAAAACAAAATATCTTTCCTAATCTTTTCTATATTTTTGATCCGCAATTATTGCAAAGATAGTCTTTTGGACATTTTGTAAAATATTTCTATTTTTCATTTTCAGCCCTGAGAATTGCATTTGTACAGAAAAATTAACAAAAAAGTAGCATCTGTATTAACAGCTTTGTACAATTTGAATCTAATGCATAACTACCAAAATATAATATTGTTCATAATGTATCAACTGCACAATAATCATTTTCTGTTGTCTTCCTTTATCTCATTAAGACTTGCTGAATTACAATTTTTCTGGGATTCACATCAGGAATCTGTTGTTAAAAGAGAAAGGACAAACTTCCATTATACAGCACTTTTCATGGTCACTGGATGTCTCAAAGCATTTTAATAATGTTAAATAATTTTTGATATGTAGTTACGTCATAATATAAAAATGAAGAAGGAAAGGTTTGCATCATCTCTATAACATGTTCAGTGAATTCTTACAAATAGTGATGTGATAATGACCTGATAGCCTGTTTCTGTAATGTTGACTGAAATAATAGTACTGGACAGGACACCATGGATAACACCCCTCCTCAGCTTTTCACTGCCATGGGATCTTTTACATCCTTCCAAGCACTGAGATAGAGCCTGGATTTAAATGTTCCATCCAAAAGATAGCTCCCTGAAAATGTTCCCTCAGTACTGCACTGGAGTGTCAATCTTGAATTTTGTGCTCAACTCCTGATGGAACTTGAACCCCAAATCTTGTGATTTAGGGGCTAATATGCCATCAAATGAGTCATTTTTATTCCTCCAAAGGGAACAAAATTATTAAAGTACTTAATGTATGGTACGTTAAATGGTATAACCATTAGGTCAAAACACTAATAGTTCTATATGTCACCAAATCAGGCCATAATCCTTGATGATCATTGAATTAGGATCCCACTGCTTCCGCTAACATGAGTGCATGTGAAGCAACACAACCACCTGGAAATACTATGCAAGACTTGTTCAAAGTGAAACACCATGCATTTCCAGTAGATGCACAAAAGGTGCAAAGCTAAAGCACATTCAAAACATGGTTATGCACAATAGCAAGATTTAATGAAGAGCAATGGAGGTTACTCACTAAAAACTCTTATCTGTAATCTTTCTAAACAACAATTACATAAGAAAACTTGAAAAGAGGCAATTCCATTGGTCTAATCAAGCATATTCCTTTAAAGGATGATGTACAAATGATGGAGGTGGATCAGTGGCACGACGGCTTGCAGACATTGTGGGGTCTATTGTGTCCAGGTCTGTTTTGAGCTTGTCCTGTACTGTCACTACATTTATGAGGATGACTTGTACTAAGCCGTACATCAACTTTAAGATGCATCACCCTAGAAGCTATAAATGGTTCAAACTGATCTGGATGTAGATTTGAGAGATCATACATGGATTTAATTCACTTGTCCATAATTTTTGATGTCATATCAACTGATTTATGCAAATCAAAAATGGCTGTTTGAGCAATGTAGCAAGTTTCTGCTGTCTAACTAGAAGAACCATGTTGACATTATTCCTCTCAAATCTCAGATCCATTGTAGACAGTGAACTTGTCATATGTAGACTTCACCACACAGTGACATTTGCATGCAAAAACTCATCGAGGATGTGTAATGGTTTAGTGGTAGTGGTTAGACATGTGTCAACTTTGGCGTGCAATTTGTGTTGGCCATTTTTCTTGGGATACATAAACAAGATCATTGTATATGCTTCAGTTCTTTAGTAGTGTGTGAAATTGACCACATGTAAGGTTAGTAAGATAAGTTGGCTATTTAAAGTTTTTTCCTGAAATTCATACACATGTTTGTATTTTAAGGGTGTAACATTGGTAACATACTTTACGTGAAGAGGATTCAGACAAAGTTAATGTGTTAAGCTTTTTGCTACATCTTGGCCTGCTCCTGATAATTAGACTGTCTGCATATCTTTATCCAGTGTTTCATTGTGAGATACTGCTTGCATGTGTCATAGAAGGCTGGAGACTCTTTCAGTAAATGGGATAAATCACACCACGTATATGATTTGGGTTGTACATTGATTTTTGTCTACCATCAGGATTCTGTTGTTAAGAGAAAGGACAGACTTGTATTATACAGCAATGTAATGGAATCAAGGGTTTGATGACTTTGCTGTCCTGCAACAATGACTTAAAATAAGTTAATATTTGACAGTCAACGTGGATTGATTAAGGGCAGGTCATGTTTGATAAATTTAATGAGGTGACACAGGCAGTGGATTACGGTAGTGCTGTGAATGTTATATATTTGGACTTTCAGAAAGCATTTGATACAGTGCCACATGGCAGGTTAGTTAGTACATTTGAAATGTTTGGGATTGATGGGTCTTTGGCAAGACTGATTAAAAGTTGGGTAAAAGATAGGAAACAGAGGGTACGTATCGATGGAATTTCTCAGATTGAAGAGGAGTTGAAAGTAGCGTTCCTGAGGGATCGTTGTTGGGACCCTTGCTTTTTCTGATTTATTTGAACAATTTGGATGGGTGTAGAAGGCAAAAGTTCTAAATTTGAGATTATACAAAGCTAGGGAAAGTGGTGAATTGTGAGGAAGACACTGAGCAAATTCAAAAGGGACATTGACAATTTGGCCAAAAAGGCAGACACCTGGCAAGTGAATTTCAATAACAAGTCATGGGGATTAATGCCTTTTTATAGAAACATGGAAAGATGAAACAGAGTCAATGGTACAACTTTGAGGGTAATACAGGAGCAGAGGGACCTTGGGGTTCAGGTGTGTAATTCTGAAGTAGCCAGGCAAGTTGAAACAATTCTTAAGAAGGATTAGATTACATTACAGTGTGGAAACAGGCCCTTTGGCCCAACAAGTCCACACCGAACCGCCAAAGCGCAACCCACCCATACCCCTACATTTACCCCTTAAATAACACTACAGGCAATTTAGCATGGCCAATTCACCTGACCTGCACATCTTTGGACTGTGGGAGGAAACCGGAGCACTCGGAGGAAACCCACACAGACACGGGGAGAATGTGCAAACTCCACACAGTCAGTCGCCTGAGGCTGGAATTGACCCGGGTCTCTGGCGCTGTGAGGCAGCAGTGCTAACCACTGTGCCACCGTGCCACCCACAAGGCTTATAAGATCCTTGAGTTTATAATTTGAGGCATAGAGTATAAAGGGAAGGAAGTGATGCTACACCTCTACAATTCATTGGTCAGACCACACTTGGAGTATTGTGTTCAGTTCTGGGCACCTTAAGTGAAGAAGGATGTTAAAGACCTGGACACAGCGCAAAGGAGATTCACTGTAATGATACCAGGAATGAAGGATTTTAGATACATGGAAAGATGAAAAAGTTAGGATTATTCTCCTTGGAACATGGAAGGTTAAGAGGTAATCTTATTGAAGTATTCAAAATTATGAATATATAATTTGTTTTCACTAATTAGTATATCATTGACTCGGGGCTACAATTTTAAGATTGTCAGCAAGAGAGCTAGGAGTGAGATGAGGAGAAACTTCCCAACTCAGAGTTGTTGTAGTTTGGAATTTGCTGCCTGGGACAATTGCGGAGGTGGATTCAAACAATGTTTCAAAAGAAAGCTAGGTATAAATTTGAAAGCAATGAATTTAGAAGGCTGCAGAGATAGGGCTAGAGAATGGGACCTTCCAAAGAGCACCCCACCCAGGCCTGCCCTCCTATCCTATCCCTGTAAGTTTGCACTTCCCATGGCTAACCCACCTAACCTGCACATTTAAAATCTGATTGAAGATTTGTAGCTCGGGTATCCATTGTTGTGGTTCTGCTCACCGAGCTGGAAGTTTTTGCTGCAAACGTTTCGTTCCCTCATCCATGAACATCAGCTAGCCACAAAACGACACGACCAGCTATCTCTAGTAGCCATACACTCAGACAACCAGCAACATGAATTTGACTGGGAAAACACCACTATCATAGGACAAGCCAGACAGAGAACAGCCAGAGAATTCCTAGAAGCAGGGCATTCATCCCCAAACTCCGTCAACAGACACATTGACCTGGACACCATATACAAACCACTACAGCTGAAACTAACACCCGGAAACGGCAAGAACATCCATCAACAGACACATCGACCTGGACCCCACATACAAATCACTGCAGCTGAAACTGACACCCGGAAGCGGCAAGAACAAACCAATATAAATACCGGAAGAAACATCAAAGCAGCGCTTCACACGAGGCTCCAACAGCACTGATGATGTTCCCTAGCCAGGGAACGAAACGTTTGCAGCAAAAACTTCCAGCTCGGCAAGCAGAACCACAATAACCTGCACATCCCTGGACACTATGGGTAATTTAGCAAGAAACTGGAGCACCCAGAGAAAACCCATGCAGATATGGGGAGAACGTGCAAACTCGACACAGACAGTTGCCTGACTAGCACCAAACTTCCTCTGACTACTCTTTTACCATTTATATACCTACATAAGATTTTTGGATTCCCTTTTAGGTTAGTTGTCAGTTTCTTCACATACTTTCTTCTTGCCTCTCATTTCCTTTTTCACTTACCCTCTAAATTTCCTTTATGCACCTTGCTTCTCATTTGTCCTATCAACCTGACATCTGCATATATGTACTCTTCCTGATTCTTCCTAATTTCTATTTATTCATCATTCAGGGAGCTCTGGCTTGCCTGAACTTTCCTCCTTGTAGGAAAGTACTTAGTGTGTGCTTGAAATAACACCTCTTTAAAAGCAGTCCAAATTTTCTGTTGCAGGCATGCCTGCCAATTTTACATTTCCATTAACTCAGGGCAAGCCCTCCAACTACTTTAATTGGTTCTCCTCAAACTAAGAATTTTTACTGTGGATTATTCCTGTCTTTTTATTTAGCTAATCTAAACCTAATGATACAATAATGATGAAGAGAATTATTTGATCTTGTACTCCATTGTAATGTTTTCATCATCATACCCAATAAACTATTTTTAAAATGAATACATAAAATGTACTTTAAAGCCTAAAGGTCATACCTGTACTGGAAACTACACAGGTCTTCCTGCATTTGTCTTCAGTGTCAAAACGATTAGCATTTCCACTGCAGCCACCATACCAAAACTGTGCGCAGGCATTGGCCTGTTTGTCATAATACCATTTAATTATATAGTCCCGACACGTTCCCTGGTCTAAATGGAGCTGACAGAGAGGGTCTAGAAAAAAGGTGAGTGGAATATTTGAACACAAGTTGCAACTGTTAGAATCCAAAATAATTGAGATATGTTTGAAAAATAATCATTTATCAATGCAAACTTGTTGTAGATTTTATATTTGGAATCATAACATTTTATAAAAGTCAAATAGAGTCAAAGGCAGTATATATCTTCCCCACCTTTGGTCAAAGAAGGATTTACATATTAAAGGTCTTCTCACATCTTTTCTCAAGACATACTTGGCATGCATTTTGTTTACATTGCCAAATAATAATGTGGTGAACCTGCTTTTTTGCTGTTTTGAGTTAAAGATAAATATTGTCCAGGATTTTATATATTGCAAACATTTTCTAGTGTTGAAAAATATCCATCCTTCTTTGAGCTAATAATGCCAAATCTCAAATATATCATAATGCAATACTCAAACCAGCTTTCCTTGGACAATTTAATATTGTTAAGCAAAGCTTCCAGCTTAGCGTCGAACAACTGTATTTATTTTATTGCATTTCTTTGAGACTATTCCAAATCAGTTAAAGCAGTATTCTTGTATTATCCTCATAACCTAGTGCTAAAATTCAAACCCATCTCAGGTAAACATATTACATTTTAATCATTTCAATTTCCAGGCTTCAACCATAATTTATGCTGCAGATGTAAAAATACAATCTTACCTGAAACTGGAATTTTTACTGTTGGGGAGACTGTGGATTCTTTCACTGGTTTAACTAATTGTGAGTGTAGACCTGGTACTTGTTTACTGGTTGGCAGGTAGCTACTGCCCTTTGAAGGAGATGAAAGAACTTGAAACTTGTAATCTTCTTTCTGCTTATCATGTGCTTGCGGATTTTGGTTCATCTGTATTATGCAAGACATCAATAAATGATTGTGCACGTGAAGAAAACAATTAAATTGCACTCAAAATTATTGTTGACAATAGTTCTACTATTTTCTGTTGACATTTAAAAAAGCCCCTCATTTTCAATTTTTGTCAATTTACTCAAATTTTTATGTGACTTGATACATCCAAAACATTTGCCTCTTTACGAAGAGGCATGTTGATGAATACATTTTCTTTCATATTGTAAAATAAGAATGCAGAATAGATAAGATCAACTGATACCTGTTTATTGACTTTTGGAAACTTTCCAGTTGAGGTAGATCTAGATAGAGATGGTTTCACTTGCGCAGTTATTTTCACCTTCCCAGACGCAATTGTTTGTGTAGGTTTTGGAGAACTTAACTCAATTTTATTTCTGGCAGGTGTAGAACTAGGAACATAATATAATGGACTTCTATTTGTTATTACTCCATTTCTAACACGGTTGTAAATCAATGCACCATTTTCATCTTCACAGAACTGTCTGACCAATTTTGATTCCAGAGCTAAAAATGGAAGAAAGGAAAACACTTTTCTTGTAATTCCCATGAGTAAAGTCCTTTATTCCTGAATGCCAACTAAGTCTTAATCAATCCTTTTTAGCCAACAGAGCCTAATGATATAAATGTAATAATCACATTACATAATGACTGGACAATTGGAGGACCCATAAATATCTTTTCAAAGAAGTATCATATTGGACTCAAAATGTTAATTCTGATTCTCTCTCCACAGATGCTGCCAGAACTGCTGAGTTTTTATTTCGGATTTCCACTATCCATAGTTCTTTCTTTTATATTCTTTATTGTTGGAAGTCAAGCTCATGAATTTTTTGATCTTACTTTTGACCTCCATGGGTGACCATTAGGAGATGTGTTTGAATGACTTAAGAGGGGCCTCCTCTAAATTTTGCAAATACATATTCCTGCTTTGGTAAAGTTGACACAACAATGTCTTTTAGTATTTCCAATACAACTAAGTTTAAATTTCAAGCTTAATATCTGGTTTTATACTATGATACTGTTGATTTCTGAGCTGATTAGTAATTATTCTATTTTCCACCTAAGTGTGAACATAGTAAAATGTTGTATTTAAAGCCTTTATTGTTAGAAAAAAAACTATTAAGTGGTGATACAGCAAAACAAGGCACAAACCTGCAAGAGTATTGAAATCATCAATGAGGTACATATGTTCAGTATCAGGATCTGAAGCAATTAGGTTGAGCTCACGTAAAAATTCAGCTTGAGTTGGGTCTGTGGTATTTACAATACCAATTGCAAACATTTCTATATTTGCAGCATGGGCCTCACGCACAGCAACATCCAGTTTAACAGTCTCTCTTCTGTCTGCTTGTCCATCTGTTAATACTATAGCAACTTTCTTCACACCAGGTCGGGCTCCATAGAATCCCTCCTGTGTTGCTTTGCGAATGGCAGTTCCAGTGTGCGTGCCTTCCCCCATGTATAGCATTTTCCTGATTGCCTGTTTGACATCTTGTTGTGTAAGGTGTCGACTTAGACCAAATTCTAATCGTACTTCCAAGCTGTAGAGTACAAGACCAATTCGGGTGGCATTTCTACCAACTGTTACTTTGTCAACGAGTGCAGTGACAAAATCTTTTATGATTTCAAAATTATCTGGACCCACACTCTCTGAGCTATCAATCACAAAGACAAGTTCCATTGGTCTTTCTTTACATTTAATTCCACAACCTGTAAAGTAAAAGAATTGAAATAATGCATTGATTAAAAATAGATACTATTTAAGAAGTGTCAGTGTATCAAAGTTAAAACGGTTAAATGAGCTCAAATTATTAATAACTAATGTGTTGTTGTTAGAAGTAACAGATTAGTGCTTTGGTGAATAGCTTCCATATAAACTTCTTGTCATTGATAAAAAAAGGCAACAATTTGGAAAGTAATTGAGATAGAACTACAGAAAGTCTGCAGTCGTGCGTAGGGTGGGTTCTTTCTTGATTATACGTTTTTGGAGTTATGTCTCTTGATTAAACTTAAAATATAAGCCATAACTATTAATTTCACCTGGGGAAGTATTTTGTAGAGGAAATTATGGTGTTATTTTCTGGGTCTGTAGATTGTGAAGGAGCAATAATGGCCTTTAGTAGAGTGATATGCACTTCTTGTCAGATGCGGGAATTTAAAGAGAGTTTAAGGGTTCCTGCAGATTATATCAGCAATAAATGCTGTTGGTTGCGAATCCTATCAGAATAAATGGATTGGTTGGAGAGACAGTTAGAGACAATGAGGAATTTGCAACAGCAATGGTATGTGATGGATGGCAGTTATAGGAAGGGGGGTAAGTCTCAGATACAGTCACATAGATGGGTTTACTCCAGGAAAGGTAAGAGAGGTAGGCAGCTAGTGCAGGAGTCTTCTATGGCTATCCCCATTTCAAACAGGTATGCTGTTTTAGAAAATGTGGGGAGTGATCAATTCACAGGGAAATATGGCACGAACAGCCAAATCTCTGGCATTGAGACTGGCTCTAATGCAACAAGGGGTACGTCGGGTTCCTAGAGATAAATTGTGTTTGGGGACTCTTTAGTTCGAGGTACAGACAGATGTTTCTGTGGTCATCAGCGAAAAAATCAGAGTAGTGTGTTGCTTCTCTGATGCCAGGATCAGGAATGTCTCAGAGAGGGTGCAGAATGTTCTCATGGGGGAGAGTGGCCAGCAAGAGGTCATTGTCCACATTGGAACCAATGACATAGGAAGGGAAAAGGTTGAGATTCTGAAGGGTGATTACAGAGAGTTAGGCAGGAATTCAAAAAGGAGGTGCTCGAGAGTAGTAATATCTGGATTACTCCCAATGCTACGGGCTAGTGAGAGCAGGAATAGGAGGATAGTGCAGATGAATGCATGGCTGAGGAGCTGATGTATGGGAGAAACATTCACATTTTTGGATCATTGGAATCTCTTTTGGGGTAGAAGTGACCTGTATAAGGAGGATGGATTGCACCAAAATTGGAAGGGGACTAATATACTGGCAGGGACATTTGCTAGAGCTGCTTGGGAGGATTTAAACTAGTAAGATGGGGAGGAGGGACCCAGGGAGATAGTGAGGAAAGAAATCAACCTGAGACTGGTACAGTTGAGAACAGAAGCGAGTCAAACAATCAGGGCAGGCAGGGACAAGGTAGGACTAGTAAATTAAACTGCAATTATTTCAATGCAGGGAAGGCAGGTGAACTCAGGGCATGGTTAGGAGCATGGGACTGAGCTATCATAGCAATTACAGAAACATGGCTCAGGGATGGGCAGGACTGGCAGCTTAATGTTCCAGGTTACAAATGCTTCAAGAAGAATAGAAAGGGAGGCAAGAGAGGAGGGAGTGTGACGTTTTTGATAAGGTATAGCATTGCAGCTGTACTGATGGAGGATACATCCTGGAAAGTTATTTGGGTGGAACTGAGAAATAAGAAAGGGATGATCACCTTATTGCATTATAGACCCCTAATAGTCAGAGGGATATTGAGAAAAAAACTTGTTAGGAGATCTCAGCTATCTGTAAGAATAATAAAGTGGTTATAGTAGGGGATTTTAACTTTCCAAACATAGACTGGGAATGCCATAGTGTTAAGGGTTTAGATGGAGAGGAATTTGTTAAGTGTGAACAAGAAAATTTTCTGATTCAGTATGTGGATGTACCTACAAGAGAAGGTGCAAAACCTGACTTACTATTGGGAAATAAGGCAGGTCCTAGGGAGTGTTGCTGAACAAAGAGATCTTGGAGTGCAGGTTCATAATTCCTTGAAAGTGGAATCGCAGGTAGACAAGATAGTGAAGAAGGCATTTGGTACAGTTTCCTTTATTGGTCAGAATATTGAGTACAGGAGTTGGGAAGTCATGTTGCGGCTCTACAGGACATTGGTTAGGCCACTGTTGGAATATTGCATGCAATTCTGGTCTCCTTCCTATCAGAAAAATGTTGTTAAACTTGAAAGGGTTCAGAAAAGATTTACAAGGATGTTGCCAGGGTTGAAAGACTTGAGCTGTAGGGAGAGGCTGAACAGGCTGGGGCTGCTTCCCTGGAGCGTCGGAGGCTGAGGGTTGACCTTATAGAGATTTACAAAATTATGAGGGGCATGGATAGGATAAATAGGCAAAATCTTTTCCCTGGGATGGGGTGAGTCCAGTACTAGAGGGCATAGGTTTAGGGTGAGAGGGGAAAGGGGGTAGTACATGTATGGAGTGAGCTGCCAGAGGAAGTGGTGGAGGCTGGTACAATTGCAATAATTCAAAGGTATTTGGATGGGTATATGAATAAGAAGGGTTTGAGGGATATGGGCTGGGTGGTGGCAGGTGGGACTGGATTGGGTTGGGATTTCTGGTCGGCATTGATGAGTTCGACCGAATGGTTTGTTTCCATACTGTACATCTCTATGACTCTATTACATAGTGTACATTTATCGATAGAACAGTTCAGAAATGGTTACAGGCATACAAATATATGAATTAGGAGCAGAAGTAGCTCTTTTGGCTCCTTGAGCCTGCATTGCCATTCAGTAAGATCATGGTTGATCTGTTTGTGTTTTGAATTCCACATTTTCATGTTCCTCTATTACTCTCGATTCCCCTACCTAACAAAAAATTAACCAACTCCACCTTAAAAGTACTCAATGACCCGAGCCTCCATCACCTTCTGTGACAAACTTCCAAAATTGCACAATTCTTGGAGAGAAAAAAAACTCATTTCTGCCCACAAAGGCAACTCTTAATTATTAAACAGCCATCCCTTAGTCCTGAAAAAGATCCACCCTGTCCAACCTATCCTCATAAAACAACCCACTTGTTCCAGGCATCAATTTAATAAATCCTTTTTGGACTGCCTCCATGTATTTATATCCTTCCTTATAACTTTGCAAAATAGAACACAGGACTTAAGATGTGGTCACACCAATCTCCTGTATAATTGAAACAAAGTACCCTTACTTTTATGACCAATTCCTTTCATAATAAATGAAAGCATCACATTAGCTTCGTTCATTATGTGGTGTACATGTGTAATTACTCTTTGTGACTCATTCACTAGAATACCTGAATTTCTCTGCACTTGAAAGTTTTGCAGTTATTCTCCATTGAAGTAATAATCTACCTTTCTTTCTTCCTGCCAAGGGAATAATTTCATATGTACCCATGTTATACTCCATCTGCTAAACCTTTGCCCACCCACTCAACTTAGCCAAATCTGTTTGTACCCTTCTAATATCCACTGCATGACATACTTTCCTGCTTAACTTTGTGTTGTCTGTGAAGTTAGTGACCATGCCTTCGCTACCTCATCTTATAATTGATGTAAATTACAAAATGTTGACAATTGTGTGACTCTGCTTATCACATCCAGCCAAGCAGACAGAGATCCACTGATGCATACTGATTGGCTGGCTGACAGGCAGAAAACAATCATTTATCCATGCTAATATGTTATCCAGTATACCATGGGAGTTTGTTTTCTGCAATAACCACATCAAAGTTGGCTTCTTAACAAATGCCTTCTGAAAATCCAAGTATGGTACATCTACAGGATCCCTTTTATCCACTGTGCACGTTAATCCCTCAAAAACTCCAATAAATTAGCTAATCATAATTTCTCCAGACACCCAAGATGATTTAAAAAAATAATTCTACTTATTGGTTTGATAATATCCGGAAGAAAATCTACTTTCTTTTCTTTTCTAATCACCTTCATTACATGGTTTTACCAATTGGAACTATTTAGAATAGATGGTACTATGACAACATTAAAAAAAAGAGTAAGTAGACCATAAAAGATGACAGACAACTTACCACAGATTTCCTTTATCATTCTGATGATGTCCTCTCTCTAATTATAGTTTATAAATTAAATAGGAAAATAATTAATGATTTTTTAAAAATAAAACCTCTCATTGTACTAATAAGATACAAGACAAAAATATTCATAAGCTTGTCCTGGAAAATGTTTTTTTTAGAAAGTGCAGTTTGTGAATTTGCTTAGGAATTCACAACAAATGTGGGAAGCAGAAAATTACTTATCATGTCATTCCAGTATTTCTCATTTGATGGGCATGTCAACCAAAATAGATAAAAACATGAATATACGATTTTGCCAGAGTTAGAAGTAGGCACCTGGGTGACATGTGAATAGTGTACTAATTAGAATGTTCTCTTTAAAGAATATAAACAAATCAGGAGCCTTTATGTTGTGAAGTCTCAAGGACTTCATTTCCAGCCAACAGAGACAGATGTAAAGACATAGTAAAGGTGACGATGGCAGTCATGTTAAGCAAAGGCTGTGATAAAGATGGATTGCAGGGGTCTAGGTAAAACTTATCTTGTTGAAATCAAACACAACCTGTGATATGGAGAAGCGGTGTAATTGTTATTTTGTATTATCATACGAATGCAATTATACAATGAACTAATAATGATGAACTAACTGAATTGAATCTGAATTGGGTCTTATATTCATTTGTTATGAAATAAAGTAGCTCAATTAATTTATATCTGGACTTATCTTACCAATTGTTTACTCAGTTTGCTGTTGGGGACATTGAAAAAACATGAATGTGAATGACACAAATATTGACCGTATTTAAGTGCTAAAAATGCTCAGAATGCTTAAAGTGACAGAATGGCTAAGGCAATGTCCTACAAATGTGACAATCATGTGTTCTCAATTTAAACTAACTTGTTCTCAAATATCACTTCTTGTGTACTTTCTGTCAGTAAAATTAGCAAAACAGCATTAGTTATTGTCCTTCAAGGTATTTAATGTCAATCATGTAATAGTCACATACAGAGTGCCAGGTTAGTTTCTGTGCGATACATTAGTGAAGTATCAGATTTTACAAACAATTCAGCATTTCTAACATTATCCCACAAATAACTAATTTCATAATTTGCTGTGGTTAGATTTGAATTTGAAACCCATGGGTTAATGGTCCAGCTGCATAACTAGTAGATCAGAACATTAATACTGTATATTCAGTTGACTGAATGCTCAGAATCCATGTACAATACCAATTCTGAACAAATAGTGTTATCCAGCATGCTGTTATATAGCAATATTACTATGAGGAAAAATAAATTCCTTTGCAGGGTCTACTGGACTCATGCTGTCATTTTAAAGAGAGTCTTGTGCCATCTGTTGGAAAATGGCATTGATCTGGTTAAATAAGGTCCTCAGCATTTCTAGAGTTTTCCAATTTGCCTTTTAAAAGGTAAATTGGCTTCACTCCTGAAAAATTCTATTAAAAAAGACTTGGTTTTGGACTCATTGGTTTGGGGTAGCCCTTGCCAGCCTCAAAAGGTAGCTATGTTCAGGACTTTCTGAATACAGATGGATCCTTGTTGTGGCCATATGTGAAACAGGAGCCTTACTGGGGAGCCTGCAGAAGGAGCTAGACAGTTTGGGAGAGTGGTCCAGGAAATGGCTGGTGGAATTCAATGTGAGCAAATGCGAGGTCTTGCACTTTGGAAAAAAGAATACAAGCATGGACTACTCTCTAAACGGTGAGAAAATTCATAAAGCCAAAGCACAAAGGAATCTGGGAGTGCTAGTCAAGGATTCTCTAAAGATAAACATGCAGGTTGAGTCTGTGATTAAGAAAGCGAATGCAATGTTGTCATTTATCTCAAGAGGGTTGGAATATAAAAGCACCGTTGTGCTACTGAGACTTTATAAAGCTCTGGTTAGACCCATTTGGAGTACTGTGTCCAGTTTTGGTCCCCACACCTCAGGAAGGACATACTGGCACTGGAACGTGTCCAGCAGAGATTCACACCGATGATTCCTGGAATGGTAGGTCTAATATATGAGGAACGGCTGAGGATCCTGGGATTGTACTCATTGGAGTTTAGAAGATTAAGGGGAGATCTAATAGAAACTTACAAGATAATACATGGCTTGGAAAGGGTGGACGCTAGGAAATTGTTTCCATTAGGCAAGGAGACTAGGACCCGTGGACACAGCCTTAGAATTAGAAGGGGTCAATTCAGAACAGAAATGCAGAGACATTTCTTCAGCAAGAGAGTGGTGGGCCTGTGGAATTCATTGCCGCAGAGTGCAGTGGAGGCTGGGATGCTAAATGTCTTCGAGTCAGAGATTGATAAATTCTTGATGTCACAAGGAATTAAGGGCTACGGGGAAAATGCGGGTAAGTGGAGTTGAAATGCCCATCAGCCATTTTTGAATGGCGGAGTGGACTTGATGGGCCGAATGGCCTTACATCCACTGCTGTGTCTTATGGTCTTACTATTAACTGCTGAAATGTCAATGAAGACAGTACAGGAGGATACCACTGGACTTGGTCACAGATAGCTGCTTGGATTATGGCCTGAAGATTTTTGGGACCCATGGTTTTCTCACAAGTTATAAATATATTTGTAATTCACTATTCCTAGAAATGGCAATTAACTTATATCAAAAATGTTGCATTTTATCATAGAAAAATACAATAAATGATGGGCATTCTTGGTATGACCCTATACTGACATCGAGGAGAAAGTGAGGTCTGCAGATGCTGGAGATCAGAGCTGAAAATGTGTTGCTGGAAAAGTGCAGCAGGTCAGGCAGCATCCAAGGGACAGGAAATTTGACGTTTCGGACATAAGCCCTTCATCAGGATGAAGGGCTTATGCCTGAAACGTCGAATTTCCTGTTCCTTGGATGCTGCCTGACCTGCTGTGCTTTTCCAGCAACACATTTTCAGCCCTATACTGACATCCTCTTATACCATAGCGCTGCAATCTTTTCTCTTCAAGTATATATCTGATTAATTATGAATATATTACTGAATCACCTTTGTGTTCCTGATCACAAGAACTCATTGTGTGAAAGAATGAGTTTTCTCAAGCCTCTCCCCTTTTGTTTGTCAATCACTTTCGAATTGTGTCCTCTGTTTATGAAACCTTCTGCCACTGGAAATAACTTTTTTCATATTCATTCTGTCAAAATCATTCATGATTTTAAACATTTCCATCAAATTTCCTCCTAGCCTTCTCTCCTATAAGGACAGCAGTCTCTCCGTGTTCTCGTAAATCTCTTCTGCACTCCAAGGGCTTGACAGACTTCCTTCAGATTGAAAACAATGCTTTAGCTGAGCATAATTTCCTTGCTTTTTTTATTCAAAATTGCCATTAATAAAGCCAAGAATCCCATATAGTTTTTAACAGACTACTCACCTATTAGTGCTACCTTCAAAAGATTTACATGCATGCATTCACTTTAAAATTGTCTCATTTTGTTAACATTGTCTTTCTTCATTCTTCCTTGAAAATTCAACTCTTCATTTGCCCATTTCTCATATCCATCTGGATTCTTTGAAGATCTCTTTTTATCATCCACATTACTAACTACATTTCAGAGTTTTATGTTGTACTTGATCTTTGAAACTGTATTCCCAAGTCCAAGTCTAGGCCACTAATATACATGAAAACGTCCATTGGAACTAATGTAAACTCATGAAAAACAGACTTTTCCTCAATTATGAGAAATATATTTTCACCAAAAATCTTTGATTTCTATCCCATAATTAATTTCGCATCCACAGTGCCACTGTCTCTCTTAGCAAATAATACATGACACATTGTGGGATGCCCTTGAAAGATGCATTATTAAGTGTAAATTGGTACTTACAGTTAATCCAGGTTCACCCTTTACTCCAGGTCTACCCTAAGTAATTGGAAATCATTATAAAAATAATTAAAATAAAAACAATTAATATTAGAAAAAAAAAGCAGTTTAACTCATTACCTATTGATATAATTGTAACTAAATACTGCCAAATAATTGAAGGTAATTTTAACTTAGAGAATAGTCGTTGCATGAAGTGAGTTCACACATATGATGGATCTGGAATAAAGATATCAGAGCTAGATGATTTGCTTCATCATTCTATAACCGTGCATACTCTTGATGAAATTACAAAGTGGTTGGTGGACAGGAGCTGGATTTCACATGGCAGGAGAACATCAGTGGGAACTGCTGTTGAGAGGTTGAGGGGTCAGAATCTACTGTAATCAAGGGAAGGAAAGGCAGGTGGATGGTTTCTTTGAGTCTTGTAGGAGTACTCCTACTTCTCCCAACCAACTAAAGCCACCTGTGGGCGTCACCTGTTTGTTCACATGTTCATAAGTGGTTCAGCATGGTGTCACTGTTGTAATTGGCAGTTAAAATTACATTGCATCATCTGACCTCATCTCGTAAAAGTTTGATAAAACCTCCATCATGGTCTGTCAGGTGAGTCCTTCTGCTGCCATAAACCTGGCTGTTTAAATGTTACTAGGCAGGAACATTGTAGCAAGCACACTCAGAAGATTTTAACCCCTACACATTTTGTTTCTATTCAACTGGATGGGTTAAAATTATCCCCATTCTGTGGATCTTCAAAGGAAGACTTTTATATGCATACATATCAAGGCACTTCACAATGTTTAACAGAGGTAAGGAGCAAAGCATAAGAAGACTTGAACATATAATAAAATCTCACAAATCACAATGAAATAACCAGTTAACCTTCATTTGATTGTGTGCAAAAGGTTTACAAGGCACGGAAACTTTCTGTCTCATTAATGCTATGAGACCTTTAATCTTCATTTCAAATAACAGAAGATACAATTTTAACATCTTATTCAAAAACACTCCCTCAAAACTGAAAACTTAGATTACATCAATGTTAGATGGCAGTCTAAGTTGTAATCAAATTCTGTGGATCTAGTCTGTACCAGCTTGACTGTGTGGTACCTTGGCATGTCTCACATTCTAAAATATTTTTATTTTCACTGGATGTGTGGTAATCTGTGAACATAGTACAGATGTTATTGCCCAAATACCAGAATGAAAATCAGATGGATTGTTGAAGCAGATGCTAGTTTGTCAGTTTGCTGTTCATGTGGTGAGGATGAAAATTTACCTAAAAGTGTCTTATCCACATGCCACCCATGGGACTTTGCAGCTTGCATCTAGATACTTGTCTGTTTCCTGATTTCCCATGAAAGTTGCAATAGGAAAACCAACATTTCACATACACATTTTCCTCAATGGTTCTTGATTTACTAATATTTTGCAAATGGTTAATTTGCTGTCTGCTTTCAAATTATGAATATCAAGTTTAATTTATTACTTCTGTGATGTGTAAAAATAAATCTTATGAAGTAAATGAAAATTGTCTAAACTTTTTAAAAAAAATTAGTAACATTTTAAAATAGTGATACTTCCAATAAAGTGACAAGTTACTATAAATGTATTGCAACAAAAAGATTATACAAAGCCTCTTGCTATTCAAGCACTTTATTCCACCTGATATTTCCTTTTATTCCACTTTAGATGAAAGAAAAAAACATGCTCAATCATGTCACAATAGTCAGAAATTTCTGCCCAAAAAGGAAAGCCAGGATTTTTCTCTTTCCCTTCTGAATGAGATTTCAACCATATGCTCTGAAATCACCCTGCAACTAGTAATTCCAAACACGAGAACAAGTGGAACAAGTTAGTCACTGTTTACAATAAGAAATGGGAAGGAACCACCAGCTAACATCCAATAAATTTGAAGGAGTTCATTTGCAGAGAATGTGATGCTGTGATTCTTCATTTTCAGGAGAATGTTAGAATTAAATAACAAGATGACATATCAATACAGGAACAATTATACACTTACAGACAAGCCAGGAGAACCAGAATCACCCATATCTCCTTTTCCTCCCTTCTGTCCTCTTTCTCCTGGTAGTCCACGGTCACCCTGCAATATAAGTAAATGACAATGCTGACTTCAGCATCTTCTGCCTTTGATTCTGCACAATATTCAGCAAATTTATAATTCCTCAGATATTGAAGCAGCCAAGCTCATATAAAGCAAAATTTGGACAATATCAAGAATTGGGGTGATAAATGGCAAGTAATATCTATGCCACACAAGTGCCAAACAATGGCCATCTTAAACAAGAATTTATTCATCTGTTGTGGTTCTGTTCGCCGAGCTGGAAGTTTTTGCTGCAAACGTTTCGTTCCCTGGCTAGGGAACATCATCAGTGCTATTGGAGCCTCCTGTGAAGCGCTGCTTTGATGTTTCTTCCGGTATTTATAGTGGTACTATAAAGAAGAAACATCAAAGCAGCGCTTCACAGGAGGCTCCAATAGCACTGATGATGTTCCCTAGCCAGGGAACGAAACGTTTGCAGCAAAAACTTCCAGCTCGGCGAACAGAACCACAACAACGGACACCCGAGCTACAAATCTTCAACCAGACTTTATTTATTCATCTCTCCTTAAGATTCAATGGTAATTCTATCACTATCACTGAATCCCCCACTATCAACACCCTAGGATTTACCACTGAACAGAAACTGAAGTAGACTAGCTACAGAAATACTGTGATTGCAACAATAGATCAGAGGCTAGGAATTCTATTGCAAGTAACTCACCACCTGTCTCCTCATTGTTTGTCCAACATCTACAAAAAACAAGTCAAGAATTTGATGGAATACTCACCACTTTTCTGAATGAATGCAACTCCAGCAACAATCAAGCTCAACACCATCCAAGACAAAGGCACTTGATTGGCACTCGATCCACAACCTTGAAAATTCATTCCTTTACTATTGATCCTCAGTAGCAACAGTGTATGCTACCTACAAGATACAAAAACTCACCCAAGCTTATTTGACAGCACCTTTCAAACCTGTGCCACCTTGAAGGACTGTGGCAGCTGATACATATAAACACCAGGTTCTGGTCTAAGAAACACACTATCTTGACTTGTAAATATATCACCGGTTCTTCACTATTGCTGGGTCAACATCCTGGAACTCTCTTAAGCACAGTGGATGTACCTGCAGTCCACCATCTGCAGCAGTTTACAAAGGCAACTCATCACTACCTTCTTCAGAGCAGTTAGGGATAGGCAATAATTATTGACTGAGCCAGTGACACCCATAATCCATAATCCAATGAATGAATAAAAAAATTAGTGTCCAGGCAAGAAGTCCTCTAAGGAGAGAGTTACAAGTAGGAAGGTGGCAAGCCCTTACCCACATCCTCCTACCTGATTAAATGCCTCATCTCCCCCAAACGTGCTGGGGTGGGGTGGGGGAGATGGTGGAAAATAAAGTTAGGGAAGCATTCAATTCCATCTACATTGACATCACTCCTAATCAATCATCATTCAATGATCATCTAATTTAACAAAGATGTTTCATCTTCTGTTTCCTCTGAAAAAATCCATCAGTGTTGTAAGTGTCTCTATAGTCTAATTTCCCTTTCTCAACAAAGATTGATTCAGTTCCTTTTAAAACTTCCAATTGACCCTGAACTATTTGCTTCAGTTTGTTAACATACCTGTTATCTATAGCAAAACCTTTCAAAACTAATTTTATTACATTTTTAGTCATGGTAGCACTGCCGGATTTTTAGCCAATCAGGATGATTTGGGAGACCTTTGAAAATGGTGGCTGGAACTAGATGCATAATTTGTGGTAGGTCCCAATTCTGCTGCAGGGGAATGGGAAGCTGTGAATTATATGTATGTAAAACTTGAATTCTGCAAGGTCATTTGATTACATTGATGAGCACATTCAGTTTTTGCTGCTCTGATTGTTTAAGCCAGCAGTGTGGAACCTGTGATTATGTAGAGGAGGCATAACTGCTTGTGATGGGTAGATTCAAGGTATGTTTAAATATCATATCAGAAGTAATGTAAATCCCCAACTCTTTAAAATTAAAATAAAAGGTCTGCAGCTTACAGAAAATACACAATTGCAGCTGGAATGCATTATTTGGCAGATCATCCAGGTATAAATTAGAAAAAATGAATAGTTACTAGATTATCCAATTTCAATTGACTCCATTGTTTAGATTTAATAAGGTTTGTTATAATAGTTAAGCCTATTATGAATGCTTGTAAAAATTTAAAATGGTCCATGAACACTTATTCAGTAGAAGTCTGTTTGATTGACAGATGCAAGAGGTTACTGGAAGTATTAAATGTCTTTTATTTAATTTAGTGAAATAAATGTTCATTTGTTTTTAAACCAAGTGACCACTTCAGGGAATTTACATTTTTGGATGGGGTCACAAATGAATATTTTTCAGTATATTTGTTTGAACATAGCTCCTATGGTTTGCTCATAATGAATTCTAGGTAAATAGCTATATGTCGAGGTGGGAATGAAGTCGACATGGGAGCTTTGGAGAAGGTAGGGGGATGTGACTGAACATGAGGAATAAGAGGGGGAAAGGAGGAAACATGGGGGAACAATGAGGGGGCATAGGTGGGGCGGGGGTGTGGGGGGGCATAGACATAGCAAGATGATATTGAGACATGAGCAATCATGGTGTGAAGTGATATAGGGGAGTATAATAGGGATAACTGAGTAACATGTAAATATGAGATGGCTTTGGGGTTATGAGTACACATGGGCAGATGATGGATCAGACAGGGGGGCATAAGACGCTACGAGGAGTGAGGGCTAGACTGCCTAATAGCCTTTAATACAACAAAGCTAGCATTCTAATTGACGTGGGCCTTTAAACCAGCCTACTTTGTTACTCACTGTTTTTCACTGGAAGTTAAATGATTTTCAACAAAGTCCAAGCACAGGCTTTCTAGTTAGAGTTTTAATTCAGCCAATCATAAAACTCAACCTCCTCCTTACTAACTCTCCTCTGTATATATTTGAATGCAATTTACCTAATTAGTTCTCAACATCAATTTGTCTTCTTACTTTTAACCCCTGGATATTTAACAATTTATTAACTGGATTAGATACGAACACTCGCTTACCTCCATTTCCAGCTCAGGCTTGCCTCCAGAGACAATGGACCTGAATCTATCTCACCCTCCATCTCTAGAACAAAAATATGGGCATGGCGTGGCCTTTGTAAAGCATTTCAACTCAGCTTCCTGAATTCTCTATGAAAATCCAGCCCCATACTTTACTTCTAGGCTTATGTAGTCTTCACCCTCAGTTCTGAGGAATTGGTCATGTCGAAGCTGAGGCTGATGCATTTGGATTGTACATCATTGACCAAACATCTCAACAACATTCAGACAATCTACATAACTGCATAAGGAAGGGAGGTCATGTCAGAGTTGATCATTTTAACATTACCATGCTTTTCCTCAGTTTTTTGTATCATGCTCCAGTTGCATATGACTACCATCTCATTTTGCTTTAATATTAACTTGTTCTGTGTGGAGTGAGATCCCACACCTGACTCTGCAGCATCTTGCTGCCAGAGGGTGAGCATGTTTAACTTTCATGTGATTACTTCTGAAGGGACTGGCAGCATTTTCTCTTTCTGGTGCAATTGCAGGGAAATGTGGCTTTTCCTGGAGATTCTCCAGCTGCCTGGTACTTTCCATGATCCAGATGGTGTCTGTACATCTCACATTTGCCTGGTATATGCCCCACAGATAATTAGAGTCATAGAGTCAAGAGATGTACAGTACAGAAACAGACCCTTCAGTCCAACTTGTCCACACCGGCTAGGTATCCTAAATTAATTTGGTCCCATTTGCCAGCTCCTTGCCCATATCCCTATAAACTTTTCCTGTTCATATACTCATCCAGATGCTTTTTAAATATTATAATTGTATTGCCTCCACCGCTTCCTCTGACAGCTCATTTCATACATGCACCATCTCTGCATGAAAAAAGCAATTCCTTAGGTCCCTTTTAAATCTTTCCCCTCTCACCTTAAACCTACGCTCTTTAGTTTTGGACTCCCCTACCCTGGGGAAAAGACCTTGTCTATTAAGCCTCATGATTTTATAAGCTTCTACAAACGTCACCCCTCCAACACTCTAGAGAAAATAGCCCCAGCCTATTTAGCTTCTCCCATCAACTCAAACCCTCCAGCCCTGGCAACATCCTTGTAAACTTTTGTGAACCTTTCATGTTTCACAGCATCCTTCATATAAGAGGGAGACTGCACAATATTCCAAAAGTGGCCTAACCAATATCCTCTACAGCTACAACATGACCTCCCAACTCCTATACTCAATGCTCTAAACAATAAAGGAAAGCATATCAAACATCTTCTTCACTGTCCTATCTATCTGAGACTCCACTTTAAAGGAACTATAAACCTGCACTCCATAGTCTCTTTGTTCAGCAACACTCCCCAGGACCTTACCATTTAGTGTCTAAGTCCTGGTTTGATTTGCCTTTCCAAAATGCAGCTCCTCGCATTTATCTAAATTATACTCCATCTGCCATTCATCGGCGTATTGGCCCATCTGATCAAGATCCCGCTGTTCTCAAAGGCAACCTTCTTCGCTGTCCATAACCCATTTACCAATTAACTTGCTCTGGGAGAGATCAGACTCCACTGTCTTGAGGAGGTTTGCATCATCTTGTAATTAACAGTGACAATATCCCCAGATGGCACGCAACTGGTGGAAAGGGACGGCTTTGCCTGCCAATAGGTAGGTGTCAATCTGGCCACTGGACAAGGGGTAAACCCACAAATTGGCCATTTACCTTAGGTCCCATGAGCCCTTCTCCTGGTGGTCCACGAGGTCCTGGCAATCCTTGTACACCTACGTCCCCCTGGTGGATAAGGATCATATTAATGGTAATACTAGTTTCAATTCTGTATTCAACAATGATAAATTTAATAGCTAAAAGCTAAATTACAACTCTTCTGTGATCATCGATTCCACAAAACATTTAATTTTGTATATGGCATTTATTGTAGATACCTTAGGTCCCTGAATGCCTTCACCTGGAGGGCCTTGAGGACCAGGTGGTCCTGATCTCCCAGATATTCCCTAAATTATAAAAGAAGGATCCAGTTAATCTGTTTCACATAAGAAAAACTAACACTTGTGTAAAATCAATTCATACATATTCAATTGCAATTGTACTTGTGCACAGACATCCCCGAGGTGCAAACAGGTTCCATTTCAGAGTCCGTTTGCAAGCTCATTTGTATGCAAGTCGGAATACAGGGCAGGACAATATAAAGTAGCCATTCGGAAGGACATATAACATTACTCACCCAAATGGGATGGTGTTCAAACATATGAACACACCTAAGTCAGATATTTGTCAATCAAGGACCTTATGTAATTTGTTGATTTTCTTGGATTTTTCCCTTCCTTTAAATTACTTGTTTCCAAAATTTATTTTATTGAATGAGTTTTGTTTAGATCAGGCAACATAGTTGCAAATTTGGGGAGATGGGTGAAATGAGGGTAGAGCAAAACAAATGGGGGGAAACCACAATATGAAGCATAAAACCTTAGGCTGTCTTCTTATTCTGCATTGAGTGTAACTTTATCATAATAACTTTACTCAATAACTCCTTAAATCATCAAGCTTTTTGATCATTAAATGGTTCATTACATGGGCGGCACGGTGGCACAGTGGTTAGCACTGCTGCCTCACGGTGCCAGAGACCCAGGTTCAATTCCCGCCACAGGGGACTGTATGGAGTTTGCACATTCTCCCTGTGTCTGTGCAGCACTTTGCTCTGGTTTCCTCCCACAGTCCAAAACTGTGCAGATTAGGTGAATTGGCCGTGCAAAATTATCCATAGTGTTAGGTGCTGGGGTAAATGTAGGGGAATGGGTCTGGGTGGGTGTGCCTTGGCGGGTCAGTGTGGACTTTTTGGGCTGAAGGGCCTATTTCCACACTGTAAGTAATCTAACATTTGCTGTAATCTCTTGCTAGAGGGCCTGCTGATGCAAGTTTTTAGTGAAGACATAAAGCATGCACATGAAGACATGATGCAATCACAGCTGATGGTACCTTTTGTCCTTGAATCCCTTCTCCTGGTGGTCCAGGTAAACCACTTGGGCCTCTTGCTCCTGGATCGCCCTAAAACATAAGATATATCATTAAGAATCATTTTGTTATTCACCAAAATGCAGCAGAAGGAATGTGATATATACTCAGTGGTTATTACAATGAAATGTGAACTAAGTTAGAAATACCTCAATGCGGTTAGTTTTTGCAGAGGTGTAAGAAATGAATTAAACAAAACAGAAATAGGATCCCCTTCTGGTGAGATCCTATTTAGTGAAGATGGATCACTGGACCCAAAATGTTAACTGTGTTTCCTCTCCACACTCTCTGCCAGACTTGCTTCCAGCAATTTCTGTTTTTGTTTCCCTTAAATATATTGGCTTTTAGTAGAAATGCCAGCTGGGAAAAGCCTGCAACAGACCAGTCTAGAATAGTGATACTATGAGTTTCCTTGAAGTGCTCAGTAAAGTGCCATCTAGCACTATAACAGAAGATTTACCATTTACCTGGAACAATTGAGTGAGGTGTGTTGGGGAGTTGGGCGGGGGGAAGGGGGATACTCTTCATTCTTCATTGACTGTACTTTTTAAAATTTCTGGACTGTGGGTATCATTGGCTGGCCAGAATTTATTGCCTCTCCCTAGTTGCCTTTGATGATAGTGAGCCAGATCTTTAATGAATAGCTCCAAAACTGGGATGTTTGATTTCAGGATTTAACTGGTCAATTGATCACAGAGGTGAGACTCACTATCCTTAGTTTTCTGGCCCAGTTGATTAATAGTGGAATGCCTATTTTTTTTTGTCTGCTGCATATCCGAATCCTATGAATAAGTGTGTATATTGCTTGTGTGAATATTCTGTTAAGTGTGTGCATATTGTATGGTATTGCATGTTATTGTATGGAATTGTATGTCTATTGAATGGAATTATACATCTGTTGACTGGATTTGTACATACATAGTATAGAATTGCATGTGCATTAGATATTATATGGAATTACAGTATTTTGTATGGAATTCTAATACAATTTGAACTCAGTTACACACACTTCTGTACACAGGCCTAACCAGATGCGGGGAAGAGAAGTGTGCTATCCCCACGTGTGAACCAGTTGAGGCTCTCTCCGAACCTTATTGCCTTCACTTGTTACTGGAGCCTGGGTTATAATGCAATCAAGGTCTGTGTTGTAATTGGAAGCCGATCCTGAAGTTCCCATGTGCCTCTAATGCTAGTTTCAGATAACTGGTAGCCAATGGAATTCCAGCAGAATAGAGACAGTGTTTTAAAGCTACTGCCCTGGCCTCTTGCTGCTAGGTGAGATAGATTAAAATCAGCCAATGATGTTTTCTCAGTATTGCTTCTAGACGAAACAGGTCGCTCTGCTACAACACGCATTTTGCTCGCGCGAAGTTGCTGTAACGATTGATGAATTATGGACAATGTTTCTAAAGTGCGAACTTTTATCACGTGTGTTGGCTGTGACTTGAATACATTGCCAACACTTTAAATGCTGTTCCTAAAGCGCAATTTTTCTATAATGTGGGGTTGCACAAGAACGTAACCGTTGTGTCATAGAAGAACTACCTCTACAAAATTTATAACATGTCATCAGGCTCATTAAATGAAAGCAGATTGATTTTATTTCCAAAGAACTGTGGATACTGGAAATCAGAAACAAAATCAGAAGAAGCTTTTCAAGAAATTTTTAATTTTATTTCCACTGTCCTCAACAAATAACACATCAATTGCAGGAAGTCAAGGTGCACATCACATAAAATAAAGAAAACGTTGTAATGAAAATCCCAAAGTAATACTTAAAGTGCCTTTTTTGTTGAAGTTACTTAATCTGGTTAGTCGCGTTTGAACTGCTACACAGTTTTAATAGCAAATAAAAGTAAATACTTTTAATTACATGTAAACTTCCAATCCTCTAAATACATGTAGTTCATTAAACTTACATAATTTGACTGTAAAATGCTAAGAATAATTCAATATATCTTATCAAGTACGTGTACATACCTTAGGCCCTGAGAATCCAATTCCGATAGGCCCCTGTTCACCTGTAGGGCCTGGGAGGCCCGGCAAACCCTTTCGATTAGAGATAAAATATCTTTAGTTTTTCTCCACCAATGTCCATTACATTTTCATTATGGACTTTTATTAAGGATGAGCATAATATTAACAGATACCCAGAAAAGTGACTGTATGAAAAGTACATTGGAACATAAGATCTAGAAGTAGGAGTCAATCTCATTGCATCCTGATCCTGTCCACAATCATTGCTGATCTTCTGCATCAATATTTTTTGGCCAACAGCAGCTACATTGAGTTTTTTGAGAGAGCTTTTTGCTGGAGGACCCAGCATGCTTTGTCATGGCTTCCAATCAAACTCACTTCTAACTACCTACACTTTTCAAAATGGCGTCTCTCTCTTATCCTCACCTGTTCCCAGAACAGGTTCTTGCCACTGCAGGAGTTGATTGGCACCCCTATTGGTACCATCTTTAAAACACCATTGTGCACCCAGACAAACACTGTCAGCTGAGAACAGCCCTGCACAACTTGGTTTTTGATTTTTGCCCTGGTTCATGGCAGATGGAGGGAAAATTGGTGTTCCATTCTGATGGCAGGGACTTAGAGGTCCTGCTGGATAGTGCCCAGGACAGCAGAGGAGGTCACATCATCTGACCATGCCAGTCTAGTCCAAGGTTGTCACCTGGGTCATTTCATTCTCAGCATTTGGAGAAATACCCAACACTGTAGGAGAAATATCAATTACCCTTTCCATTGCTCCAATGTAAGTGCCAACATCTTCTCTCCAATATCTCATGTTCACTATCTCTGCTACTGTATCCACTTCCCAGTGAGGCTCATGCTCTATCACTCAGCACTGTCTGCAACATCACCCCTCACTTGCTCTCACCTACCCCAGTCCTCAACACCAGCAACCCTGCACACCCTCCTTGCTGCTTACTCACTGGCTCGGGGCACCTTTCCAGCTGCACCAAAAGTTACAGCGTGCCACTCACTTTCACCTCCCTTAACACTTGCCTCTCTCTCCAGGATAAACCAGCTTCAGTAGGACAGAAAGAGCCAACACATGTGGAGAACTGCCTAACATTCAGTTTCCCATCCCTTTCGTGGGCAGCACCCTGACCCTGACTGCCTGAGTAGCTGACTGAACTCCATTTGCAGGATATCATTTTTCTTCCTGCCTATTCCATTAATGCCAACATAGACAACAACTTCTGGTTGCTCTCCCTCCCCTTTCAGAATGTCCTGTGTCCCACTCAGTGACATCCTTGAACCTGGTAGCTAGGAGGCAGACCACCTGGAGTCTCATGCATGGCCACAGACGTGCCTCTCTGTGCTGTTGACTATAGAGCCCCTTATCACTATTGTTTGCCTACACTTCAACCCTCCCTGCTGAAAATAGAGCTAATTTTAGTATCACTGATTCGGCTGCTGCTTTTGCTTTCACTTGAGGGGCCTTTCAGTATGTATGTATATATACACGCACGCACACACAAACATCCTCCCCCTAACTAAACAGGATCTCTGTTTGATGGGGCAAATGGCCACAGAAGACTCCTGCATTGCCTGCTTATACCCACTAGTCTTCCGATGGTCTTGCAACGCATTTCTGTCTGCGTGGCTCTTACTTGTGCCAAAGGTGCCATTAATTTTAAAATAAATTATGGTATTTTATTAACAATGGTAAAGATTCACATGCACCAAAACATAGGATTACAATGTTACATTTACAGATACTTACAGGTGCTCCTGGGTATCCATCTCCTTTTTGTCCGATTGGCCCTGGAGGTCCTGGATGGCCACGATCACCCTAACATCGAATGTCAATAACAGTGAAATGATTTCACATATTTGATGGCAATAGGTTGCACAGAATTTTGTTGTAAAATAGACAGATTTTCCAAAATGATGATCTTCCATGATCCAAGCATAAATAAAAATTGATCTGTAGGTCAGATTCAATTTGTCCCATCAGGGATTCTATTCAGTCTTGATGTTCGCTAACTGTAAGTAAATATTTTACAGAGATAAAGCTCAGAGAAATTTGTGACTGATCTCCAAACAGATTGATTTGTAAAGTCAATCAGGGAAAGTTTTACAAGTCCCTGCCAGACAATGGGGCCAATAAAATTATTGGGTCACCTCTTGCTGCCTACTGCCTAATCCACTATTGTAAAGGGGCACAGCAAGACTTAACGATGTTTCCCTATCCTTGCCTTTGCTGAAGTCCTTAAGTGGCCAATTAATTTCCCTCATCCCCCTTTGTGAAAGTCACCCTTGTCTCCTGATCACTGCATTACTCCATAGCACTGCCACCCAACTCCCAGGATCTGTTAGTGAGGCGGTGGACCAAATGGAAATTCTCTTTGCCAGTGAGCTACTGGAGTTGTTCACGAGCGGTGTGCAGCTCATGCTTCTCATGGAAAGAAGTGCAGACATCCAGCATCAGCTGGAATCCTATTCCAGCCAAGTGCTAGTCTTGTGTGTTTCATAAATTTTAGGTTATAATCTTGGTTTTTAAAAAATCTCAAACTAAATATTCATCCTGGTTTCTTTCTCAGCATACAGCCTTAGTTAAGCACTTTTGGCTAGGAGTGAAATCCATGCACATAGTATTGCACAGTGACTTTTTCCAATTTATCCTGAGATTTGTTTATTTTGCCTGATTGCCTTTACAAATCAATCTGTTGAGAGATTAGGCAGAACTTTCTCTGAGCTTTATCTCTGTAAGATGATTACTTATGGTTAGTGACTATCCTCAGGAGACTGAATAGAATCCATGACAATACAAATTGAATCAGACATACTGAAACACTTTTAATTTTCTATTCAAGCTTGGATCATGGAAGATCTTTAGTTTGGAAAATTTGTCTTTGTGACTTTATATTTTGTTCTCACTGTTCACATTAAATATATCTGATGCTTAATATAAATGCCTTGCAGTCTCTGAGACCTGGATATTGCCTCCTCAAAAGGGTTCAAGCTGTAAGGCTTCAGGATCATCTTGCAAATAATCCAACAGAAATCACATAAGACAAAAATTACTTGGATCAGAAAGGTTTAGAGGGATATGGGCCAAGTGCATGCAAATGGGTTGAGTTCAGTTTGAGAAACTTGGTTGGCATGGACGAGTTGGACTGAAGGGTCTGTTTCTGTGCTGTAAACCCTATGACTTTATGACTTGTCTGCACTTTGTTCTTCAGGGTAGTGTCCTAGGCCCTACCATCTTCAGTTGCTTCATCAATGACCTTCCCTTCATAAGGTCAGAAGTGGGGATGTTGACTGATGATTGCACAATGTTCAGCACCATTCATGACTCCTCAAACACTGAAGCAGTCCATGTTCAAATGCAGCAAAATCTAGACAATATCCAGGCTTGGGCTGACAAGTGACAAGGAACATTTGCATCGCACAAATACCAGGCTACGACCATCATCAATAAGAGATAATCTAATCACCACCCCTTTATATTCAATGGTGTTACTATCACTGAATCCCTTACTATCAATATCCTGGGAATTATCTTTGACCAGAAACTCAATTGGACTCACCACACAGTGCTACAAAAACAGGTCAACGGCTAGGAACATTGCAGCAAATAACTCACCTCCTGACTTCCCAAAGCCTATCCATCTACAAGGCACAAGTCAGGAATGTGATGGAAAATCCCTCACTTGCCTGGATGGATGCTCCAATAACCTGTTTAATTGGCACCCACATCCACAAGAATCCAATCCTCCATCACCAATGGTCAGTAGCAGCAGTGTGTAATATCTACAAGATACACTGCAGAAATTCAAAGATCCTGAGACAGCACCTTCCAAATCTACAACCATTTCAATCTAGAAGGACAAGGGTAGCAGATACAAGGGAACACCACCACTGCAAGTTCCCCTCCAAGCCATTCACTATCCTGACTTGGAAATATATCATTGTTCCGTCACTGTTGCTGGGTCAAAATCCTGGAATTCCCTCCCTAAGGGCATTGTGGGTCAACCTACAGCAGATTCAAGGTGGCAGCTCACCACCAGCTTCTCAAGGGCAACTAGAGACAGGCAATAAATGTTGGCCAGCCAGTGATACCCACATCCTACGAGTGAACAAAAGATAAGGTAGTTTTTCACTTTGCATGACAGAGTTAAATCAGTGATAGTAAGTCAATAGAATGAAAAATTTAGAGTGGCCTATTGTGATAGTATAGAATGTGTGTTTGTGAGACAATGTCAAAATCACCCCTGTGTATATTAAAGTAATGTAAGTTGTTCTGGACACCATTATTTGTTAATCACATGGAATATGGTGTTATAGCCCTGCAGCAAAATAACATGTTTCTAACTTTTAAAGATCCAGTGTGGACTCATTGAAACTGACTTTTCCTTTGAAAAGTAGACAATGTGCTGCCAAGATGGTTACTGAATGTCAGATGACTGAGTTGGTGTATGCAAAAACTGACTCACTGTCCAACAGGGACATAATAACGTAAAAATATGTTAATACAAATATTCTGAGACCACTTCAAGTCATTTCCCGATTGAGTGTGTCATTTTCAAAAGGAAGGAGGATATTGTCTTAACCACATCAAGATGAATAACGTCAAAAAATGAAGCAGTCCATGATTAACCAACCTAAGACAACTGCCATATTTGCAAAGGAACTACATTTGTGAGGAGTCACATAGTAAGGCAGCCATGCTAGTCCCTTTATAATTGTATAATACTGACTGCAGAAAGTCAAGCAGTGGCAGAAAAGGCAATAAAATGTATGTCTTAATAAAAACACCAAACTAATAGAAATGGATATCTGCAACATTGCAAGATCTCTAAGCTTTTCCTTTTTGCATTCACTAATATTGTAAAGTGACAGCCCTCTATGGGAAAACACACCATAGATTTACAACCATCAGAGATAAAAGTCCACTCCATCTGTCTTAAATGGAGGACCCATTACTCTAAGATTATGCCCTGTGGTCCTAAACTCTTCCACAAAGGAAAACGATCTCTCCACACCTATTTTTCCAATCCATTTGTGATATGTCAGCGTCACTGGCTGGACCAGCATTTATTGCCTATTCCTAATTGCCCTTTAGAAGGTGCTGCTGAGCTGCCTTCTGGAACTGCTGCAGCCCATGTTCTTCAGCCTCTCAGAAACTTACATGTTCCTTAAAGTCTCCTCTCATTCTTTTAAACTCTAGTGAGTACAAACCCAACTTCCACAATTTCTCCAGGTAAAACCTTCAAACCCAGAATCAGCCTTGTGAACTTTTTCTGGATTGATTACAGTGAGAGCGTGTCTCTTGTGATAAGGGGACCAAAACTATTCGCAATATTCCAGGTGTGAATTGACTGGTGTCTTGTATAGTTTTAGCAAGAGATCTCTATTTTTATACTGTATTCCTGTCCATTGCCTTCTTTATTACCTGCTAAATGTGAATGCTAGCTTGTTATGTTTCATGCACAAAGACCTTAAGTCACACTGCACTGCAGCTGTCTTCAGTCTTTCTCCATTTAAATAATATTCTTCCTGCCACTCTCAACCACTTGGCATAGACTGTTCATCCAAGCTAAAATGATTCAACCTGCCATTTGCCATTCTTGGCTGAGGATAGTTTGTTATTATCTTCTAAAACAGTCTCCCCCATTGAAAGTTAGCATCCTTCTAGCAGCTTTGCTGCAGCCACTGGAATAGCTTTGAATAGGAATCTGAAGAGAGATAAAGGTAAATGAATGTCAGACTCCGGTGTTTCAGCATGAACCAGACCTCCAGGAAAATACTGATACCCACTGTGACTAACACAGCAGGGTTTCTCCAGAGTGGTCCACACAGCAAAGCATTGCTTCAACAAGCCAATGGTTTATGTTTCAAGTGACGAGTGTTAATGGCTGCACAAACTGGACATAAAGGCAGAGGTAGAGGTCACATGATTAGAAGCCAGCCAGTCCATTAGGTACCTTTACATTTTCTTAGACATCATTTCTGCATAAAAGAAGCAAAAACTTTGTGTACACCATCACTTGCAGCTAGAAGTTACCCAATGTACATAATCAAAAAGAGAATTAATATTCTTAAACAAAAAAATGTGTTGACTCCAGTCAGTTCTACTCTTGAGAGGCATGTACATCATACATGCATTAGATTTGTACTCTTCCTGTTCCATCAGGAAACCTGCACAATTGATTGCTGGCTATTCCTCTGGTAACTATTCATTCATAAACGTATCTGGGATGTGTCATTACTCTGGTGAGAGCTGTTAACAGGGTAAACATTGTTGCTGATCTATTTCTGTTGCTGGGGAACAGTGACCTCTGGGACCAAGGTTATTCTGTACTCTGTGGAGGTGACCAGCTGCCTTCAGTGAAAGCACAGCTTGTCTAACTGTACGTTATGTCTTAGGTTGTGGATATATCTGATCATTCACATTCAGCACTCATTATCAAGGTATCAACTGCTCAACACAATACCTAAGTTGTCATATGGACTTACTCCTGTTGAGAGCATTTAACACTTGCACTTTGCTAAATATGTCAAGTCACTGTCAGAGCTGAGTATTGAAGTGATAGTTAAAATGAAATTTTGCTTTCCATTGTTCCACCTTGATTTTGTCAGTCAAACCTGTTGTTACTTCTGGCTTCAATAGATTTTCCACTTTTGGTAAATTGTTAGATTGGTTGCAGTGTGACATTAGTCTTTAAACTAGATTGCTTCCCACTTCTTTTGTAGGTATTTTTCTGAACTCAAAGGATTGCTTGTATAAATCGGTGCTAGATTTCTTTAGGATTATCTGGCAAATTTTCACTGCTGCCTCTGGTTTTGTATGTGACTTGTGACAGTGTGAAGATAATGTATGGGGTTGAATTCTCAAGTCATGTAGGAAGTGGCTGAATTCTTCACTTGTGAATTGAGAATTATTTTTCATCGCTACTATCTGTATCACTTGAAGATTTGCATCTTGTTGAGTACTTTGTTTGATTTGAGAAAAATTCTGCCTTTCAGATTCTGTGCTGGGTTAATGACTTCCAGAGCATGTTGATGTGTTGCTTCTCGTTGAATATGGAAAATTTCAAGCACTATCTTAGGACCCTTAGCTTTCTCCAGTGCTGTATATCTGTTTCCCCTGCCTGTTTATCACATCCAGTTGATACCTCAGCAATAAAGTAAAATTCTTCACAAATAATTTACAGCAGATACAGGCAGTTTGAGGAAGATGTTTTGAACTGGCTTGTGTTTGAACTCTACTGTCACTCAGTCTCTTCGAAATAGGTACTAATTGAAAAGCTTACAAAGACAATAGGCACACACATTCTCAAATCCAAGCATAACATCATCTAGTTTGCATTAACACCCTGCAGAAAAATGTAACTGACTGTTCTTGCTGCATTAGAAATTGATCCATGTCCTCTGGATTAGTGGTGCTGGAAGAGCACAGCAGTTCAGGCAGCATCCAAAGTGCAGCGAAATCGACGTTTCGGGCAAAAGCCCTTCATCAGGATCCATGTCCTGTCTTTCTGGCATCATATAGCAAGATGTCTTCACCATCGACATCATAGTACCTTAGCACTAGTGCTGTCATTGTTACCTCTTTGATTCTAGAAAATGCTGCTTTTTGTTGGTTCCACTTCGACTGTGCATCTTTTGCAATGAACTTACATGGAAGTTTACACTCTGATGATAAATTATGCATGAACTTTGTTAGATAGCTCTTAAATCCAACAAGTTGCTTTCATGTCTGTTGATCACCGCACCTCTACTACAACTTTCAACTTGTCAGAATCCAGGTGAAATTCTTTTACAGTCAATACATGGCCGATGACCTTCAACTGCATCCTTTCTTGCTCATCTTCAGGTACACCTGGCAAGCTGTCTCTAGCAATTCCATTAGATTCTGATCATGGTCTGCAGTGATTTCTTCCATTGTGGCTCCACAGACATACTCAAGCAGATCATCCATAAAAGCTTCCACTTCAGGAAGATCATTGACTGTGTGTGTATTTCCCAAATGTCACCCAAAGTGTACTTAGAAAAATTGCTGCTTTCATCCGACTTCAGTTGCCAGTGACCATACTTTGCATCAATGATGGTAAAAACCTTTTCCTTTAGAGGTTTAACATAATTTATTAAATGGTTGGTAGGGGTAATGAGATATCTTGAAAGATTTGGGGTCTTTTGGATCTATATATTCTGTCAGTTTTCCAGGCTCTTTCACTACTATATTATAAATTCAGTCCGTATTGTCACTTTGTTGATTACTCCCTTCTTCTCCAATTATGTCTGGTCTTTCAGGTTGTATGTGAGGGTCTCTGGAGCAGACGCTGGGTTGGTCTGACACTCTCATCACTTTGAGGGAATATTTTTGTAATCCTTCAGGATCTGTTCAATATTCAATAGCTTATTGTCTCGAGAAATGTTGCTATTATCTCTTGGCATGTTTAGGGATACTAGTCCAAACTTTAGACATGCTTCAGTTGGGGTGAATGGATTTTGCTTAATGCCTACAGTCTGGAACTCCGCATCTTCTTTCTTTCCAAAACCAGTAAATTGATTTAGTTTCTTCAAATGAGAGGACTGCATTCTCCATGTGCATGATGTCACCACAATATTTACATCTTGCCCATTCATCTTGGCCTTCTGCTTACTTTTCTGTAAATACTTCTTCCTTTTTTCCAATATGTTGTTCTCGTTCAGCCTAGACTGTCTCTCTGCATAATGCAAAGCTTCATTTGTTCTCCCATTTATAGGCTCGAATTAATGTTTACATCCACTGCTTTCTTGAGAACAAATTTGTTCTCCCTCAGCAGATTTCTTGTGCCTAAGACAATCCCATCTCTGATGAGATCATTCCTGTATTGTCCAAACTCTCAGGATCCAGCCAGATGTATCAGTGCTAATGATTAATAGATTCCCTCTTCCCCAGAGTTCTGATGTTCAGCGCATACTATTCAGAAGTAACATTAGTGAGGTTCAAGGTATGTCTTTAACACCTTCAGTCTGGCTTTTCTGAACCTCAGTGACATCTAGACTGCAATATAGCTGTAGCACCTTTCCCCCCAGCTCTAATGTTTATGTCCACAGCTTTCTTGACAACAAATTTGATGCTATTATTTGTGCAGATTTTTAAAAATCAATTCAGTTGCAATTTTTTTTTGTCACTGAGAAAATGCAAAACATTTAAATTTTGTCTCTGTTCTCCTTTCATTTCCACAGCAACAGGGAGTGGAAAGTCTGTTGCTATTTTGATTCAACCAATAATTCCAAGTTGCAATAACATAAAGGCAAATTACTGTGGATGCTGGTGAGCTGAACTAAAAGCAGAAATTGCTGGAGAAACTCAGCACATTTGACAGCAGCTGTGGCTAGAATCCAATTACTTGGAATTGTGTTTCAACCCTCACATGTAGACCATTGATTTATTATTGAAAGGCATTGAAGATAATTTTTGAATTGAACTGTTACCTCTACATACAAACCGAAATGATCCTGTGGATTTTAATTGCCCACCTCTATCCATAGGAGTACAATACATTTAGTCCCAATAGTCTGTTCTCCCAATCAGTTAGAATGTGATTGATTTACACCCTAACTCAATATACTCACCCATGGTCCTTTAGAATTTTTTGTTTTCAAAAATCCATCAAATATCAGTTTAAAATTAACAATTGTTCTTGTACCAACAATTCTAAGTGAAAACCTAAAACTCTATAATGTTAAACAATGATGCATAAATTCTTAATTTCAGTGAAAATGACTATATGTGCATTGACAGTTCACTGAATTGTACCACACTTTTCCACAAAACCATGAGATTTTGTTTTCTCATTTTTGAAAAAAATATAAAGTAACTCTCACCTTAGGACCAGGAATTCCAACTCCAGTTTCACCTACAGGGCCAACAGGACCAAGGGGACCTGGGTCACCCTATTAAAAAAAACAGATTTAAGAATGATCTATTAATCAAATATAAGTTTGTGTAAGTTCTGTTGCATTTTGTCTAAAAGTGATGAAAATATGATAAGTTGCTTCCAGGACCTTCTTGCAGGACCAATTGATCCATTTAGGTAAGACAGGAGGCATCCAAGTGAGTTGGCTCTTTAATATGTGTTTTCGATGGAAGAAACTGATAAAATAATCCTCATCTCAATGACACGAAAATGCCCGATTTCAGTTTATGGACTTATGATGTTATACATAACAGCAAAATCTGATCAACTAATGATGGATCAATTAATTTATTTTTGTTTTGACTTTATGCTCATATTATTTTAAATGTTTACAATAATTTAAATATTTTGCTTGCTGTTGGAATTCAATTTAGTAAGTTGATATAATTGAATTCTTAATTTTTATATTCAAATATATCTCTTCTTCTTATGCAGCCCCTCATGACCCAAGGACGACTTTCATTCAATCCAGAGTTGTGGGTCCTGTGGTGACTAAACAGTCCACAGCTGGAACTGCACACACTGCAGCACATGGGATAGGAGATGGTTGAAGAGGCAAGTGGATGGGAGGCTTTGGTTTTTACACACCTTTCCCACTGTTTGTGCTTGACTTTCACTTGGATTTATCAGAGATACTCGAGATTTATTCACAAACACTTCTTCTTGAGTCTGGTAGTCTTGGGTAAGAGATTCCCATGTTTATGTAGGGATATTATATTTTTCCAAGGAAGAATGCCATATAGAAAATTAACTGAAATGGACATCTCAATTTGTATATTCAAATAAATGCAAATAATATTGAAAAGATAGAACGCTATTAATTAAACAATTCAAAATTGCTATACTGATGAAGTTGTAGAATATTTGTTAATCATTAATTATGCTGATGTCAGAAATTACATTAGTTAATATTAGAATTATTTTGTCTGTTGCCTGTTGTGACATTTAGTTCAGAATTTTACTTCACGGTATGTAAAGATCATTTTGGGAGTCCCACTTATATCTGCATGCCCTAGTTTGGAGTTTTGGATAGTGATGGTAAAAAAATTCCAATTTCTTTTTCTCACATGGTTGACCAGGAACCTCTCCCGCTCTCAATGCCTGACACTGATCGATGTTAGAAAGATTTCCAGGTTGATAGTCAACCTGTTTGACCACATTATGAATCCTCAGACACAAAGCTCACAGATAGAACTAAAAACATATGCTCCTGACTCAGAAACAAGCACATTCCCCATTATGCCACAAGACCTATTCTGCCATGTATGACATGCAGAACTGTGAAGCTGACTTTTATGTAGTGTTAGAAAACAGTTGACTTTTTGACTTGTTCACCAACATTTTTTTCAATGAGGCATTTTAAGACTACTATAATGTCATACACTTGTCTCTACCTTAGGTCCCATAATGCCACGTCCTGGAAGGCCTGGCATTCCTAGGCGTCCTGCAGCACCAGGTTCACCCTGTAATGTGAATTAAAACAAAACAGATTATTAACAATCTGATGCAAAATATGAATAAAATCCTTAATAAGTAATCATTGTATTGCGGTGAGTACTATGGTCTGTTTCACCATAGGAATGACATTGTCAATGGCAATTACATTTACTTCACCTTATTAATGTTAGGGAGAATTGGTCCAATAAACTTTCCTAGAAATACATTTCAATGTCAATGCTAAGTTGCAGATGTGAGCTTGCTTCTGCTAATCTTTCATGAATATCATGCTGTGCATTTTATTTTAATATGAATAAAAATGGCATGATCTCAGCATTTTAACATGCCAAAAATCAGCTTTCCACAATCCTCTAATAGATGATGACACAAAGCTCTCCTCCATCACAAGTTCTTTCGCCTCATTAACAGCCTGCAAGCTGCTGTTATGCAGTGTGTAGTGTGCTGTTTGCCTAATAGCTTCCATTCAGAAACATGTAAAATCTAATGTCCTCAAATGTGTCTTCAAACCTCTTGGAACTCTTTCCTAACATGCTCCATAACATTCTCTAGCTCTCTGCTCCATTGTGCACATACTATTTCTGATAAAAGACTGTTGTGTCTTACTTAGTCTTATCCCCCTGCTGTACTTTTGAGGCATCCTTCCCAAACACTTCCACATCTCTATTTCTTTCTCAAATTGTCTTTTCAATCAAGTTATCTATTACCTACCTTAAGCTCTTCCTTCTTTTATCAGCTTGTGGAACACTTGGAACATTGGTTACATTAATAGCCATTGATTGTATAAATGAAATTCAAATTTGCACATTTATCTCAGCACGAAACATTTGAATTTTGATGGTTGCACACAAAAACATGAACAATTACCAGATGGCATGGCTTGGTGAAATTCAGTAATGCTACAAAGCACTACAACTCAGTATAGAAGTGAACTTGCCTTTGGTCCCATTGGGCCTGTCAATCCGGGTGGACCGACCAAACCTCGCAGTCCCCTCTGACCTATATCACCCTACACAAAACAAAAGGACATATTTTTGAGAAATAGTTCTTTCTTTTTTGTACTACTGAACCATAAATAAACATTTATCTTCAATTTCTTGATGTAATCTAATGCAGCTGATTGCCAGCTTTTTGAAGGTTCTAGAATTGTTGGACTGGGGTAGTGCCATTCTGCTGCATTACTGTTTTAGTGGCAATAGGGAAAGCGTAGGCCATATCTCAGTACAAACGGTATGTCCTGTTTGTTTCAGAGTTAAAGGATTTTACCTTCTCTCCTTGAATTCCAATGCCCGCAACACCTTCAGCCCCTCGTGGACCTGATGCTCCTGGTTCACCCTAAGATGGCAACAAAAGGAAAGTCTGAATGTTCAACATTTTCTGTAATAATTTTAAGATCATTTACCATATAGTGATCACAGCTGATTGTTTAAATTTCCATTTGGATTCAGGATCTGTGAACAGTAAATGCAAGAATTAATTAAAATAACCTGATCATCCAAATGATAACTGAAACACCGGTGTTCATTGTAAAACTGGAGCTGTTATAATAATAATGTTAGTATAGGAAATGGAAGTATTATTTTTATATGCATATGGCTGTTTCTCAGACTCATTGAACTGGATATTACAAAGCACGCAGTTCCCACATTCACATCCCTGACCCCTGCATGGAGCCTATGCATCATCCCCATGATTGGTCTTGTGACAACCATTTAATGTTGGAAGTTAAGTTAATCGCTTTAAAGGTGAGATTTCTGCCCCTTTCTCAGGTAGAAGTCCTGCCTTAGTTATAATGTACCAGTGAACAAGACACGTTTGAGAGTTAAAAATTGAGTTGAGTACTAACGCAACAAAAGTATGTCACAGCTAGAAAAAACTCAACTTAGACATGGATAGTGCAAACATATGGCTTTGCGGGGGGCAAAACAAAACTTGGGCTGTCTTAAATAGTCAGACTAACTTAAATGTTGCAATGTACAGTCTTTTGAATTGATCATTGAGGATCACTTTCCTAGTTAGGGCATTGGTTTACAAGAATATCTGGTGGCAGCAAATGGAATTTCAACGTCCTTGGTACAGGCCTATTTTTCCAAATTGTCAAGCTGACTGGTTAATCATTGTCACCTTGAATAACATGGTTCTACTTAATCAAATGTTAAATTATTAACTTGTTATTAACAGAGGAGATGCCCAGCACTCTTCCAGTCACTGCCAATAAATACTGGGAAATAGCCAAAGAACAGGATGCAGTTTGAAATGTGAAAAAAATGAGATGGCCCCATTAAATACAGGAGAGCTGGTCACCCACAATTTGTCCCACAGTAAAACTCTTCTTGTGACTGGAAATTGTGGAAGGTAAGGAAAGATTGCAAGTATTAGCTCATTCTGATTTGTATTGGTTTTCATACTATGCTTTAAACTTACATGTTCTACAGTCAGTTGTTATTTTCATTTTTCTTTCACTGCTATAACTACCATGAATACCATTTTATGGAGCATCTGAAGCTATCATAAGCGAAATAAGTGTAATCCTAGAATTACCTTTTGCCCTGGAGCGCCATCTTCTCCTGGAAGACCAGGGAGGCCTGCCAATCCAGAGGAGCCAGGTTCACCCTAACAAACACAAAGATCAAAACCTTAATGGAGGAACATCTGAATATGCTGAGTGATGATTCTGTCATATCACTTATATGCTTCAATGCAAAAATCATCTACTGTCGTGGAAATGAGGTCAGCCAATTGTTTTAACTTATGGCAGCTCTGGTTAACTCTCTTAGCACCGAAGATTGGTAGAATCGGCACCACATTTGAATATTGAAGGCCATATTGCTGTGTTTGTACTCGGTACTTTTCCAGGAGAGAGTGAACTGTACACAAACAAAAAATTGTTGAAAGAGCGGCACAGTGGCTCAGTGGTTAGCACTGCTGCCTCACAGCGCCAGGGACCCAGGTTCGATTCCAGCCTTGGGCGAGTGTCTGTGTGGAGTTTGCACATTCTCTCTGTGTCTGTGTGGGTTTCCTCCTACAGTCCAAAGTTGTGCATGCCAGGTGAATTGGCACTTAGCTATGCTAAGTTGTCCATAGTGTTAGGTGGTTTAGTCAGAGGGAAATGGGTCTGGGTGGGTTACTCTTCGGAGGGTCAGTGTGGACTGGTTGGGCTGTAGGGCCTGTTTCCACACTGTGGGGAATCTAATCTAATAAGAGCTTAACATACATGGAAGCATCTGTGGAGCAAAATCAGAGTTAACGTTTTGGATGATGTAACGCTCCCTTAGAACAGAGGAAAGGTCATTGTATCCGAAATGTTGAGACCATAAGACACAGGAGTAGAAATTAGGCCATTCAGCACATGGAGGAGAAAGTGAGAACTGCAGATGCTGGAGCTCAGAGTCGAGAGTGTGGTGCTGGAAAAGCACAACAGTCAGGCAGCATCCAAGGAGCAGGAGAATCAACATTTTGGACATAAGCTCTTCATCAGGCTTATGCCCGAAACGTCAATTTTCCTGCTCCTCAGATGCTGCCTGACCAGCTGCCTGATCAGCACTACACTCAGCCCATGGAGTCTGCTCTGCCATACAATCATGGCTGATAAGTTTCTCAACCCCATTCTCTCACTTTCTCCCTGTAACCCTTGATCCCCTTGATACTCAAAGCTACGTATCTCAGTCTTACATATACTCAATGACCTAGCAATGAATTCCCTTTGTTCATCACTCTCTGGCTGAAGAAGTTTCTCCTTATCTCCACTCGAAAAGGTCTTCCTTTATTCTAAGGCTATGCTCTTGGGTCTTAGTCTCTCTGAACAATGGAGACATCTTCCCAACATCTACTCTTTTCAGGCCATACAGTATTCTGTATGTTTCAATTAGATCCCTCTCATCCTTCTGAACTCTGTCTAGTATAAACCCAGAGTCCTCGAACGTTTCTCCTATGCTAAGCTTTTCATTCCTGGACTCTGTTTGCTCTCCATAGATGCTGTTAGCTCTGCTGAGATTTTCCAGCAATCTCCATTTGTGTTTCTGATTTATAACATCTGCAGTTCTTTCGGCTTTAAGAGAGTGAATGGTTCTACGTGCAAATGGCAAGTGGAGTATGGAACATAAGAATTGCTAGGCAAAAGATAACCAAGGTCCTGTCCTGGCAGCTTCATGATAAACCAGCATGGGAGGGACTGGAGGCCATCAAGAAAATTTCATGGTCGGGACCCTTGGTAAGAGCGAGAAAAGTTCAAGATGTCCAAATATTGTTTTGAAGTTCATGGATGTTCTCCCTTGATGAAACAAGATAGCCAGTAACAATCTACAAAAATTCAAAACTTTACCCACTTACTGAAAATAAGAATTAAATTGTTAGACTAAAGGAAACTGGAAGTAAAATGAATGAAACTTCGAAGAAAAGCAAAAGGTAATAAAACCATGAGGTAGGATTTAATCAGTCTAATGGCAGTCTTGGCCATAGATTAGATCATTGGGGAACTTCCATCAGCTTTCTGAGGGAAGCCCACTCCAATAAAGTGTCGATCAGGTAGTTAACAGGTCACACTTAATCCTACTCCAGGATTGATGTGGAGGCACTGGTGTTGAATCGGGGTGGACAAAGTTAAAAACCACACAACATCAGGTTATAGTCTAAAGGTTTATTTGAAGGTACAAGTTTTTGGAGCACTGCTTCTTCATCAGGTAACTAGTGGGGCAGGATCATAGGACACAGAATGTATAGTAAAAAATCAAAGTGTCATACAACTGTGTTGAATATACCTAGACTGCTGTTCAGTCTTTAATCACTTAGACTGGGTTGCAGGTTTCGATTAATATGTAAATCCCAGAACTTCTTTCAAGTCACAATCCCGAGACAACTTAAAGTTTTATCATCATAAAAAAAGTGATATCTCAGCTTAGACAATGCATTAAAAGTGTGAGATTAGAGTCTGTCTGTATCCCAACCATGAGTCAGACTGGTTCTATTTCCAAAGAAAGAATTTATAAAATGTCACATGGACTGACTGCCTACAGAATGTGTGCTTTACAAACAAAATCAAATTTATCTGCAAATACAAATTTACCCCATAGACTGACACGTATGTGGGAGAGACAGACAGAGAGAAAGTCTGTGTCTTTGATAGAGTGTGCATGTGAGTGTGACAGAGTATATGCCTGTGAAAAGGTGTGAGTGTGAATTTGTGTGAGACAGAGAATGTGTATGAGAGAGGCTCTGTATGAGTGTGATCATGTGTGTGATCATGTGTATGCACACAAATGTACATGTAGTGGGGTCACCTGCAGTGTGACATGAACTCAAGATCCCGGTTAAGGCCATCCTCATGTGTACTGAACTTGGCTATCAGTCTCTGCTCAGCATCTCTGTTGTTGTGTGTCCTAAAGTCCACCTTGGAGGATGGTCACCCAAAGATCAGAGCTGAATGTCTAGACCACTGAAGTGTTTCCTGACTGGGAGGGAACATTCCTGTCTGGCAATTGTTGTGCGGTGTCCAATCATCCACTGTCATAGGATCTGCCTGGTCTCGCCAAAGTACCGTGCCTCGGGGCATCCTTGCCTGTAGTGTATGAGATAGACAACTTGACCGAGTCACATGAGTACCTGCCGCACACGTGGTGGTTAGTGTTCCCATGTGTGATGGTAGTATCCATATTGATACATTGACATGACTTGCAGTGATTACCATGACAGGGTTGTACAGTGTCATGGTCGATGTTGTCTTGAAGGCTGGGTAGTGTGCTCCAAACAATGGTCTGTTTAAGGTTTGGCAGTTGTTTAAAGGCAAGAAGTGGAGGCATAGCGAAGGTCTTAGCAAGGTGCTTATCCTCATCAATAATGTGTTACATGCTGCAAAGAACATGGTGTAGTCTCTCAATTCCTGGGAAGTACTGGATGCTGAAGGATACCCTATTGATCATATCCCATGTCTGCCTCCTGAGGAGGCCATTATAGTCCCTTGCTGTAGCACATCGGAACTGGAAATCGATGTCACGCTACAGGTGGCCCCACTACACTCTACAGGCACACACGCACTCTTTCACACTCACACACACTCTCTCTCATACACACATTCTCTGTCACACATAAGCACATGCACACACACACACAAATACTCACACCTTCCCAGAGGCATATAATCCATCACACTCACGTACATATTTTATCAAGCATGCATACACATGCACGCACAAGTCTATGGGGTGACTTTGCATTTGTAGATTTGAGTTTGCAGATAAATTCTATTTTGTTCAAAAAGCACACAATCTGTAGGCAGTCAGTCCATGTGACATTTTTATAAATTCGTACTTCGGAAGAAAACCAGACTGACTCAAGGTTGGGATACAGGTGGACTCTAAATGCATTGTCTGAGACAAGAGGTCACCTTTTTTTTCTAAACTTTACTCAAGGATTGAGGACCTAAGGATGAAATCCTATCTGTGTAGAACTTTTGGTAATTAAGAGCCTATTAGCTCTTCACTGTTAACAGCATCATTGGGTATGGTGGCAACTGCAGGTAATTGACCCTTGGCCTTCTCTGAGTATATGAGAGACACCAAGGCAAAGATGAGTTGAGGGCAGGAGGGTTTTTGCAAAAGAAAGTGGAGCAGGGGATTGGAAATGACTTTGAGAGGAACCGCCCGCCACTTTCCCAAGGCTGGATCTTTCAATGAGGGACCCTGAGAGGCCACTTACAATCACAACAGGGTTTGCTGGGTGACATTTATGAGGCAAGGGAGAGGCATGTGGCTCTAAGTTGATTATTGGTCACCACTAAATTGCAGTTTCAGGAACAAGTGGCAATAAATGGCTTAGTAATTACCCTAATTGACATCTCACCAGCAACAGGCAGGTTCCAGCTTCTGGCTGACCCACCCTCAATTTAATAGGGGATAGTTTTTGTGATGCTAGTAATCTGAAATGCATTCCCCCACCCAATTTTCCCGCTTCCAGTCATCATTCCAGTTCAAGCATACACAACTAAATTTCACCCTATGTGAGAGAGGAAAAGAGCAAGTTAACTGTGCAATATTTATCAGAAAGAAGACCTTAACTTTTTTTTTCTTTTTATTTCTGCAAGTTCTTGCACACAGAAGCAAGGTTTTTTTCCCTCCACCACCAAATCACTGTGACTTTTCTTGTGTTTAACTATTAACTTACCACCAGTAAATCACTGGTGTACTTGATTGGATATTGACGCACAAAGCTAGTAATGGGCAACACGAACCATCAAATATGAGGGAGGGGCAGGAAGAGATGGAAGGGGCTCAATCAAAGTGGAGTTTGAGGGAGAGATAAAGTACTGTACATTCTGCGGTGCCCACCTCTCTCTAAAAGAATCAACACATTGATGGACACCATGTGTTCCCTCTCCAAGGACACCCAGGCATGAATGTAACCACAGAAGTGGGACAGGGAGTCATCGGAGATGTCGCCCTCCACAGTCTGTTGACTGGACCTGGTTTTGGCCAGCCTGGTCAAGACTGGCAACGTACGGCTGAAGTGCAACCAAAAACACAACATTTTTCAAATAACTAAGGGGGTCCAATATATACATGATCCACAGACTCCACAATAGTGCAAATTAAACAGTTGAGCTGTGAGTCCATAAACCACCACAACCATGGTTATACGGGACTGTTGTATGCAATACCCTCCACCTAGATCCTGAACGGAAAACAGGACAGCCCTCCGCTGGGGATTCCCGCTGCCTGGCCGCAAATAAATATGCCAAGGTGTGTCAGGGCGGTGGATAAAAGAGTAGAGGTAGATGATGTGCAGCAGCACCTGTACAGAAAATGCCTCTTGATGAAGCAAAAGGTTGCAGAGGGTATTCCCAAAAGACAGATCATGTTGTGGGGTGAAGGTTCCTGAGGGAGGTTCAGCACCCCAGGGCTAATGTGAAATTTCATCCGAGCAGGGATTCACGTGGATAGGATTCCACTGCACAGCTCAGCAATCTCTAACATCAACTTTGGCAGTCCCCTTTGTCTATTATATTGTGGATCTGACAAATTTACAGGCAGTCATTTTTAATGCAAATATACACTGATTGAAATGCCTAAAAGTCTTTCAGTTTTCAGTGGATTAATGCTAGCCCTTGTAACCATACTATTAGAATTCATTTTTTGCATTATTTTCAAAATTATTTACAAAAGATGTAACAAAAACATATTTTAAATGTGAAGAAGTGTGATGCAGAAATATTTGTTGTTCTCAATTGGGATTCACAGAAAAATCAGAGGTGCAGTTCCTGTCAATGGTCAGTAGATGGAACAATGTGTAAACATAGTTCATAGGCTGGTTTTAATGCTTCTGTACCAGCAGTTAGAAGGTGAAGTTGGCACATTGTGGTTGCCAGTCATCATCCTGCCTTTTAATTGGCCCTTCTGCTGGTCCCTTCAGCCTGGCCTCAACTTTACCCTTGTAACTCTTCTCCATCTTGTCAATAATCTTGGTGAACAGCACACAGACATCCATTTAACATTGTGTTTATTGCACAGCACATATACTGCACATGTGTTCAGCTCAAGGGCCATGTTAGAAACTGGATGGGGGGGGGGGTAGTCCTTGGTCCAGTCAAGGAGTGACTGCTGTCAGGCAAGAGCACAGTCCATGCACAGTACAGGCCACAGTCAGGCAGTCAGTCATCAGCTTGGGGATCTCACATCAGGGAATACGTCCAATTGCATCCGGAGTATGGGTAGCAGTCACTCCTGTAGGGCCAGCAGCAGCAGTCATGGGAATTGCATATCATCAGTCAGGGAGCTGCAAAGACCAGGGTCAGGGTCTGGTCAGCCATGCCCAGGGGCTGTTTGTCAAAGTCAGATGTCTGGGGCGAATAGAGTCTTTGGATTGCATCCGTGAATGGTTAAGGAGGGTGCAAGGGAGGCCTGTAGGGCCACCAAAGGCTACATTGCCAAAAGGCATAGGGGAATCAGAGTTAGAGCAAGAGCAGAGATACCTGTGGAGGTGAGAACAAGGACAGTGATGAGGGTGTTCTTCAAAGTTTATGGGGGTTATGCAAACAGCAGTGGAGGGCATGACAGGCTACATGAGTTGGGGTTATCGACAGTGACCACTGTTATGGCCTTCAGAGGGAATGTGAAAGAGTAGGGTGGACAGATAGAGGCAAAGTTCAATGTGTTGGATCTCCACATTGGGGGAAATGAGTGGAGATGGGCTGGCAGTGTAGTGTGAGGTAAATAGGAATGTCGAGGTTCTGCGGAGGCACCAGTTGACCAGGCATAGTCCAGTACTGAGAGGTCCATGAGAGCTTCAATCCCTGCTATCATTTGCCATGCTCCACCAGGTGGAGTTCGTGTTAGTTTGATAGGAAAAAACCCACAGGATCCAAATCTACTGGGCATTAGGACATTGAAGGGGGAAATACAGGAAGCATGCATTTACAAACTCCAGCTACATTTCATTTGCAAACATTTCCTCGCACATACTGCAATTCACGCAGACTGGATGTGCTAATGTGTCGAACATTGGCCTAAGGCAGATTGCATTGATGTTATTGATTCTTGCAAATCTCAGATTGCCATCTCAGTGATGCAGGAGTTTGGAGCAAGAACTTCAAAGGAGGCAATTGCTTGTCAAAAGCAATGTGAAGCTTTCAAAAGCATGAAGGGAACACTGCTCGATCATATCTCCTATTAGAATGTCCATCAATCTAATGAATGTAATGGAAGATGGAATGGCTGAGGTGGGTCTGAGACTGCAAGGGGATTGGAGCACAGTGTCACAGTCAGTCAGTTGATGTGTACCTTCACGATGTTTGCGCACAAGCTGCAATCAGGGCCAAGGTTGGGTAGATGATAGGGCTTCTGAAGGTCTGGGTTTCTCAGCTTTCAGAGTGATCTGAGGAGGACCTCCAGCATAGGTCACAGTGTGTTGCACCATCTTGGTGTGCTGGATTCTGTGCAACTGGAGCAGGAAGGTAAGCGATATGATCAATGCTGAGAAGTTGACGGAATGGGAGTAATCTTCTGAATGGGGATAAGGACTAGTAGATTGAAGTGGAGGAAGCTCTCCTTGTGGATGACAGAGCTCAGCTAAATTGGGCTCTACGGAGCCTGACAGGGCTTGACTGACATCTGGGTCCAGTGGAAGCTAGGTGCAGAGGACACTGCTGGACTGTCAAAGTCAAGATGCCAGCATTTGGTTCACATTCTGGAGCAAATTGGAGTCTGTATTCATTTCCTTCGTGTTCTCTATTGCTGGTTGTCAATAAAATCTCATGTTTAGACTTGCTCTGTTTGTTTCTTGCATTTGATGTTCTCATACTGGACAACAACTAGATGCAGGTAACCACTCGGTGTTGAAGAAAGAGTAGCAGAGACTCAGAGAAGATCTTCAGATAGGTTGTGCATAAGGACAGATAAACTGTGTGCTGTTGTGTGTTTAGACAGTGACTAGGGTTAAAGAATGGAGTTCTATGGTGTGGAGTACTATCCATGAGCATGTGGCATGGACAGTGTGGCTTTATGACTGCTGTGCCATTGAGAAGCAGTGACAGATGGCCAATGCTAGTCCAGGTGCACAGTGCCCTCTCAAAGACGGCACTGAAAAATGTTGTCTTTCAGCAGATATCCACTGAGTAGTCAGTTGTTCTGAGAATGGTATGTGGTGAGATGGGGATAGAATTGGGTGCAAGGGATGCCTTAGGAATAGGGTAAATAGTTAGTGAGGCATATTTGGTAACAGACGCTGAGAAATCTCACTGAGTCATGCGGCAAGAATCCCTCCAAAAGAAAAACTCAATGCAACTGGCATTTAGGCAAGAAAAAGCATTAGATTCAGTCCCTTGTATCTGTCTTGACTGAGAAGGATATGAGCAATCATCCAAAAGTAGAGATCTAAGGGACTAGCAAAAATGAGGAATTGAAGGAAATTAGTATTAATATGAAGGTTGTGCTGGAGAAATTAATGCAACTGAAGGTTGATAAGACTCTGACTGCATGCCATATTCTGCATCCCTGACAGGTGAAAGCTATGAAGAAATGGATGCACTGGTGACCATCTTCCAAAATTCTATAGATTCTGTAATGGTTCCTGCAGATTTTGAGTAAATGCTATCCTACTGTTTAAGAAGAGAGCCAGAGAGAAGTTGGGCAACTGCTTTATATCAGTGGTAGGGCAAATTCTAGTATCTATTACAAGGCATGATAAATGAGCACTTGGATAATAATGATATTAATAGAGAGAATTAGCATAGATTTATAAATGGGAAACAGAATTTGATCAACTTGTTGCAGTCTTTGAAAATGTTACTACCGTAATTGATGAAGAGAAGCCAACGAACATGGTTTATTTGACTTCTCAGAAGGCTTTTGATCGAATCCTCAAAATTAGCAAAATTAAAGCACATGGGATACGGTTAAGGTTAACCCTAAAATATTGGCATAGATTAAGAATTGGCTAACGGGCAGAAAACAGAAGGTGGGAAAACAGAAGGTGGGAATACAGCATATCATTCTCATGCTGGCGGACTGTGATTAATAGGGGACCACAAGAATGTACTTGGATCACAACTTTCCACAATGTATTTCAATGATTTGGATGTAGATACCAAATATTTCAAATTCATGGTATACACAAGGCAGGGTGGAAAAGGCAGGGTGATTCAAGAAATTTGGAGACTTGGTGAGTGGCCCAAACTATGGCATATGAAACATAATATGGAAAAATCTGAGGTTATTACTTTGGTAGGAGAAACAGATATACAGAAATTTATTAAATGTGAAGAAATTAGAATGTGTAAATATACAAGAGGACATGGGTGTCCTCGCCAATGAGTCATCGAGGGTAACAGTCAGGAAAGCTAATAGAATGTTAGCCTTTTTTTGCAAGAGGATTTCAGTATATGATGAGGGAAGCCTTGCTTCAATTGTATTCTTGGTGACCACAGCTAGAACACTGTTTTGGTCCCCTTCCATTATGAAGGATATGACTACCATATGGGGAGCATAATTGAAACCAGCAAAATACTTAAAGGAATAGAGAGGATACAGAGAGGTAAGATGTTCATCCTGGTTTGGGAACTGAGAACCAGTGGCACAAACTGAAAATAAAGGAAAAGCCTTTTATACTGAGATAAGGAGAATTATTTTTAAACTCAAAGCTATGAATCTTTAGAATTCTCTACATCAGAGCTCAGTCATTGAGTACATTTTAAGTAGAGATTGACAGATTTCTAAATACCAATGATGCAAAGGGATATGAATAGTGTAGAAAAAATTGATGGTCAGCCATGATCATGTTGATTGGTGGAGCAGGTTCCATAGGCTGAATGACCTATTCCTGCTCCTATATGATTCAAGCCCCATATTTCTTACAGGTATTATGCATTATTATCCATTATTAAAACATCTACTACCCACTGATGTCTCCATGGTTATTTGTTACATACTTTTGGTCCTGGTTCTCCAGTTCCTCTTTCTCCTGGAGCTCCAACTTCTCCTGGCAAACCTTGATCACCCTGTAGAAATCAGTTAGTATGAATATACATGTCTTTTTCAAATAAAATGAGCACAAAGTGAAGCAAGATATATATGCACTAAATTCAATTCCAAACCCAATTCACTTGATTTTCCAAAACAAGGAGTTGGATTTCCTGATGTGAACTTGCATTGATCTCAATTGCTCGTGACTGGGACTGGGGCAAGGATGGAAATCAGAAGCTGCCATAGATTTAAATGCTACAAATGTCATCAGCTGCCGGGCTGGGAAGTCAATGCAGCCAGAGGAGTTGTGGGAAAGAGAGCTTCTCAGTGTATTATATTAGGATCAAGTATAACCCTGTCCATAATCCAAGGGAATGGATAACTTACATAAATCATGTTGAACATCCTTGTCTGGTGTAGCAGAACTGAGGTGCTAACACCATAGAAACCTTGTACCTCAGATCATTGATACTCTACTCCAAGAGTTGGAAGCTTATTGTTTAGATTAGGTTGCAAGCATTAGCCAACAACTTGAGCATTATCTTTTTAATGGGCCCATAACTATAGCAATTAACCTGTGTGACAACCTTTCCAACTTCAAGCCCACTTAAAGTCCACAATGAGGCCTACAGCCATTGGTCAACATCCAAAACTCACTGAACAATCTCATTAAAACTTGCAGTCACTTTTGATGAATTTGTGATGATGCCAAAGAGCGCAACTGGGAACTGTTCAAATCTGTACGTGTGACATACAGGGACAAGAGCAAAGAAGAATGTGTCCTTTTGGAATGTAATTTCCTTCCCATATATCAATGGGCACAAACCTGGCGCATTTGGGTTCCACGGTAAATTATGTCAAAAGGAACAATAATGTTCACATGAGCTGACCTAATATTAGCTCAGCCACAGCACATTTATGGATTTATTTTACATCATGTGGGATAATTGCACTCCCAATTAGACTAATAGGCTCAAGGCCAAGTTTAACTAGAAACTTGGCAAGCTCAACAAATTTTGGCATCACTCAGAATTCAATGAATCTACATTCTGTCTGAATTCAGTAAATAGTGACCTGCTTTTCTTCTGTAAAGAAAATCAAAAGCAGTGCATCTTAAGGGACTGTGCTCACATGCATTCAGACAGTCCTGGACTTTAAAAATAGCTGAAGCACACACTGAATATTATAACTCAATATTAATAAGCAGGAGTAAAATCTCTTTCAGAATTGTACTAGAACACAAAGTCTTGGGGGCCTGGCCACCAGCACAAGTGCAGTGAACTATAAACCTTACTGATCCTAGCCCTGAATGAGAGACACATTTCACAATCCCTGGGGCCAGATCATTTATAGATTCAGTCTGTCACATTGCATTTACGATGGCTTTTCAGTCATGACCTCCCCAATCCTCTTGAGAGCAGCTGGTGTGGCTTACAGTGATTCTGCTGGGGATAAACCTGAGGTCAACCCTTGGGTCAAAGCTAAAATTTTAAGAATGCCTTCAATTTTGAGATCAAAATTAATATGTTTCTATTGATCACCATTCTCTTGGCTGTGCAGGTGCTAACATTCGAGCCTCAGTGATAATCTCACCATCAGTAATCTGGATTGGGTTCCACAGTGATATTGAATTCAAGTTCTGCTTCAAATATCTGATTTCCCCTAATTCTTGAGAGAGCAGAAAGCTCAATTCTTCTCTGGGATAGTGTATTAAAATGGGCTTAGAAGCAATAGAAATATACTGCCATGAAATATTAACATTTATTAGTTGCAAAAGGAATATTTGTACATTAAAAATAATAAATTTTAAAATGGATTTAAAGAAGATTGGCTCTCACATAAAAATCTATGCTTTGGAAATAATATGAATCATAGAATGATGATTACAGCACAGGAGAAGGCTAATCAGCATGTTATAAGAGTAGCACGATGGCTCAGTGGTGAGCACTTTTACTTCACAGTACAATTCCACCCCTGGGCAACTGTCTATATAGAGTTTGCACATTGTGTGGATTTCCTCCTTACTGCTCCAGTTTACTCCCACAGTGCAAAGATGTACAGGTTAGTTGAGTTAGCCATGCTAAATTGCTCATAGTGTCTTGAAATGTGCAGGCTAGATGGGAAATGCAGGGCTATGGGGACAGTGGGATGCTCTTCGGAGGGTGGGTGTGAACTTGATGGGTGGAATGGCCTACTTCAACACTGTAGGGATTGTATGTAATATCTTTGGGCTTTGTAGAAAAGGAACTCAGCTCTTTCCACACCCTCGCCTTTTCCTGGAGCCTTGTCACGATTGGATTTCCCTGCACCACATTTTCAAACAGCGTATTCTAGATCCTAACAACTTGCTGAATAAAACAGGGGTCTCTTCAGGCTGGCTTTGGTTCTTTTTCTATTCACTTTAAATCTGTTGGTCTCAACCCTTAGTCCATTAGGAAGAATTTCTCTTTGTTTGTTTAGATCCGTCAAGACTTTAGCCACTCCAATATCAAATATACACTTAAATCTCTCTTCTCTCAAGAGAACAGCGTCCAACCTATCAATGTAAGTGAAGGTTGTCCTACCTGGAACCATTTCTATAAAAATTTTTTTACCCTTTCTGACGCTTTCACATTCTTCCTAAAGTTACATTGTCTGAACTGGATATGCTTCAGCTGAGGTCAATTTATTATTTTATCAAGTTTTATCATGATTTCCTTGCATTTGTATGTCTCCATGCATCTATTTATAAAGCCCAGGGAACTATAGACCAGTGAGCCTGACGTCAGCGGTGGGCAAGTTGTTGGAGAGAATCCTGAGGGACAAGATGTACATGTATTTAGAAAGGCAAGGACTGATTAGTGATAGTCAACGTGGCTTTGTGTGAGGAAATCATGTCTTACAAACTTGTTTGAGTGTTTTGAATAAGTAACAAAGAGGATTGGTGAGGGTAGGGTGATAGGTGTGATCCATATGGACTTCAATAAGGCGTTCGACAAGGTTCCCCATGGGACACTGGTTAGCAAGGTTCGATCTCATGGAATACAGGGAGAACTAGCCATGTGGAGTTTAATTCAGATAAATGCGAGGTGCTGCATTTTGGGAAAGCAAATCTTAGCAGGACTTATACACTTAATGGTAAGGTCCTAGGGAGTGTTGCTGAACAAAGAAACCTTGGAGTGCACAGCTCCTTGAAAGTGGAGTTGCAGGTAGATAGGATAGTGAAGAAGGTGTTTGGTATGCTTTCCTTTATTGGTCAGAGATTGAGTACAGGAGTTGGGAGGTCATGTTGCGGCTGTACAGGACATTGGTTAGACCACTGCTGGAATATTGCATGCATTTCTGGTCTCCTTCCTATCGGAAAGATGCTGTGAAACTTGAAAAGGTTCAGAAAAGATTTACAAGGATGTTGCCAGGGTTGGATGATTTCAGCTATAGAGAGAGCTGAACAGGCTGGGGCTGTTTTCCCTGGCGCGTTGGAGGCTCAGGGGTGACCTTTTGATGTTTTACAAAATCATAAGGGACACGGTTAGGATAAATGGACAAAGTCTTTTCCCTAGGGTGGGGGAGTCCAGAACTAGAGGGCATAGGTTTAGAGTGAGAGGGGAAAGATATAAAAGAGACCTAAGGGGCAACTTTTTCACACAGAGGGTGGTACATGTATGGAATGAGCTGCCAGAGGAAGTGGTGGAGCCTGGTACAATTTAAAAGGCATTTGGATGAACACATGAATAGGAAGGGTTTGGAGGGATATGGGCCGGGTGCTGGCAGGTGGGACTAGATTGGGTTGGGATATCTGGTCGGCATGGACAGGTTGGACCAAAGGGTCTGTTTCCATACTGTACATCTCTATGACTCTATGACCCAGGATCCTTTATGTTTTATTAGATGCTATATCAATCTGCCATACCAATTTCAACAGCCTGTGCACATAAATTCCTGGGTAACTCTGCTGTTATACTCAGTTCTAACATCAGTGTGAATAATTTATTTTATTTACCTCATTTTTCCATTCAATACATACCAGTTCATCCTTTGCTACATTAACTTTCATTTGTATACATATCTGTTCATTCACATAGCCTCTTGAAGTCTATCAGAACCTTCCTCCTAGCTTACAAAATTTTCAAGCTGTGTGTCATATGCAAATTTTCAGTACAAGACACTAGGTTACAAATAAGAAGAAAAGAAATGACTAGAAAAACTGATCACAGAGGAATCTCCTATAAATAATCTTGCAGACCAAAATACACATGTTCTCATCTATATAGCTATCTGAGACACTGCGATGGCAATGTAATAGCAAGGAAAGCAGCATTCTGAAATCAGATGAAGTGACATTTTTAGATCTTCATGTTAGTATTACTAGTAAGTGAGAAACTGAACAGGATCTTTACTCATAACAGTAACTGAACAAAGCAAGTTCCATTGGCCTGATTTTAACCAATTCAAACCCCACCCATTTACACAGAGTTAATAAATTTGCTTATTGAAGGATATGATGGACTGTCAATTTTAAAAGACTTTTGTCACTTGTTTTGGTATTTTGGGCTTTAGTAGCTTTTGCAATACAGGACATATTGAAGATGCATTGAATTGTCCTCCAAATACTGTCTAAAAATGAACATTTACAGTTGAATTAAGATCTTGTTTTTAGGTTTGTAAAAATAAAAAAATACTTCTTTGACACATTTTGGATTTTTTTACCTTTGGCCCAGGCAGACCTTCACCTGGAGGTCCTTTAGGTCCGTGTGGTCCTCGCGGACCCTGCACTCCCTGTTGACAAATGCAAACAAAACTGCCATCATTCAATGCAATTCCATTAGTATGATTGTATAATAGGCTAAAACAGGTTTGAGGTTTGAGAGGGAGAAATGGGTAGATGAGCAGGGGCTTTAGACTTTAGGAAGTCAAACTTTGAATGGGTGAGAAATGAATTTGATGCTTCAGACGGAGCTGAACTGTTAGTAGGTGAACAAACCTACTGAGAAACAGTGGAAAATATTCCAAAAGCTTTTGACAACACACAACTGGCGCATATCTGCATAATAGAAAACTTATGCAACTAAAAGACCATTGTTAATTAAGAGACAATATCAAACTAAATGAAAAAGATTTATATGAGAATATGGAAGAGGGGTATTGCAGCACATTGTGTAAGCTAGAAAACAAAGAAAAGAAAGCAATAAGAAGTGCAACAGGAATATAACTAAAACTTGAAAGGCAAATCAAAGCCAAGAATAAATATTATTAAACATATTTGAGTAATTTTAATGTTGTGAAATAGTGTAAAGCATGATAGTAAATCAGCCATCAATTTTACATCTCATAATTTTCTTGTGACCAAAGTCATCTGGAGTACTGCTTTCTGCCTTGACAATAAACATCAGGTAACAAGATGTTAACTGGAATAACACCAGAGCTTGAAGGATTAGATTATGAGGGCAGATTCTCTAAAATTGGTTTCTATGCATTTAAGCTTAGAAAATCGAGAAGTGGTCTAATCAACTTGCCCAAAATGATGGAAGTATCTGACAGGTAGATAAAAAGATCCAATTTTAATTCTTACTGTTTGTTGCTGAATGGTGTTAAAATGAGACAGTCTCACTAGGCGTGAAATGGGTTGAGGGAAGGGGGTGGGGAGTGGAAGGTGAGCATTGGACTATTCATACCACAATATTACAGCAAGGGTGACATTAATAAGATGGTAGTGGGATTTCAGCCCTTCAGTGGGATGATGAGTGCCCTTTAGAGCTATGACCAATCCTGAAATGTTGACTTCTCCACCTGCTGATGCTGCCTGGCTTGCTGTGTTCTTCCAGTCTCCTGCTTGTCTAATCTGATTAGTAAGCGGCTCTGCAGTACCAGCAACAGGGATCCAGTTGAGCACAATTGGGATAGCAAGCAACCTTTGAGGAAGGCAAGCATGGATCCTGGGCCAGGATCAACTCAGGGATATTGGGCAGGAATGGGATTGGAGCTGAAGGGAAGAAATAATGGGCTTTGAGATGAAGTCGAGGAGGGAGGAGGAGGAAGCTACTATTTTGTTGGGGGAGTGGAGATGGGGGTGGGTAATGCCCCAGGGCAGAGGGGACACCGTCAAACATAGAATTCCATCTTTCTTCCCACCATTTAAAAACACTTATTAAAAATTGGGCTGTCCAATCCTGCATGAATGCTTACCCCAACTATTATGGTGTGAGGCAGGGCTACATTAATATCAGTTGAGCTTTCAGCAAATTCAGTTGATCCTTAGTTATTGACTTACACATGCTGAGCAAGGGGTGGATATTGAAGCACTCCCCTACTTCCCCCAACTGCCAGTCTGCCCACCTCCCCCCTACCCCCAAATGCTAACCCCTGAGTCAATACTATCAGGGAAAGCTCAGGGTGGCTCATGGAAGGTAGTGACCTTAGTATCCATCCTGTTTTATATGCCATTCTGACTGGTTGAAAACATACCTGGTGGGGACATGTAAGCTTGCTGTGTTCACAACATGTCCCATTGTTAACCTGCTCTTTTGAAGCAGCAAATCAGACACGCGCAGGGAGAAACCAGAGTCAATCTTTATCAAAATACAGTCGGTGCCTGTAATGTTGCCGGACCCATTCTGTAAACTCCTTGAGAATGTGGGTCCTGCCAGGTCAGATCTGCCAGTAGACAAAATGGGCACCAGAAAGCATACAGCAATTATATTTAGAAATATAATTTCAGATTTCTTTGTGGGTCAGGAGGAGAGAGAGATTTAGTCCTCTCTTACCCTGGACTCCCCTTGCCAACTTGATCACTCCAGAATCCATCTTGTCAACTGACTGCCTTGGACAGGGAGCTAGTAGATATGGTATATCTAGATTTCCAAAAGGCACTCAGCTAGGTGCTGCACAAAAGGCTGCTGCATAAGATACAGATGTAAGGTGTTACAGGTAATACATTAGCATGGAAAGAGAATTGGTTAACTAACAGGAAGCAAAGAATGGGGATGAATGAGTGCTTTTCTGGTTGGCAATCAGTGTCTAGTGGTGTGCCTCAGGGATCAGTTTTGGGACCACAATTATTCACAATCTACATAGATGATTTGGAGTTGGGGACCGCATGTAGTGTGTCAAAGTTTGCAGATGACACTAAGATGAGTGGTAGAGCAAAGTGTGCAGAGAACTTTGAAACTTTGTGGAGGGACATAGATAGTTCAAGTGAGTGGGCAAAGTCTGGCAGATGGAGTACAATGTTAGTAAATGTGAAGTTATCCATTTTGGTAGGAGTAACAGTAAAAAGGACTATTACTTGAATAGTAAACATTTGCAATATGCTGCTGTGCAGAGGGACCTGGGTGTCCTTGTGCATGAATCACAAGGTTAGTCTGCAGGTGCAACAGGAAATTAAGGCAACTGGAATTTTGTTCTTCATTGTTAAAAGGATTGAATTTAAAAGCAGGGACGTTATGTTACAGCAGTACAGGGTGCTGGTGAGGCCGCACCTGGAGTACTAGATGCAGTTTTGATCTCCTTACTTGAAAAAGGATATAGTGGCACTAGAGGGGGTGCAGAGGAAGTTCACTAGGTTGATTCCGAAGTTGAGGGGGTTGGTTTATGAAGAGCGATTGAGTAGACTGGGATTATATTCATTGGAATTTAGAAGAATGTGGGGGAGGATCTTATAGAAAAATAAAAAAAAGGGGAATAGATAAGATATTCACTGGCAGGTGAAAGTGGGGCAAGAGGGCATAGTCTTAAAATTAGGGGGAGCAGATTTAAGACTGAATTGTGAAGGAACTTCTCCACCCATCTGCTTCACAATTTACATGGGCCTTACTCCTTAACCTCCATCCTTAAAATTGGTGTCAAAGAACTAATTTCATTTTAGGCAATTTCAGAATAGCGCACAATCATAACATTAGATCTAGGATCCTTCTGGAAAGACTTTTTCACACAGAACAATGAACATTCAGATTTCATTCTTTTAAAGGCTGTGGTTGATGGGTCAATATAAATATGCAAGGATGAGATTAACATTGTTATTAGATAAGGCTATCAAGAAACAAGGATTGAAGATACACCAAGAGAGTTGAGCTTTGTTCAGCGAAAATTAATTAATGCTAAAACAGATTTATGGAGCTGAATGGTTTATTTATGTTCCTGTGTTCCAAAAATTCATATATGCTTAAATCACGATAAACAGATGAAGTAGAATTTAATAATTTCCCACTGGCAGGTCTGGGTGGAGTGGGGCACCCATAGAATTCCTGACATGGTCTTCCCATTGACCCAATCTGTCCACAATTCTATGACAGGACTGGGAAGGCCTAAGCTGGCTCATCCAGTCTTTCATCAGTTGTGGTCCTTAAGTGGTCAATTAATAAACACTTGTGAGATGTTTCTTTTCTGGCCTCAGTTTTCAGGCTGGAGTGAGAGAACCCAGAATGTAATCTTGGTCAGGAGTGGGCAGAAAGTTGGAGGAGTGGGGACACCTTTATTAGTTGTTTCCTTTAGACTTTGGGCCACTGTCCTTATGAGGTTTGCCTCAAGTCAGTGCTCCCTGCTCTTTACACTCTCCACTCTCAGTCAACACTGCAATCTCACCTCTGCCTACAACCCTGGGCCTCACCTTTCTTCCCACTGAGACATCCATATTAACTAATCCTGGTCTCCTGCTACTAGGATTCTGAGGATTGCCTGTAGTCCAAGTACTTGTCCACTGCAATTTTTGTTGCTGATTGGACTAGAGAGCTGTTGGCCAAACAGTTTTGGCTGGAGGCTTGCTAAGGTGTGATTTCCTCCTGGGTGAGTGTCAGAAGTCTCATCTCAGAGAGTGTTAAATGGCTGTGGTTCAGTCAGTATCAGCACAGATACATTCCCTGCTGTCTCTTCAGGTTTGGGGGGGTGGGCGGGGAATCCCAGACTCCTCAAAATCCTGGCCATCAGCATCTTTGAAATAATCATGAGTCCGGCATATTGTAAGAGCATGGAACACACTGGTAGGAGGGGATAATTTAAGTTTAAGCAGTTCAGTCAGCAAAAGAAAAATTGAACAAGATCTGTAAGTCACAAGAGGTTAATTTTCACCTGAATTTAAGCCGGCAGGAATGAATAGGTTAAAATTAGCTTTTACCTTTTCACCTTGGAATCCAATACCAGATGGGCCAATAGGACCGGGTAATCCAGGAAAACCAATTTCACCCTGATGAAGTACAAGATACAATAAAACTAAAAAAAAAGCACATTAACAAAATATAATAAAAGTTACAGATTTTAAATAAGTGAAATTAGTTTAGTTGTGGCAAATAAATTTCACATTCTAGTTCTGTCTTCTGTTCATTTTTATTCTTATACTACCTTAAACTGTCCTAAAGTCTCAATGCCCCTTCTGCAGTCAGAAATGTAATACCCAGTAATCACTGTTGCTTTGACTGGTTTAAATATTATTAGGTGATAATGTTTGGATTCTGCAATCTTATTCTCAGAATATTGAAAAGTATTTAGGTAGTTTTATTGAAATCATGTTTGCAATTAACTGGCAAGATTTAATTAGCCTTTCACAAGAAATGGAATATACCTTCAGATTGTTCAGGTGTATGAAGAGCCAAGGCTATTAACTTTATTGAACTTGTTGAAACTTGAGCCTTTCTCCCCCCCGAGCCCACTTGGACTGCTTTCATTCCCGAAAGCTAGAGGATGAACACATCAGGCCAATGCATACATGTTAAGACTCCTGAATTTTGTTCAGGTTAAAGAATATACAACAGAGTAAAAACAGCATGAAGTACAATACTTAAAAAAAAATGAAGCTAGAATAAATCCACAAGGAGTTAATAAGATTTTTAAAGTGGTGTTTATTATGGAGTTTGAGTAAGTGCAGAATATTTGAAAGAATGAGTTAGATATGTATCTCATTGATCTTCAAGAAATTATATTATTTTGAATGGCCTATTATTGCTCATAAATGCTGGGTTAATATACTGGATTGAAACCTTATGCAGCCAGGTCTCTGATTTCTGTGCTAGGATTTATTATATATTTCTCAGGAATAAATGAAAAGTCAAGAGGTTAACAGTTATTCCATCTTGGAAGGTGAGGTGTCAGTATCTGAAAACTAATTTTGAATTACTGAACAGAGCATCCCTCTGAAATAGACTTCCCCGAATGGCTTGGCATGCAGAAAATAGTTTACAGAACTATTTCTAGATTTTAACAGATAATATAAGCTCTTCTTGACAATAAAGCAAGGTTTTATTTTAATTGAACCCAAGTTATTTATTGCTTTAGTAAAGAGATAACATCTGCATTTCATTTTATTGAATTTTGACAAAGGAGAGAAACTTCAATCTCAGCACTTTGACATACTTCGATATGAATGAGCCTAAACTTGTGTACATCCTAAATTCAGATCATCAGCATTGTGCGGATGTGTCCCAGTACAGAAATAACCATAATGATGAAAATATGGAGGAGGAAGATAGATCTTTGTGTTTCGATATGGCTCTATCAACTAAGACAATTGACTGAGAACCAAAATGGGTAATTTTAATCCTTCAAATGCAAAAGAAAATGTTTCTTTCAGGTCACACTAAGCCATGATTAGACACTGAAGCAGTTTATATTCTAATCATCTGAGATGGACAAATGAGCAATGATGTAACTGGCACTGGCATCCACCCTCAATTCCCAGGGAATCAGTGTTGATACTGTATGATAGAGTTATACTGGGAATCTGCCACCTACCACAGACTTAATGGCTTGGAGGTTCAAAAACAAAAGAAATGTCCCTTTGTGTCCAACTGCAGTCTTCAGTTTTTTGGGTCTCTGAAACCATTAACAAAATTCCTCCAGCCACAGCCAAGTTTGCTTCTGTAGAGTTATACCACAGGGACGATTTCAGGAATTGTGACAGTCATTTAGTGATTATAGGCTCTCAAAGCAATCAGTAAAACTTACCATTCCTTAGGTCTGCACCTTTTAAATAGTTATTATAGAGTGGGTTAAGCCTTATCATTCTGTATCCTATACAGAATTCTGTCACACACACACACATATATAAATTTGGGAGAAATTTATTACCAAATCTAACTAAAGTCAAAATTAGCCTTTTGGTTCTTAAAAGCTGAGCATACGTTCACTGAATCAGCTGTTGCAGTCTCAACTAAAATTGTATTATGAATCTGACCAACCTAAGACTTACCTTATCACCTTTAACACCGACACCTGGAGCTCCACGAGGTCCCTTTGGTCCTTCATACCCACGATCACCCTAAGCACAATTTAAAGCATGAAGGTGTTTCTGCTATTTTCCAAAGTTCAAAAAAGACTACAATAAAACTTGTTCTGAGAAACAGAGGGTCACCTTTTGGTGGTAAAAGGAATTGTAAACACAAGAAAGTCATCCAGGTAGTAGCAGCACATCAGAAAAAACTGGATTAGAAGTGAAAGTACATCTTGTGTAGTTGTAGAAACATTTCAATTGTGCAGCTGCGCAGTGCCTGAGGCTTGCAGGATTCCATGCAGTGCAAACTGAGTATTGTTTCAGTTTTGCTCAAAAAGTGAAGACAAAGATTGGCCTGCTGTCAGAAAGTTTTGCATTATGACTTGGGGCAGCTGCTGTGAATTTAGTGCTTATCAGATATTGCATTTAAAGTAGTATTATTTCTTTGGGGAAATTTTGCATTCTTAGCACATACAGCTTATGTATCACTGTCAGTATTTAGGAGGAATAATCTGTGTTTCTAGCCCAGCAGCAGCTTTCCACCTCTTGGGTACTGAAAGCCTTTCCTTTGTGGTCAATGCCACAAAAATGCAGAAAAAAATGAAAGGTCATAGAGATGTACAGCATGGAAACAGACCTTTCGGTCCAACCGGTCCATGCCGACCATATATCCCAACCCAATCTAGTCCCACCTGTCAGCACCCGGCCCATATCCTTCCATATCCTTCCTGTTCATATACCCATACAAATGCCTTTTAAATGTTGCGATTGTACCAGCCTCCACCACTTCCTCTGGCAGCTCATTCCATACATGCACCACCCTCTGCGTGAAAACGTTGCCTCTTAGGTCTCTTTTATATCTTCCCCCTCTCACCCTAAACCTATGCCTTCCAGTTCTGGACTCCCCGACCCCAGTGAAAAGACTTTGCCTATTTACCCTATCCATGCCCCTCATAATTTTGTAAACCTCTATAAGGTCACCTCTCAGCCTCCGACGCTCCACGGAAAACAGCCCCAGCCTGTTCCGCCTTTCCCTATAGCTCAAATCCTCCAACCCTGGCAACATTCTTGTAAATCCTTTCTGCATCCTTTCAAGTTTCACAACATCTTTCGATTGGAAGGAGACCATAATTGCATGCAATATTCCAACAGTGGCCTAACCAATATCCTGAACAGCCGCAACATGTCCTCCCAACTTCTGTACTCAATACTCTGACCAATAAAGGAAAGCATACCAAACGCCTTCTTCACTATCCTATCTACCTGCAACTCCACTTTCAAGGAGCTATGAACCTGCACTCCAAGATCTCTTTGTTCAGCAACACTCCCTAGGACCTTACCATTAAGTGTATAAGTCCTGCTAAGATTTGCTTTCTCAAAATGCAGCACCTCACATTTATCTGAATTAAACTCCATCTGCCACTTCTCAGCCCATTGGCTCACCTGGTCAAGATCCTGTTGTAATCTGAGGTAACCCTCTTCGCTGTCCACTACACCTCCAATTTTGGTGTCATCTGCAAACTTACTAACTGTACCTCTTATGCTCGCATCCAAATCATTTATGTAAATGACAAAAAGTAGAGGACCCAGCACCGGTCCTTGTGTCACTCCACTGGTCACAAACCTCCAGTCTGAAAAACAACCTTCCAACACCACTCTCTGTCTTTTACCTTTGAGCTAGTTCTGTATCCAGATGGCTAGTTCTCCCTGTATTCCATGAGCTCTAACCTTGCTAACCAATCTCCCATGGGGAATCTTGTTGAATGCCTTACCTGTGTACATGTAGATCACATCTACCAGTCTGCCCTTATCAATCCTCTTTGTTACTTCCTCAAACAACTCAATCAAGTTTGTGAGGCATGATTTCCCACGCACAAAGCCATGTTGACTATCCCTAATCAGTCCTTGCCTTTCCAAATACATGTACATCCTGTCCCTCAGGATTCCCTCCAACAACTTGCCCACCACTGACGTCAGGCTCACTGGTCTATAGTTCCCTGGCTTGGCTTTACCTCCCTTCTTAAACAGTGGCACCATGTTTGCCAACCTCCAGTCTTCCAGCATCTCACCTGTAACTATTGATGATACAAATATCTCAGCAAGAGGCCCAGCAATCACTTTTTTAGCTTCCCACAGAAATACAGATCACTGATGTGGAATTGGTTATTTTGTGTCATAGCATTCACAAGGAAGTACTTTCTCAAACATCTAGTATGCTGCTTAAGTCTAAGACTTTCTGACAAAACAGAATTCAACTGCGAAATACTTTGTCGTGCTAATATATATCTATTTCTATATTATGACTATTGAGTCATACAGTCATAGAGATGTACAGCATGGAAACAGACCCACCGTTTCAACTCATCCATGCTGACCAGATATCCTATCCTAATCTTGTCCCATTTGCCAGCCCATGGCCCATATCCCTTTGAATCTTTCCTGTTCATATACCCATCCAGATGCAGGGCAGAGGGCATTAATGTCACGCCAGAATCTGGAGAGAGTTGGCCGGGGCTAAGGAGCAAGTCTAACTCAGTAGTGGAATTGGCCCTTCATGAGATAAATGGCGTAAATGCATAGGCAATAGGTTGGGAGGTGCAAAAGGCCATCACTAGATGTGAAGGGAACAGAGCGTGTGCCTTGGCCCTAATACAACACCTGAGATTAGAGGTTGGCTACCATTGTTGGATATGTTTGCACACAGCCCAACGATGGACTGCCGAACCAATTACAGAGAGCCTGGTGAGAAATGCTAGCTGCCTGCTTCCGTGGGCGGCAACTATCCTGACCCTGATAGGGGAAGCAATTAGGGCAAATCTCGCATCACCACTCAAACTCAAGGATAACTGCAGTCCCAAGGCTGACACGCTTCTGACCACAGCCTTCCAATGGGGATCTCCCATTGTACTACGATGCTGTACTTGAAAAAAATGACTCTTGCTCAGCAACCTATCTGCAAATGGTACGATCATCAACATTACTTGTTCCTTCATCAATAATCAGACCATGATGGCGGGTATAATATGGGCCTGTGGAGGAGAGGGTACCACCAACTTCCCTTGGGATGGAAGGGGTGCTGCTACCCTGCGGTACTATCCACTGGCATGACAGTGTTCATCCCAAAGGTCAGGAACAGGTAAACCTGAAGGAACATCCCACGGCATTGGAATGGGTACACTCTCACAGACCCCTGGACTACACCAGGAGCGAATGTTGGGTGGTCTATTCTCTTGGGCAGAGACAACAATGGCAATAAACAAGATTAATGGCCTCGCATATAGTGTATTACTGTTAGCAAATGAGATGGAGGAAGGTCTAGCATTCATTAATACAAGTTAATGGCAGTAAGGGAAGCAATGATACAAAACCGACTAGTACTAGACATACTGACAGCTGATAGATGGGTCATCTGCAAAATGTTAGGTACCTCATGCTGTTTTAATATTTCTGATGAGTTCCAGAATATCACTAGTGGAATATATCATATGAAGGCAGCAATAAGACCGCCTCCCCCAGCGGATGATTCCTGGTTTCAATGGCTTTGGGGAGGATGGGGGTATTGGATCCTACACGTTCTACTAATAATAGGACTAGTCATACTCATACTGCTTTGTAAAGGATCCTGCTTGTGTACCTGCCTACGCTATTTATTTATGAGTGCAGTGGGATGCCAAATGTTAAAACGATCAGAGGCCCCACAGCAGGAAGATCTGATTGCATGGATCCCACTATATCGTAGCATTGAAGTGTGTGACATATGAAAATGGGCTGTGTACAGGGCACACCAGAACAAGCAACGATACCACCAGAAAGCTGTATTGCAGGTAGATGGTGTCTGAGGAAAGGTCAGGTGCTCCCTAAGCAGTTTGATGTTTAGCTATCTAGCTCTGTATATTTCTTATGCCATTGTCATAAAATGACAAAAAGGGGGAAAATTAACAGTTAGTTATTGTGAAATCTATAAAAGCATGGTTGAAACAAAGTAGTAAGGGCCTGACTTTGCAAAGCCATGCAGACAGACAGAAAAAATGTACCGATAGTAAGGAATTACAAGTGCAGTAAGCTATCACATCGACAGTCAAGGAATGAGAAAAACAACTCCATGTGTGGAAAGGAACTCTAATGTTCCAGGCTCTTCTCCTTATCAACACCTCAAGGTCAAGTGAATTATAATATAAAGGGAATATGTGAAAGATATCAGGCGCCCATTATATAGGGCGTCTTGCCAATGTATCGACTCTGCAGAGTCCAAAAGTAAACTTTCTCTTTGCTCTTGCTAGCATTTGAGTCAAGTCGATTTAATTTCCACGACAATCCTGATGAAGGGCTTTTGCCCGAAACATCGATTTTCCTGCTCCTCCGATGCTGCCTGACCTGCTATGATTTTCCAGCACCACTCTAATCTAGACTCTGTAAAGTCAGACTCCCTGCCTCTCTACTTCACATGCTTCTGTCCCAATTCACTTGAACCTAACTACTGAATATTTGCTTCTTTACTTTCACATATCAGCTCAGACATTTTCACCTGGTTTTGGGATCAGACAGTATTGGTGAGGACATTTTGGTGGAACCCTGAGGAGCATGTTCATGCTTCCACATCACAAAAACAATACTACAAACTACTAGTGGTCTGGACTTGCCCTTCCCTCATCCCATGAGCTTCCCCTGCATATCCTCCCCAGGACAATTGTGCAGTATCCCTGCTAGTCAATATTCTTGGGTGTCAACATCAATGCTTTGTAATGCCTATTTGGTGCCCACTGTTCACTGGGTGGATTCAAATGAAGCCTTGGCCTCAAAACTATGAGGACGCTGTCTCCCTCAATCAGCCAAAGTCAAAATCAATCTGCGTAGTGAGCATTTGGAAATTACTGAAATGAATCAATACTGCAAAATAGAGCAAAGTCAGCAGTCCTAACAGCTGCAGGTTATCTGTGTCAGTGCAGAAAAACAATCCCCTGCTGGAGTGTGATGGTGCAATCAACTTCACTCAGAGTACTGAGGTGAACAAAGGAAAAATTAAGAACAAAATACTACAGGAGGAACTCTCAGTATATCAGCTCAAAACAACAGGTCAACACCGGTTGTTCAGATACTCATTAATAATAGTCATATAGCATAGAAACTCTTCAATGCCAACCAGACATCCTAAACTGAACTGGTGCCATTTATCTACATTTGGGCCATATTCTCTAGATCCTTTCGTATGTACCTGTCCAAATGTCTTTAAATATCGTAATTGTACCCACCTCTACCACCTCAAACTATAAGTGCTACACCCTCTGTGAAAAAGTGACTTCTCAGGTCCCTTTTAAATCTTTCCCCAATAACCTTAAACTAATGCCCTATGGGTTTGTACTTCCCTACATTTGGGAAAAAGACCTTGGCTATTCACTTTACCTATGTTCCTCATAATTTTATGAACACCTGTAAGGTCACCTCAATATCCTATGCTCCAGGAAAGAAAGTCCCAGCCTATCCAACGTCTCCTTATAACTCAAGTCCTCCAGCCCAGCGACATCCTTGTAACTTTTTTCTGCACCCTTATCTTGTTTAACAATATCTTTCCTATAGTAGGGGAACAGAATTGTACTCAGTATTCCAAAGAAGACCTCACCAATGTCTTGTACAGCTGCAACACAACATCCCAACTCAATGCTCTGACCAATGAAGGCATGTTTATTTAGAGAATTATTTTAAGATATGTAGGTTATCATTTTACAGTACTGAATGATCTACTGGTGAATTAGAATTAACTAAATATTCATGCCATCACTTTTCAGAATATATACCTTTACTGATACATAACATCCATTTTTAATTACCATAAATATGAAGATTGAGTGCATTGTGTAGGGTGGATCTGATAGAGGATTCTGGATCAGTGGTGCTGGAAGAGCACAGCAGTTCAGGCAGCATCCAACAAGAAGCGAAATTGATGTTTCGAGCAAAAGCCCTTCATCAGGAATAAAGGCAGTGAGCCTGAAAGCATGGAGAGATAAGCTAGGGGAGGGTGGGGGTGGGGAGAGAATAGCATAGAGTACAATAGGTGAGTGGGGGAGGAGATGAAGGTGATAGGTCAGGGAGGAGAGGGTGAAGTGGATAGGTGGAAAAGGAGCTAAGCAGGTCAGACAAGTCCGGACAAGTCATGGGGACAGTGCTGAGCTGGAAGTTTGAAACTAGGATGAGGTGGGGGAAGGGGAAATGAGGAAACTGTTGAAGTCCACATTGATGCCCTGGGGTTGAAGTGTTCCGAGGCAGAAGATGAGGCGTTCTTCCTCCAGGCATCTGGTGGTGAGGAAGCGGCGGTGAAGGAGGCCCAGGACCTCCATGTCCTCGGCAGAATGGGAGGGGGAGTTGAAATGTTGGGCCACGGGGTGGTGTGGTTGATTGGTGCGGGTGTCTCTGAGATGTTCCCTAAAGCGCTCTGCTAGGAGGTGCCCAGTCTCCCCAATGGAGAGGAGACCGCATCGGGAGCAACGGATACAATAAATGATATTAGTGGATGTGCAGGTAAAACTTTGATGGGTGTGGAAAGCTCCTTTGGGGCTTTGGATAGAGGTGAGGGAGGAGGTGTGGGCACAGGTTTTACAGTACCTGTGGTGGCAGGGGAAAGTGTCAGGATGGGAGGGTGGGTCGTAGGGGGCCGTGGACCTGACCAGGTAGTCACGGGGGAATGGTCTTTGCGGAAGGCGGAAAGGGGTGGGGAGGGAAATATATCCCTGTGGTGGGGTCTTTTTGGAGGTGGCAGAAATGTCGGCGGATGATTTAGTTTATGCGAAGGTTTGTAGGGTGGAAGGTGAGCACCAGGGGCGTTCTGTCCTTGTTACGATTGGAGGGGTGGGGTCTGAGGGCGGAGGTGCGGGATGTGGATGAGATGCGTTGGAGGGCATCTTTAACCACATGTGAGGGGAAATTGCGGTCTCTAAAGAAGGAGGCCATCTGGTGTGTTCTATGGTGGAACTGGTCCTCCTGGGAGCGGATATGGCGGAGGCGGAGGAATTGGGAATACGGGATGGCATTTTTGCAAGAGATAGGGTGGGAAGAGGTGTAATCCAGGTAGCTGTGGGAGTTGGTGGGTTTGTAAAAAATGTCAGTGTCAAGTCGGTCGTCATTGATGGAGATGGAGAGGTCCTGGAAGGGGAGAGAGGTGTCAGAGATGGTGCAGGTAAATTTAAGGTTAGGGTGGAATGTGTTGGTGAATAGAGTACTATTTGTCTGTACATAATTTAACATTTTAGCCAGTAACAAATCACATTGAAATAAAGTATAGCTGCATTTGAGTTTTCTTAAAAGCATTGCGCCAAGTATGTTTAATGCTTTGTTCATCAACTCTTGTATTAACATTACCCTGCCAACATGCCCTGAACAAAAACACATCATGTTTGGTATACCCTGCTTATAGGGAATTTCTTTCCTACATGTTGAAACAATGTTAAAACAGTCCTGGGTGAATCTTTTACAGAGAAAGACAGACAATGTCTAAAATGCATTTAGAATTATGCATACCTTCACTCCGGGCCAACCTTCTCCAGGTAAACCTCGATCTCCCTGAAGACCTGGAGGCCCTGGAGGACCCTGTACAAAAGAAAATAACATTAATATTATGAACTATGTCATAATCAAGCAATAACAACTTTTGCTTGCTGCTGAATAGTAATGGAAAATATATTGAACTTGAATTAAACTTGCAAACAATCAAATTGCCTCGGACGTTGTGAACTGTGACACACAAAATTCACTTTTCAGAATATAGCAGTGACTGACATATTGCATATTATCTCCACTAAAGACTTGTTCTGGAAAATCAAAAGGTTCTCAAAGAATGCATATGACTTTCTTCCCTGCTCATAACCCTGAGATGGCGAGAACAGCTGCTGACAATGAGTCTCCCATCTTCCCTGATTCTGCAGGTGACCAAAAATAAGATTTAAACAGGAGAGCCTCCCATCATCCTGAATATTCATGTGAGGTCAGCTGGAGAGCTTCCCATGGGCTTCCCAATACTTTCAGCAGGATCAGATAATGCTCAGGATTTATTCCACATTTAATAAATGCGGAAAAGACATTAACTGAGGCTGTGCTAAGCTTGGAGATTACACAATACAAAATGGTCATTAATTGTGTCAAATGATACTATACATACACAAAATTATTAGAGGGTTATATTTAAAATCTTCAGTCTTCCTAGATGCAAAGAAAATGTCCAGAAAAGGTGGACTCTTCAGTGTCAGTGGAACTTTAATTTCTGCTTTGTGAGATAGGGCCACAACATAAGAATATTAAGGGTAGCTATTTCATTTATTCGACCTAGGTGATTTCTGTTAATCTCTCAACATTGCACTGGAACATCAGTCTTGATTTTTTGTACTAAAGTCCTGGAATGAGACATGAACTCAATCTTATGCCTCAAATGAGCCACATAGTAGGGTACTGCAATGGTTAAGATGCTGCACTGGATTAAAGGACACACAAGTAATGATGGTGAGATGGCTGTGTGAGAGGGCTAGCAACAGGGAGGGCTCCCAGATTTATTAATGCTTTAGTAGATAGTTGACATTGATGAAAAAAAAACTCAGTGGCGTGTGAAGCAGACTGTTGATCTGTTATTATGCATTCTCTCTTTATAAAACATTGTCAGTGCGACAAACCTTCTCAAGTCTAAATATGTTGATGCCTGTTATCTCCATCCTTTTCTTTCAAGCATGTAAAAAAGGTCACAAATGAGGTATTTCAAAGTTTGCCAGTCATGCCTTCTGTTGACAGCATGCTTGACATTTACTACTCAGCACATTTTAACATGACCAAAGCCCATACTCTGACATATCAGCAATACAGATGTTCTTGCCAAAACATAAAATGTCTGTACAGTTGAAAATTAGACTAACAGCTACCACCAGGTAATCTGCTTCGTGAATGCTCCACCCAACAATAGGTGAGAACAAAGGGAAACACAAAATGGCTTTCACATAATTTTCCTCCCAATTTCATCAGCTGAAAGAAAAACAATTGGGTTAATGTACATGAAATATTATAACCTCACGTGATACAGAAAAGAAGTCTACTCTATTTTTTATTTATATCTAGTATATTTGTAGTTTTTTGTTGGAAATATTTTTATTTTATCTATTCCAATGTCTAATTTGATTCTTGACACAGGATTCAAATACAATTTGATACAACTTACTGGTAGTCCAGGTTCACCAATCCCAGGTGGGCCGATAGGCCCTGGTCTTCCTATGAAACCAATATTACCCTAAACAAAGAAAAATGAATTAAATAGAGGAAAATAGTGTTTTGAATCTAAGTTTTGACAAAAAATCCTTTGTGTCATTCTTACAAGTAGAATTACTTCTCATTGAGGTGACTGAATAGAGAATTGATCTACTTCTATTGGTATTAAATAATGCAAAAATAAATTTGGAGTTTTAAATTAATACTTTATAAAGCTTTCATTACTGTGTATCATCTAAAGAACAAGTTGTCAGCACAAGTTTTAAAATGTTCTGCTCTAATAATGTGAATAAAACTCAAGTCTCTATCCCTGTCTCCATGAATGGCTTAGAACAAGAAAGCACTTCTGTTTGGCAATATGAGACATTTTATATGTGAAAATGTGGAAATTGAAGTACATTAAATGATTAAGGGAGACATTATGCCTGGCATGTAATCAAATGTTTTAACCTTAGGAATGCCTACAGGTAGATTTTACATTCCAGTAGAGAATAACTCCAGCTGCAACACTTGGAATGACTATTAAAACTCTTAAGACACAAATCATCCATAAAAAGTCACATTTGCAATGTTTGCTCTTAAATGGATATCAACCATGTGTTAAAAGAGCTTGCAGCAATGGCCAATTTCATTGAAGGTTTTGTATTTTTGCATTTAAGCTTTGGCCAGCCTCATTTACAGGTCTCTGTTTTCAATCTACAGCAAAATAATGGAAAATTGAGGAGTTACTATATTAGACTACCAGCAATTCCAGGGAATCATATACTTCCCAGACAAAGAAGTATTACAATGTTTCGTTTCACACATCATAATTTTGAAAAGTCACATAACATTGTACTACAGTGCTGCTCAAATGTTGAGTGTAGCTTTGTTATTGTAATTGAAGCAGAATTGACTATGTAATACTAAAACTACGGATGAATACTAAAGGAGATGTGTTATAAATTTGTGCCTCTGGTGGTGTTGTATTCAGAGATCACAGGAAATCAGGTCAACAGGCCTTGATGAATTTTGCACTATTCATTTTACTTAATGGTAAATCCTTTGGGGCCCACTAAACTCTGAACCCAAAATTCCCAATATTTACTCTTCAGTTACTAATCACAAAACTCTTAATTGGAAATTGATGTTTGTAAAATCTACTTGCAAGCATTCGCAAGTTTAAAAAAAATACCTACCAGAGATATTGTTTTCCTTATTCTTGAACATAATTCAATATCCATTTTGGTAAATGGGGTAAACTATCACTTGGGGATGGGGTCTTGCATTCCCTTTCCATGGGGATAATGTGGTCCTGCTGTCCCCAGACCTCTCCCAGAAGTCTCAAAAGTGAGGTCAGGATGGAAAGTGGCCCTAACGGCCTCAAGTGGAACCAGGGATGTGCCCTTGGTCTCACCCACTCTCAATAACACTGCAGATTAATTGGGTTAGAAGGCAACTGTGTTTAAATGCAGATATTTATGGAGACTTAAATCAATGGAAATGGCTTTCAGGATGAGTTACAAGAGGCTGCTGGTTGATCAACACAATTTTTCCAACTGGTAGTAAAAGTTAAAAATGTCTCATAACATGTAAAATTTAGGATAATTTAAAGATTGGTCCTCTTGAGACATAACATCTAAAGGTCACTCAGCTTGTTGGGTATGTGCTGGTTCTCTGAAACAGCAACTCAGTTGTCTTTACCACCATCATAGAAATTTTTTTTTCAAGAACTTACACAATTCCTGTTTGAAAGCCACAATTAAATACGTGTCCACCCACATTCTGCAAGTTCATTCTACTTTCAAACAATTTTCCCCAAATTGCTGTTCTTCTCTCAATGATCTTAAATTAGTCTTTAACCCTTTCGGCAATGAGACCAGTTTTTTTTTAAGATTAGATTACTTACAGCGTGGAAACAGGCCCTTCGGCCCAACAAGTCCACAACAACCCAGACCCATTCCCCTACATTTACCCCTGCCTCTAACACTACAGGCAATTTAGCATGGTCAATTCACCTAACCTGCACATTTTTGGACTGTGGGAGGAAACCTACGCAGACACAGGGGGAATGTGCAAACTCCACACAGTCAATCGCCTGAGGAGGGAATTGAACCCGGGTCTCTGGTGCTGTGAAGCAGCAGTGTTAACTACTGTGCCACCATTAGCTTATCTATTTTGTCTGTCTTTATGTTCTCTGTCTAGATCTCTCATTACTTTGAGCACCACTAATAAACCTCCTTCCAACATTCTCTTCTCCAAGGAAACATGTAGATTCACCAATCTATCCTCATGACTGAATTGTCTCATCTATGGAACCAAGATTGGAAATGTTTGTGCAGCCTCCCTCTCCCTTCCTACAATACAGTGCATGGACTGAAACAGGATATTCCAGTTGAGACAGAGCCAGTTAAGCTTCATTATCATAAAAGTTCATCATATATTTTGTACTCCATGCTTCTATTTAAAAAAGTGGAGCTATAAACATTCCTCTAGACTTAAAAAAAAAGCTATGAGTTAAAAAAGTTGATATTTCTCTCTTCTTATAAATGATTATTTCTGTGGGTGCAAAATGTTTGTTTCAGGAACTTGTAAAAAGTAGAGTTAAAAACATATTTCTTCACCTTTGGGCCAGGAAAGCCAATTCCAGTTTCACCAGTTAGTCCAGGTGATCCAGGAAGTCCACGTTCGCCCTAACAAAACAAACACTTTGATAATTTTCTTCAGCAAAGAAATCTTGATTCGTATTCATTAGAGAGGTATGCCAGCATGGAAAGAGAATTGGCTAACCAGTAGAAGACAGAGTTGGGAATAAGGGAGGGGGGCATTTTCAGAATGTCTAACGGAGTGCTACAGGGATCAATGCTGGGGCAGAAATTATTTACAATATACAATAATGAATTGGATGAGGAATTTGAATATACCATAGCCATGTTTAGCACAAAAAAAGATGGGAAGGCAAGTGGTAAGAGTCTGCAGAGAGACATAGGCAAGCTGAATGGGCAAAAACCTGGCAGATGTAATAGAATGTAGTGTCAGTGGAACTCACAAATGTAAACTAAAAACTCTCCAAACAAAACTTAATACAAGGAAATTTTTACTCGCAGATTCAGATGTAGCAAACACATCATCGAGTGCTGTCAATCTGCAATCAAATTTATATTTGAAATAGAATAGTCAAATTAGCTCTGTTTCTTCAATGCCTGGGTTGAGAAATTAGCCAATGGTTTCTCTACTACTGTTTACCTGAAGCCTACCTTCAGGGGTCAGCATATATGTTGGGATTCCTATAATTCTATGTAATAGGAGATTAGCCTCTTCTCAACCTGGTCAACACAGCCAGAGCCATTTGCAAGGTACTGATCATACCTAATGAGCTTACAATTGCAAAACTTGCAATAATGAATGTCAGTGTAATTCTGCATTGGATGATATTTATTTCATAATGTTGAATGTGTGAGGAATTGTGCTGATAAATAATCGAAAATTGTCAATTGGGTTTGATTTGTATGGACTGGAAGCTATTTATTTTTCACACATAGGGTCCTATTTTTTGCAGACAGCAAAACCATGTCCAAATAGTGCGCCTGTTTCAACTCAATGAATAGGCTGGTTCATTTCTTAAAGCAATGCCTCAATCAGAGTCAACCTGTCTGGTTTAAAATATAAACAAATGTTGGGTACTAACTGTCTAGTCCTACTGAATAGGTGCACTCTCCATCAGAGCATGTCCATCCGAATCCATTTTCCAACTGTCCTCTCATCCAGTATAAGTGTTTGTTTCCCCTTGAATTGGTATTCTTGTGAAATGTCCTGATGAGTGCAAGGCAAAAAGCTTTGCCAACACTTTTTTTCAACTCTACTGAAGCCTTGATAGTGACAGATAATTTTAAAATGAAGGGGTTTGAGTCACAGCTTGTCTGCATAGGTTTATAATCATCATTTATTAATGTTGAAAAAAAATGTGTCTGATGTTACAAAAAATGTATATCAACAATCTGTCATTCAGATTTTTGACCAGAAGTAAATTAGATAATAAAATCACACTATGAATTATTCCCATTGCTTGAACAGAATTCTACAGGAAAGATTTTCTAACTTTACCAAAGTAAGGACCAAAAGTGCAGAAGGGCAGCTCACAATGACCATACATCGATTGCCCTTCTGTAATCTTTCCAGGTGTATCTACACACTTTATTGGGTATGATTCCTAAATTAATTTATACCACGACAGGGAGCAGGTTGATAGTGGAAGCATGAAAAGGACAGATTTTAACTAATCGGTAGCTGAACAGTTTACCTTCTTTGAGTGGACTGAACTAATTCCATACCTGGGTCTTCATAATGTAACACCAGTGGGCAGCCCTCTCCAAATGGGAAACCCATTCCAACTCATTGGCTTTAGGCTGGTGCAAGATTGTACAGTTCAAATGCTGTATTTGTCAGCTGAAATATTTAGCCTAATGGAAGTCCATCACAGCAGCAAAGGGATGGGGATACTCTTATATACATCAGTATACATTGGAGGATGAAGCATTCATGCTACTCTGGGGTTCCACAGAGGTTGATTTTACAATGACCTTTTTGGTCTTTAATGCCAGATATTACTCTGTGCAGCAACTACATCACATCTGATTAATAAACGGCTTGCTGTATGCTATATGAACCTGTCAGTGATGCCTATATAGGTGTACATCTCTGAAGCAGGTTGGTCTTGAAACTAAGCTTCTTGGTCCAGAGGAAGGGATCCTACCACTGCAGCACAAGAGCCTTTTTAGCAGGCAGTATTTTTAAACAAATTTCACTTATTTCTGTGACTCAAAGATGGAAATTTCACCTATTACCTGCTGTATGTCTGATGTTATTGGTCGGTAGCTTAAATGGAAAGAATCATTGAATCAATCCTCCCAACATCTGAGATCTCACACGATTTCAGATCTCCTACTGCTTCAAGCAGGTCAAGCTTCCATGATTGGCCAAAGCTACTGCTGTGATCTTCAGAACCACCACATCCCACCCACACTCCTGCCATGATCTCTTTGCTCAACAGTCCTTCCCTTACCATGCTCTTCCCCTGTCCCTATGATCTTTTTTCCCTGTTATCTTCATCCATTCTGACTGTGACACAGCAATCCACCATCTATAACTGCAACTTGTAATCTGTGTTGTTAAATGAACCTGTATAAGTTTTTCGAACAGAGTCAAATTCATGCTACTGACCACTAACATGAGAAATAACATGAATGGAAAGAAATTTTACTTTTTCTCTTTCAGTTCACCAATTTTTGCATTGGGTTGCTTCAACAAAATGAAAGCCAAATAAACATGTGAAGAGTTATGTTGAAGAAGTCGAGAGTGTGGCGCCAGAAAGGCACAGCACATCAGGCAGCATCCGAGGAGCAGGAGAATCAATGTTTCGACATAAGCTCTTCATCATTAATGCTTATGCCCAAAATGTCAATTCTCCTTGTCTTCAGATGCTGCCTGACCTGCTGTCCTTCTCCAGCACTAACACTCTACTCTGATCTCCAGCATCTGCGGTCCTCACTTTCTCCTATGTTGAAGAAGTCTGGCGAAGCTGATAGTTAGAAACATTGATTTTTGAATTCCATCCCTGAAAGCAAATGCTGAACTTGAACTTACCAGTAAGCCTCAAATTCCTTAGTACATCAATTTATAAAGTGTATGTTTTAACATTCATACATAACACATTGCTTAAAATGTTTTAAAAGTAGGAACTCAAAAGAATTACTCTATACCAAAAAGGGAAGGACATCCCTCATTGTATAGAAAAAAGGCTTTTCATCATTTGTATAAATGATTTGGATGTGAATTTAGGAGGTATAGTTAGTAAGCTTGTAGATGACACCAAAATTGGCGGTGTAGTGGACAGCAAAGAAGGTTATCTCAAAGTACAATGGGATCTTGATCAGATGGGCCAATGGGCCAAGGAATGGCAAATGAAGTTTAATTTAAATAAATGTGAGGTGCTGCATTTTGGAAAGGCAAATCAGGGCAGAACTTATACATTTAATGGTAAGATCCTGGGGAATGTTGCTGAACAAAGAGACCTTGGAATGCAGGTTCATAGTTCCTTGAAAGTGGAGTCACAGGAAGAAGGCATTTGGTTTGCTTTCCTTTATTGGTCAGAGCATTAAGTATAGAGTTAGGAGGTCATGTTGCATCTGTACAGGATATTGTTTAGGACACCTTTGGAATATTGTGTGAAATTCTAGTTTTCCCCCTTATAGGAAGGATGTTGTGAAATGTGGAAGGGTTGCCAGGGTAGGAGGGTTTGAGCTATAGGGAGAGGCTGAATAGGCTGAGGCTGCTTTCCATAGAGAATCGGAGACTGAGGGATGACCTTACAGAGGTTTGTAAAATTATGAGGGGCATGGATAGAGTGAACAGACAAGGTCTTTACCCCAGGGTGGAGTCGTCCAGAACTAGAGGGCATAGGTTTAGGCTGAGAGGGGAAGATTTAACAGGGACCTAAGGGGTAACCTTTTCACGCAAAAGATGGTGCATGTATGGAATGAGTTGCCTGACGAAGTTGTGGAGGCAAGTATAATTACAACATTCAAAAGGCATCTGGATGGATACATGAGTAGGAAGGTTTTAGAGGGATATGGGCCAAGTGCTGGCAAATGGGACTAGATAAATTTAGGATATCCGGTTGGCATGGTCTAAAAGGTCTGTTTCCGTGCTATATATCTCTATGACTCTATGACTTTAAAGGAAATACAATAATTTATACTAGAGGGAAAAGGAGGCATCTACATTTTTATTTGAAGTTTGTAAATTATGAACTTGAAATAAAGCCATACACAATTGATACCTAACAGTTGAAAACAGTTTCAATAATGTTAACTATTTGAGTAATTTCAATAAAGGTTTCCAGAGATTTAATTGTTACTTTTTAAAAAATGACCCAATGTGCCAGCTTCTCCAATCTTCACCGTGTAAATAACTGAGTAAGTGATTATCCACTGGTACTCCAATGCTATGCAATAGATCTATTGTTGCAAACTAGGTATCTCACTAGAGCTTGCCAGTCCTCTAAAAATGAAATGCTGAGCTGATCCACAGATATGTCCTGAGGTGTGCTGGATGGGGATGACAATAGGAGATTAGCAATACTTACATCTGTGAATGAATAAAGTAGGTCACTCTGCATCTTAATGAAGAAATCTATCATATTAAGGTCACTCTTCCCCAAGGGTTTTGCACAGCTAGATTGTCAATTATTTCTTTCTCATTACAAGATATCCAGTCTAGGATAGCCTGTTTTCTAATTGGTTCTTCAACGTATTGATCTACAAAACCATCCCATACATCCTCCAGAAATTCTACCTCTCTGACATTATTAATGATTTAATTTACCCAATCTATATGCACATTAAAGTTACATATTTATAGTTGTATTATAGCTTGTCATAAACTATGGCACTGAGTTCAGTTGTTGAGGTTCTGTCAATAATCCAGTCACCATCAGCTAACATTAGACTGGCAAATTAATTTGTGTTTTTTATAATCTGTGCCCTGGGAATGGACTGGGTTATTTGCATTCAGGCAGTGGCTCAGTTTTTACATCATTGGCAAAAGAATGCAAAAATTAAAAATGTCAAATTTTCTTCCAATTCCTGGAATCTCACAGGTAATCAAATTTTATTAATATCAATATTTTATTTGATAATTTTGTCATGCACAGGAATTTCCTCAGTGATTCTACTCATCATTGATGAATCTGCATAAAATGAGGTTTCCACTGAAGTCATTTGATCCATTCAAAACCTCCTATGGAAATTTCCAAGTACAAATTGTTGTTGGGGTGGTTAGGGGAAGGGGAGGGGGCAGGGGGAGGTTGGAGTGGGGAGGGGTGGTGGGGTTGTTAACATTTTTGTGAAAGCAGAGTTACGGATTTCAAAAAATTTCTCCTAATTTCAGTGTCCACTGAAACCTACAAAAACCAAGCAGATTCAGAGAAAACAATTTGACTAAACAGAATCAGAGTGAAAGAATTGCCAGATTCTGTAGTGCAATAAAATATGTGGAAGTTTGAAGGGTTCATTGTTGGACTCCAATCCACACGTCCTAGACAAAAGTTATAAACAATACACAGAAAATATATTAACACAATTATGAATTATTCTTTGGTATCAGAGGATACAGATTCAAATGGGAAATATAAACTCCTACAAACTATGGAAAACATTCGCTCAAGTTTTGGTATTTTTGGTCAATTTTTCCTTTGTCGGCACTAATTAAACTGAACAAATAATACAGCTAGTCCTAATTTGACGTTTCACTAAAATTCTAAAACAGTAATAAACAGGATATTCCAAAGCTAATAATGAAACTAATTTTCTTACTATGAATTCAGGCTTTAGCAATGCTGGGGCACAGTATTTTGCTGGTAACATGAATCAATCTTCATTTCCATACCCCTCTTTCTGAATTTTAACATAACAAAATCCAAGAACATAATGAATTACCTTCCTTCCTTGGAAACCTACTGGTCCTTGATCCCCAGGGGATCCAGGGTAACCCTGAAATGTAGCAAAGTTAAAATATGGGGTCAATCTTAATAAAACTCTGTGAAGTGTCAGGTGAATACAATGAAGGTTAGTGCAACATATTGAAGGTATTAGTATGCAAGCATTTTCACTTGAAAATTAACATAGTAACTAATAAACCATGTAAAATAAATTGATTTTTCCATTAAAATAGATGAAGAAATGGCTTTTAGGAAGTGTCTTAATTGTCTGTAGATTATAATACAGCCATAAAGTTACACAGTACATAAGAGGCCATTCGGCATTCGGTCCATTGAAGCTGCACCAACAAAAAGAAACCATAATCTTTCTTTACCAATCCCATTTTCCAACACTTGGCACACAGCTTTGAATATTATGATCTTCAAATGCTCATCCAAACACTTTTAAAAAAAGTAATGAGACTTCCTGCCTCTGCTTCTCTCTCAGGTACTGCATCTTTGAGAACATTACAGAAAAATCAGGATTGGCTGTATCCATACTGCTCATGTTGGGATTTCATTCATTCAATCTTATTTTTGCTTTTCTGCCGCACTGTAACGTTACTGCAAGATATATTTGATCATGAAAAATTCATGAGGCAGCTTTTGATTTTGGCATCTAACAGCTTGGGTGATTGGGCTGGCCATCTGATCACAGGAGCATAAAGTCTGAACAGTTTAAAAATAAGGATCTTCCATTTATGGCAAGGATAATGAAAAATATTCTCTCTCAGAGGGGCTAAAATCTCTGGACTTCTTTTCTTCAGAGAACTGTGGAGGCAAGTTCATTGAATATTTCTGAAGCTGAGTTAAATAGAATTTTAGGAGAAAGTGAGGACTGCAGATACTGGAGACCAGAGTTGAAAAGTGTGGTGCTGGAAAAACACAGCATGTCAGGCAGCATCCGAGGAGCAGGAAAATCGATGTTTCGGGCATAAGCCCTTCTTCAGGGCTTATGCCCAAAACATCGATTCTCCTGCTCCTTGGATGCTGCCTGGCGTGCTGTATTTTTCCAGCACCACACTTTTCAACTTAAATAGATTTTTGATTGACAACGGAGTCAAAGTATAGGGGTAGAAAGGAAAGTTGAATGTTCTTACAAACAACTTTGATGATCGAACCTAATTTGCATCTTATTGGTGGATTCCTCACATGTTTGCAGCTGTGATGGACAGTCCACCAGGTTGGAAGCAGAGATTATCTTTAGTGCTGACATAAAGTTAAAGAACTTACATGTATCTTATACCGATATGTCATTTCATTCACTGAAAGTAGTGGATAGTTCAAGGATTAGTTTGAGATTTGGGGAGAAAGAGTATGAGGCCACATAGGTGAGAAGAATCTGAATGGGAAAGTATAGGAAAAGGATCTTGGTGTACAGATTCATGAAACCAATACAGGCAGCAATGCAGGTTAAAAGGCCATTTTAAAAAAAAAGTAGATATGTTGGTTCCATAATGTAATGGCTATCACATCTGCTGTATATGCAGAAGGTGCTGGGTTCAAGCTTTACTGGGCCACAAGTCTTCTGTGCAAATTAAGTAAAATGAGTTGAGGACATTGTTGATTATTTGCATGTTGCAATTCCAATGTCCGGAGTCAAAAGAAAAAATCACGTAGGGGTTGTAATATGTTCTGCAGCAGGTAATTTTCTCTTCAATTTCTTTGGGTGGCATGGTGGCTCACTGGTTAGCACTGCTGCCTCACAGCGCCAGGGACCCAGGTTCTATCCCACTTTTGGGCAACTGTCCGTGTGGAATTTACACATTCTCCCTGTGTCAGTGTGGGTTTCCTCTGGCACTCCATCTCCTCCCATGGTCCAAAGATGTGCCGGTTAGGTGGATTGGCCATGCTACATAGTGTCCAGGGATGTGTATGCTAGTTGGATCAGCCCCGGGGGAAATGTTGGGTTATGGGGTAGGGGTGTTGGTCTGGTTGGGATTCTCTTGAGAATTTGGTATTGGCTGAATGGCCTGCTTCCACACTGTAGGGATTCTATGAAAGCACTGGAGTTCATCTCAAGGAGGATAATTAGGATTTAAAAAGCAGGAAAGTCATATTAAGTTTATATAAAATCTTGGTTGGACTAGATTTGGATCCTACAATTATTAATGTTACTATCATATTAAAAAAAATCTCAAAAACAGCCAAGCGGTCAATGCTGGTAATTCATACCTTAAACAAACTTCCTCCAACTCTATTTTACCTAATCCAATTAACATAACTTCCATTGTTTCTTGGTCATTTTATGAAAAAAAAATCATCTTTCTTTAAATATATCAATGCTATTCTTTCAACTACTTGCTGTAGTCACAAACTCTACATTTTAACCACTACCTGAATAAAGTGGTCTTCTCTGCATTCCTGGTTAGCTTTACTAATGGCTATCTTATGTTTCTTGGCCCTAGTTACGGTCTTGCCCAAAATTGGAAAAATCGTTACATTTTCTCCATCGAACTTTTTTACAAACTCAAACTCAAAGACCTCTATCTGTCAGTCTTCTCTCACATTATGAGACAACAAAGGAATATTGACAAGGTTGCAAAAATGATGCCACCATGAAAGACTCATGCAGGAGCTGAGGGAAGAAAGATGCCTGAACAGTAGGAGAACATTACTGAAATAGTAAATATCCACTTCAACTTTGCACAGACATATGCTGTGTAGCATTGTTACCAGGCTGAATGGGATAGATTTTTAATTAATCTAACAGTGCAAGACTGAGCATTCATGAATTGCTTTCAAACACAACCTGTAACCTCAATGCTCGGAATATCCCACTCTACCATTACCACTAGCTGGAGGTCAACTTTTGTTCGAAGAAGAGTACGTGGGCAAGCCAGGAGTTGGTACCATGCATGCCTAAAAGTGAGGTGTCTGTCCTGGTGAAGGTATTATTTATATATTTCTAAGCAGCATGAGACGGATAGAGCAAAGTGAATCCACAACCAATGAATCAGATCCAAACAGTTCTGTTGTATTCAGATGTGAATGGTGGTGAACAGTTAAAACAACTCCCACAAATAGGAGGCTCCCAATATCCCCATTCTCAAAAATAGGGGAGCCCAGCAAGGCCGAAGCACTTGCTAGCTTTTTCATTCAGATGTTCTGAGTGGTTGATCCCTCCCAGCCTCCTCTAGTGTTTAGAGTCATAGAGATGTACAGCATGGAAACAGATCCTTCTGTCCAACCCGTCCATGCCAACCAGATATCCCAACCCAATCTAGTCTCACCTGCCAGTACCCAGACCATATCCCTATTCATATATCCATCCAAATGCCTCTTAAATGTTGCAATTGTACCAGTCTCCACCACATCCTCTGGCAGCTCATTCCATGCGCATACCACCCTCTGTGTAAAAAGGTTGCCCCTTAGGTCTCTTTTATATCTTTACCCTCTCACCCTGAACCTATGCCCTCTAGTTCTGGACTCCCTGACCCTCGGGAAAAGACTTTGCCTATTTACCCTACCCATGCCCCTCATAATTTTGTAAACCTCTATAAGGTCACCCCTCAGCCCCTGACACTCCAGGGAAAACAGCCCCAGCCTGTTCAGCCTCTCCCTATAGCTCAAATCTTCCAACCCTGGCAACATCCTTGTAAATCTAAACTGAACCCTTTCAAGTTTCACAACAGGCTTTTTTGATTGAAAGCCCATCTAACACTATCAAAATTAATTCCCATCACCACTGACATACAGTGACAACAGTGTGTATTATCTACAAGATATGCTGCAACAACTCAAGGCTCCTTAAACAGCACCTTCCAACCCACTGATCTCTATCATCTAGAAGCAGCTATATGGTAACAACATCACCTGCAGGTTCTGCTCCAAGTCACACACCATTCTCACTTGGAAATACAATTACCCTTTCTTCACTGTCATTTGGTCAAAATCCTGGAATTCTCTAACTAGTAGCGTTGTGGTGTACCTACACCTTTGAACAGCAGCAATTCATGAAGGCAGCTCACTACAATCTTCTCAAGGGCAAATCAGGATGGACTATAAATGCTCGCCTAACCACTGGTGCCCAAATTCTGTGAATAAAAAATAGTGACTGAAATTCCCCACAATGTTTTGGACTATGTACAGATCACTAACTTATGCAAGACGTCATTGCATGTGTTGGAGGAAGATTACATGAGATAGCCTCCTAATTGACCACTCTGCAATCACATTAAGGTCAGTTGGTGGAGTGGGGGAAGTGGGAGGTCCAATAGGAGAGTCCACAGAGATGCAGATGTTGCTCCAATGGGAGGCCTATGAAGTGCTGGCGAAAACGGAAACCTATTGGGCACCTTAACATGGATTTGTAGTGCAAAGGTTGACACTTTGAGGGGGCCTCAGGGCAGAGAGTTGAGCCATCTAGAAGGATGCCTTTGACCACTTCTGGTCCTCTGTAAGCACTACAGCCCCCACAGCCATGTTACTGAGGTTTTCATTGTGTGCTTGTAAACATTTAGAATATGACCTAAGATGCAGTAACTTCTGGTTACCTGTACGCCTCTCAGTCCCCTTGGGCCCACGGGGCCTTCTGGTCCCTGTGAAAATAAGATTAATATTGTAACTATATAGCACAGGTGTCATACGTTTGTTTATTATGTGATCAAATTACATTAAAATTATCAAATAAAATTGAAGCATTTTTTCAGAACATTTATGTTGAGTTGTAGTCAATTTTGAGAAACAAACTTTAAACAGAGAATAAAACAAGAATACATACCCTCTCACCTTTTGTCCCTGGAAGCCCACATTCACCTCTTTCACCCTTAGAATAAAAGTTAGAATTTTAAATATTTGTTACTTTAGGCAATAGAGGATTATTTAAGTATCCAGATCTCTCTGAATTTTTGTTTTACAAAGTATTGGTCTTCTAATAAATATGAAATCACAAATAACCAGAGATTCAAAAAGCCATAAATCCTATTTCAATTCATCCATCCAAAAAGATTCGAAAACTCTCCCCGAGATGCCAGTTATTTGTTTCTGAAAATGATTCCAAGGACTTTGTTTCTACTAGGCCAATTGGAAGCTCATTTGGAGCACTGTTGCTTTGCAGAAAGAAGAATATCTCAATATTAATCATAAGAATACTTCTTGCTAAGTTGAGCTCATGTCCAGTTGTTCTAATTGGCACACCATCAAGTTTAAAGTAGTTTTCTGAATTTGTTATTACCATTCCAACATCTATCTTATTTGCTATTTTGTAGACTGAAGCCCCCAGTATTATAGAAAGTCACAGTGTGGAAGCAGGTCATTCAGCCCATTAGGTCCACACTTACCCTCCAAAGAGCATCCCAACCAAAGCCACATCATCACGCTGTATTTCCCATGGCTAATCCACTTAGTCTGCACCTCCCTGGACACAGTGAGCAATTTAGCATGGCCAATCCACCTAACATGCACTCTTTGGACTGTGGGAGGAAACCAGAGCACCGGGAGGAAACCAAGCAGACACAGGGAGAAAGTGCAAACTCCAAGCCAACAGTTGCCCAAGAATGGAATCAAACCCCAGTCCCTCGTGCTATGAGGCAGCAATGTTAACCACTGAGCCACAAGTCATCTTGTATCTCAGATCTCCGATAGCCCTGTGCCCATTCTCTGTATAGCCTCATGTTATTTCTGGTTATCAGAATTGGTCACCGAAGAATGGTTTAATCAGCCAACGTCCTCTGATCACTACTGGAAGGATGTTTCTAATAACTAGGGAATTCAGAACTAAGAGTCACAGTCGAAGGATATAGGGATGAAGAGATATTTCTTCATCCAGAGATGGGTGAGCCAGTGGCATTCTCTGCCAGGAAGTGGCTGCTGCCAAAACATTGAATACGTTCAAGAACAAGTTAGATATAATTGTTGTTAGGGCTAAAGTGGTCAAAGGTTATGAGGAGCGAGCAGCAACAGGGTACAGAGTTAAATGATCAGCCATGATTATATTGAATACTGGAGCAGGCTCAAAAGGTCCAAAGACCCATTCTGCTCCTATTTTCTATTATTTTTTATATTTTTATGTCTATTCATCCCAAAACCTGATTATCCCTATACCACTTAAACTACATCACCACCCAACTCCCCCAACAAGTTCCAATTAAACCCCCAGTCATTTCTCTAACCCCTTACCCCTTATCTCCCACAACTACCTAATCTCCCACTCGCTAATCCACCAAAACTCAAAGACTGGACATTTAAACTTACAGTGCAATAGCTATTGCTGTGTATGGGGGCATGCCCTGTCTTAGAGTCATAGAGTCATAGAGTCATAGAGATGTACAGCATGGAAACAGACCCTTTGGTCCAACCCGCCCATGCCGACTAGATATCCCAATCCAATCTAGTCCCACCTGCCGGCACCCAGCCCATATCCCTCCAAACCCTTCCTATTCATATACCCATCCACATGTCTTTTAAATGTTGCAATTGTACCAGCCTCCACCACAGCCTCTGGCAGCTCATTCCATAAACGTACCACCCTCTGTGTGAAAGAGTTGTACCTTAGGTCTCTTTTATATCTTTCCCCTCTCACCCTAAACCTATGCCCTCTAGTTCTGGACTCCCCGACCCCAGGTAAAAGACTTAGTCTATTTATCCTATCCATGCCCCTCATAATTTTGTAAACCTCTACAAGGTTGCCCCTTAGCCTCTGACACTCCAGGGAAAACAGCCGCAGACTGTTCAGCTTCTCCCTGTAGCTCAAATCTTCCAACCTTGGCAACATCCTTGTAAATCTTTTCTGAACCCTTTCAAGCTTCATAACATCTTTCCAATAGGAAGGAGACCAGAATTGCACACAATATTCCAACAGTAGCCTAATCAATGGCCTGTACTGCAACAATATGACCTCCCAACTCCTGTACTCAATACTCTGACCAACAAAGGAAAGCATACCAAATGCATTCTTCACTATCCTATCTACCTGCGACTCCACTTTCAAGGAACTATGAACCTGCACTCCAAGGTCTCTTTGTTTAGATCTGTGATCTGTTGTGATCTGAGGTAACCCTCTTCGCTGTCCACTACAACTCCAATTTTGGTGTCATCTGCAAACTTACTAACTATACCTCTTATGCTCACATCCAAATCATTTATATAGATGACAAAAAGTAGAGGACCCAGCACTGATCCTTGTGGCACTCCACTGGTCATGGCCTCACTGTCTGAAAAACTACTCTCCATCACCACCCTCTGTCTTTGACCTTTGAGCCAGTTCTGTATCCAAATGGCTTGTTCTCCCTATATTACGTGTGATCTAACCTTGCTAACCAGTCTCCCATGGGGAACCTTGTCAAACGCCTTACTGAAGTCCATATAGATCACATCTACCACTCTCCCATCATCAATCCTCTTTGTTACTTCTTCAAAAAGCTCAATCAAGTTTGTGAGACATGATTTCCGATGCACAAAACCATGTTGACTATTCCTAATCAGTCCTTGCCTTTCCAAATACATGTACATCCTGTCCCTCAGGATTCCCTCCAACAACTTGCCTACCACCGACGTCAGGCTCACTTGTCTATAGTTCCCTGGCTTGTCCTTACCACCTTTCTTAAACAGTGGCACCATGTTAGCTAACCTCCAGTCTTCTGGCACCTCACATATGACTATTGATGATATAAATATCTCAGCAAGAGACCCAGCAATCACTTCTCTAGCTTCTCAGAGTTCTAGGATACACCTGATCAGGTCCTGGGGATTTATCTACCTTTATGCGTTTCAAGACATCCAGCACATCCTCCCCTGTAATCTGAACATTTTGCAAGGTGTCACCATCTATTTCCTGACAGTCTATATCTTCCACATCCTTTTCCACAGTAAATCCTAATGCAAAATATCGTTTGGTGTCTCTCCCATTTTCTGTGGCTCCACACAAAGGCCACCTTGTTGAACTTTGAGGGGCCCTATTCTCTCCCTAGTTACCCTTTTGTCCTTAATGTATTTGTAAAAACCTTTTGGTTTCTCCTTAATTCTATTTGCCCCCTTTTTGCTCTCCTGATTTCCCTCTTAAGTATACTCCTATGTTGTTTATACTCTTCCAAGGATTCACTCAATCTATCCTATCTATACTCTTACATATGGTCGCTGGCCCCAATGTGCTCCCTCAATGGCATCTCAGTCACCAGCCCTGCCTTATTTCCTGAGAGTAGGTCAAGGTTTGATCCTTCTTAATAGGTTTATCCACATACTGAATCAAATTTTTCTTGTATGTACTTAAATTCCTCTCCATCTAAACCCTCAACACTATGGCAGTCCCAGTCTATGTTTGGAAAGTTAAAATCCCCTACCATAACCACCCTATTATTCTTACAGATAGCTGAGATCTTACAAGTTTGATTCTCAATTTCCCTCTAGCTATTAGGGGGTCCATAATACAATACCGATAAGGTTTATCATCCCTTTCTTATTTCTCAGTTCCACCCAAATAACATCCCTGGATGCATTTCCAGGAATATCCTCCCTCAGCACAGCTGTAATGCTATCCCTGATCAAAAACACCACTCCCCCCTCCTCTTTTGCCTCCCTTTCTATCCTTCCTGTAGCATTTGTATCCTGAAACATTAAGCTGCCAGTCCTGCCCTTCCCTGAGCCATGTTTCTGTAATTGTTAAGATATCCCAGTCCCATGTTCCTAATCATGCCCTAAGTTCATCTGTCTTCCCTGTTAGGCCCCTTGCATTGAAATAAATGCAGTTTAATTTATTGCTGGGCCTCTTGCTGAGATATTTGTATCATCAATAGTCACAGGTGAGGTGCCAGAAAACTGGAGGTTGGCAAATGTGGTGCCACTGTTTAAGAAGGGTGGTAAAGATAAGCCAGGGAACTATAGACCGGTGAGCCTGATGTCGGTGGTGAGCAAGTTGTTGGAGGAAATCCTAAGGGACAGGATGTACATGTATTTGGAAAGGCAAGGACTGAATTGGGATAGTCAACATGGCTTTGTGCGTGGGAACTCATGTCTTACAAACTTGATTGATTTTTTGAAGAAGTAACAAAGAAGATTGATGAGGGCAGAGCAGTAGATGTGATCTATATGGACTTCAGTAAGGCGTTTGACAAGATTCCCTATGGGAGACTGATTACCATGGAAGACAGAGAGAACTAGCCACTTGGATACAGAACTGGCTCAAAGATAGAAGACAGAGGGTGGTGATGGAGGATTGTTTTTCAGACTGGAGGCCTGTGACCAGTGGAGTGCTACAAGGATCAGTGCTGGGCCCTCTACTTTTTGTTATTTACATAAATGATTTGAATGCGAGCATAAGAGGTACAATTAGTAAGTTTGCAGATGACACCAAAATTGGAGGTGTAGTGGACAGCGAAGAGAGTTACCTCAGATCACAACAGGATCTTGTCCAGATGAGCCAATGGGCTGAGAAGTGGCAGATGGAGTTTAATTCAGATAAATGCGAGGTGCTGCATTTTGGGAAAGCAAATCTTAGCAGGACTTATACACTTAAGGTAAGGTTCTAGGGAGTGTTGCTGAACAAAGAGACCTTGGAGTGCAGGTTCATAGTTCCTTGAAAGTGGAGTCGCAGGTAGATAGGATAGTGAAGAATGCATTTGGTATGCTTTCCTTTATTGGTCAGAGTATTGAGTACAGGAGTTGGGAGGTCATGTTTCGGCTGTACAGGCCATTGGTTAGGCCACTGTTGGAATATTGCGTGGAATTCTGGTTTCCTTCCTATCGGAAAGATTTTGTGAAACTTGAAAGGGTTCAGAAAAGATTTACAAGGATGTTGCCAGGGTTGGTGGATCTGAGCTACAGGGAGAGACTGAACAGGCTGGGGCTATTTTCCCTGGAGCGTCGGAGGCTGAGGGGTGACCTTATAGATGTTTACAAAATTATGAGGGGCGTGGATAGGATAAATAGACAAAGTCTTTTCCCTGGGGTCGGGGAGTCCAGAACTAGAGGGCATAGGTTTAGCGTGAGAGGGGAAAGATATAAAAGAGACCTAAGGGGCAACTTTTTCACGCAGAGGGTGGTACGTGTATGGCATGAGCTGCCAGAGGCTGTGGTGGAGGCTGGTACAATTGCATCATTTAGGAGGCATTTGGATGGGTATATGGATAGGAAGGGTTTGGAGAGATATGGGCTGGGTGCTGGCAGGTGGGACTAGATTGGGTTGGGATGGATGGGTTGGACCGAAGGGTCTGTTTCCATGCTGTACATCTCTATGACTCTATGACTCTTGTCCTACCTTGTCCCTGCCTGCCCTGACTGTTTGACTCACTCCTGTTCTCAACTGTACCACTCTCAGATTGATCTCTTTCCTCACTATCTCCGTGGGTCCCATCCCCCCCACCTTACTAGTTGAAATCCTCCCATGCAGTTTTTGCAAATTTCCCTACCAGTATGTTAGTCCCCTTCCAATTTAGGTGCAATCCGTCCTTCTTGTATAGATCACTTCTACCTCAAAAGAGATTCCCATGATCCAAAAATTGAATCCTTCTCCCATACACCAGCCCCTCAGCCATGCATTCATCTGCTCTATCCTCCTATTCCTGCCCTCACTAGCTTGTAGCACCAGGAGTAATCCAGATATTACTACTCTCGAGGACCTCCTTCTTAAAATCCTGCCTAACTCTCTGTAATCTCCTTTCAGAATCTCAACCTTTTCCCTTCCAATGTCATTGTTTCCAATTGGAACAATGACCTCTTGCTGGCCACTCTCCCCCTTGAGAACATTCTGCACCCTCTCTGAGACATCCTTGATCCTGGCACCAGGGAAGCAACACACCATTCTGTGTTTTTGCTGCAGAAACATTGGTCTGTACCTCAGACTAGAGAATCCCCTAACACAATTTGTCTCTTGAAACCTGATGCACCTCTCATTGCATTAGAGCCAGTCTCAATACCAGAAGCTTGGCTGTCCGTGCTATGTTCCCTGAGAATCCATCATTCCCTACATTTTCCAAATCAGCATACTTGTTTGAAATGGGGATAGCCACAGAAGACTCCTGCATTAGCTGATTACCTCTGTTACCTTTCCTGGCATTAACCCACTGTATCTGAGACTTTCCCCCCTTCCTATCACTGCCATCCATCACATACTGTTGCTGTTGCAAATTCCTCATTGCCTCTAACTGTCTCCCCAACCGATCAATTCGATCTGCTAAGATTCTCTAGCAACAACATTTATCCACAGTAACCCTTAAACTCTCTTTAAACTCCCATATCTGACAAGAAGCACATATCATTCTACTAAAGGCCATGATTGCTCCTTCACAATCTACAGACCAGAAAATAACACCATCTTATTCCTCTACAAAACACTGCCCCAGGTGAAATTATAGTTATGGCTTATATTTTGAGTTTAATCAAGAGACATATCTCAAAAAACATGTAATCAAGAAGGAACCCACTTTACTCACTACTGCAGACTTTCTGTTGGCCACACTTAAAACAATACACTTATCTGATTCTGTGCTGTGAACTTCGCCCAAACAGTTCCTCCAAGATCAGTTGTGAATTTCACTGTTTGTTAATTTTCCGACATACTAATAAACAGGTAACTATACGCCCATTAGCTTGATGTCTGTCATGGGGTAGGTGCTACAACCTGATCACTTAGAAAAACTCAGAGTAATTGGAAAAGCCAGCATAATTTTGTCAAAGGACAGTCATGTTCAACCAATTTATTGGAAGTTCTTGTAAGAGTAGCAAGCACTGCAAAGAAAGAGGAGCTGGTAGACCTACTATACTTGGATTTCCAGTAGGCATTGGATAAGGAATCAGATCTAAAGATTAGTTCTGAAAATAAAAGCTCATGGTGTAGGATTATCATATTAACAATGCGGGCTGGCACAAAGCAAAACAGTGTGCGTAAGTGGAACTTTGATTAGCAAGATATGACATATGGAGACTGGTAGGTGTTTGCCTCAACTTTTTATAATTTACATCAATGACTTAGGTGAGTGTAAGCATGGTAATTAAATTCACAGACAACACAAAGACAAGTAGCCAAGCATGTTGTGAAGACGAGATAACAAGATTGCTGATGTATAGAGATAGTTTGAATGAGTAGGCAAAAGTTTCACAGATGAAATATAATGTGGGAAAATGTGAAATTGTTCACTTTGACAGGAAGAATGAAAGAATATTACGCAAATAAAAAACTACTGTGGAATTCTGAGTTCACTCCTGCTCCTATTTTGTATCTCTGTATGTTATGGTTTATTTTAACAGATAATTTACTGAATCTTTCAGACCTCTGAAGCCCAATTTTGTTGTAATTAAACTGCTGTTATATTAATTATAAGTTATTTTGATCTCTTACATTTTTGAAATCTGTTACCACTTTGCATTATCGACCGACATTCTCAAGAAAAGGTCCTTCAATCATATAACGTACCTGTTCACCTTTGTATCCAGCTCTTCCCTATAATTGAAAATAAAAGTAAAGAAATCTGCAATCTAGATATTTACTATTGAAAATGTTATTTTAAAAGTTAAATAAATGGCAAACATATTGAACAAAATACATAAATGCCAACATTTGGGGTAGATTTGTGTCCTCCCTTATGGTGGATCATTCATTTGGTAAGACAGTGTAGGTGGGAACCCCCTGCCATCCTATCTCCAACGCAATGTGGATCTGTGGTGAGAAACCTGGTGGTTGCCCTTAAGGATAGATAATGCCCATTGAGGGGTCTCATCTTGTCACCATTTGTAATTCAACAAGCAACGGGCAGGGGACTCACTATCTGTGGAAATCCAAAATAGCCCTGTGGGCATTTAGAGGGGTCCTATATTCAAAGAACCAGTATCAGGAAGGGGGCAGATTGCTTCTCTTGCTGCTGACTTCCTTTCCTGCAGTCTCCTACCCTGCAATTCATCTCCTAATATCCCTCATCTGTGAACTGGGTCCTTTGGTCTTGAATCGATGTATATAGGCAGTAGCCACTACCTCTCCTATGATGCTGACAAGAGCTGTCACCTCTAATTGACCAGGGACTCTCAGTGAGCAAGACCTCCACTTCTGAGGTCCTTGACCCTCAGGAAGATCTGCTGCTGCCCAGTTAAGGTTTAACATTGAATATGATGGGTCTTCCTGAAAAAAGACAATGCAGGGCTTTTGACACCTATTGGCACCCAGCTGCAGGCTGACAACATTGTCACTTACCTTTAATTCTACCTTGTTTTCCAGAACACTTCACTGTCTCAGAATGTTTAAATTTACCATAATGAGGTACAAACAGGTGACAATTTTAACAAAATCACAAATTTGATGTATATCAAAATTAAAACATCTGTTTATTTGGTACTGTGAATCTTGATAAACATAATCCCACTAATTAACACCATTAGATCAGATTTACACAGTTATTTATTAGCATGTCTTCTCATTAGAATAGGATCCAATACAATATGATTTTGAACAAAACGAGGTGAATTATGAAGTTGCAAACAACTTTAAATAGGAAAAAAAGGAACTGACAAAATGCAACCGATATTTCAAGACTGAGATAAGGAGATTTTTGTTAGGTTTAGTTTGAAGGGATATGTACCATAAATAAAAAAAATCTCATAACTAAAAGTCAGATAAGTGTAGCTGATGCAATATCAACTATGACCTAAAATGAATGTTGAACATGATGATGCGGTGATGAACAGCCAAAAACAAATCTCAGGCCATTATCCCTTAGAATAGATGTAAAAAATGTAGCTAACAAGGGTAAGCAAGTGTTTGTTATTAGGTTGTCTTGTCTTTGCTTGTTTTGGACTTATTGCAATAAAGTCCAGCAACGTCACTCTTTGTTGTGCACTTATTAGGCATGGCATTTAGAAACTATTTAAAATGTAGAAAGGTAAATAATATACTCTGCGGCTGAAAATACATCTCTGAAGACTCCGTCGCCTGCCTGGTAACAGAGTGAAGGACAACCTTTCAGGGCTGGATTGTATGGAATGCCGCGGTCTCGAATACCCTATTTAAATGGTCAGTGGGGAAGCCACAGGAAGAATAGTTGGCATTGAATAGGCTAGAGGCAGGATCGTTGCTCCTCAGGACCAGGAATCAATAATAGAAAAAAGGAAACAACGGATGCATTTAACAGATATTTCACTTTGACAGATGTGAAAATCGCTGTACAGATTACAAATAACATCCCAAGTATTATTTGCCAGGAGGTGAAATTGAGCAAGAAACTTAAAACAATTAAGATCACCAGGAAAATCATTGAGAAAATCTGACTCATCTCCACAGCCCGATAGCTTTCCTGCTCAGATTTCAAAAGTAGTGGCTGCTAAAAACACAAGTGCATTGGTTTTATCTCAGCCAGAGCTCCTGAGTGAACAATTTATTTCAGCCTCCTTCTGAGATTCCTTGATCAGTCTTTGGCTAATTTGATTGGCACCATGAGATAAAGGAACAGCTGAAGACTAATACTGCAAAGGCTATGTGGCCTGACAACATTCTGGCAATTGTACTAAACACTTGTGCTCCTGAACATGCCACACTCTCTAGCCAAGTTTTTCCAATACAGTTACAACACTGGCACCTACCCAATAAACGCATAAAATTGCACAGGTATGTCCAGTCCACAAAAGAAACGACAAATTCAGCCTGCCAATTATTAACCTAGAAGTTATTAAACTCAGGGAAGGCAATGGTCTAGTGGTAATATCGCTAGACTGTTAATTCTTAGACCCAAGTAATGTTCTGGGGACCCGGGTTAGAATCCCACCATGGCAGATGGTGTAATTTGAACTCAATGAAATCTGGAGCTAAGGTCTAATGATGACCATGAATCCATCGTCAATTGTTGGAAAAACGTATCTGGTTCACTTCGGGGAAGGAAACTGCCATCCTTATCCAATTTGGCCTACACGTGACATCAGCTTCACAGAAGTGTGGTTGACTCTTAACTGTGCTCTGGGCAATTAGGGATGGACAATAAATGTTTGCCTGGCCAGTGCTGCCCTCATCCTATGAATGAAAAAAAAGTCTACGGTAAATATCAACACTGTGATGGAAAGGTTGCCAATAGTGCTATCAAGTAGAAATTGCAAAGAAGTAGGTTGCTCACCAACACTCAGTTTTGTTTCTGCAGGGACACCTGGCTCCTGACCTCATCATAAGATTGGATCAACCTGGAGCAAAGCAATGGTAAGGTATTGTTTACGCTGCCTTGACTACGCTGGCCTGGTAGGTTAAATCACATCATATCCATGATGAGTTGGCGAGTTGTGTAAAAAATTGACTTGGTCATAGAAGACAGAGGGTAGTTGTAGAGGGGTGTTTCCTGACTAAGCGAATGTGACCAGTGGAGGTCCGTGAGGGAGGGTTGAAGTGCTGAGGGATAAAGGATGTTGATAGTTCAGATTAAGTGATCGGAATGTGAGAATGGCAGAACAATGGTGTGTCTAACCTCTGTTCTAGAAAGAACTGACAGCCCCACTAGGGTGGGGGGAGGGGAGGGGAGGGGAGAGAGGGCATGGTGAGAGGATGTAACAGGTAAAGCTAAAAAGAAAGGAATTGGAGCAAGTTCACAACTTGAAGGCGTTTTCCAGGATGTTGCCTCCTTGGAGTATATTAGCTATAAGGAGAGTCTGGACAAATTTGGATTATTTTTGCGAGAGCATTGGACGCTGAGGAGCAACCTGATTAGAATATTTAGATTCAGAGGCGTGGTCAGGATGGATAATTGGAGTCATTTTCCCAGGGTGGAAACATCAAATACTAGGAGCCATTGGTTTTAGGTGAGAGGGAAAAGTTTAGAAAGAGATGTGCGAGGAAAGTTTTATTTTAAACATAGTAGATGCACGTGCCTAGAATGAAATGTCAGGGGAGGTGATAGAAACAGAGTTGCTAACTATGTTTAAGAGGCATTTAGGCAAGACACATAAACAGGAAGGAAGTAGAGGAATACAGACCACGTGCAAACGCATGGGATTAGTTTAGAATGGCATCATGGTCGACACAGACACAGTGGGCTAAAGGGTCCATTCCAATGATGTAAGTTCTCTGCTCTGTGTTCTACGGCCATGTCCAGAGCTGGTAAGTGGCAAGTAACATTTGTGATACACATGTGCCAGACATTGAGCCTGTCAAACAGTGTTCAATGACATTACCATTGCTGAATCCATCAGCCTGGAGTTACCATTGAATATAAACTGAATTGGACGACCATACAAATACTATGGCTATAGTACTACTTGCCTGGATGTTGCAGTTTTAACAACACAACAAGACTGGAAACATGCAGTCTTTTTGATTGGCACATAATTACAACCTTCAACATGTGATCTCTTCACCATTGATGCACAGTGACAACAGTGTGTTCCATCTATAAGATGCATTGCAGTAACACAGGCTCATTCAACAGCATCTTCCAAACACTTGATCTCTACCACCTAGAGGGACAAGGGTATCAAATACATGGGCATACCTGCACCTCCAAGTTCCCATCCAAATCACAACATCCTGTCTTGGATCTACATCACCATTTCTTCATTGGTTCAAAATCATAGATCCCCTGTCCTAACAGCACTGCGAATGCTGCTACACCCCACAGACAGCAGTAGTTCAGGACAGCAGCTCATCATCACTTTCTTCAGGCCAATTAGTGATGGGAATGAATGCTGACCTAACCATTGATGTTGACATTTGTAAATAAATTTCAAAAATCCAAAGTTCCCTCTATTCTGGAAAGATCTCATCAAATTGGAAAATTGAGAACATGACTCCTCTATTTAAGAAAGGTGGAAGATGGAAAGCAGGAATCTCCAGGCCAGTTACCTTAATATCTGTCATATGGAAAATGCTGGAATCTCTTATTAAGGAGGTTATAGCAGGAGCATTTAGGAAATCAGAAATCAAATCAGGCAGAAATGGAATTCATTGTTCAAAGAGGAGACATATTAGACTCAAAACGTTAACTCTATTTTGCTGTCTCCACAGACGCTGCCAGATCTACTGAGTTTCTCTAGCCTTGTTTATATTTCAGATCTCACTATTTTATACTATTTTGTTCTTTTGTTGTGATAGCATTCTACTTGTCAGGTTATGAATTGCAAAATTTGCCTTATGATTAAATATACTCATTGTATTTTATTCCACATCTATTTTCAAGCTTTCTCCAAAAAAATAGACATAATACTGAGATTGAAATAAGATAGAAACCTCTTCACCTTGTTTGTTGACAGCTTTATTGTGACAGTATCTCTCTCTTTCATCTTCTTCATTCAAGATTGTTGTACAATTTCTGAAGCATCTTTATTTGCAAAGAAGCTAACTACAGGATTATTTATGTCCCTTTTCACAAACTTGACAGAATATGACATAGTAACAAGATTACATTTTTTAAACAATGCAACTTATACCTCCAATCCATCCCTTCCTGGGATTCCACTTAGACCTGCTTCCCCCTGTTAAATACAAATTTAAAAATATCTGTTAAAAGGTTACTAGAAGCATGCTATAATAATGCAGTACAAAATGTAAGTTGTCAGATTAATTCATTGAGTGTAATTTACCTTTTGTCCTTTTAGTCCTGGAGCACCATCATCACCAGGGCGTCCTTTTTTCCCCTAAGGAATGAACATAAATGTTAAAAAAAAGTAGAAAGTGATCATCCTGACCAACTTTCATAATTCCATGTTTGAGTTACTTGAACAATAAATGATTACACTCATACAATGGACTTGTGTGTCACTGGCTGGGCCAGCATTTATTGCTGGTCCCTAGCTACACTTGAGAAGCTGATGCAGTCAACATATTATAAGTTGACCCACAATGCCCTTTGGGAGGGAATACCAGGATTTTGACCCAGTGACAGTGATGAAACGTAGTCTAATGAACTGCGCATATGAATGAACAAGACAAAGGGATGTGTTACTTCATCGTTATTATTGGTAAATCACAAATCCTTTACCACTAAGAAAGATATATCACCATCCAGCACACATGAGCTGGAATTTATGGCAGGTTTGTAGCCGGTAACTTGGGCAAAATGAGTGTGCCAAACCTGCACTCACTAGCAAGGGAAACAGCTGGGCACATTTTACTACATGCAGTCTCCGGATTGGCCTCCTATGGGGTTGCCATCTAAGGACGGCACGCACACCCATGATGCTGTCAGTCCAAAAGCAGGATGGCAGCTTTGAATCCTCAGCAGCACCTTGAAGAGACAGAGATATGAAAGTACTCTAGGTAAAGTGAAAAAGAAATGAAAAGTTCAGGAAGCCAATGATTGGATAGGAAATCCTTACAGGACAATCATTGGGGCCTGGAGGACTGCTTTCTCTGCCCCAACCCCCTCTTCATGCCTTGGAGCCTCTGGCTCTGATGGCCACACATATTGATGCAGGAAAGGTGCCTTCATTAGGTGATGGCCTTCCTCCGTATATAGCTGAAAATGTGTTGCTGGAAAAGCGCAGCGGTTAGGCAGCATCCAAGGAACGGGTGATTCGACGTTTTGGGCATAAGCCCTTCTTCAGGAATCCTGAAGAAGGGCTTATGCCCGAAACGTTGAATCACCTGTTCCTTGGATGCTGCCTGACCTGCTGCGCTTTTCCAGCAACACATTTTCAGCTCTGATCTCCAGCATCTGCAGAACTCACTTTCTCCTTCCTCCGTATATAGCCTGGTTACCATCCCATTGGCCAATTGCTGATGGTTGCATAAAATGGCTCTTAATATGGAATATAACTTGGCAATGCACTGCCAATCTCTGCATTGCTGACAACCAAATCAGCACCAATAGTGGGAAAATGCCACAGCAGCCAGGCTGCAAGGCACAACTGCCTTAAATAGCCTCCACTGTTTTGCTGCAATCCTCTTCCTCGACCCACTGTGCTTGCCACTAGAAGACTGGTAGTGTTCTGCTCCAAATAGAGTCATAAAATGTACAGCATGGAAACAGACCCTTTGGTTCAACCCGTCCATGCTGACCAGATGTCCCAACCCAATCTAGTCCCACCTGTCAGCACCCAGCCCATATCCCTCCAAACCTTTCCTATTTATATAACCATCCAAATGCCTTTTAAGTGTTGCCACCTCTTCTTCAGGCAGCTCATGCCATACACGTACCACTCTCTGTGTGAAAAAGTTGCCCCTTAGGCCCCGTGTATATCTTTCCCCTCTCACCCTAAACCTATGCCCTCTAGTTCTGGACTCCCTCACCCCAGGGAAAAGACTTTGTCTATTTATCCTATCCATGCCCCTCATAATTTTGTAAACCTCTATAAGGTCACCCCTCAGCCTCCAACGTTCCAGGGAAAACAGCCCAGCCTGTTCAGCCTCTCTCCATAGTTCAAATCCTCCAACCCTGGCAACATCCTTGTAAATCTTTTCTGAACCCTTTCAAGTTTCACAATATCTTTCCGATAGGAAGGAAACCAGAATTGCACGCAATATTCTAACGGTGGCCTAACCAATGCCCTGTACAGCCGCAACATGACCTCCCAACTCCTGTACTCAATACTCTGACCAATAAAAGAAAGCATAAAAAACACCACATTCACTATCCTATCTACCTGCGACTCTACTTTTAAGGAGCTGTGAACCTGCACTCCAAGGTCTCTTTGTTCAGCAACACTCCCTCGGACCTTACCATTAATTGTATAAGCCCTGCTAAGATTTGCTTTCCCAAAATGCAGCACCTCACATTTATCTGAATTAAACTCCATCTGCCATTTCTTGGCCCATTGGCCCATCTGGTCCAGATCCTGTTGTAATCTGAGGTAACCCTCTTCGCTGTCCACTGCGCCTCCAATTTTGGTGTCATCTGCAAACTTACTAACTATACCTCTTATGCTTGCATCCAAATCATTTATATAAATGACAAAAAGTAGAGGACCCAGCACCGATCCTTGTGGCACTCCACTGATCACAGGCGTCCAGTCTGAAAAACAACCCTCCACCACCACCCTCTGTCTTCTACCTTTGAGCCAGTTCTGTATGCAAATGGCTAGTTCTCCCTGTATTCCATGAGATCTAACCTTGCTAATCAGTCTCCCATGGGGAACCTTATCGAACGCCTTACTGAAGTCCATGTAGATCACATCTACCGCTCTGCCCTCGTCAATCCTCTTTGTTACTTCTACAAAAAGCTCAATCAAGTTTGTGAGACATGATTTCCCACGCACAAAGCCATGTTGACTATCCCGAATCAGTCCTTGCCTTTCCAAATACATGTACATCCTGTCCCTCAGGATTCCCTCCAACAACTTGCCCACCACCAATGTCAGGCTCACTGGTCTATAGTTCCCTGGTTTGTCCTTACCACCCTTCTTAAACAGTGGCACCACTTTAGCCAAACACATATGTCAGCAAAACACATTCATATGGAAAGCATGAAATAATACATTTTTGTGTACAGTTGTATTTAGCTTATACTTGCTTTACTCTGTGGCCCAGAAAGCTCATTAGCTGGCAAGAGTCTGAAAACAAATTATAACAGTTTATCTTTCTATCCTTAACTGATGCTGATCACTTCTTATCACCAAAAAATTGAAATTCAACATGCAATAACTTTGGGTAGGAAATGTTCTTAAGTAATTCTAGGCTTTATTTTGATATTGGTGGAAAAAAAACCGCAGCCACTCACTGTCTCTGACGGGATCCTACAAGATACATCAGTTTGTCACTCACGCGTGACAGGTGTCTCTCTACCAGCACTATTTCACTTCTCAAGCTGAAGCAATAATTAATGGGAAAATAATTGAGGAACACCTGGGTTAAGCTGTAAATATAGTTTTACAGCACTTGATAGTTTTTTTTTCTGGCTATTAAACAGATGACATTCTAATTGTATGACTTCAAATTATGTGAGACAGAATTTCAGGAATCTGACTTTTGAACACCTGTTTCATAGCACTGCAGCTGCCTAGTCCCACAAACACCAGTTAATGTGATACTGTTGAATGATTTCTAACAGTATCATTGGAATTTACAATTGAAAGCAAAATTCAAGTCTCAACTTGAATCCTATGTATTTACTGCCAGCAAGCAGCCCTCGCACAGATGATTAAAATAAATTTTAAACTGGGTAAAGTAGCACTTGCCATTATTAAGTTACTGAAACAAATTCAAGAAACCTTTCCAGCATTACATTTACATTCACTTCTGAGCTAAAATTAGTGAACAATGGAAATTTATATTTTTAATGTGTTAAAATAATGCACACTGGTAAAAAAGATAAAGTCGCCATTGTCTTACGAGGTCATAGGCTGGTGCCTCAGAAACAGAGAGAGAGAATACTGGTGGTGGTTTAACCCAGGTCACCACTCCTCAGGCTAGGGGAGAGCTTAAGGAGGAAAGTCCTTCATGGTAACTTCAGCTGCTGTGGGAATTGAATCCACGCTTCAGCATCACAAACCAACAGCAGTCCAGCTAACAGCCCTACTACAATCAGGAATATCACTATCAACAGCAAATATTTATGGTATCATTTGAATTTTCCTGGGTTGCTGAAAGGAGAAAGGGGTAGAAATTACAGAAGTTTAATCATAATTTTTAATTTTTTCTTTGATTCAGGGGAAATGCCAAAGTATTAAATGGCAGCATAATGAATAAGAATGTCACTGAGTTGTCTAAAGAAAAGGGGAGAAATATGAACCTTGGACTGACAAGTTTCTTTAAAGTCAGTTGTAGGGAAGCTGTTGGGAACAATAATCTGGGAGAAAATTAATAATCATTTAGAAATAATAAGATACAGTGATCATGATCAGTTAAGGGAAAATCATGTTTTACAAATCTGATTTTTTTGATGAGGTAATAGAATGGATGGCTGAACAACATTGATGCTTTCAAAGGGCACAAGCAACCCACCTACTAAACCTGTTAGCAAAATTGATGTCCATGAGATAAAAAGAGAAATAGCACAAAAATCAAAGAAAAATTAAAAATAACAAAATATATAACATCACAAGCAGTGTAGAAAGAAATATAAATTATAAAGTGAAGGGAAAAATGTAGTAAATGGATTTCAATGTTGAAGCATGTAACGCCGTCCACTTTGAGCCTGAAATATGAAAAACTACTTTTGAAATAATAGAAAGCTCAAAGATTCTTAGGAGAGCAGATAACTAAATTATTAAAATGCTATGAACAAACACAAAAGGAATTTAAGAGGCTAATGGAACGTTAGCCATTATATCCAGAGAACTACAGTTCAGGGAGTGTAGTTATGTAAAGCATTGCAGACTACACTGCGGTACTGTGAGCAGATCTTGGCACCACATCTTAGCAAGGATGTATTGGTCTTTGAAGGAGTACAGTGTATTTTTACCAGAATGACATTTGCCTTCCAAGGGTCAAATTAGAAGGTGTGGTTATGTGAACTAGGGTTGTATTGCTTGGAATTTTAAAGGTTAAGCATGATTTGTTCAATAACTAAAGATTTTAAGGAAGACAGACATGTTACATTGAGAGAAATTATTTCTGATGGGTAGGGCATTCATGACTAAGGCCAAATACTACACCCAGGCTTTTTGGGAGTGAAGCGAGGAGGCATTTCTGCAGACAAAAGTTTGGAACACACTTCTACAAACAGCAATTGATACAAGATTAACTGTACATTTTAAATCTTAGTTAGATAGATTAAGTATTAACCAAAGGTATAACAAGATATTTCAAAACAACAGCTATACAGAATTAGTTTGCAGATCAGACACAATCCTGTCAAATCGCAAAACAAATTCATGGGGCTAGATGGTCAATTGTTGTATCAAAGCATGAGTCCAAAATTTGGGTAAAAGATGGTGAGTGGCTGTTGTTTGGGTCTGGAATGAAAACGCAGAGCAATTTCCATGGTTTGGCATCAGGACTACTGGGTGTTTTTCTAATATTGATGATGTAGTCTTGGGGGTATAATGTACAATTCCAATATGTGAAGATGTCATGGATCTTGTAAGTGCAGTTCACAGTCCAGGATGTAACAAGACTTCAAATTAGGCTGGTGAAATGGATAGACATGATGAATGAAATTCAATATAGAAATTTGTGAGGAGGTATGTATTGTTAATAATAACATTGAGAGACAATACAAGTTAAATTGTACAGTTTTAAATCAGCAGATGCAAGAAAAGAGTGACATGGGGATGTTTGTGCATGAATCTATGAAGGAGGGACAGCAGTTGATATAGTGTATGGATAGAAATAGAGGCATAAATGGCAATCTTAACCTGAAAGAAAGTTTTAGGTTTGGGGCAGGTGGATGTATAAAGTATTAAAAATCTGAGTCTTGACACTAATTTGCCTTCAACATGTACACTTTCAGTTTAAACAGAATGTTGCTGGGGGGCAGCCTGTCAAACAGCTCCCAAGAGGCAAATTGCAAACTTAAATATAAGGAGGCTGAATGCTTCATATTTATCTATTATTTTCAATGTAATTGTGGTCTTAGGAAACCTGTTAACCACAAATTTGAAAACTAAGGATTCAGGTGGGAAGTGCCTTATAAAACCCCTTAAATTGCTTGCAGCCTCTCCAACACCTAGGTCTCCAAATTGCACATCTGCCTTTAACACTCGTAAGATGTTGAGTTTATTGGCATCCTTCAGAATTGGGTTGCACAATTACTGAAGAAAATATGGTTGCATGGACATGAAGCCAAAGCAGAGGAGGAGGTGATTAGATTGATTAGATTGTTCTTTGCAAGAGCTGGTGCAGATCTATGTACCAAATGGCCTCTTTCTGTGCTGTACTCTTCTAGTGTTCTATAATGCACTATCAGAGCTTGGGGCATTTTGCTGTTCAGTAGGGTAAAATGTGATCTCTCACAGGGCAGTAAAATGCACTAAACTATTGGTGGTAGCTATCATTATTAACTTGATAAATTCCATAGGTCAGTCTGGCTGTCCTTTTGGAGGAATGAGAAGATGGAGGTAAAGGGATATTAATGACCTTTTCTTAATGATCCTCACAATTGCAGGTATGCTAATTGAGCAAGGAAGTGGTCTTTTATGTCATGATTATAAATCATTGATTCAAAGGTCTACACGATTTGATCATGGCCTTAATGTATTTGAACAATTCTCTATGTTGCACTCAAAACACTGCATGGAAGAATGCAAACTCATTTGGAAGAAATTTCCTTTTAAGATGGCAAGGAACAAGTGGTGTAAATCATCCCTCAGATAAAAGCAATCTATAAAAACAATTATGAAAATGTAATATTGGGGAATGTATACAAATTAGAACAACAGATGATGTCATAACATCAGAAGTCAAATGTTAAAGCCTTTTCTTTTAAACTGCTTTCACTTACATGCTTTTCTGCAAAAGAATTGAAAACATTTTCTGTATGAACAGGCTTCATGTTATCAAGCTACATTTGATAATGCAACATCTCACCATGTACAGCATCTCATGACCATTAACTTCTTACTATTAATGCCTTGAGTGTTATCAACCCTATAAAAAGCTTCAAATTGAGCTAGCTGAGGAAGTAAATGGTATTCAGAACAACATAACTTACAGAAGAACCTGGTGGACCTCTTTCCCCTTTTTCACAGATGCATTTTGGGATTTTGGGACACTAAAATAAATAAAAAAAGTTGAAAACATGCATTTTCTATTTGTATGACATCTATTTCAAAAGACTGATTGATGTCTGGGTTCCCAGCTATTGCAGTCAGAGGAAAACATCACTTACAGATAGCTCTTACATTTCGATCTTTTTCTCAATTGCACAAGCTTATTTACACAGGATAAACAGGTGTCAAGTGTTTGTAATTTCTGACATTAATGATTTAAAGGTTTGGAATAACTGTTTCTTTTTATACAGCCATAGTAAAAACAATTTTGTAAAAAAAGTTACAACTGAATGATTTTATTTCACAGCTTGTCTATACCTACCATTGATACTCAATGGGTAATTAGTTCTGTCCAGAATAAGTGGGGTAAATGAGCATGGAAGTACCACAGGTTGGCATGGAGGGTATAAATGGCACAGTTTAGCATGGGGATATGAGGGGCATTTAGAGATGGGTAAACAGAATGTGAGGGATTTGGCCCTGAAAACCCAACAACTAAATGAAACAGCTGGGACAAAGTTTCCTCCACACTATTTTTGATGTTGTTCAACTCCGTTTAACACCTACCCTCAACTCTCAATACAAATACGTTGTTATCTTTGCAAGGGGTTTCTCCCAAGACAAGTAATTCCTTGACTCACACTATTTGCTGCTGGGATAAATTTCCAGCCCATAGAAAAGGATAGAATGGGAAAAATCCACCCAAAATGCAAGATGACTGTACCAAGTATGAACAAAGTTCTGGTCTTAATCAGTTGTTACTGGAGCCACGATGAGAGATATTTAAATATTTGGTCATTTGAGTTAATATGGAGAGACACAAGGGGTGGAATTTGACTTGGGCATTTAAAGTAACTTTGGACATCAATACCAAACAAGTATTTGAGGTGATGGGAACAAAAAGAACTAGAAGTCACATTTAAATTGAGAAAAGAAGATTGGATAGTAAACATTTTTTGTTCAAACATAAATCAGGAGGTAATAGTAAGGTTTGATTTCTTATACTCTTTCAATAAAGAGATTCGACACAATTTTGGAGAACTACAGGATCATTGGAAAAAGATAAGATTTCAGACAATAACCAAGAGTTAGGTCTCCCCTCGCTTACCCAGACTGTTTTTGAGAGGTCAGAGAAAGTTTTGAAATATAGTGAATTTCTTAATTGACAATAGGTCTCTCTTTCCTTATTTATTCCAAGAAATGAGGTGGGTGGAAGGGATAGGAAAACATCCCAAAAGAGGTGGGATTAGTCTTATGCCACTTCTCATCTGGACAAAACACTACATACTAGCTCACTCTACAGCCCTATCTCAATTATTTGAAAAAATGCTAACAATTCAATGATTAAAATTCCATATACTGACAGTGTTATACACTACAAGATTTTTCCAAGGCAGCTATAAAATCTATACTTTAGTTTGAGAAACAAGCCATACTTACCCCTTCATCAGCTAATTCTGCCTGCAAAGATAAATCACTAGAATTAGTTTTCTTAAGTGCAACTTTAATCCAGAAATCACCATTGGATTCCACCCTTAAGACATAGTCCTGCTTGAGGAGAATCTTGAGGGAACGTGTTGTGTGATTTTATGCCCACATTCATACATTTGTTTTCAAGACAGACTGCTTGAGGATAAGACAACTTTGAGAATTGTCTTCAGGTATGGATTTCTTCACTGCATTGTTTATTACATATTAAGACTAAATACAACAATACATGATATTCAGTGATGTCCCTGGTTTTGATCCGACAGTTACGTTTTTGAAAGACTATTCCGTGAATTCTACTGCTTAATGCTAGTCACTCTATTTCACATGCTTCTCTTTCTCTCCCCTTAATTCCCCTCACATTGTGCTATTTATGCCTACTGAGGTGCACCTCTCTGACATCATTGCAAGCTTGCTCCAGAGTTTTAAAACCTTTATACAACAGGGAACACAGATCAGAAAATCAAGACTACAGTACTTTTGCTGAGAGTGCAGCATTGGAAAGTTACATTTACTGCTTTATCATTTTTGCTGTATTGTCCTGAGTGATGCATTTAGCACTAAATAAGTGAAAGTAGGTGGAATAAAAAAGGTATTGTCTGTGGGGACTAATGCCAATACACAGTGCCATAAAGTTCAATAATGTAGGCTTAGTTTATTAACATTGCTTCATTTTTAGTACAGCTGTAGCCTGGGAGCAGCTTAATTAAACAAACCCACGAAAATGCATTGGTTAAAAAAAAGACGCTAGCTTTCACTTTGGTGTAGTTAGGGATATTTTTGACGTTATGTTAAGTGTAAAACAGGGACTATCAGTTCAAAAGCTCTTTATACAGTTTTTTCAATCTCCATTTTATTTCTAACAGAAAGCAATGGGTGCTTGTCAGCATAATGTTCATTTTTTTTCTGATAATTGTCTAATTCGAACAGCACGTGAAAGCTTTTTAGAACAGTAGTACACACACGTAAAGTTACGACTAATACACTAAGCAATATATTTGCTTAAAAGGTATATACAAGAATCAAGTATGAATAACTGTTCCTAAAATCTAACCATTTTCCATAATATTCTCATGAGGTCACTAGCAGGGTCAACATCATGTGTGTTGTACATAATGCTCCAAGTGTGGTCCCAACAAGCCTTTTATCATTGAGAACACACCTTTCCTTTTAAAAAGCAAAATACTGTTCATCCATCCTGCAGACTCTGTCTTCAATTCACACAGGATGCAAGAACCTTTCATCAATGAGAAATATATTACTCCTTAGACAGGGGAACCAAAACCAAGGGAACCACTACTCCTAGGGTCTCACTAAAAGTCTGTACAACTGCAGCAAAACATCTTTACTGTTGTACTCAAATCACCTTATGATTTAGGCCAACATATAATTTGCCCTTCTAAATGCCTACTGCAACCCAATGCTAATGTCTAAAGGCTCAAGAACAAGGAAAACCACATTCCTTTCGACACCGGCGCTTCCCAGCCACTCTTGATGTAGAAAATATTCTGCCTTTATGCCTTTTCTACCAAAATGTATAACTTTATACTTATTTACATTATATTTCTTCTGTTATGTTCCAGCCCATTCACTCAGCCTAAAGTCCACTTGAAGCCTACTTGCATCCTTCTCATAACTTTACATTCTCACTCTGCTTGCTGTCATCAACAAATTCAGAAATATTATAATTGGCCTTCACACTAATCATTTATATAAATTGTGAACAGTTGAGGACCAAGCACTGATCCTTACAGTACTCCCCACTAATAAAACCAAGCTAGCCAGAGAATAACTTGCTTAATCCTCCTTTCTGTTTTCAGTCTGTTAATCAATTCTCAACCAATTCTAATATATTGAACCCAATTTCATGTGCTCTAATTACTGACATCTTTTGTGGACATTATCAAAGGCTTTCTGAAAACCCCAATATATCATATCCATGTGTTCCCCTTTATCAAACGGCTGGTAACATTGTCAAAAACTCAGCACGTATGTTAAAGATGAAACAGAAACAGAAGTTGCTAGAGAAACTCAGTAGATCTGACAGCATTTGTGAAGAGAAAGCAGAGTTAACTTTTTGGGTTCAGTGATCCTTCCTCAGAATGATGAAGGATTCAGGAAAGGACCCAAAACATTGGCTCTGCTTTTTCTCTACAGATGCTGCCAGGCCTGCTGAGTTTCTCCAGCAAATTCTATTTCAGGTTTCCAGCATCTGCACTTCTTGGTTTTACCTCAGTTATGGTTTCCCTTTCATATATCCATGTTGACTCTGTCTAATTTTACTGATTATTTTCTAGATGTCCAGTTATCACAGACTTTATAATAGATTCTTACAGTCTCTCTAACACGGTAGTCAATCTAAGGGGTCTGTAGCTCTCCACTCTCCCCCTTCTGAAATAGGTGGGATATGAAACTTTTCAGTCTGCCAAAACATTCCCAGAATCTATACAATTGTGAAAGTTAATCACCAATGTATCCATTGTTTCTTTCGTGACTTTCTTTAACTCTCTTAGGGTGAAGCTCAATTTGGCCGAGGAAATTTATCAATTTTTAATTTAATTAACCTTTCACATACTCTTCACTAATAATAGTTCATTTTAGTTTCTCAGTTAACAAGTCCTTTGGCTGCCTACCATTTTGAGCTTTTTTGTATCTTCTTCCATGAAAGATGCAAAGTTATTATAACTTTTCCTGCTCTCCACAATGAATTCTCTGTCCTCACATTGTTGCTCATCTTTTTGTTTTCATATACCTAAAGAAACTTGTCTAGTCTATTTTTATGTTTCTCACTAGTCTGCATTCATATTTTTTTTCCCTTTTCTTAATCAGTTACTTGGTCTTCTTATGTGGGATTCAAAATTGCTCCCAATCCTCAAGAAGTCTGTCTATAGTGTTCAAGTGTTTGTATGTGCTTTAATGTCAATGATCACATCACACATACGAGACAACACCCACTCAGATGCTGAACAATTGGTCTTCTGATGAACAAATACTGTCAAAGTGATAGAACAATCCAATCAATGTAATTAGACATGTGGTGCTTTAAATAACAACTGTAGTTTGGATACAAAACTGTTTCTTTTCACATCAGCTTATACATCTTGTGAAGCTTCAAGGCACTAACAGGATCTTGTGTACAAACAGTGTATATTAAAAATTATTGCACGACAACATTGGTTACATGAGAGTTCTAACAGTATGATTGTGCATTTGAGTGAAGAAATGAGTGATAATTGTGCATTTTCAGATGTGGGTTTTTTCCTATAGATGTGAAATTTGTGTTATATGCATGATATGTACATATTTTGAATATGAGCTGGTGTCAAAACAAGCAGAGGAGAATTGGTTCCAATAGTTTTGTGTGGATAGTGTGTGAATATGTGGGTGTAAAACTATTAAAATTGTGTTGTGTTCATGTGTGGGATAGGTCTGAAAAGGAGAGGACTCTGAAAGTGTGCCAATGTAGAGAAATGAATGCGAGGAGCTATCCTATGCATGAGAATCTATGGATGTGAAAGTGTACTTATGTATTCCTGTGAGAGTGGAACATGCTGATGTAAAAGTGTCTGCATCAGGGTCTGTTCCTGTGTGTGTTGATCTGGAGGTATGACTGTTTGTTACTGTTGTTCATATGAGTGTGAATATGTTGGTTTCTGGGTGTGTGCTGGTATATGCTTTGCTACTTACCATTTCCAGGAGGAGTTTGCCCAGGGCACTGCTGTCTTGAAGGTTGTGCACAAAGCGAGAAGCGGGTGGACTGGCTAGAAGCCGCAGTTTGGCTGCATTAGGTGGCTCATTGGCCACGGGTGACATGCCTACTGTGAAGAACTTAATGCCTTGATTTTTGGCCTCAGCTGTAGCTGCGTAGATATCTGGGTTTCTTGGGTGGTCCACACCATCAGTCATGAGAACTGCTACCCGGACACTGCCAGGGGCTGCCTCATTCAGGTAGAGCTGAGTCAGGTTGGTGATGGCATATGTGGTGTAGGTGCCATGCCCGATGTAGCCAATGGGGGCAACACGGGTCCTGAAGGCTGCTGGACCACTCCAGTCACGGAAGGTTTGCTCAATGAGCACTGTGCTGCTATACTGCAGGAGTGCCACTCGGGGCACCAGCCGGCGACCACTCGACACCCTCAGCTGCTGCAGCCTGTCCACAAAGTCCAGCACAAAGCTCTTCTCCCGGTTGTGGTTGATGTCCTTAGCACTCTCTGAACTGTCCAACAGGAAGGCAATCTCCAAACTACAGTCCTCCTCTGAAAAGAGAGAAAGAGATATTGATTATTGGCACTATTACATTGTTCTGTGACCTGTCGAACTGCAAATTTAGGATAAATTTAACTTTTTAATAATTTCATATGGTTTAATTTTGCATTTCCTCCATGAAAAAATGAGCAGCTTGTAAGCACAGGTCGATAGATTTAATTAGATGTGGAAAAGAGGCAAGAGCGATACAAGAAAAAAACCTTCTCACATACCGAGTGGCTCAGATACAGAGTGCACTGCCCGCAACTGTGATGGGGGCAGGTTCAGCTGAACCTTTCAGGATGGAAATGAGTGGATGTTTGGATAGAAATAGCGAGCATGGTTAGGGGACAAAAGCAGGAGACTAGCATTTGGTAATGATATTCACTTAAAGAGCTGGTCCAGGCATGAAGGGCCAAATGGCCTCCTTCAGCCCCATAATAATTGTGAAATTTTATGTATTAAAAGTTGTTTTATTTTTAAGTGGTTTTGATAATGTGCTTATAAAGTGGAAGGTAGAATATTTAGAGGGGACTTGATTTTGTTTTCATCCAGGGAGTGGAGAACGTCTGGAATACATTGTGAGGATAGTTGAGGCAGGTAACCTCACAACCTTTAACAAGTACTTGATGACCACTTGAAGGGTCATAGCATTCAAGGCTATGGGCCCAGTGCAGGAAAGTCAGACGAGTGTAGGTAGTAGTCTAGTTTTTGGCATTCTCGACTCGATGGGCGGAAGTTTCTCTTCTATACTGTGATTCAATTATTGTCTCTGGTGTTCTGTTAGACTCTTTGCACATTTCAGCATGAAGCACGTCATGAATTTTTTTAAAAAGTACGCTATTGAAGGCAACCAGTGGAGAAAGTGTCAAATAAACAAATAAATTAAATAAAAGTTTGATATCACCTTGTTCATTTTCTCCTGGTGCATTCGAGGAGAGATACTTTATTTTTTGTCTTCTAACCAAATGTCCGTCCCCACGTTCCTCATATTCTTGTGATAAAACGAGCTGGTATCTCGCCCACAGAAGAAGCCCCCACAGCTGAAAGAAAGCTTTCATTCTCTCTATAAAAATCAGAAATCTAGACTGAAAAGGGACAGTACACAATTTATCACGATCACGAACCCATATGTTAGTTTTGATACATAAATGATATATTTACATCGGATATGCCCAGTTCATTGAACAGACGAAACATAACCTGACTAATTGAAAGTAGGTTCTAGCTACTGTATTCTTGGTACCTTTAGGAATGAAGTTAACTTTAGAAACGGCGCAGAAGGAACCCACCGTCAAAGTGACAAGATGCTGAAAACTGCACAATCAAAAGTGTTACACGTTGCAATCACTTTTTCTTCGGAATGTTAGAATTAGTGTGAATTACAGGAGGTAGGGCGTTGAGCAGTTTAACATTTACCTGCAGAAAAGTCCTCAACTACCTTTTCCCAGAGCAGAGAACAACAACAAAAAAACAAGCACTGGCGGAGAACTCTGGACGAGTGTCAATTGATTCTCTGGCGAGCTGATTTAAATGGAGAAGTTAAACTTCTCCGGTCTTATAAATAAAGGCGGGACGGCTTCAGCTCCTATTGGAATGTGGAAGGCAATTGGCTGCTGCGGGGAGCTGCAACTTAATGTGAAAAGTAAGCGAAAAAGCGGAGGAAGAGAGAAAGAAAAAACACAGGTACTGCGAAATGGAATGGCACCGTCTGGTGAACTTGAGCAACACAACGTGTGGTTCGAGTTATACCGACAATTACAGAGTGAAGTTAGAATACGATGTGAAAACCAGTATAACATTGAGATGGTGAAATAGCCTCGTGTTTATCATTCAAACGTATTTCGTTGACAGTAAAGCATTTGACACATCCTGAGGTCATGACAGGGTCTATAATTGTAAGTTATTTCAATGTAGGAGTAATGCTGGATAACGCTAGCTACTGAGAAATTGAATACCAATATTAATATTAAAAAACACACATGGCCCAAATTAGATCATTCATCTAAAATGGCCTAAATGTTAATTTAATTTAAATTATAGCTTTCAATTGTCGCTTAAATAATTGCAAGGTGTATTGCCTACAAACTTCTCCCCAGAAATCCTTTCCATATGTTAACCACGTTTGGTATGAAACTATGCTGAGCAGGAGAAAATAGCATAAAATAACGAAATGGTTATAGTGGAGTAGAAACCCATTCAGCCCTGGTATTTATGATGCCTTTATGCAACAGTAAATCCCTATTAGCTTACTCCCTGGTCTTTTCCCCCGTGGCACTGCACTTTTTTTCCCTCCTCAAATGCTTTACAAATACCCCTTTTGAAGGCATGAATTCAATCTACGCCTACCAGACTCTCAGGCAGTACATTCCAGATCCTTATCAGTAATTGCTGGAAAAGCTCAATTTTGAACAAGTATCACTGGACTCCAAACTCTGCTTTCTTTCTGCAGATGCTGCCAGACCTGCTGAGTTTTTCCAGCACCTATTTTTGTTTCTGATTTCTACAATCTACAATTATTTTTCATTTAGTATCCCAGCTGGGAGTGATGCTGCCTCGCAGTGCCAGGGACCTGGGTTCGATTCCAGCATTGGGCGACTGCCTGTGTGAAGTTTGCGCATTCTCCTCGTGTCCGTCTGCATATACAACATAGAACATAACAGCACAGTACAGGCCCTTCAGCCCTCGATGTTGCAGGGACCTGAAAAAGAACTAATCTGAAGCCCACCTAACCGACACTATTCCATTTTCATTCAAACACTTATCCAATAACTATTTAAATGCCCTTAAAGTTGGCGAATCTACTACTGTTGCAGGCAGGGTGTTCCATGCCCCTACTACTCTCAGAGTAAAGAAACTACCTCTGACATCTGCCCCATGTCTATCACTCCTCAATTTAAAGCTATGTCACCTCATGCTAGTCATCACTATCTAAGGAAAAAGGCTGTCACTGTCCACCCAATCTAACCCTCTGATTATCTCATATGTCTCAGTTAAGTCACCTGTAACCTTCTTCTCTATAATGAAAACAGCCTCAAGTCCCCCAGCCTTTTCTCATAAGGTCTTCCCTCCATACCAGGCAACATCCTGGTAAATCTCCTCTGAAACCTTTTCCAATGCTTCCACATCCTCCCTATAATGCAGTGACCAGAACTGTATGCAATACTTGAGTTTTGTACAACTGCAGCATGACCTCATGGCTCTGAAACTCAATCCCACTACCAATAAAAGCTAACACACCATATGCCTTCTTAACAACCCTATGTACATTGTACCGGGATCTATATATATTGTCATTGAGATCTCTCTGCTCATCTACACTACCAAGAGTCTTACTATTAGCCCAGTACTCTTTATTTCTGTAGCTGCTTCCAAAGTGAATCACCTCACACTTATTCGCATTAAACTCCATTTGCCATGTCTCAACCTAGCTCTGCAACTTATCTATGTCCCTCTGTAACTTGTAACATCCTCTGGCACTATCCACAACTCCACCAACCTTAGTGCCAGCCCCAAATTTACTAACCCATCCTTCTATGCCCTCATTCAGGTCTTTGATAAAAATGACAAACAAATGACCCAAAACAGATCCTTGCGGTATATCACGAGTAACTGAACTCCAGGATGAACATTTTCCATCAACTACCACCATCTGTCTTCTTACAGCTAGCCAATTCCTGATCCAAACCACTAAATCGCCCTCAATCATATGCCTCCATATTGTGTACAATAGCTTACCATAGAGAACCCCTTATCAAATGCCTTATTGAAATCCATATACACCATATCAACTGCTTTACCCTCATCCACCTGTTTGGTCACCTTCTCAAAGAACTCAGTAAGGTTTGTGAGACACAGCCTACCCTTCACAAAATTGTGTTGACTATCCTTAATCAGCTTATTCCTTTCTAGATGATTATAAATCCTATCTCTTATAACCTTTTCCAACATTTTACCCAGAACTGAATTAATGCTCACTGGTCTATAATTACCAGGGTTGTCTCTACTTCCCTTCTTGAACAAGGGAACAACATTTGGTATCCTCCAGTGTTCTGGCAATATTCCTGTAGGCAATGATGACATAAAGATTAAAGTCAAAGGCTCTGCAATCTCACCGCCCCCCCCACCCCACCAGCTTTCACAGAGAATTCGAGGATAAATTCCATCCGGCCCAGGGGACTTATCTATTTTTTACACTTTCCAGAATTGCTAATGAGAAGTCGTTGGCAGGTAGGATCAAGGAAAACCCTAAAGCTTTCTATAACTAAGCTCCTCCTTGTGAACCTCAATCCCATTTAGTCTAGTAGCCCATATCTCAGTATTCTCCTTGACAACGTTGTCTTTTTCCAGTGTGAGTACTGATGAAAAATATTCATTTAGTGCTTCTCCTATCTCCTCAGACTCCTCACACAACTTCCCATTTCTGTCCTTGATATGGCCCTAATCTAACTCTAGTCATTCTTTTAGTCCTGATATAGCTATAGAAAGCTTTAGGGGTTTTCTTGATCCTATCTGCCAATGACTTCTCTTGTCCCCTCCTGGCCTTTCTTAGATCTCCCTCTTTAGGTCTTTCCTAGCTAACTTGTAACTCTCATGTGCCCTAACTGAGCCATCACTACCATCCTAACATAAACCTTCTTCTTCCTCTTGACCAGAGATTCAACTTGTTTATTAAGCCTCAGAGTAACTCCTTCAGCAGTGTGATAGCAGCTGTTCCAGACCTTGCAGGTTCTCTCCCGCATCTAGAGCTGCTCAGCCATCTTCAGGCACCTCTGTCAAATGTGATCCTCATTGGAGGGCTTGTCCCCTGCCAGGAAGACTTTGACACATTCCCAAATAGTTCACAAATGTTTCAAATTGGTTTCACACCAGTGCATCTACCAGTGATGATGTCTTTGGGAAGATTGCCTGGAGGTGAAAAATTGTCAGACCACTGACTTAGGCCAGCATTCATAAATTTTAAACATGTTTACCTGGGTCATGGATGATTCTGTCCAAGAGTGGGAATGAAGACTAGATTAAGAGAGAGAATAAAAGAGACAGAGGAAAAAGCAACGAAGGGTACATAGCAGCTTAACTTAATTCAGATCACAAAGGAAAGTAATTCCATACATAATTGTTCACTTCCTAGCCAGAGAGGTTCATTGACTGTTAATAACAACTAACATGAGAGGTTCTTATGTACAGCATGGAAACACACCCTTCGGTCCAACCCGTCCATGCCGACCAGATATCCCAAGCCAATCTAGTCCCACCTGCCAACACCCGGCCCATATCCCTCCAAACCCTTCCTATTCATATAGCCATCCACATGCCTCTTAAATGTTGCAATTATACCAGCCTCCACCACTTCCTCTGGCAGCTCAGTCCATACCCGTACCACCCTCTGTGTGAAAAAGCTGCCCCTCAGATCTCTTTTATATCTTTCCCCTCTCACCCTAAACCCAAGCCGTCTAGTTCTGGACTCCCCAATCCCAGGGAAAAGACTTTGCCTATTTACGCTATCCATGCCCCTCGTAATTTTATAAACCTCTATAAGGTCACCCCTCAACCTCTGACGCTCCAGGGAAAACAGCCCCAGTCTGTTCAGCCTCTCCCTATAGCTCAAATCCTCCAACCCTGGCAACATTCTTGTAAATTTTTTCTGAATCCTTTCAAGCTTCACAACATCTTTCCGATAGGAAGGAGACCAGAATTGCACGCAATATTCCACCAGTGACCAAACCAATGTCCTGTACAGCCAAAACATGACCTCCCAACTCCTGTACTCAATACTCTGACCCATAAAAGAAAGCGTACCAAACGCCTTCTTCACTATCCTATCTACTTGAGACTTCACTTTCAAGGAGCTATGAATCTGCACTCCAAGGTCTCTTTGTTCAGCAACACTCCCTAGGACCTTACCATTAAGTGTATAAGTCCTGCTAAGATTTGCTTTCTCGAAATACAGCACCTTGCATTTATCTGAATTAAACTCCATCTGCCACTTCTCAGCCCACTGGTCCATCTGGTCAAGATCCTATTGTAATGTGAGGTAACCCTCTTCGCAGTCCACTACTCCTCCAACTTTGATGTCATCTACAAACTTACTAACTATACCTCTTATGTTCGCACCAAATCATTGTAGCACTCCACTGATTACACGCCTCCAGTCTGAAAAACAACTCTCCACCACCACCCTCTGTCTTCTACCTTTGAGCCAGTTCTGTATCCATATGGCTAGTTCTCCCTGCATTCTATTGGATCTAACCTTGCTGACCAGTCTCCCATGGGGAACCTTGTGGAATACCTTACTGAAGTCCATATAGATCATATCATCAACAGATGCCTAAGGAAAAGACAACAAAATGAGGACATGCCGCAATCGAAACGACTGGCCACACTACCATACATCAGGAGCATTTCCGAAATGACAGCCAGACTGCTGCGACCACTAGGACTCATAACAGCACACAAACCAACAGCCACGCTCAGACAACAACTCACCAGGACAAAGGACCCAGTACCCAGCATGAGCAAAACCAATGTGGTGTGCAAAATCCCATGCAAGGACTGCACAAAACACTACATAGGACAAACAGGAAGACCGCTAACAACCCGCATCCATGAACACCAACTAGCCACGAAACGACACGACCAGCTATCCTTAGTAGCCATACACTCAGATGACCAACAACATGAATTCGATTGGGACAACACCACTGTTATAGGGCAAGCCAAACAGAGAACAGCCAGGGAATTCCTAGGGGCATGGCACTCATCCACAAATTCTATCAACAGACACATCGACCTAGACCCAATATACCGCCACTGCAGCAGACAGCAACTGACAACCGGAAGCTGCAGAGACAAACCACTATAAATGCCGGAGGAATCAGCACAGAAGCGCTTCACAGGAGGCTCCCAAGCACTGAGGATGTCACCTAGAAAGGGGACGAAACGTTTGCAACAAAAGCTCCCAGCTCGGCAAACAGTACCACAACGAGCACCCGAGCTACAAATCTTCTCACAAACTTTGAAGATCATATTTACCACTCTGCCCTCATCAATCCTCTTTGTTGCTTCTTGAAAGAACTTAATCAAGTTTATGAGACATGGTTCCCATGCACAAAACCATGTTGACTATCCCTAATCAGTCCTTGCCTTTCCAAATACATGTTTATCCTGTCCTTCAGGATTCCCTCCAACAACTTGCCCACCACCGAGGTCAGGCTCACTGATCTATAGTTCCCTGGCTTGTCCTTACCACCCTTTTTAAACAGTGGCACCACGTTGCCAACCTCCAGTCTTCTGGCACCTCACCTGTGACTATCGATGATACAAATATTTCAGCAAGAGACCCAGCAATCCCTTCTCTAGCTTCTCACAGAGTTCTCGGGTACACCTGATCAGGTCCTGGGGATTTATCCACCTTTATGCGTTTCAAGACATCCAGCACTTCCTCCTCTGTAATCTGGACATTTTGCAAGATGTCACCATCCATTTCCCTACAGTCTATATCTTCCAAATCCTTTTCCATAGTAAATACTGATGCAAAATACTCCTTTAGTATCTCCCCCATTTTCTGCGGCTCCACACAAAGGCCACCTTGCCGATCTTATTCTCTCCCTAGTTACCCTTTTGTCCTTAATATATTTGGATTCTCCTTAATTCTATTTGCTAAAGCTATCTCAAGTCCCCTTTTTACACTCCTGATTTCCCTCTTAAGTATACTCCGACTGCATTTATACTCTTCAAAGGATTCACTCGATCTATCCTGTCTATACCTGACATATGCTTCCTTCTTTTTCTTAACCAAACCCTCAATTTCTCTAGTCATCCAGCATTCCCTATACCTACCAGCCTTCCCTTTCACCCTGACAGGAATATACTTTCTCTGGATTCTCATTTCTGAAGGCTTCCCATTTTCCAGCCTTCCCTTTACCTGCAAACATCTGCCCCCAATCAGCTTTTGAACATTCTTGCCTAATACCATCAAATTTGGCCTTGTTACATAGTTGGCTACTTTAAAGAGCAATCAATGTAATTTTAAAATAATTGTTGAAAACAACAAATGCTTTCTGAGAAGTTTTCTTTTAATACATACATGTGAACTTTGCTGGCTAGGTCTGTATTTAGATTAGATTACTTTACAGTGTGGAAACAGGCCCTTCGGCCCAACAAGTCCACACCGACCTGCCGAAGCGCCACCCACCCATACCCCTACATTTACCCCTTACTTAACACTACGGGCAATTTAGCATGGCCAACTTACCTGACCCGCACATCTTTGTGACTGTGGGAGGAAACCGGAGCACCCGGAGGAAACCCACGCAGACACGGGGAGAACGTGCAAACTCCACACAGTCAGTCGCCTGAGGCGGGAATTGAACCCAGGTCCCTGGCGCTGTGAGGCAGCAGTGCTAACCACTGTGCCACCGTGCCGCCCACTGCCACCGTGCCGCACATTCCTAAATACCCTGGAGAAGGTGGTGGTGACCTGCCTTCTTGTACTGTTACAGCCCTTGGCTACTATTATGCTACTATTCACACTACTATTAAGAAAGGAGTTCCAGGGTTTTAACTCAGTGACAGTGAAGGAACAACATTATAACTCCAAATAAGAATCGCATGTAAATTCACTCTATTGGTTGTCAATACAATATATGCTTGCTTATTGCTGAACTTCTGTAATTGAGTCTTTCGAATTAAAAATTTATGAGGACCTTGAGTGACATAGTAAGCAGGATTCTGGGTCCAAATCCATGAAGAAGACGTCTCACCTGTACGTTGAACTACAGTCACAAAAATCAAAGCATAGAAAGTAGAAAATCTTCAATTGACAAAAGTGTTGCTCTTTTGAAGGTGAAACTGGATCTAAGGGGACTTGACCTAGAATGATTGATGCTGACACTGAGTGTTGAAAGGACAGTAATTCATTTCAAGCACTAATATTCCAGCCTTATGAATCTATAATTCACAATAAAGGAATTTACGATATTGTGGAGATAACTGAGATGTGGCTTCAAGTGGACAGGGCCTGGGAAATGAATATTCAAGGCTACACGTGCTATCGTAAGGACAGACTGATGGGCAGAGGGGGTGGGTGGCCATGTTGGTAAGGGATGATAATCAGTCCCTTGCGCGGGGGGACCTAGAATCAGGGGATGTAGAGTCAGTATGGATAGAGCTGAGAAATACTAAGGGAAAAAAGACCATCTTGGCAGTTATCTACAGGCCCCCAAACTGTAGGCTAGAAGTCGGAGCTGAAATTGGCCTGTCTCAAAGATGTTACTACAGTTGTTATGGGGGATTTCAACATGCAGGTAGACTGGGAGAATGAGGATGGTATTGGACCTCAAGAAAGAGACTTTGTGGAGTGCCTCAGAGATGGATTCTTAGAACAGCTGGTGCTGAAGCCAACCAGGGAGAAGGCAATTCTGGATCTGGTATTGTGCAACAAACCAGAATTGGTCAGGGACCTCGAAGTGAAGGAGCCATTGGGAAGTAGTGACCATAATACAATAAGCTTCAATCTGCAATTTGAGAGGGAGAGGGTACAATCGGAAGTGACAATTTTTCAGTTGAATAAAGGGAACAATGGAGCTATGAGGGAGGAGCTGGCCAAAGTTCAATGGTGCAATACCTTAGCAGGGATGACAGTGGAGGAACAATGGCGGATACTTCTGTGTATAATGCAGAAGTTGCAGGATCAGTTCATTCCAAAAAGGAAGAAAGATCCAAGAAGGAGGCATGGGTGGCCGTGACTGATGAGGGGAGTTAAGAAACATAAAAAGTTAAGAGAGGAAAAAGTATAAGATAGCAAAGATAAGTGGGAAAAAGGAGGACTGGGAAGATTTTAAAGAACAACAGAGGATTACTAAGAAGGAAATATGCAGAGAAAAAAAATGAAGAGTGAAGGTAAACTGGCCAATAACATAAAGGAGGATAGTAAAAGTTCTTTTAGGTATGTGAAAGGCAACAAAATGTTTAATTGGGCCCTTGAAGACAGAAATATATTACGGGGAACAAAGAAATGGCAGAAGAATTGAATTGGTACTTTAGATCTGTGTTCACTGGGAAAGACATAAGCAATCTCCCCGAGGTAACAGTGGCTGAAGGACCTGAACTGAAGGGAATTTATATTTGCCAGGAATTGGTGTTGGAGAGACTGTTAGGTCTGAAGGTTGATAAGTCCCCGAGGCCTGATGGTCTACATCCCAGGGTACTGAAGGACGTGGCTTGAGAAATCGTGGATGCGTTGGTGATTATTTTCCAAAGTTCGATTTATTCAGGATCAGTTCCTGCAGATTGGAGGGTGGCTGATGTTATACCACTTTTCAAGAAAGGTGGGAGAGAGAAAGCAGGAAATTATAGACCAGTTATTCTGACCTCAGTGGTGGGAAAGATGCTGGAGTTGATTATAAAGGATGAAATTATGACACATCTGGATAGTAGTAACAGGATAGGTCAGAGTCAGCACAGATTTATGAAGGGGAAATCATGCTTGACTAATCTTCTGGAATTCTTTGAGGATGTAACTCTGAAGATGGATGAGGGAGATCCAGTAGATGTGATGTACCTGGACTTTCAGAAAGCTTTTGATAAAGTCCCACATAGGAGGTTAGTGAGTAAAATTAGGGTGCATGGTATTGGGGGCAAAGTACTAACTTGGATTGAAAGTTGGTTGGCTGATAGGAAACAAAGAGTAGTGATAAACAGCTCCATTTTGGAATGGCAGGCAGTGACCAGTAGGGTACCGCAGGGATCAGTACTGGGACCGCAGCTTTTTACAATATATGTTAATGATATAGAAGATGGTATTAGTAATAACATTAGCAAATTTGCTGATGATACTAAGCTGGGTGGCAGGGTGAAATGTGATGAGAATGTTAGGAGATTAAAGGGTGACCTGGACAGGTTAGGTGAGTGGTCAGATGCATGGCAGATGCAGTTTAATGTGGATAAGTGTATGGTTATCCACTTTGGTGGCAAGAACAGGGAGGCAGAGTACTACCTAAATGGAATCAATTTAGGTAAGGGGGCAGAATAGAGAGATCTAGGTGTTCTTTTATACCAGTCAATGAAGGTAAGCATTCAGGTACAGCAGGTAGTGAAGAAGGCTAATAGCATGCTGGCCTTCATAACAAGAGGGATTGAGTCTAGAAGCAAAGAGGTTCTTCTGCAGCTGTACAGGGCCCTGGTGAGACCACACCTGTGTGCAGTTCTGGTCTCCAAATTTGAGGAGAGACATTCTGGCTATTGCGGGAGTGCAGCGTAGGTTCACGAGGTCAATTCCTGGAATGGCAGGATTACCATGCACTGAAAGACTGGAGCGACTGGGCTTGTATACCCTGGAGTTTAGAAGATTGAGAGGGGATATGATTGAGACATATAAGATTATTAAAGGATTGGACACTTTGGAGGCAGGAAACATGTTTCCGCTGATGGGTGAGTGCTGAACCAGAGGACACAGCTTAAAAATACGGGGTAGACCATTTAGGAGTTAGATGAGGAGAAACTTCTTCACCCAGAGAATGCTCTGCCCCAGAGGGCAGTGGAGACCCAGTCTCTGGATTCATTTAAGAAAGAGTTGGATAGAGCTCTCAAGGATTGTGGAATCAAGGGCTATGGAGATAAGGCAGGAACAGGATACTGATTAAGGATGATCAGCCATGATCATATTGAATGGTGGTGCAGGCTCGAAGGGCAGAATGGCCTACTCCTGGACCTATTGTCTATTGTCTATTGTCATTTGTGAGGTTAGTAATTCCAAAATAAAAACAACCAATTATGTTCTAGTTGTTGTTAAATTATTGTTTTCAACTGCAGTCAGTGTTTATATTGTATATATTCTTTCGCTATGAAGATAAATAACTGCTTTTTTTTCAGTTGATACCTAGAGAAAATAAATTATTGATTAATTACTTTGATTACAGCAATATAACTGTACTGTTCAGTTTTTCAAACATGTAAAGACAGGTTTAATTGGGGTTGCTATTAATTTAATAACTGGTTACCTGAAACCATTCGCTATGTGGAATTTAGCACTGCGTTCTGACTAGTATTACAGGTTACAATCTTGTTTAAAGTGAACATCTGCTAGGTTAGAGGTTAATCGGCATATAAGTTGTGGTTGTGTGAATGATATGATGCATGTTCAGTCAGAATACTACTGTCAATTTAGCAAAAGGTTCATGTGTTACTACTACCTACTACACCCCGCCTCACCCCCACCTCCAAGACAGCTGTTTTCTGGGTTGTAGAGTTTCATTACCTGCTGTTGGCTTGAAACAGTCATTATAATGAAGGTAGGTAAAAACACTGACTGCAGATGCTGGAAACCAGTGTCTAGATTAGAGTGGTGCTGGAAAAGCACAGCAGTTCAGGCAGTATCCGAGGAGCAGTAAAATCGATGTTTCGGGCAAAAGCCCTTCATCAGGAATACAGACTATAATGAAGCTGCCAGGTGGGAATGATAAACTGAGAATTTGCGACTGAAAATCAATATTTGTTCAAATGTTATCATCACCAATATACTTGCACTTGCTTCAAGATATTAGAATTATTCAAAAATAATGACTTTGTTATTGGCTATGTTGTTTAAATGATGGCATACGTTGAGGGCTTTGGTATCATATTTCATGAATATCCCCTTAACCAATTATTGGACTCTTCTTAGGCATTTCTTCAGAGCCAAGGATGGCTTGCTTCCTCTTCAGGGCGAGGGTTCTGTAATGGCTGAATATTCCAATACTCTGTTACAGGTGGGGCAGATGATGTTTGAGAAAGAGAGTGGTGGAGGTTCTGGATTCTGTGTACTTTTTCCACTGCTTGTGCTTGGCTTTCCTGAGTTCCACTTGGTAAAGCTCAAAGTGGCTCATGCCTTTGCGGATCCTTCTTCTCCAGTTTGTGCAATGTTGTGCAAGTGATTCCCACATATTGATGTGGATATTACATTTGTTTCTGGAGGCTCTCAGGGTTCTCTTGTATCATTTCCTCTACCCTCCGAGTTTACTATTGCAGAACTTGGAAGAGAGAACTTTTTTCGGGGGATTTCTGTCAGGAGTGCGGACAATGTGACCCAGCCATCACAGCTGGCCATGTGTGACTGGTGCCTCAATATTGGGGATATTGGCCTGGGAGAGGACGCTCTCATTGGTACACCTATCCTGCCAGGGGATTTGCAGGATTTTATGAAGGCAATGCTGATGATAAATCTCCAGGGATTTGAGGTAAATGGACCATGTTTCTTATACATAAAATAGGCTGGGGAATATGGCTCCTCTTCAAGAGTTTGGTGCTGGAAAAGCACAGCAGGTCAGGCACCATCTGGGAAGCAGGAGAATTAACATTTCGGGCATAAGCCCAGGCTTATGCCCAAAATGTTGATTCTCCTGCTCCTCAGATGCTGCCTGACCTACTGTGCTTTTCCAGCACCATACTCTCGACTCTGATCTCCAGCATCTGCAGACCTCACTTTCTCCCAGTAGGCTCCTCTGTGGACCATAAGCTTGATGTTGGGTTTAAGGACTTGGACTTTGAGGACTTTGTTCCTCAAGTGTCTGAAGGCAGTACCAACACATTAGTCAATGTTGGATGCCATCCTCAATGTATGCTCACACCAACAGGAGGGTCCTGATGTATGCTTGCTTGCTGAGCTAGAACGTTCATTTTCAGACATTTCATCACCACACTAGGTAACGTCTTCAGTGAGCTTCCAGATGAAGTACTGGCGGTATGGCCCTCTTTCTACTTACATGTCTGGGTTTCGTTTGGGTTGAGTTGGTGACATCATTTCTTGCAGTGACGTCATTTCCTATGGTGGTGTCATTTCCTGTTCTTTGTCTCAGGGAGTGGTAATTGGAATCCAAGTCAATGTGTTTGTTGATAGAGTTCCGGTTGGAATGCCATACTTCTAGGAATTCTCCTGTGTGCCTCTGTTTGGCTTGCCCTAAGGTGGATGTGTTGTCCCAGTCGAAGTGATGTCCTTCCTCATCTGTATGTAAGGATACTAGTGAGAGTGGATCATGTCTTTTTGTGGCTTCTTCTTCCCAAAACTCACTACCAACAGGAGGGTCCCGAGGTATGGGAAATGATCCACATTGTCCAGCGAATCACTGTGGATTTGGAAGGTTGGGGTTCAGTGGCAGGAGCAGACAGATAGAGAACCTTTGTTTTCCAGATGTTTGGCCTGAGGCCGATTCTCTCAAACACTTTGGTGAATGTGTCAGTGATAATTTGTAGGATGTGCATGTGATGTCTGCTTACTGCAGTGCGATACAGAAGTTGGGGTGGTCTTGGTTCTGTCCATGAGGCATCAAAGTTTGGTCAGTTTCCCAATTATCCTGTAGGTTAGCTGCATTCTGTCAGCGAGCTTCAGGGTGATGGAATGGAGTGTTGCAACAAGGAAGCTGGATAAGAACATGAGTGCAATGACATAGCCTGCTTGACCTCAGTTTCCACTTGTATTGGGTCTGAGCTGGATTCAAATGTGAAGAACACATCTTGCATGTCATTTTGAAGCAAGCAGAGAATGGTGGCAAAATTTTTTGAGCAGCCAAATTTGAGGAAGATATTCCACAATTCCTCACAATTGACAGAGTCAAAGGTCTTTGTGAGATTGAAGAAGACCATAGGTACAGAGGTTGGTATTGTTCACTGCACTGTTTTTGGAATTGTCATACACTGAAAAACATGTCCATTGTGTCTCTTGATGGATGGAATTGCATTGAGACTTGGGAGGAGCTGTTCAGCCACTGGGAGCAGGCAGTTGAGGAGAATTCTCATGAAGACCTTTTCCATGACAGACAGTCGGGAAATCCCTCCATAGTTTTTGCAGTCCTGGACACATCTCCTTTCCTGAAAAAGGTTGCGATTATAGTATCTCTGAGATTTCCCAGCATGCTCTTTTCCTTCCAGATAAGGGCGGTGAGGTCATGGATTTGTGGCAAGAGTTCTGTATTTCAGTACTTCACTGAGGATTCCACCTGCTCTGGAGGCCTTGTTGTTTCTCAGCTGTTGGAAGATTTCTTCACTTTATGGCAGGTTGGAGGTGCGATGGTGATCAGCCACTAGTTCAGGGACATCTTGCGTTTGCAGTCTTGAATCTCCTGATTGTTCTCATTGATCCAGTCTTGGCGTTTCCTTGTCAAGCAACTGAGCATCTCCATGCAGCTGCTGACATTGGTGGTTTTTAGGGTGCACCAGTTCACTGATGCCACCCTGTGGCTCTGGCACTTTGGTTGTCACCAGGTTGGTTGTGAGCTGCTGCGTGAGTAGATCTTTCTTCTCAGGGACTTTGAGTCCAACAACATTGAGTCTCCCTGTGACTGAGTTTCTTCTGCCTCTGTTGGTTTGAGTTGAGGTGATGGTGGAGTGGCTGGTCCAGCAGTTGTTGGCTCTAGTAATGACGTGAATGATGTGGACATCTTTGTGGTCCCTTACGGGACCAATGATGTCGTCTATCGGGTACCAGTTTAAGAAGTGGGGTGTTGTCATGAGGACTTGCACTTGTCGCTCTAACAGAACTGGTTGTTTGTTATGATGAGGCCATGTTCTAGACATCTTCTCAGGAGGAGGACTCCACTGGAGTTTGTTTTCTCTGCACCTTCGTTGCATGACATGTTTTTCTTTTGACATTGAAGTCACTGAGAAGAATCAACCTTCCTCCTTTGGGAATATGGGGTAGTGATTGGTTGAGGCTGGTGTAGAATGCCTCTGTTGTCTAATCTGTTGTAAAGAACAAAGAACAAAGAAAATTTACAGCCCAAGAACAGGCCCTTCAACCCTCCAAGCCAGAGCCGATCCAAATGCACAGGCTAAACCTGTTGGTCAATTCCTAAGCATCTGTATCCCTCTGCTCCCCACCTACTCATGCATCTGTCCAGACGCATCTTAAATGAATCTACTATGCCTGCCTCTACCACCTCCGCTGGCAACGCATTCCAGATGCCCGCCACCCTCTGTGTGAAGTACTTGCTGCACGTATCTCCTTTAAAATTTCTACCTCTCACCTTGAAAGTGTGACGTCTCATTATTGAATCCTTCACCCTGGGAAAAAGCTTGTCTCTATCCACCCTGTCTATACCCTTCATGATTTTGTAAACCTCAATCACGTTCCCCCTCAATCTCATTTTTTCTAATGAAAATAAACCTAACCTACGCAACCTGTTTTCATAGCTAACACCTAACCTAGCTTGTGTCTAGGGTTGGAGCGTCGACGCTAATGGATGTGATGTGCTGCTTTTGGGTAAAGCTGAGATGTAAGCTCATAAGGCGCTTATTTACCCCACAGGGAGATTCATTGAGATATCTGACCATTTTCTTTCCTGTGGTAAAGTGCACCCTGAAAGTCATCGGTGTCAGCAGCAGCGTAGAAATGCTCAGTCACTCGACCTGTAACCATCACCTTCTTCTTTAGGTTGACCTTCTCCAGCCAATTATGTCTGGGTAAGGGGAACAATGTCAATGTTGTAGTTTCTGGGTGATAATGCAGTTTGACCTTTAAATCTGCCATTGCTAAGGTTCTCCATAATGAGCCCAAAAGGTTCTCAGTCCTGAAGTTCATTCAGGTGGGTGGATGCTATTGAAATGGGAGATGACTATGTATGGATTATTTTAATGTGAGGTGATTGCTACAAACCACCCAACCACCACATGGTCCCAGCAGAACAAAGTCTTAACTCAATGGCAGGGAAAATCCAAGAAAATTAAAGACCAGGCTCTGCCAAAGGACAGTGGTGGGGAACAGGGGGTAGTGGGTGGGGGCAGGGGGTTGCTAACAAACACTCATCGTTTACCAAGCAATCCCAGGTGCATTACGAGGCAAAGCCAATGGTGATGATGTGGCCTGAGCTGCTGTGCAACAGGTTAAGGATCAAGTCAAGATGGCGCAGGGTGGGTTGCATGAGGCCACTCTTTTAAGTGGTAGTGACTGTCTCCAAGACCTTCTCTCTCTCCTGTTATCAGATGACAATCTTTAACTCAGTCTTTGATGCTTGTTATTTCACAAGACAAATGTGATTTCCATTGTATCTTAAAGGTGACTTATCACCTCTAAAATTTGGAGGAAAATATTATTCTTACTTTTGATAAGCATTCAACAAAATGATATATTTCCATAATATTGATTGGAGTAGCATAAGACATTTTTAAATTCTATAGTGGCAGAGGTCCTTGACATAAAGTATGTTCAACAGCAGGTGACGTTGTGAAGTTGCTGAAAAAAGTCCATTAGACTAATCATTTAAGAGTCCTATGTGAGAAGGAACACCTTCTCTTAAGGCTGCTAAGGTCCCAGAAACAGATCAATGTGCTGTATAAGGACCTCAACTGTTCTGCAAACACCTATGCATCTGATAAGTGTTTTATTCAGAAATTAGCCATTCAAGAGAGTGGATGAGTTTCGGAGAATAAAGTTGGGAGAGATTATTTGCAGACAAAGGCATCTGTTTGGAGTGGCACTGGAGCAACTCAAAATGTGTGATAGAGCATTGGAGAATAGGAGAGATAGGCAGATAGAGAGAGGAGAGAGAGAGAGAGATGGGGAAAGAGCAGCTGAAAGAAGCATAGAGAGGCAGAGGGGTAATTTTTACAAATTACATTAAGTGATACTCTCTGGTTACAAATTGGATTACTTAACATTATATGTTACATTTTGGATGAAAAATTCTGAAAAACCACCAGGCAGGATGAGCTAAATGTAAATTTTCTGGGATGCCTACATCTCATCAGCTCTCCCAGAAATAGATTCACGATTCTAGTGCTTAACTACCACAATCATTTAAGTCATATGGTGCAGTGAGGTGTTTTCTGTTATTAAAATAATTCTCAGCATTTTTCTGATCCTAATATTTTGCCAGCTTGATGATAATGTTACTAAAAGATCCATAATTTTTACCCCTTATGTTGAAACAAAATGACAAGCATAAAATGGAGCTATACTCTTTATTGACATAATTGTGGGAGGTTCATGGAGAATTATTTTTCAGGATCTGAAATGAAAAATCAATGCATAAAATAAGCCACATATTGTTGCAGATACTATGGGTAGAAGAACATTTAATCCCTGGTTATGACATTTCTCTTCCCACTATTCCAGTGTAATGGAGGCATGGATAATGGATAGCCTATAGACAGATGTACTGCATTTAGATTTCCAGAAGGCATTTGACAAGATGCCACAGAAAACTTATTGTGTAGGGTAAGAGCTCATGATGTTGAGGGTAACATACTAGTGTAGATAGAAAATTGGCTGGCTGTAAGAAAACCGGGAGAATGCATAAAAGTGTATTTTTCTGGTAGGCAGGATGCAATGAGTGATCTGTGCTAGAACATCACCTTTTTAAAATTTACATCAATGACTCAGATGAGGGGAGCAAAGGCCTGGTAGCTATATTTACAGGTAGGTAGGAAAACAATAAATCTTGAGCGCAGGTTCATCGTTCTTTGAAAGTGGAGTCGCAGATAGACAGGATGATAAAGAAGTCATTTGGTACACTTGCCTCTATTAGTCAGTGCATTGTATGTAGGAGTTGGGAGGTCATGTTGTGGCTGTACAAGATATTGGTTAGGCCACTTTTCAAATACTGCATGCACTTCGGGTCTCCCTGCTATAGGAAAGATATTGTGAAACTTGAATGAGTTCAAAAAAGATTTACAAGGATGTTGCCAGGGTTGGAGGGTTTGAGTTACAGGGAGAGGCTGAATACGCTGGGGCTATTTTTTCTCTGGAGCATCTCTGGGGTTACTTTATAGAGGTTTATAAAATCATGAGGGGCATGGATAAGGTGAACAGCCAAGATCTTTTCCACAGGGTAAGGAAGTCCAAATCTTGAGGGCATAGGTTTAACGTGAGATGGGAAAGGTATAAAAGGTACCTAAGGGGCAATGCAGAGGATGGTGTGTGTATGGAATGAGCTGCCAGAGGGAGTGGTGGAGGCTTTTTAATATCATTTAAAAGGAATCTGGATGGGTATATGAATGGGAAAGGTTTAAAGGGAAATATGTCAAATGCTGGCAAATGGGACCAGATTAACGTAGAATATCTGGTTGTCATGGATGAATTAGACTGAAGGGTCTGTTTCCATGCTGTACATCTCTTTGACACTATGACATGTTGCAAAAAATAACACAAGATTGCAGAAGGAGACAGATAGGTTGGCTGAGTGGGAAAATGTGAAGTTGTTCACTTTGACCGGAAGAATTAAAAAGCAGACTATTACTTAAATGGAGATTGACTGCAGAATTTGATATGGGCCACAAGGTTAGCATTGCTACCTCACAGCACCAGGGACCTGGGTTCCATTCCCACTTTGGGTGACTGTCTGTGTAGAGCCTGCACATTCTCCCTGTGTCTGTGTTGGTTACCTCCCACAATCCAAAAGATGTGCCGGTCAGGTAAATTGGCCATGCTAAATTGCCCATAGTATTAGGTGCATTAGTCAGGGGTAAATATAGGGTAGGGGGTGGGTTATTCTGTGGAGTGCTAGTGTGGACTTGTTGGGTTGAAGGGCCTGTTTCCATACTGTTGGTAGTCTAATCAATATGCAGACAGGTCTAGGTGTTATTGCGCATGAGTCAAAAATGCACAAGAGGTAATTAAGCAGTCTAATTAATGTTTTTGTTTATTATGTGACAAATTGAACATAAAAGTAAAGATATTGCACTTCAGTTATACAAGGCATTTGTGAGATTACTTCTAGACAGCTGTGTACAGTTTTGGTGTCTTTACTTAAGGAATGACATAAGTCTTTTGGAGGTGGTCAAGAGAAGGTTTACTATGTTCATGTCTGGAATGAGCAGATTGTCTCATGAGGAAACGTTGAACAAACTGGGCTTGTTTCTGTTGGAGTCAGGAAGTGTGAGGAGTGTCTTGTTTGAAGTGTATAACACTCTGAATGGTCTTTTCAAGGAGGATTTGAGCAGGATGTTTAGTCTTGTGGATGTGTCCAGAAATAATGGGTAGTATTTGAAAATAAGCAAGCTCCCCTCTAAATTAGGACAGCTATTTTTCACTCTAAGGTGATTTTTGAAATTTTTGCCTCAGAAGGCAGTACTGTTTCTATGTAGTTTATGTTTTTGTAAGGGGTTAATCAATTAAAATAACTGAATAATGCTCGTTTTGAAAGATGTGAGGTTAGAGAAAACATTGTCTCCCCAAACGATAGTGATGACCCTATGTCCTTGATGTTTTCTAAAAACGTCTGCACATGTTTTAGACATATGCTCGGCATCACTTGACAATGTAAGTGAAGGCCTGGTAGAAACTGGTCGTTTTGGGACAGCTGATTCCCTGAGGCAAGAGTCATCTCAGATATTTAACATTCCCAACAACACACTACTCATCCTTGTATCCCTCAGGCAAGATCTCATAGCAGCGGCAGATGAGGAGCTTGAGTGAGTTAGCTGCCATAAAGTGTACATGTAGTGTTAAGAATAAGTTATGAATAGTTTTAATCCTTCAGGTCAATAAGATATTTAACAGAATAAGTAGATAAGGCTTTGACAGCTGGAATGTTTTAATTCAAAGGACTCCACCTGTCTAAGTATTTAATCAAGTCAGAATGTAGCACACGTTCTACTATACTAAAATTTGCAGAATAAGAATGAAAAGGAAAACATATTACAGGCATGGAAATAATTACTGCAGCATCGCTGAAGATGGGACGACTGAAGTTTAGTGCTATTTTGAGGGCACAGGATGCACAGCTGACCACATCTTCCTCTCTACAGGATATATTATCAGGATCTATCATAAAGATTTCATATAAACTGGGCTGGGACTAGTGTCTGAGTGAATCAAATAACTTGGGAAGCAGAGAGGTATTTAAACAAAGAAAGAAGAGGTGGGAAGATTAAGAAAAGGAAAAATTCAAATTAAGCAATGGCATTTTCTTGGCTCTGGAGCAGCTTTTAGGGTTAATAAAAGATTGGATCAGGAAGTGACAGTGAGAGTAAGAAGGTAAGTGAGGTCAAGAAATTTAGAAAAATATCTAAACATTGTATATAAATGTGTGAAGCATTTGCAACAAATTTGTTGAATGGCTACCAGATACAGAAATTAACAGATTTCATATAATAGCCACAGGGGAAACATCTTTGCAATGTGAGCAAGGTTGAGAACTAAATATTCCAGGATGATTAACTTATAAAAGAGATAGGCAAAGCAGAAATGGAGGAAGGGCAATTTAATAATAAATGTTGAAATACAAACAGTAGAGTGAAGAATCTTACCTTGGAGAATCATTTGTGTGGAACAAAGAAAAAACAAGGGCTATAAAATAAAGTTATTTATAGACATTTGCACAGTGGTTGTTGTAATGGGTTAAGTGTAAATCAGATAATGTAGAGATGTGTGCAATGGGGGTGGTCATCATGGGGGGTTTAATTTTCCTGTGAACTGGGCAAAATTTGCAAGATTACACTCTAGATCAAAATGCTGAGGAGCCATCCACTTAACTTGCTGTTCTGGATTTAGTATTATTCAATTAGAATGCATTAATTAATTACCTTCTATTAATTGCGATCTCCTTATATTCCATTATTAATTCACCAACATCCTTTCCATAAGTTCAACATTCACTTTCTTAACTTTGTTCTTTGTCAAATGTTTATAAAAATTTTTGCTATGTCTTTCTATATTTCTGTCTAGAATTTTTTTTGTATTCTAATTTCTTCCACATTATTAAATGTTTAGACATTCTTTGCAGTTTTTAATATTCTGTCCAATCTTCTGACCTGCTGCCAATCTTTACAGATTTTTTTTAACTTTAGTTTAATACTATTTTTAAACTGTAAGGTTAACTACAGATGGTTGGTCTGTCCCTTGGAATTTCTCTAACAGTTTGGACTAAATCTAATCTACGTATTCTGAAATGTCCCCTCAAATGTCTGCTGCTGCATCTCCAATGACCTAACCTGTAACCTAATTTACAATTCATTTTTAGCAGCCCCACTTTACTGTCCTCAAAGCTGTCCTTATTTAAATCTAAAAGTTTAGTCTTGGACCCATTGTTTTATATCTCAAAATGAGTGATAGAGGCACAGCAGCTCTGTGGTTAGCACTGCTACCTCACAACATCAGAGACCGGGGCTCATTTCCAGCCTTGGGTGACTGCCTGTATGGAGTTTGCACATTCTCCCCATAATTTGAGTAGGTTTCCTCTGGGTGCTCCAGTTTCCTTCCACAATTCAAAGATATATGGGTTAGGTGGATTGGCCATGCTAAGTAGCCTGTGATGTGCAGGCTAGGTCATAGAGTCAAATAATATGTAAACAAACTCTTTGTTCCAAACAATCCATACTGACCATGATCTCAAATTAAACTCTTCCTATCTGCCTGCACTTGGCCCATTTCCTTCCAAATATAATATTTCTTATTCATATACATATCTAAATGTCTTTTAATTGTTGTAACTGTACCCATATCCATCATTTCCTCTGGAAATATGAACTACATATAAACCACACGCTGTGGTGTCGCATAGTCTTTTATTATCTTTCTCATTTCACCTTAAAAATATGTCCCTAGTTTTGAAATCCACAACCCTAGGGAAAAGATACCTGCCATTCACCTTATCTATAGCCTCATGACTTTACAAACCTCTATAAGGTCACCCCTCAACCTCCTACGGTCAAGTGAAAAAAGTCTCAGCCTATCTAGCCTCTCCTTATAACTCAAAATCATTCATCCTGGTCCCAGCAACATTCTGGTAAATCTTCTCTGAACCCTCTCTAATTTAATAATATCATTCCTATAATGTGTGATCAGAGTTGGACACTGTACTCCAAAAGAGACCACACCAATGCCCCGTACAACCTCAACCCATAATGTCCCAGCTCCTATACTCAAAGGTCTGATCAATAAAGGCAAGTGTGATAAATGCCTTCTTTACCACCCTGCCTATTTATGATGCAAATTTCAAAGAATTATGTACATGGACACCTAGGTCTCTCTGTATTACAGCAATACCGAATGCCCTACTTTTATTTGTATAAGTCCTGCCCTTGTTTGTTTATCAAAATGCAATACCGCATGTGACAATGCTGTTCCTTTAACAAGGTTATGCTGAGCTAGGCTTTTTTTTTCAGAGAGGTTGTAAAAGCAGTGATTGCAAAAAGTCTAGGTTTGAAGGGTTTATGATCAATTTGATTATAGCTAACAGATACTGCCTCAGGAAAAGGCCTTCAAGTTTAAAATAACATGTACAATGAAAGGGGAGGGCCAGTCTCCCAGCTCAGCTTTTCTCTGGTTTGGTTTGATTTGGTTTTAGCAGTCTGGCTGTTCACTAAGTTTTAAGGCTGTTGAATCTCTCTCCCATCTCTCTCTCCCCTGTAAGATCCTGTGTTTGATTTTACTTTTTTTGCCAAGGGGTATTTATTGGGATTGTTGCAGGAATTTGGAACAGCATCATTATATTCGAATAGTCTGTTGTATTTTCAGTTAGATTAAGTTATTCTATAACTGAAAAATGTGTTGCTGGAAAAGCGCAGCAGGTCAGGCAGCATCCAAGGAGCAGGAGAATCTATGTTTCAGGCATAAGCCCTTCTTCAGGAATGAGGGAGGTGTGCCAAGCAGGCTAAGACAAAAGATAGTGAAATCCTTCGTCATTTCCGCCACCTCCAAACAGACCTCACCACCAAGGATATATTTCCCTTCCCTCCCCTATCAGCATTCCGGAAAGACCACTCCCTTGGCGACTCCCTCGTCAGGTCCACACCCCCCACCAACCCAACCTCCACTCCCGACACCTTCCCGTGCAACCGCAAGAAATGCAAAACTTGTGCCCACACCTCCCCCCTCACTTCCCTCCAAGGCCCCAAGGGATCCTTCCATATCTGTCACAAATTCACCTGCACCTCCACACACATCAATTACTGCATCCGCTGCACCTGATGTAGCCTCCTCTACATTGGGGAGACAGGCCGCCTACTTGCGGAACGTTTCAGGGAACACCTCTGGGACACCCGCACCAACCAGCATCTGCAGTCCTCACTTTGTCCTAAGTTATTCTATATTCTGTTCTCTTTTGTTTGTGTTTCATTCTGTAATCTTGCGAATAAATTCTGTTTTGTTCGAAACTAAGTGGTTGGACCAGCTGCATCCCTCCTGGAGTATCCACCTTACAGCTGCTTAAAATAAGTTCGGGTCCGGGCTACTTTCTTGATATGTTTTGAGGGGGTCTGGTCTGGTCCATAACACTCATGTTTATCCAAATTAAACTCCATTTGCCACTCTTTAGTCCATTTGCTAAATTGATCATGATTTCTTTGTAGTCTTAGATATGTGGGGTAGCCATGGTAAATGCGGGGTTAAGGGATAAGATGGGGGGGCTGGGTCTGGGTGGGATGCTCTTTGCAACGTCAGTGCAGACTCAATGGGTTAGAATGGCCTCTTTCTGCACTGTAGCAATTCTATGAATGCAAAATTCAATCATGTTAAGGTTGTTGCTCCATAGGGTGTCTTCACTAATTCTGGAGAACTATTAAAAGCAAGGTTCACTTCATCTTATCAAACTAAAAGCTTAATGATGTGAACCATGCAATGAGCACTCAGAATAAGAGGAAAAAAATCAATAAGTCTGTCATGTTAAATATGTTAAAACAATACTATGACAGTATAGTCAAGAGAGAATTATATCAACAGTGAGGAAAGAAATAGAGTGAAATAAAAATACTTGAATGATATAAGAATGAGTCAGTAATTGAATATCCAAAATCCAGTCCTCTGTTAATTAAAAAGGATTATATGGAGATATGTATAAATTATGATTGAATATTATGCTAGCTCCGAGAAAAATATAGAAGAGAGTTTAAAAACTATTACAGACTTGCAAAAATCAATTTGTGAAAATAAAGAAGGAAAAATGTCTTGGTTTCTTTGACAGCTTTGTTAAAGAAAGACCATAAATTTGAACGGGCAAAAGAATTTCAATGTGTTTTTGACAATTTGAAAGCTTTTACAGATTGCCACATTGGTTTTAGTAATACTATATTATGTTAAGCTATTTACTTTTTTCAATTTTTTTAGCTGTTTAAATTGGCTGTTGATGCCAGCAATATAAGTGTGAACATATGAATGTACACAATTGGAGAGAAGTAGACCATTCAGCCCCTCAAGCTTGCTCTACCATTCAATAAGGCGTGCTGATTTGTTTTTGTTTCCAATTCCACATTCCCATATATTCCTGATAATCTTTGATTTCCTAATGAGGACATATCTACCTGGAAAAATATTTAATGGCCCCCACCTTCACCACGTTTGAGGCAGAGATTTCTGAAGTTGCGCAACTTTACAAAAGAAAGCAATTCTCCTCATCTCTGACACAAAAAGGTGACCACAAAGTTTTAAACATTTACCCCGACTTCTGTACTGACCAACAAGAGAAAACATCCTTTCCATTTTCGCTTGCCAAGACCATTTAGAATCTTATACAATTCAGTCAAATCACATTCAACTCTTTGAAACTCCAAAGGAAACAGGCCTGGCCTACCCAATCTATCCTGATAAGCCAACCTGTTCATTCTAGGTATTAATCTAGTAAATTTAATTTCAACACCATCCAGTGTACTTATATATTTCCCTGAATAAGGAGATTAAAACTATGCACAGTATTTGAAATGTGGCTTTGCCAATGCCTTGTTTAACTGAAGCATAACATTGTTATTTTTCTGTTCAATTCCTTGGTTAATAAATGATTTGGAGATGCCGGTGTTGGACTGGGGTGTACAAAGTTATAAATCACGCAACACCAGGTTATAGTCCAACAGGTTTAATTGGAAGCACCAGCTTTCGGAGCGTCGCTCTGTCATCTGGACACAACCACCTGATGAAGGAGACGATAACCTGGTGTTGTGTAATTTTTAACTTTGATTAATAAAGGTTTGCATTCTCTTTGGCTTCTTGATTCTGAGAGGTTGTCTTATTGAAATAAACCTCTTAAGGGACTTGAAATTTAGATACTGAGATAATGTTTTCCCTGACTGGGGAATTTAAAACATGATCTCCAAAGTAAATGCTTATTTTAAAACTGAATCCAAAAAATAAACTTAGAGTTAATGGATATTTAGGGCTGTGATGAGGAGAAATTTCTTCTCTTAAAAGATTCTCAACCAAAAGTGCTGTGATTACTAAGTTGTTGAGTATATTCAAGGAGAAAGTGAGGTCTGCAGATGCTGGAGATTAGAGCTGAAAATGTGTTGCTGGAAAGCGCAGCAGGTCAGGCAGCATCCAAGGAACAGGAGATTCGATGTTCCGGGCATTCCTGAAGAAGGGCTTATGCCCGAAACGTCAAATCTCCTGTTCCTTGGAGTATATTCAAGACATAGTTCAATAGATTTTTGAATACCTCATGAATGAAGGGATATGGGAATAATGTGAGAAGTGGAATTGAGGTAGAAGATCAGCCTTGATTATACGGGATGGCAGTCGAGACTTGAAGGGCCAATGGCCTGTTCCAATTCCTATTCCTATGTTCCTGTGCAAAATGTGCATGTGGTAATTCCCCAAGCAGAAGATTGCTCATTTTAGAAATAACAGCAGTGTGCAACACCAAAACCTCAGTCTTGTTGTTTACAATAATTTGGGAAGTATGGTCACAGATAAGGACACTTACCAGCTGAATCTATCATTTCAAATTTAAGAATTACTAATTTCATGAACAGACTACAATGACTTCGATGGAGCATCTGCTTATGCTACAGTTGATTTTTAAAAAATGGAATTTATGGCCCTCCAAGTTCTTTCAGCATTCCTTGCATATTCGTTCACATCTCTTCAACTGGAATGATCCAAGGCATGCCGCTCATTATAACTCCAGGGTTGTCATTTGACCTGGGACCAAATTCTGAAAGTGCTTTATCAGTAACGGTTACCAGCATTCTCAATAGTTACTTGTTATTACATGTAAGCAGGTTTTCATTATGCTTAGTTTAATAGTTGGCATATTCTGAGTATTCGGCTCCTATTCATTTAACTGTTGGAGTGGCAAGTTGCTACACAACAGAGCTCATATTAATGGGAATATAATTAAAAAGAATTAAAAGTAAAATATAATTAAAGGTATGGTTCATGGGTCAATCTTTACAAAAGAAATTTAACTCTATTTGTGTTGAGTGGAGCTGCATACAATTATTGGAATAACAGCAGACTATTTCAAAACTTGCTATGAAGGCTGATTTCATAGCATAGCTATTTATGCTGTATATTGGACAAGTGCACCTAAATTCCAGCCAAGATTTCCTTGAAGATGGGTACTGTTTCTAAACTCACTTCAGAATTGAAAAGTTCTGACCTTTTGATGCATGATATTTTTAATGCAGGTGACCATGATTCAGGATGCAGGCACTTGGTTGCAATTTTGAGCAACATATGAGCAGGCTTTACTTTCACTAGGTCCAAAATCAGCATCAGGAACATTCCAGAGCAAACTGATTAAAATTTCATAGTAGGCGGAAGGTACAATAGCTACTGTGATGTCTTTCTGTTGGACAATCAGATACAGTCCATAACTCATGTCTGAAAATAAGATCAATGTTTCAGAGTAAGGATTGTGACTGAATGAGCAACCACCAATTATATATACATGGGCTAGAGTTTTTGTAAATCTCCATTGTGGAGACTGAATTAAACAGGTAAAATTAAGAATATGGTAGCGGTTCCTGCCTCACAAGCTTGCTGTATTCACCCAAATTTTCAGGATTCTTAGTAGTTATTTCTTCTGCTGTGTATTGCTAAGGCAATAAAGTGATGGAAGGTCTTATGAAGCATTCAAGCAGCACCTGCTCAGCAATAACTTGCTCAGTTTGGGCTGTCCCAAGATCACTCAGCTCCTGACCTCATTACAACCTTGGTTCAAACATGGATAAAAGAGCTGAAATCCAGAGGTGATGTGAGAGTGACAGCCTTTGACATAAAAGCTGCATTAAATTGAGTGTGGTGTCGAGAAGCCCGATTAAACTTAGAGTCAATTGAAATCAAGGGAATACCCTTTGCTAGTTGGAGTCATACCTAGTACAAAGGACACTGGTTGTGTTTGTTGAAGGTCTGTCTCTCAGCTCTAGAACATGTTTGCAGGCGTTCCTCAGGGTAATGTCCTAGGCCCAACTATCTTCAGCTGATTCATCAAAGGCCTTCTGTCCATCATAAGGTCAGAAGTGGGATGTTCCCTAGTGACTGCACAATGTTCAGCACTATTTGTGACTCCTCAGCTACTGAAGCAAGCCCTGGATAATACCTTGACTTGGGCTGACAGTGCCAAGTAACACTTTCACTCACACAAGAGGGAATCTAACTATCACTAATAATGAGGTCAGCAAGTTGACTTCTCAGAATTTGAGTTCCCTGATTGGACCAGATTAACAGCCCCAATCAGTGAGCCCTGACTGACATAAACCAACTGGTAGTCGCCATGCTGTAGTACCAGCTGGTCCCTTTGGACCCCCCTCCAATCTTGCATTAATCCTTGCTAATGAATGCACCATTCAAAAGTAACGTGTTCTCTGGGGTATGGAATTGTGTAACCAACCCCATGATTTATAATTTTTCAGATTTAAAAATCTCCAGTCGACTTCCTGAGCAATCTGTTATGGTGAAGATGGCCTGCAAGTTATGTTTGGTATTCCTTGTTTAAAGTATTCTGATCCCAAATAATTCCAGGTGTAAATCAAGCTGACAGAACAGAACTGAACAAGATGAAGCATGCTAAAGCCAATATAAGAATTTGGTATGTGAAAGAAAAATATCAAGTTCCTTAAATTACTATGGAAATATTAATGGTACACTAGCTCCCATAAAATGTAATGTCAATTTCATATCGGTCAGATTTTGCAATTTTGTTCATTTATATCAGTTGTCAACAATCACACAGTTCTCCCCAGAAGAAGAAAAGTATTGTATATTCATATGTAGACACAATCCTTCTTTCATTCATATTTAAATGTTAGGTTTATTAATGTATAATATGTTTAAGTATTTTTAATGTTAAGAACCTTAATGTTTCCATTTATAATTGTGTACTATGGCTATTATTTGCTTATTTACTGCTTGGTTTGCCTAATATCCTGTTCAGTGCTGTTCAACAGTTGTACTGCACCTACAGCTTCTGGTACATTTTATCGCTCACATTCTTCAAAGCTACACAATAGGTCAGGGTTGAAGTTCAAGAAAGTACATCAGATAACAAAGGTGAACCAGATGCTCCAAAGTGCATCTGTTACTTAAAGTAATTTAAATGAATGACAAAAAAGATTTAAAATTATGAAAAAAAATGAAGAGCACAACAACATCTAACGTCCTTTAAAGTTTTTTGCAATTTAAAGTAAATGGAATTCAACCTCTATTTTTAAAAAGTAGTTAGAACTTTTAATTAGGACCTTGAGCATTTGTCTCTTACTGTACACAAAGTAATTTCTAGTCAAAAATGACTACAATGATTCTTTCTGCCAATCTTTGAAGAACAAAGCAATGGCAACATTTTTGAAAAATAAGTACAAAAAGAAAGATTTAGAGAAGGTAGTGGGATGCTATAGCATAAACTCATCAGATTCCTTTATTGTCTTATATTAGTTTGAAACAAATGTATTCCAAAAATATGTAAGCAGACACTCACTAACCCCGCCCTGCTTTCTTCTGATCAAAAAGACCAGGTATAACTCGAAAGCTATCACACTGATAAGGTGAGGAGAAAGCGAGGACTGCAGGTGCTGGAGATTAGAGTCAAAACGTGTGGTGCTGGAAAAGCACAGCAAGTCAGGCATCTGAGGAGCAGGAGAGTCAATGTTTGGGCATAACCCCTTCATCAGCAGAATCAGCCACCTGAAAAGAGTGGATCCCAGTAAATTAGGCAATTGATTAAAAAAAACTTCAGTGATCATTTGACACAAAAATGGAGTCATGATCTGTTTCTTTTTGAGGCAGAGGTTGCAGAGTGGGTGGGGGTTGGGGTGATATCCAATATTCCCAATGATAGAAAAGACATGCTGAAGTTTCCCAGTGTATGGAGAGGCAGGTGCCTTTGTCACATGCAGGTTAGATGGCCTCCAATGACTCTGGTATAAATCAGCGGCATCAGCACTGGTGAAAACATTGAGGTGGGGGGGGAGGGGGGTGTGTGATTCCAGTCGAAAGTGTGGTGCTGGAAAAGCACAGCAGGTCAGGCAGCATCTGAGGAGCAGGAGAATCGACATTTTCGGCATAAGCCCTTCATCAGGATTCCTGCTCCTCCGATGCTGCCTGACCTGCTGTGCTTTTCCAGCACCACATTCTCGACTTTGATCTCCAGCATCCGCAGTCCTCACTTTTTCCCAGGGGATGATTCCAGCTTAAGTACTGAAATTGCGGTCTGTGTGAAATTCGTGTCCATATGACCATAAGATACAGGGGCAGAATTAGACCATTTGGCCCATTGAGTCTTCTCTGCCATTCAATCATGCCTGAGATGTTTCTCAACTGCATTCTCCTGCCTTCTTCTTGTAACCCCTAATCCCCTTACAATCAAGAACCTATCAATCTCTGTCGGAAATACACTCAGTGACTTGGCCTCCACAGCCCTCTGTGGCAATAGGTTCCACAGATTCACCATCCTCTGGCTGAGGAAGTTCCTCCTGATCTTAGTTCTACGGGTCTTCCCTTCACACTGAGGCTGTGCCCTTAGGTCCTAGTCTCTTCTAATGATGGAAACATCTTCTCCATGTTCACTGTATCCAAGCCTCTCAGTATTCTCTAAGTTTCAATCAGAGGCTCTCTTATCCTTCTAAACTCTATCTAGTTTCTCCAGAGTCCTCAATCACTCCTCTATGTCAAGCCTTTCATCCTCGGATTGATTCCTGTGAACGTCCTCTAGTCTGCTTCCAATGCCAGCACATCCTTCTTTATGTATGAGGACCAAAACAGATCATAATATTCCAAATGCGGTATAACCAAAGCCTTACACACCCTCAGCAGTATATCCCTGCTGTTGTATTCTAGTCCTTTTAAAATGAAAGTTAAAATTGCATTTGCCTTCCTAACTGCCAACTGAACCTGCATGTTAACATTAAGACAATCCTAAATGAGGATTCCAAAACCCCTTTATGCATCAGATTTCAGAAGCATTTCCTTCTTTAAGAAATATTCTACGTCTCTAATCTTCATTCAAAAGTGCATAACGTAAAAACATAGGAGGTAGGAGCAGGAGGAGGCCATTTGACCCTTCAAGCCTGCTCTACCATTCATCATAATCATGGCTGATCATCCAACTCAATAGCCTGATCCAATTTTCCCCTCATAACCTTTGATTGCATTCACCCCAATGCTAATGCTAGCCGCCCCTTGAATACATTCAATATTTTGGCATCAACTATTTCCTGTAGCAATGAACTCCCCAAGCCTACCACTCTTTGGGTGAAGAAATGTCTCCTCATCTCCATCCTAAATGGTCCACCCCAACCTCCGACTGTGATCCCTGGTTCTGATCACACCCACCTTTGGAAAGATCCTCCCTGCATCTACCCTGCCTTGTCATGTTAGAATTTTATAAGTCTCTATGAAATATCCTCTCACTCATCTTAATTCCAGTAAGAACAATCCTAACCTTATCAATCTTTCCTGATCAGCCTGGTAAACCATTGCTATATTCCCTCAAGGACAAGAGCTCCTTCCTCAGAAAAGGAGACCAAAACTGCACACAATATTCTAGGTGCAGCCTCACTCAGGCCCTGTATAACTGCAACAACACATCCCTGTTCCTGTACTCAAAATCTCTCACAATGAAGGCCAACATACCATTTGCCTTCCTTACTGCCTGCTGCACCTGCATGCTCACCTTCAGCGACTGGTACACTAGGACACCCAGGTCCAGATGGACACTCCCTTGCTTGCAAAGTGAATAACATTGCATCTATCCAAGTTATATTGCATCTGCCATTAATTTTCCCACTCCCCCAACCTCTCCAGATCAAGCTGGAGAATCTCTGCCTCCACATCACAGTTCATCCTCCCACCCAACTTGGTATTATTTGCAAACTTTGAGATATTACATTTTGTTCCCTCATCCAAATCATTAATATATACTGTGAATAGCTGGAGTCCTAGCACCAATCCCTGTGGATACTGCCTGCCAATTTGCCATTAATTCCTACTCTTTATTTTTTCTCTATCAACTAGTTTTCTATCTCAATGCACTTCCCCAATCTCATGTACTTTAATCTTGCACTATAATCTCTTAAGCAAGACTTTGGCAAAAGTTTTCTGAAAGTCTAAAAGGACCACATCAATTAGCTTCCTTTTGTCAACTCCAATAATTACATCTTTATAGAATTCCAACAGATTTGTCAAGCACAATTTTTCCTTCATAAATCGATGTTTACTGTCTGATTTTGCCACTGCTTTCTAAACTCTCCGATATAAAGTCCTTGATAATGGATTTGAGAATTTTCCCCACTACTAGGGAGTGTTGCTGAACAAAGAGAGCTTGGAGTGCAGGTTCATAGCTCCTTGAAAGTGGAGTCGCAGGTAGATAGGATAGTGAAGAAGAAGTTAGGTATGCTTTCCTTTATTGGTCAGAGTATTGAGTTCAGGAGTTGGGAGGTCATGTTGCGGCTGTACAGGACATTGGTTAGGCCACTGTTGGAATATTGCATGCAATTCTGGTCTCCTTCCTATCAGAAAGATGTTGTGAAACTTGAAAGGGTTCAGAAAAGATTTACAAGGCTGTTGCCAAGGTTGGAAGATCTGAGCTACAGGAAGAGGCTGAAGAGGCTGGGCTGGCTGTTTTCCCTGGAGTGTCGGAGCCTGAGGGGTGACCTTGTAGAGGTTTACAAAATTATGAGGGGCATGGATAGGATAAATAGACAAAGTCTTTTTCCTGGGGTCGGGAAGTCCAGAACTAGAGCGCACAGGTTTAGGGTGAGAGGGGAAAGATATAAAAGAGACCTAAGGGGCAACTTTTTCACGCAGAGGGTGATACATGTATGGAATGAGCTGCCAGAGGATGTGGTGGAGGCTGGTACAATTGCAACATTCAAGAGGCATTTGGATGGGTGTATGAATAGGAAGGGTTGGAGGGATATGGGCCAGGTACTGGCAGGTGGGACTAGATTGGGTTGGAATATCTGGTCAGCATGGATGAGTTGGACCGAAGGGTCTGTTTCCATGCTGTACATATCTATGACTCTAATGATGTTAGGCTTACTGGTCTATAATTTCCTGGTTTCTCTCAAACTCCCTTTTTGGAATATTGGAGTAACATTAGCACCCCTCCAATCTGCAGGCACTCTTCCAAAGTCTATAGAATCCTGGAAGATGACCACTAACACATCCACAATTTCTAGAGCTACTTCCATAAGTACTCTGGGATGTAGCTTATCAGACCCTGAGGATTTATCCGCCTTCAATTCCCTCAATTTTCCCAGCACCATTTCTCTACTAATATTGATCTCCCTCAGTTCTCTCTTAATAAATCTTGCATTCTCCAATATTTCTGGTATTGTACAGACGGAACCAAAATATGTATTCAGTTACTCAGCTATTTCTTTGTCCCTTATTATACATTCCCCTGTTTTATCTGTAGGGGACCCACATTTGTCTTCACTAACTCTTTCTCTTCACTTTCCCACACTGTATTCCATCTGCCACTTCCTTGTCCCCTCTCCTAGCCTGTCTAAGTCCTTCTGCAGCTTTGTACTCCCTTAACACTATCTGTCCCTCCACCTATCTCTGTGTCATCTGCAAAATTAGCAACAATGCCTTCAGTTCCTTTGCCCAGGTCATTAATGTGCAATGTGAATAATTGTGGTCTCAACACTGACCAATAGTCACCAGCTGCCATCCTTAAAGGACTCCTTTATCCCCACTCTCTGCCTTCTGCCAGTCAGTCAATACTCAATCCATGCCATTATCTTGTCCCTAACTCCATGGGCTCTTATTTTATGTAGCAGCATCCTATGAAGCTCCTTGTCAAACGCCCTCTGGAAATCCAAATAGATCATATTCACTGGCTCTCCTTTGACTAACTTGTTTATTACTTCCTCAAAGAATTCTAACGGAATCATTCGACATAACTTCCCCTTAACAAAGCCTACCGAATCAGCCACCATGTTCTTTTGAATACTCTGCAATCTCACCGTTAAAAATGGACTCTAAAATCTTACCAACGACTGAGGTCAGGCTAACCCATTGTCTTCTGTTTCCTTTCTTCTGCCTCCCTTCCTTCTTAAATAGCAATGTTACATCAACCATTTTACAGTCCTGACTCTATTGATTCCTGAAAGATCACCACAAATGCCTTCACAATCTCCTCAGCCATGTCCTTCAGAACTCTGAGGTGTAGTCCATCTGGTCTGGGTGATTTATCTATCTTTAGGCCTTTCAGCTTCCCAGCACCTTCTCATTAATGATGGTCACTGCACTCACATCTGCCCCCTGACTCTCTTTAGGTTATGGTATGCAGCTGATGTCATTCACTATGAAAACTGATGAAAAGTACCTATTTGGATCCTCTGCCATTTTTCTGTTCCCTATTATTACTTCTCCAGCCTCATTTTCCAGCAGTCCAATGTCCACTTTTGCCTCTCTTTTATGTAAAACAAACTCTTGTAATCTTCTTTTATATTACCAGCTAGCTTAGCTTCATATTTAATCTTCTCCCTCCTGTTTATTTACTTGTCCTCTGCTGGTTTTTAAAGGCTTCCCAATCCCCTGGCTTCCCATTAATTGTCACCACATTGTATGCCTTTTCTTTGTTATGCTGTCCCTGACCTCCCTTGTCAACCATGATTGCCTCATCCTTCCCTTAGTATGTTTATTCTTCCTTGGGATGAATTTCTGCTGTGCCTTCTGAATTACTCCCGGAAACCCCTTCTATTTTCGTTTCACTCTCTTCCCTGCTAGGTTCCCCTTTCTATCAACTCTGACCAGCTCCTCTCTCATGTAGTTGTAGTGATCTTCACTCAATTGTAATACTGTTGGATCTGATTCTAACTTCTCCCTCTGAAACTGCAGGGTGAATTCTATCATATTATGGTCACTGCCTTAGGAGCTCCTTCATCTTAATCTCCCTAATCAAGTCTACCTCATTACACATCACTAAATGCTTGCTTCCTAGTGGGCTCTACCACAAGCTGTTCAAAACAAATCTCATCGACATTCCACAAATCCCTTTTCTTGGGATCCGCTACTGACCTGATTTTCCCAGTCCGCCTATATACTGAAGTCACCATGAATATTGTAATAGTAACTTTCTTACATGCCTTTTCTATCTCCTGATTTATCTTTTCCCCCACCTCTTGACTACTGCTAGGAGGCCTCTGCCTAACTCACATCAAGGTCTTTTGTCCTTTGCTTTTCCTCAATTTTACTGTCACAATGCCTGTTCCATGAACTTGTTGATAATGCAGTCAATTTTCATCTTTAACATACATTGCACAGGCGATGGGTGTATTCTCTGTGAACTTAATTTGGGGTTCAGGCCAGATTAATGTAGTGATTGAACATAGAATATAGAACATAGAAAAGTACAGCACAGAACAAGCCCTTTGGCCCACGATGTTGTGCCGAAGTTTAATCCTAATATAAAATATAGTAACTTAACCTACGCACCCCTTAACTCACTGCTATCCATGTGCATGCCCAGCAGTCGCTTAAATGTCCCCAATGACTCTGCTTTCACTACCTCAGCTGGCAACGCATTCCATGCGTTCACAACTCTCTGCGTAAAAAACCTACCTCTGATGTCTCCTTTATACCTTCCTCCTAATATCTTCAAACTATGACCCCTCGTGCCAGTCAATCCTGCCCTGGGGAAAAGTCTCTGGCTATTGACTCTATCTATTCCATTCATTATTTTGTATACCTCGATCAGGTTTCCTCTCTTCCTCCTTCTCTCCAGAGAGAAAGGTCCGAGCTTATTCAACCCTTCTTCATAAGGCAAGTCCTCCAGTCCAGGCAGCATCCTGGTAAACCTTCTTTGCACCCTCTCCAAAGCCTCTGTATCTTTCCTATAGTAGGGCAACCAGAACTGGACACAATATTCCAATTGTGGTCTCACCAGGGACTTGTAGAGCTGCAGCAAAACCTCGCGGCTCTTAAACTTGATCCCCTTGTTAATGAAAGCCAAAACACCATATGCTTTCTTAACAACCTTATCCACTTGGGTGGCAACTTTGAGGGATCTATGTACTTGCACATCCAGATCCCTCTGTTCCTCCACACTGCCAAGAACCCTGTCTTTAATCCTACATTCAGCATTCCAGGTCAACCTTCCAAAATGCATCACTTTGCATTCATTCAGGTTGAACTCTATCTGCCATTTCTCAGCCCGGCTCTGCACCCTGTCTATGTCACGCTGCAGCCTGCAGTAGCCCTCTATACTATCGACGACACTTCCAACCTTTGTGTCATCTACAAATTTACTAGCCCGCCCCTCAACCTCCTCATCCAAGTCATAAGCCATTGATTCTTATTTAAGTGCACTTTGGATGGTGCTGGTGTTAATTGTTGGCAGACAAGAGGTCTCCCACACGTAATGACCTTAAACTTGAACTTGCATTCCTTAAATTTGAAGGCCACTCTTCAAAACCGACTTTATGGCCAGTGTTTACTGAGGTAACAGACTTTATGATATTAGACAGGACAATCTGATTCTCCAATAAAGATATAGAGTTTCAAATCAAATTAGAAAGAAACAGAAAGGACACCTTATTACTTTGGATAAGTTTAGAAGTATGAGCCAATTAACCACAAGCATGGGAAAAGGTGGATGGATATATAATGTTTGAGATCTGACTCCACTATAAGAAGGAGGAGACTTTTTCTGGGGTAACTAAAGTAAGAATCTTTTTCACATCCCTCACCCTCTTTGCCAATGTTATATACTATAGCTATGTGCCAGATTCTTAATGTGTCCCTTCCCTGTTTCCCATAACTTTCCCACAAATCTTTTGCTTGATATTCCCTCTTTATGTGCAAGGGTGGTACTGGAGGACTGGAGAATTGTAAATGTTACACACTTGTTCATCAATGGATGACCAGATGATCCCAGCAACTACAGGCCAGCCAGTTTAACCTCATTAGTCAGAAAGCTTTTAAAAGTAAGAGACTGGGATAAAATTACATCACTTGAATAAATGTGGATGCATTTTTAAAAAAGCCAACAGAATTTGTTTAAGCACAAATGATGTTTCATAAACCTGCTTGCATTCTTTTTATGAAGTAACAGAGTTGATGGGAGTAATTTAATTATTGTGGTGGACACGGACTTCCAAAAATCTTTGATAAAGTGCCATATAACAGGTTTGTCAAGAGAAGTGGCAAGACATATACAAAAGCAGCTGGACAGGAAACAATAAGTATTGGTAAATGGTTGTTTCTACACATGGACAAGTGCAGATCCCCCAGAGTTAGAATTAGATGGCTTGCTTTTTCTGATATTTATTAATGACCCAGACTTGGGTTTATAGGGTATGAATATAAAAATTGTGGATGAAATAAAACTGTAAGGTATTATTCCTATGAGCATCAAGGATGATGATAAATTTCAAGAGAACATAGGCATGGAATAGGCGAGCAAATGATAGATGAAATTTAATGCAGGGAAGTGTTCCTCGAGAGCTGCCTACTTTCAATCCTGAATAAAATTCTATCCAAGATCCAAACAGTACAATTTTTGAAACATAATGAACTCAGATGGTACACGTTTCAATTTTGAAATGTAAAAAATTGCACAGGTCTTTCATTATGTTAGAGTTGTTGCAACGCATGCTGTAAAAAATAATAGAGAACATCAATTTTCACTCTGACAAAATGTCACGCTGCTCCTGTTATAAGTGGTTCTATAAAATAATGACACTTCATTCACTGTTGATGGGAATTGGCGATTATGTGAGTATTGTCCTTTTTGTACAATTAACGTACTTCAGCTTGTCCCAAACAATGATAAATACTTTCAGTAAATCATATCGTTTGAAAAATTCCAAATTTCAGACTAGCAACAAATTTACTAATAAGTCACTATTTTTGTGATATAACCAATCATGCAGGTAAAATAATATTGCTATTATCAGCCTTTATTCTAGAAAATGACAGATAATGACTAGTAAAGTGCTGAACCTTTGGTAGGATTCAGATTTGATTTGAAATCCTTCATCGCTTGGCTGCCATGAATTTGCTATTCACAGCTAAAAGGGAGGGTGTAGATGGGGAAACTGCTTCATTTACCTTTGTTAGCCTTATCTCCTCAGGACCTGACTAGAGTCACATTGAAATTAGGTTGATAGATGAGACCACTGTTACAAAGACATACACCTGTCAAATATTAATTTTCAATTAATTAGCAGAAGAAAGATATTAAATGTTTCAAAGACAGTTTTTAACCAAAACAGGTGCACTGACAGACACTAAAAACAGCTGCTAGAATTTGCATTACTGTGTATTCCAAATTCCAGTCTTGACACTCTTGAAATTGCTGGAGAAACTCAGCAGGTTTTCCAACATCTTGAATCCACTTTATTGACGCAAAAGCAGAAATTGCCGGAGATGCTCAGCAGTTCTGGCAGCATCTTGTAGAGAAAGCAGGCTTAATGTTTCAAAACCCCTAAGAAGTGTCACTGAACCCAAAAAATTAACGTTTCTTTTTATTCATAAATGCTGCCAGACCCGCTGAGTTTCTCCAGCAATTTCTGCTTTTGCATCGATAAAGTGCATTCAAGATGTTGGATTCCAGGTTTCTCACATCCGCAGCTCTTTGTTTTCCTCCACTGCATTGAACTGGGGGCATTACAGACAATGAACCCTCACCTTTCTTTCTTATTGAAACTTAACTCGACCAGTTCAAATTCTTGTTTAGTTAAAAGATGTTTCTTAGCATGTGTTTTATCAAAGTTGGTTTTTGTTTTAGATTTGAATTGGTTTAATGAGGTGAGTTTGAGCAGAATAAAAATTTCCTTTGCTTGTTTAACTCCAGGAGAACTGTTTGGCGAATGGTTTACATGTACAGAGGAACTTCGTTTATCCAAATACCAATTATCCAAAAATCGGATTATCTGAAGGAGATAGAACATAGAACATTACAGCGCAGTACAGGCCCTTTGACCCTCGATGTTGCGCCGCCCTGTCATACTAATCTGAAGCCCATCCCATCTACACTATTCTATGTATGTCCATATGTCTGTCCAATGATGACTTAAATGCACTTAAACTTGGTAAATCTACTACTGTTGCAGGCAAAGCATTTCATGCCCTTACTACTCTCTGAGTAAAGAAACTACCTCTGACATCTGTCTTATACCTATCTCCCCTCACTTTAAAGTTGTGTCCCCTCGTGTTTGCCGTTCCCATACTTGGAAAAAGGCTCTCCCTGTCCACCCTGTCTAACCCTCTGATTATCTTGAGGGTTAGATCTTGAGGTCCCGATAGAAACATTACATCAAAGACATGTTTCCAACAGTGATCGCGTATTTTGTTTACAATGATTAAACAGGCACCATCTCCAAATGACTGACTGCCCACCCTCTCTCTCGCCCCACACTTTCCTGAAGTTCTGCACAGGGGTGTACTTAAACCCCCTTTCCCCAGATAATCTCTCCAACATTGTCCTGAATAGGGCCAAGGTAGAACCTGTCAAAAAGTTGCAGTAAAACGCCATGTGTGTGGCTGTGTGTGTGTGTGTGTGTGTGTGTGTGTGTGTGTGTGTGTGCGCTATTTGGAGACTTACCCCACAAAGGCAACTGCAGCAGTTTTGTTGTTGGTGTCCAGTCCAGCTGCCCCGGGGGCAGGGATGGGGTTGGGGCCTGGGTGGCGGTGTTGGTGTGGGGGGAGGTGATTTGGGACGGTGTTGGGGGCGGAGGGGTGTTGCACAGGGCGGGGTGAGGTGTTGACAGGTCAGGGGGACGGTGTTGGGGGCGGGGCATGGTGATGCACGGGGTGGGGCGGTGTTGGGGGCGGGGCATGGTGATGCACGGGGCGGGGCGGTGTTGGGGCATGGGGTGGTGTTGGGGGGTGGGGAGTGTTGGGTTGGGGGGCGGTGTGGGATGGTGTTGGGGTGGGGGGTGTTGCACAGGGGCAGGGGGTGTTGTTGGGGGTGGGGGAGCGGTGTGGGACAGGGTTGGAAGGAGGGCGGTGTTGTACGGGATCGGAGATGGGGAGGAGTGGTTGAGGCCGGTGTCTCATGCGCTGTGGGCTGCTGCAGTCTCCTGAACGGGGAGCAGACTTTAAAAACTCCGAGCCCCAGAGGAAAGGCATTTAATTGATTAACCGCATAATCGATTGCCCGAACGAAATACTGCCTGCCCATCTCCTTCAGATAATCGAAGTTCCCCTGTAGTGCCCTCCCATCACATTCAGATAATTGAGGTTCCCCTGTAGTGCTCGCCCATCATGTTCAGATAATTGAGGTTCCCCTGTAGTGCCCGCCCATCACGTTCAGATGATCGAGGTTCCCCTGTGTGTATAATGTCTATTGAGCTCTTGACTGTGTAATGCATTCTTTTAAAATTCAAAACCTTTGTCAAAATCAAACAAAGATTAGGAAAAGTGTGGAACTAAGCCACCCTTCCTCAGTTGGATGTCACACCACATGATTCTAAGGGCTAAGGAGGATAGGTATCATAGAAATAGGTTTCGTTATGGTGACTTTATATATAATATTTTTTGTGGGTTTGAGTTTGCAGGTTTGTGGAATAGCTGGGAAAATTTTTCAAAAGATTAATGAAAAGACATTGGAACAGATTTTTAACAGGGAATTTCTTGGAAATTGTACAATTCTAGATTATTATTGGTCTTGGTTGGCAAATATCTGACTGTTTTTACAACCGGGTTTTATGGCTATCTGTTTGAACATTGTTTTGCACATTAGGAGGTTGTTTTGGTTTTCAGGATCAGTGTTGCTGGAAGAGCACAGCAGTTCAGGCAGCATCCAACGAGCAGCGAAATCGACGTTTCGGGCAAAAGCCCTTCATCATGAAGGGCTTTTGCCCGAAACGTCGATTTCGCTGCTCGTTGGATGCTGCCTGAACTGCTGTGCTCTTCCAGCACCACTAATCCAGAATCTGGTTTCCAGCATCTGCAGTCATTGTTTTTACCCTGTTTTGGTTTTCAGACTGCTTAGGAACAGCTGCTTGTCGCATATCATCTGTTTCTTGAGCACCTTTTTTGTGACACCAATGTAAAACCTGAGTGTCCTTTTGAAGAGGGATATGGACCAAATGAAGGCAAATGGAACCAGTTTAATTGTGAAAACTGGGTGGCATGGGAAAGTTGGGCTGAAGGGCCTGTTTCCATGCTGTAGACATCTATGACTCTATAAGATCAACTGGAAGACTTCTTGATACTATATTTTCTGAGCAAGCTGCATCTGCTAAGAACCCAGAGACAATCATCTATATTTGGTGACATTCCTCTCAATAAATGTAGGCTGCTATCTCCACATTCCATACTTCTTACTTTTTGCCTTTGTGAATAAGGCCTTGTTGACAAAAGCTTTGCTTTTTCCTCAAACATGAATTGCTGCATAATCTTTTTATCTCCCTTTCAATTTATTTTAGGTTATTTAGAGGTATCAATGTTTATATCTTCATTCCAAAAATTAAGGGTTAACTGATTTTGCATCTTTATTGAATGGGTTTTCTTTTATAATAAATCAGCAATTTTATATTCATTAAAGTGCATTCCTCCCATTTATAACAGCTTACTTTGGGAAAAGTTGTGAAAATGACAAATTCATGTTAAAACATAGAAGTGAAGTAATAAATGTCCCATTAGGAGTTGCTTTGAAATGTTTTAAGGTGTGTCTTGACCTTAGTTATTTCACTTTATTAATAGTCTAGAAAATATAGTTAAACAGTACAATGGTAAATTTCTAGCAGGACTAACCTGTAAGTAATTGACACAAGTTCTAATGTGAGTAAACAAATTCCTCCAATTATTTTTCACATCCATATTCTAGTTTTCACATCATTACTAAAAACTTTATTCTTACATGATCTATATATCCATTTGGCAACCAATCATTAACTGCAGGGTGTTATACAAAATCCTTAAGGCCACATATTTAACCTATAAATTAGGCACAGATTTTTCACTGTCAAGAAAAGTGTGTGAGCAGAACAGATTGTACAAGATGAGTTCAGATTTTGTGTGTCCTTCCGATAATAGGTTTCTGTAATTTGTGTGTAAAACATAAGTGGGAAATGGTGCAGCTTAGAAGAATGACACTATTAGGAACACAGGAACAGCAGTAAACCATTCAGCCCCTTGAGGCTGTTGCACCATTGTTGATCAGAGCTGATCATTGACCTAAGTATCATTTTCACTCATTGTCCTCAGTGTACTTCATGTCAATATCATCAAGAAATCTATCAATGCTCAATGACTGATCATCCACAGCCCATTAGGACAGAGAATTGGAAAGAATTGCTACCTACTGGGTGAAGAAATTCCTTTTCATTGCAGTCCTAAATGGCTCGCACCTCATCATGATTGTTCCAGATGGTTGAAACATCCTTTTTTCATCTTGCCTATCTAACTCTTTAACAACTTTATAAATTTCATTCAGATCACTTCTCCTTCTTCTAATCTTCGGGGAATACATATTAATCTCCTCAATTGTTCTTTACAGAATAGTCCTGATTTCCTAGGAATTAATCTGGTGAAGCTCCCTGTGCTGCACTCCCTCTATGGAAAGTTATTGTTCCTTAGGGAAGGAGACCTAAAGAGGACACATTACGCCAGATGCAGTCTTACTGAAGTTCTATACAATTGAAGCAAGATATGTGTGCTCCTGTAATTAAAACCTCTTGTCATAGAAACCAATATGCAAATACTCTTCACCTCTGTTCCTCCTACCAAAATGAATAACCTCTCACTTATCCACATTATGTTACATCCATCATGCTTTTGTCTATCCACTCAGCCTGTCAAATTTTCCCTGAAGCCTCTTTGCATCCTCCTCATCGGCATTTTTCATCACATCCAGATCATTGATATGGATTGTGAACAGCTGAGGTCCAAACAATGATTCTTGTGGTATCCCTCTTGTCACAGTCTGTTAATAGAGTCATAGGGAAGTACTTATTCTTACACTATTTATTGTTAAATGATCCAACATCTATGCCACCATATTGCCTTTTATCCAAAGTGCTCATTTTGATTAATAGCATACTGCGTGGGGCTTTGAAAATCCAAATGCAGTGCACTGATTGGTGGTGCCTTACCTACTCTGCTAGAAACATTCTTCAAATCACCAACAGGTTTGCTAACCATGACTTTCTCTTCATAGATCCATGTTGAATCAAGTGGGGTGTATTCTATCTCACTCCTGTGTTGTGCCTTGTCGATTGTGGACAGGCTTTGGTGGTCAAGAGTGGGTTACATTTTGCAGGATTCCTAGCCTTTGACCTGCTATTGTAGCCACAATATTTATTTGGCCAATTCAGCTCCACTTCTGTTCAGTGGTAGTTGGCTACTGACATGCCTCAATTGGCCTCAAGGAGGAAAGGTTATATACTGCCTTCTTTGTCTTCTTTGGTCACATGGTGTTGGTGATGGGAATACAGCAGGCAAAGCAGTCTTACTTGAAATAATAACCTCCCTGGCTCCATCGGAGCTCCCAACATGCTCTCTCTAACCTGTAAAATACTGAATACTAATTCTGAAATGGTTTCTGTGTCTCACTCTCTTAGCATGAAAAATGTATATACCACATGGAGATACAATATTACATTTGAAGAAAATAAATATTGAGTTTAATTTGATGAACATATTGGCCTGGAGATTGGATTGTATCAGAGACACCAGGTCAGTTTTTGTCATTCAGATGTGTTGTAAGGCTATATTCCCCATAATTATTCTTCATCCTGCAAGGGTCTCAGAGCTCCCAGTGCAGCAGTAGCTTGTAGAGTTGGAAGTCATGCAGTGGCATAATGATTGATGTGCACTCACAATTTAGAGGGAATGAGACAATGGTCGACTTTCAGAAACTCTGCAACCAACCAACGATCATGATCCATTGGAGACCATAGTCATCGATTGTCTTAGCTGCTGCAATGGAATTTGTCAGGGCTATCAAAATGTGGGCAGAGCTTTGAGAGCAGGTTCTTAGACATGAATTAGCCTTATGTCTCATCTATGAGATGAAAGCTGTTAATGAAAAGATTTCTTTCTTTAACTTTATAGTTACAGTGCATCAACCAGCTATAAATAAAAATTTCAAGGAAAAGCTATTCAGCAGTAATAGATTTATTTTAAATTTCTGATAAAAACCAATATATCCCATAAATCTCATTATTTCTTGATGAGTTTTTGAATGCAGAGTTCCAGCAGAACTGTCACTTTCACTTCTTGGCTAAGCTTGCCCTTGCCCTGAATCCTGATGAAGGACTTTTTCCCGAAACATCAATTTTTCTGCTCCTCGGATGCTGCCTGACCAGCTGTGCTTTTCCAGCACTACGCTAATCTAGATTCTGATTTCCAGCATCTGCAGTCCTCACTTTTGCCAACATCTTGCCCTATCTTAAGTAAGTTTCTCTTGCTTTCATGAATTCCTTGTTGGCAAAATGTATTACTAAGCCAGCTAACTGTAATTGCCTCTATTTGTTTTATACATTTTCAGAGTTCTGGGAAGTTGTTTTGCATGTTGTTCTTTAAGACATAATCTAAGAAAATTACACAAGTAGGCACACTAGCTAAAATTTAATTCATAAATCTTTGGAATGTAGCTGGAGTGTCTTTATGCCTGAATGGCATTTGAACTAACATGGAACAGGATCTCCAATTGAACACCCTCCCCAGAAACATTTCCTGAAGCCAGTATGTGTCATCATTGACGTTGGCACCAGGGAGACAACATACCATCCTGGAATCACACTCACAGCTGCAGAAATGCATATCTGTTCCTCTATGGAATGAAGCCCTTATCGTTATTGCTCTTCTTTCTCCCCTGCCTGAATAACTGGGCCAGCCATGTTACATTGATTTCTTAATGGAAACTTTATCACTCACCAGTATTTAGAAAAGAAGACTGTCAGTTAGAATACAATATTATATTTAAAGACACCTTAACTACCTGCCTGGTTCTCTTGGACTGCCTGATAGTCACCCATTCCACATTAACCTGCATACCCCGAACCTGTGACATGACGATCTCTGCAGTCTTTGCCTCACAGTTGGACTATGGTACTCTGGTTGCTGCTGCTCTCTAAAACCCAGAGATCATTGCTGCAGCCAGTGACATGTCCTGCACACGTGCTCATCTAGGCCCCGGTAAGTGTTCATGACTCCTCATATGTCACAGGGCACCGGTTCTGTGTGGTTGAGCTGCTTCACCATTCCTGAAGCTTTCTTTCTAACTATGTACTATAAACAAGAAACTAGAGAATAGAATTTAGAATTACTCACCCTTACTTATCAATCAACTGCTTCACCTGTTCCTATATATTAGATACTTTAGAGTAATAACCAATCCCTGCAGGATGAAAACGTTAAAATAAGAAAAGCAAAAGCAAAATTCCTTGTCCTTCTCACTATATTTATAAATGTGTATGCATTTAAAATTACATAATGAGCTGAGTCCCATGTACAGAAAGCTGAACAGTTCAAACTAACAGTCCCATAGTGGATAGTTTGTATAACACTGCTTAGGCCCCTGAAATTTTCAGTGAAGTGTAAATAGAGTCATAGAGTCATAGACCCTTTGGTCCATCCCGTCCAGGCCGACCAGATATCCCAACCTAATCTGGTCCCACCTGTTAGCACCTGGCCCATATCCCTCCAAACCCTTCCTATTCATATACACATCCAAATGCCTTCTAAATGTTGCAATTGTACCAGTCTCTACCACATCCTCTGGCAGCTCATTCCATACACGTACCGCTCTCTGTGTGAAAAAGTTGCCCCTTAGGTCTCTTTTATATCTTTCCCCTCTCATCCTAAAGCTATTCCCTCTAGTTCTGGACTCCTCAAAGCCAGAGAAAAGACTTTGTCTATTTATCCTATCCATGCCCCTCATAAATTTGTAAACCTCTATAAGGTCACCCATTAACCTCTAATGCTCCAGGGAAAACAGCCCCAGCCTGTTCAGCTCTCCTTGTAGGTCAAATCCTCCAACCCCGGCACAACCTTGTAAATCTTTTCTGAACCTTTTCAAATTTCACAACACCAGAATTGCACGCAATATTCCAACAGTGGCCTAACCATTGACCTGTACAGCCTCAACATGGCCTCCCAACTCCTGTACTCAATACTCTGACCAATAAAGGAAAGCATACCAAATGCTATCTTCACTATCCTATCTACCTGTGACTCCATTTTCAAGGAGCTATGAACGTGTACTTCAAGATCTCTTTGTTCAGCAACACTCCCTAGCACCTTACCATTATGCTAAGGTTTGCTTTCCCAAATGCAACACCTCGCATTAATCTGAATTAAACTCCCTCTGCCACTTCTCAGCCCATTGACCCATCTGATCAAGATCCTGTTGTAATCTGAGATAACCTTCTTCGCTGTCCACCACACCTCCAATTTTGGTGTCATCTGCAAACTTACTAACCATGTCTCTTATGCTCGCATCCAAATCATTTATATGATTGACAAAATGCAGAGGACCCAGCACTGATCCTTGTAGCACTCCACTAGTCACAGGCTTGCAATCTGAAAAACAACCCTCCGCTACCACCCTCTGTCTTCTACCTTTGAGCTAGTTCTGTATCCAAATGGCTAGTTCTCCCTGTATTCTGTGAGGTCTAACCTTGCTAACCAGTCTCCCATGAGGAACCTTCTCAATTGCCTCGCTGAAGTCCATATAGGTCACATCTACCACTCTACCCTCATCAATCCTCTTTGTTACTTCTTCAAAAAACTCAATCAAGTTTGTGAGACATGATTTCCCATGCATAAAGCCATGTTGACTATCCCTAACCTCCAGTCATCCAGCACCTCACCTGTGACTATCGATGATACAAATATCTCAGCAAGAGGCCCAGCAATCACTTCTCTGGCTTCCTACAGAGTTCTCGGGTACACCTGATCAGGTCCTGGGGATTTATCCACCTTTATGCTTTCAAGACATCCAGCATTTCCTCCTCTGTAATATGGACATTTTTCAAGATGTCACCATCTATTTCCCTACATTTTATATCTTCTGTATCCTTTTCCACAGTAAATAATGATGCAAAATGCTTGTTTAATATCTCCCCCATTTTCTGCGGCTCCACACAAAGGCCAGCTTGCTGATCTTTGAGGGGCCCTATTCTCTCCCTAGTTACCCTTTTGTCCTTCACGTATTTGTAAAATCTCTTTGGATTCTCCTTAATTCTATTTGCCAAAGCTATCTCACATCCCCTTTTTGTCCCCTGATTTCCCTCTTACGTATACTCCTACTGACTTTATACTCTTCTAAGGATTCAGTCGATCTATCCTGGCTATACGTGACATACGCTTCCTTCTTTTTCTCAACCAAACCCTCAATTTCTTTAGTCATCCAGTCTTCCCTATACCTTCCAGCCTCCTCTTTCATCCTAACAGAAATATATTTTCTCTGGATTCTTGATATCTCATTTCTGAAGGGCTTCTCATTTTCCAGCCGTCCCTTTAACTGCGAACATCTAACCCCAATCAGCTTTTGAAAGTTTTTGCCTAATACCGACAAAATTGGCCTTTCTCCAATTTAGAACTTCAACTTTTAGATCTGGTCTATCCTTTTCCATCGCTATTTTAAAACTAGTAGGATTACAATTGCTGGCCCCAAAGTGCTCCCCCACTGACATTTCAGTCACCTGCCCTGCCTTATTTCCCAAGAGTAGGTCAAGTTTTGCACCTTCTCTAGTAGACACATCCACATACTGAATCAGAAAATTTTCTTGTTCACAATTAACAAATTCCTCTCCATCTAAACCCTTAACATTATGGCAGTTACTGTCTGTGTATGGAAAGTTAAAATCCCCGACCATAACCACCCTATTATTCTTAGAGATAGCTGACATCTCCTTACGAGTTTGTTTCTCAATTTCCCTCTGACTATTAGAGGTTGTATAATACAATCCCAATGAGGTGATCATCCCTTTCTTATTTCTCAGTTCCACCCAAATTAACTTCCCTGGATGTATTTCCGGGAATATCCTCCATCAGCACAGCTGTAATGCTCTCCCTTATCAAAAACGCCTCTGCCCCTCCTCTCATGCCTCCCTTTCTGTCCTTCCTGTAGCATTTGCATCCTGGAACATTAAGCTGCCAGTCCTGCCCGTCCCTGAGCCATATGATATCCCAGTCTCGTGTTGCTAACCATGCCCTGAGATCATCTGCCTTTCCTGTTAGGCCCCTTGCATTGAAATAAATGCAGATTAATTTATTAATTCTACCTTGTCCCTGCCTGCTTTGACTGTTTGACTTGCTTCTGTTCTCAACTGTACCAGGCTCAGATTGATCTCTTTCCTCACTATCTCCCTGGGTCCCACACCTCCACCTTATTAGTTTAAATCCTCCCGAGCAGCTCTAGCAAATCTCCCTGTCAGCATGCTAGTCCCCTTCCAATTTTGGTGCAATCGTCCTTCTCATACAGGTCATTTCTATTCCAAAAGAGATTCCAATGATCCAAAAATGTGAATCCTTCACCCATACACCAGCTCCTCAACCATGCATTCATTTGCTCTATCCTCCTATTCCTGCCCTCACTAGCTCGTAGCACTGGGAGTAATCCAGATATTACTACTCTCGAAATTTTTAATTCCTGCCTAACTCTCTGTAATCTCCCTTCAGAATCTCAACCTTTTCCCTTCCTATGTCATTGGTTCCAATGTGGACAATGACCTTTTGCTGGATTCTCTCCCCCTTGAGAACATTCTGCACTGTCTCTGAGACATCCTTGATCCTGGCACCAGGGAAGCAACACACCATTCTGCTTTTTCGCTGCTGGCCACAAAAATGTCTGTCTGTACCTCGGACAGTACCTAACACAATTGACCTCTTGGAACCTGACAAACCCCTCGTTGCATTAGAGCCAGTCTCAATACCAGAAACTTGGCTGTTTGTGCTACGTTCCCCTGTGAATAGATCACTCCCTACATTTTCCAAATCAGCATACTTGTTTGAAATGGGGATAGCCACAGACGATTCCTGCACTAGTTGCCTACCTCTCTTACCTTTCCTGGCATTAACCCATCTATATGACTGTATCTGCGACTTTCCCCCTTCCTATAACTGCCACCCATCACATCCTGTTGCTGTTGCAAATTCCTCATTGCCTCTAACTGTCTCTCCAACCGATCCATTCAATCTGATAGGATTCGCAAGCAATAGCATTTATTGCAGATATAATCCACAGTAACCCTTAAACTCTCTTTAAACTCCCATATCTGACAAGAAGTACATATCACTCTACTAAAGGCCATTGTTACTCCTTCACAATCTACAGATCCAGAAAATAACACTGTCTTATTCCTCTACAAAACACTGCCCCAGGTTAAATTAATAGTTATGGCTTATATTTTAAGTTTAATCAAGAGACATATCTCAACAAACATAAAAACATTAGAACAATTAACTTACCTGATTCTGTGCTGTGAAGTTCGCCCAAACAGTTCCTCCAAGATCAGTTGTGAATTTCACTGTTTGTTCATTTTCCCAGATGCACTCCGATGTCCAGCAATACATGAATTCAAACAGCAAAGGCAGTAACTGTGCATGTTCACTGTGGTGCCAGTTTCTTTCCCTCTCTCTCTCTCCTGCACTGACCTCACCACTTACTTCTTTGTCTGCTCTTCTCTCTTTTAAAACTGCTGTTGTTTTGACTTTTTTTCCAAAGTTCCCAAACAATGCAACAACTTGCCCACCACTGAGATCAGGCTCCCCAGCTTATAGTTCTTTGTCTTGTCCTTACCACCTTCCTTAAATAGTGGCACCACGTTAGTCAACCTCCAATCTTTTGGCACCTCACCTGTGACTATCAATGATACAAAGGGGCCTAGCAATCTCTTCCCTAGCTTCCCATAGAGTTCTAGGGTAAACCTGATCAGATCCTGGGGATTTTATGCATTTCAAGACATCCAGCACTTCCTCCTCGGTAATCTGGACATTTTTCAAGATGTCACCATCTATTTCCCTGCATTCTATATCTTCCATGTTCTTCTCCACAGTAAACACTGATGCAAAATACTCGATTAGTATCTCCACCATCTCCTGCGACTCCACACAAAGGCCGCCTTGCTCATCTTTGAGGGACCTTATTCTCTCCCTAGTTGCGCTTTTGTCCTTAATGTATTTATAAAAACTCTTTTGGATTCTCCTTAACTCTGTTTGCCAAAGCTATCTCATGTCCCCTTTTTGCCCTCCTGATTTTCCTCTTAAGTATATACTCCTGCTGTCTTTATACTCTTCGCAGGATTCATTTGATCTATCTTGTCTATCCCTGACATATGCTTCCTTCTTTTTCTTAACTAAACACTCAATTTCTTTAGTCATCCAGCATTCCCTGCACTGACCAGCCTTTCCTTTCACCTAACAGGAATATACTCTCTCTGAACTCTCATTATCTTATTTCTGAAGGCTTCCCTGTTTCCGGCCAAACCTTTACCTGTGAACATCTGCCCCCAATCAGCTTTTGAAAGTTCTTGCCTAATACTGTCAAAATTAGCCTTCTTCCAATTTTGAACTTCAACTGTTAGATCTGCTCTATTTTTTTCCATCACTATTTTAAAACTAATAGAATTATGGTCGCTGGCCCCAAAGTGCTCCCCAAATGACACCTCACTCACCTGCCCTGTCTTATTTCCCAAGAGCGGATGGGTGGCACGGTGGTTAGCACTGCTGCCTCACAGCGCCAGAGACCCGGGTTCAATTCCCACCTCAGGTGACTGACTGTGTGGAGTTTGCACATTCTCCCTGTGTCTATGTGGGTTTTCTCCAGGTACTCTGGTTTCCTCCCACAGTCCAAAGGGTTAGGTGAATTGGCTGTGCTAAGCTGCCCATAGTGTTAGGTGGAGGGGTAAATGTAGGGGAATGGGTCGGTGTGGACTTGTTGGGCCAAAGGGCCTGTTTCCACACTGTAAGTAACTTAATCACAGACACGGCCAGCACATTATTGATTATAGTAGGTCAAGTTATGCACCTCCTCTGGTAGGTACATCCACATACAGAATCAATTTACTTGTACACACTTAATAAGTTCCTCTCCATCTAAACCCTTCCTACGATTGCAGTCCCAGTTGTTAAAATCCCCTTCCATAACTACCCTATTATTCTTACAGATAACTGAGATCTCCTTACAAATTTGTTTCTCAGTTTCCTGCTGAATATTCAGGGGTCTATAGTACTATCTCAAAAAGCCTTCTCATAAAGTTGGTGTTGAATGTAAGGCCAATGAATTCATGTGGACCAATGAGGGATGCTGAAGGAGAATGCTAAGCAATCCTTGTATCGATAAGTGTACCTTTGCAAAAACAGCTTTTTGTATCACTCCTACTTATGCTTAGATGGATTTGAAGTAATTTTGATTCACAAATATCTCTAGTGTTGCAGAAATGCCCAGATAACTGTGCATGTGGAGTATGCAGTGGCATATTAACCCTCAACTGCTTCCAACCATGTCTCCTATATAGTTCTTACTGGCTCCTTCTGCCTCTCACCAGCTCATCACAGTCTCCAGTGCATCACATCCAGGGCATGTCATAGAGTCCAAGACACAATCTTTGTCTAATTGGACTTCATTCTGGAAATTGGTTTGCTTTTGTCCCCAACTCCAAACTTCCATAAATTTCATATCTGGAGATTCTTTTAAACAATGAATTTCAGACTGCATCATGCAAGTCCAGATCCCATTTACTGCTGCTGGTTAAATGGGAAACTTTGAAGTATAGTTATCATGAGGCAATGAGTTCAAAAGACATGAGATTTCGCAGTCTGCAGCTGGACTTTCACAGGCTTAAACAAGTGGAGATCATTGATTCTGAACATTTAAACATTTCCCAGATGTGTAACTGCAGAATTCCACTAGCTTTGGTGATCCCATGAAAATAGAAGTGTTGGAACTAAGAAACTTGCTTGTTAGAAAGGAAATACAGGTTGGCACTTGGGTGAGAAATGAATGGAAGGCAATTACTGTCAGGAATTCATCATCAAGTCACTTAAGTCTGCTGTACACATTTTTAAAAAATCTATTCAGACATGTTATGACACGCCCCTGGAGCAGGTGAGACTGAACCTGGGCCTGCTGGCTCTGAGGTAAATCTGCAATATAACCTGTAACAACTTTTCAATCTATACTGTCAGGACATCATTGAATGTAATTTGCTGAATGGTTTAATTTTATTTACTGGAAGATTAAATGATTGCTGATTGAAGTACTGAGGATTATAAGTGCGGTTTTTGTAAATTATCAGGGCAGGAGAATGGGTAAAAGATCAGAATCACTGAGCAATTAACTCATTCTTCACATCATTTCTGTAAGAGGTAATGGCGGCATTCAATCTGTTGCTTGTAAATGTGTGTCTGGTGTGCTCAGGAATCATCCTATTCTCCCTTGCTTTTGATTATATCTGTGTTGCTCAGGCATGGTGGGGTTGTAGAAGGAAGTCATGAACCATATTTAGGGGATTTCACAATCAGGCTTTGAGTGCCTTTGATATAAAAGAAAGCTGTAAATCATAACAGTGTAACCTAATAAACATTTGAATGGCAGATATTAACAGGACTTCTTTAGAAGCTTTTTCCCTGAGGTTTTAGCTAGATGTGATCTGACATTTTGATAATACACACTAACAATTACTATAAGTCATAAACCCCTTAAACTACAATTGGGACAGTAATTGAATGATGCCAAATAAAGAAATCAAGATAGTTGTCTGGCATGATATTATTTCTGTGATTGAATGCTTTTTAGTTAGAAATGAGATCATAACTTGCATTATTCAGCACTGACAATTCAGCACTGAGATATGTGATAACGAGAGCTTAATATGAAGACAAAAGTTAATTTCCAAATAACAAAAGACAAATCTTCATCATGTAATGTGTATTTTTGTCAATTCTCACTTTTCATCAAGCAAATGGTATAAAAAGTGCATACAAGAATTTCATCGCCTTATCCCATCCACATATCTCGACTTTCAGTAACTTATCTGCTCTGCTTGCTTCCTTTATCACTGAAGCTGACTGCAATCACCTGTTGCTACAGGCGCTGACGTGTTCCAATTTCTAACATGCAGCTGTTGATAGTGTGTTCTGAACTGACAGCAGTATCTGGGAGATTCAGATAAAAAGTTGAATAGATGTTGTTTTGCTATTGAATTATTCTTTTTCTCTCAAAGTGAACAGTATCTTTGACACTCCTGTTTGATTTTCTTTCTCCCCCACACAACTGCCTAACTGTGGTAGTGTTCATTTTTCCCTAATACCCAGGTCGTGTGTCTGCAGGTGTAGGACACAGTGAAGAACAACTGTGTAAATCTTAATTTATATTTCACCAATAGGAAGAAAGGAAACGTCAGAGTGGCCAGTGACAAGCAGTGCCTTTCTCAGCAAAGGGCAATGCTGCATTATCACAAAGTGAAGGGGAGGGCAGGGATTAGATTAAAATAGAGTTGGAGGGGAAACAAAACACTCCACTCCCCACGGTGCCCACCTCTCCCTGAACAGGAGAGGTGTTGGTAGACACTGTGTGCTCTTCCTCCAGGGACACCTAGGCTTGAAAATAGCCATGGAAAAGAGGCAGGCAATCGGCTCTAAAGAATCCCTCCACAGCTCATTGCCTGGACCTGAAGCCCTGTTTATATTTTTATATAAAAGCAGAAACCAACAGTAGAAGTATCACACTGACTGTGGCCCAGCCAGCACAGAGCAAGTTCCCAAAACTGAGGAGATTCTAAATCTCCTGGTTATATGTTTTCTCTCTAAGCCTCCCTTTTTTTTCCTACACCACCGCTTAACAGTGGTAGTGCTTATATTTTACTCAGCACCCATGTTGTGTGTGTGCAGGTGTGAGACACAGTGAAAGACAACAGGCATATAAATCTTTATTTATTTTCCACCACCAGGAAGAAAGGAAACACCTGAGTGGCCTGAAGCAGTGCCCTTCACATCAAAGGGCAATGCTGTGTGATCACAGAGTGAAGGGGAGGGCAGGGATTAAACCAAAATAGAGTTGGAGGGGAAGATAATGCACTCCACTCCCTGCGGTGCCCACCTATCCCCTGCATATATTAGTCAGCCAGGACTTCCTCATTGGCCCAGGTTAACAATCCAAATCAAGTATTTTGTAGTCAACATGATACAGTTGATAGAAAGTAAGGACTGCAGATGCTGGAGATCAGAGTCGAGAGTGTGTTGCTGGAAAGGCAGAGCAGGTCGATTCTCCTGCTCCTTGGATCCTGCCTGACCTGCTGTGATGATCCAGCTGGTTTCAATCACTACATCCCTCCCCCAGCTAAGTCTGGGGATGTAGGCTTAACCTTTCTCTTTTAACCTTCTCTGCAATGTTTTTGCCCCACATCCAGTTCCTCTGATTTGGACTCTGACATAGGTGGCATCTACCCAATTGTTACCTGTTTGTTGCATCCGGAGCATCTCGAGAGAGATTCCTCCTCCTTTTTCTGCAGTAATGGTATCGAGGCTACATTCATCTCAGACTCTGAGGTTTCCTCGACACTAGATGGAGCGGGAGAACCCACCATTTCTGATAGGCCTTCTGGCTATTCTGGGGGGTCTTTCCTATATTTTGCTCTTACCTGCCCCATTTGCGAAGCAACAGCTTTGAAGTGATCCACATGTTTGTTAGGACTGCATCACCTACCTGAACTTTATAAGTCATGGGACATGACCTTGCATCAACCTCACCTCAAAACCATACAAGTCCATTTCCATGGTTCCAGCACCAAACGTCATCCCCCACATTAAATTGTCTCTCTCGCTTAGAGGAGGCATGTGGCCAGCAAATGTATTCCTGCTGCCGATTCACCCTCCCTCCCAAGCACCCATTTGTTGCTATGAAAATGTCTTGGGCATACAGGGATGAAATAATCGCCCAAGATGGCACCTTTTACAAAGGAACTAGAGTCATTATTGCTGAACAGATGACCAGCAACTTTTTCACACAGAGGTTGTTGTATGTATGGAACGAGCTGCCAGATGTAGTAGTAAAGGCAGGTACAATTACAACATTTAAAAGACATTTGGATAAATACATTAATAGGAAAAGGTTATAGGGATATGAGCCAAATAGAGGCAAAAGGGAGTATTTCAGTTTGGGAAACCTGGTAGTCATGGATGAGTTGGATTGAAGGGTCTGTTTCTGTGCTGAATGACTCTATGACTCTAACTAGATTACCTTAGGGTGAAAAGTTAATGTTACTTCCAGAGCAGTAATGCTGACATAAAACCCTAAAGAGGTTATTTTTTGTAAAGTCACTGAGTCCTACAGCACGGTGATAGGCCCTTTGGCCCACAATAGTCCATGCTGGCCAAAATGTCCATTTGCTTTTAGCTGAGTACATTTAAGCTCAGGTGTATAATAGCTCCAGAGAGAAGTTCTCTTTGGTTCACATTTCTAAACTGATGTTACAAGTGGTTTAAACATACCAAGGTGTAAGATACAGAGACTCTGTTGTGAGTATTGTGCATATTTTTATTTGGGTATTATTATAATGGTGTGTTTTACGCACTGTACAAAGTCAATTCTTTTCTCGTTTCAAACATGTGGTTTGAGATTAACATAAGAACTAGGAGTAGGAGTTGGCCTTCTGTCTGTTAGGCAGCATCCAAGGAGCAGGAGAATTGATGTTTCAGGCATGAGCCCTTCTTCAGGAATGGCTCATGCCCTTCAGGAATGCATTCTTCGGGCATGAGCCCTGAAGAAGGGCTCATGCCCGAAACGTCGATTCTCCTGCTTCTTGGATGCTGCCTGACCTGCTGCGCTTTTCCAGCAACACATTTCCAGCTCTGATCTCCAGCATCTGCAGTCCTCACTTTCTCCTTCTTTCTGTTAGAGCTTGCTCCACCATTCAATACAATCATGGTTGATCTTTCCATGGCCTCAGCTCCACTTACCTGTGCTCTCACCATATCTCTTAACTCCTTTGCTGTTCAAAAAATTACTTATCTTAGCTTTTAAAAACATTTATTGAGAAAGCCTCAACTACTTCACTTGCCAGGGAATTCCATAGATTTCTAAGCCTCTGGCTGAAGAAGTTTCTTTTCAATTAAGTCCTAAATCTACTCCCCTTAATCTTGAGGCTATGCCCTCTTATTCCAGTTTCACCTGTCAGTGGAAACATCCTCTCTACTTCTGTCTTATCTATTCCCTTCATAATTTTATGTGTTTCTGTAAAATCCCACCTCATTCCTCTAAATTCTAATGAATATAAAATCCCCTTCAACTCCAGAGTAAACCTAGTGAACCTCCTCTGCCCCTCCAGTGCCAGTACATCCTTTCTCAAGTAAGGAGAACAAAACTGCATGCAGAACTCCAGGTATGGCCTCACCAGCATCCTATACAGCTGCAACATAATCTCCCTGCTTTTAAATTCAATCCCTTTAGCAATGAAGGACAAAATTCCATTTTCCTTCTTAATTTCCTGTTGCACCTGCAGACCAACCCTCTGTGATTTATGGAAAAGGACACCCTGGTCCCTCTGTACAGCAGCATGCTGTAATTTGTTACCATTCAAGTAATAGTCCTTTTTACTGTTATTCTTACTGAAATGGATGACTTCACATTTATTAACATTGTACTCCATTTGCCAGACCTTTGCTCATTCACTTAAGCTATCTATGTCTCTTTGCAAAATTTCACAGTCCCCTGCACACTTTGCTTTACCACTCATCTTAGTGTCATCTGAACTTTGACTCATTACATGTGGTCCCCAGTTCCAAATCATCTATGTTAATTGTGAATAATTGCAGTCCCAACACTGATCCCTCAGGCACACCACTAGTCACTGATTGTCAACCAGAAAAGCACTCCTTTATTCCCACTCGTTATTTCCCTTTGGTTAACCAATCCTCTATTCATCCTAATACATTGCCTGTAATGCCATGCATCTTTATCTTATGCAACAAACTTTTGTATGGCACGTTGTCGAAGGCCTTTTGGAAATCTAAATGTACCAGATCTACTGGGTCCCCGTTGTCTACAGCGTTCATAATGCCTTCCAAAAGATTATTAAGCACCATTAGTAACATTATATTTTTGTTGTTTCCTTAAAACTCTTAGAATTTGTATTAAGTAGTTGGTTTAGTTTACAAGCATTGAATGATTATGTTCCAGCAATATTAAAAACAACACAAATCAAAATATGATCTATCAAGCCAGAATTCAGTCTGGGATCTGACTTGACCTTTAATAACATCAGCTGGGATCATAGCACTTAACCTGAATAAGATTCTTGTCTGTTTGATCTAAAGTCTCTGCTGTATTTATCACAAAGCTAGTCCTTTTTTTCCTTAAAAGCTGTTCCTTGGCTCAAGGATACTCTGTTTTTGATTTTTTTCAGAGGGGTAATAAACCAGGCCGGGCTCCGATCAGTCTGGTTTGGTACAGAGATGAAAAGGATTTTGAGAGGCCTTTTGTTTATATGTAAGCAGATGAGATTTCAGGTAGTAGTCATGTTTTAGAAGCAACCTGTATAATGAAAGGGGAGTGGTCAGCTCTCTAGCTGGGCTGTTTAGTTCAGTCTAGAACTCTGAGGAGTTTAGCAGTGATCTGTGTGGAAACTCTCTCTCTCTCTGCCCTTCAACTTCAATCTGTAAGTATGTGTTTCATTTATACTAGTTTTTAAAGGGAGTTTGCTTATTGGGGCTGTTGTGTATGTTTGGAACAGCATAATTAAATCAAAAGTAAAATTTTCTTACAGTATGCAGGGCTTTGGTAAGACTGCACCTGGAGTATTGTGTGCTGTTTTGATCTTCATATCTAAATGAGGACATTTTTGCCTTAGAGGAAGTTCAATGATGGTTCATTCGGTTGATACTAGAGATGACAGTATGATGAGAGATTGGTACGATTAGGCATATATTCACCTGAGTTAGAAACATCTGGGATCTGATTGAAGGGTATAAAATTCTATCGGACTGGATGCAGGAAAGACACTTCCCTGATTGTGGACTTCAGAACCAGGGGTCACAGTCTCAGATTTAAACTGGGCTTGACTTTTCTTGAGTGCGAGCAGCGGCTGAGTATAAATGAACCTGGAAGACTACAGCTAAGGTAAGACAGTTTGTTTTAAAATTACTTACCGGTAGCGGGCAGTTTTCCTTTCTCTCTCTTCACAGAAAGAGCGGGAGAAGTAGGGGGAAGTGACAACGACCAGAGGGGCAGCCGGGAAGGAAAGCAGTGAGTATAAATACTCACCCTTCGACGGCAACAGTCATTTTCAGTGTGGGGGCAGCGGCTGAGTAAAAACGAACCCGGCAGACTACAGCTAAGGTAAGACAGTTTGTTTTAAAATTACTTACCGGTAGCGGGCAGTGGTGTTTTTTTTCTCTCTCTCTTCACAGAAAGAGCGTGAGCAGCAGGGGAAGTGATGACTACCAGAGGGACAGCCGGGAAGGAAATCAGTGAGTATATAAATCAGGAAGGCGGCTAAACCCGAGACTCTACAACTGTAGTATCTCCCACCCACCCTCCTCCTCTAACCTCCTTAAGTACTCTGGTTTTTTTAAGGTAAGGATTTTCAATTTCTTTACCAGTGCCTGGTTAAAAATTTACTTCTTTTTGTTCATCTATTAATTCTTTTTTAGGAAAAGACTATAGCAGAGAGGTATCAGAAAGTATTTTAACTCAAACCTGTACAAAGTAACAAAGTAATTAACTAAGCAGAGATGGCTGGGCAGGTGATGTGCTGTAGCTGTATGATGTGGGAGCTGGCTGATCCCATTGTGAATGGCAGTGACCACATCTGTAGCAAGTGTTGGTTGCTGGAAGAACTCCGGCTCAGAGTTGATGATCTGGAATCTGAGCTTCAAACACTGCGGCACATCCGGGAGGGGGAGAGTTACCTGGACATTTTGTTTCAGGAGGCAGTCACACCTGGGAGATTAAGTAATTCACATTCAGTTAGTGATCAGGGACATCAGAGTGTGATTGTAAGTGAGGCAGGCAGGGGGAACCTGAGTTCAGGAGTGCAGGAGCCTCAGCCCTTGACCTTGTCTAACAGATACGAGATTCTTGCTCCCCGTATGGATGAGGAAAAGGGCTCTGGACAGGATGAGCCAGCTGACCACGGCACCATGGTGCAGAAGGCATTCAAGAGGGGGGAGCTAATAGACAAGTAGTGGTTATAGAGGATTCTATAATTAGGGGGACAGATAGTATCCTTTGCAAGCCGGATCGGGAGTCTCACATGGTGTGTTGCCTGCCCGGTGCCAGGGTGCGGGACATCTTCAACCGGCTTGAAAGGATATTGGATCGGGAGGGGGAGGATCTAGTTGTTGTGGTCCACGTTGGTACTAACAACATAGGCAAGACTAGGGTGGAGGACCTGTTTGTGGATTATGAAGCACTAGGAAGGAAATTGAAGTACAGGTCCTCAAGGGTCATAATCTCTGGATTACTGCCCGAGCCACGTACCAATTTCCTCCCACAGTCCAAAGATGTGCGGGTCAGGTGAATTGGCCATGCTAAATTGCCCGTAGTGTTAGGTAAGGGGTAAATGTAGGGGTATGGGTGGGTTTCGCTTCGGCGGGTCGGTGTGGACTTGTTGGGCCGAAGGGCCTGTTTCCACACTGTAAATCTAATCTAATCTAAAGAGAAGTAAACACATGGCTAAGGGATGTGTGGGAAAGAGAGATTCCACTTCATGGGGCATTGGTATCAGTTTTGGAACAGGGGGGATCTGTACCGTTGGGACTGTCTCCACCTGAACCGATCAGGTACCAATGTTCTAGCGAAGAGGATAAATAGAGTGGTCAGTAGGACTTTAAACTTCTGAGTTGGGGGGTAGGGAAAGTGAAAGCGACAGGGAGTATGGAGTTAAATGGAAAGATAAGCAACAGGATAGCATATATGCAGGCGGATTTAAACTCGAGGCAGACTGGAAAGGCAGCAAAAAGGAAGGATAACTTAGGACATCTTATGACTTCCAATATCTCCAATGATAAAGTTAGCATTAAGGCACTTTACCTGAATGCTTGTCGCAATCATAACAAAGAAGATAAACTAATGGCACAGATCATAGTGAATGATTATGATGTGGTAGGCATCGCAGAGACGTGGTTACAGGGGGGTCAGGACTGGCAGTTAAACCTCCAAGGATTTTCAACTTATTGAAAAGACAGAGAGGTGGGCAGAGGGTGTGGGGTTGCCTTGTTAGTTAAGAACAAAATTAAATCTATGGCACTGAATGACATAGCGTCGGATGATGTGGAGTCTGTGTGGGTGGAATTGAGGAACCACAAAGGCAAAAAAACGATAATTGGAGTTGTGTACAGACCTCCTAACAGTGGTCAGGACCAGGGGTACAACATGTACCGGGAAATAGAGAAGGCAAGTCAGAAAGGCAAGGTCACGGTGATCATGGGAGACTTCAGTATGCAGGTGGACTGGGTAAATAATGTTGCCAGTGGATCCAAAGAAAGAGAATTCATGGAATGCTTACAGGATGACTTTTTGGAACAGCTTGTCATGGAGCCCACAAGGGAGCAGGCTATTCTGGACCTCGTGTTTTGTAATGAACCAGACTTTATAAAAGATCTTAAAGTAAGGGAACCCTTAGGAAGCAGCAATCATAATATGGTAAAGTTCAGTCTGCAGTTTGAAAGAGAGAAGGCAAAATTGGGTGTAATGGTGTTACAGTTAAATAAAGGTAATTATGAGGGCATGAGAGAGGAACTGACAAAAATAGACTGGAAGCAGAGCCTAGCAGGGAAGACAGTAGAGCAAAAATGGCAGGTGTTTGTGGGTATAATTGAGGACACTGTACAGAGGTTCATCCCCAAGAAAAGAAAGATTATCCAGGGAGGGATTAGACAGCCATGGCTGACAAAGGAAGTCAGGAAATGTATTAAAGAAAAAGAAAGATCCTATAAAGTGGCCAAGAGCACTGGGAAATCAGAAGATTGGGAAGGCTACAAAAACAAACAGAGGATAACAAAGAGAGAAATAAGGAAGGAGAGGATCAAATATGAAGGTAGGCTAGCCAGTAATATTAGAAATGATAGTAAAAGTTTCTTTCAATACATAAGAAACAAACGACAGGCAAAAGTAGACATTGGGCCACTTCAAACTGATGCTGGAAGCCTAATGATGCGAGATAAGGAAATAACAGGAGAACTTAACAAGTACTTTGCATCAATCTTCACAGTGGAAGACATGAGTAATATCTCAACAATTACAGGGAGTCAGGGGGCTGAGTTGAGTATGGTTGCTGTTACAAAAGAGAAAGTGCTAGAAAAGCTAAAAGGTCTTAAACTTGATAAATTTCCTGGCCCCGATGGGATACATCCTAGAATTCTGAGAGAGGTGGCTGAGGAAATAGCGGAGGCATTGGTTGAGATCTTTCAAGAGTCACTGTAGTCAGAGAAAGTCCCGGATGATTGGAAGATCGCTGTTGTAACCCCCTTGTTCAAAAAAGGATCAAGACAAAAGATGGAAAATCATAGGCCAACTAGTCTAAATTCGGTTGTTGGTAAAATTCTAGAATCCATCATTAAGGATGAGGTTTCTAAATTCTTGGAAGAGCAGAGTCTGATTAGAACAAGTCAATGTGGATTTAGTAAGGGGAGGTTGTGCCTGACAAACCTGTTGGAATTCTTTGAAGAGGTGACAAGTAGGTTAGACCAGGGAAACCCAGTGGATGTGGTCTATCGAGATTTCCAAAAGGCCTTTGATAAGGTGCCACACGGGAGGCTGCTGAGCAAGGTGGGGGCCCATGGTGTTCGAGGTGAGCTACTGGTATGGATTGAGGATTGGCTGTCTGACAGAAGGCAGAGAGTTGGGATAAAAGGTTCTTTTTCGAAATGGCAGTCGGTGACAAGCGGTGTCCCGCAGGTTCAGTGTTGGGGCCGCAGCTGTTCACATTATATATTAATGATCTGGATGAAGGGACTGGGGGCATTCTAGTGAAGTTTGCAGATGATACGAAGTTAGGTGAACAGGCAGGTAGTACTGAGGAAGTGGGGAGGCTGCAGAAGGATCTAGACAGTTTGGGAGAGTGGTCCAGGAAATGGCTGATGGAATTCAACGTGAGCAAATGCGAGGTCTTGCACTTTGGAAAAAAGAATAAAAGCATAGACTACTTTCTAAACGGTGAGAAAATTCGTAAAGTCAAAGTACAAAGGGATCTGGGAGTGTTAGTCGAGGATTCTCTAAAGGTAAACGTGCAGGTTGAGTCCGTGATTAAGAAAGCGAATGCAATGTTGTCATTTATCTCAAGAGGTTTGGAATTTAAAAACACCGTTGTGCTACTGAGACTTTATAAAGCTCTGGTTAGGCCCCATTTGGAGTACTGTGTCCAGTTTTGGTCCCCACACCTCAGGAAGGACATACTGGCACTGGCACATGTCCAGTGGAGATTCACACGGATGATCCCTGGAATGGTTGGTCTAACATACGAGGAACGCTGAGGATCCTGGGATTGTATTCATTGGAGTTTAGAAGATTAAGGGGAGACTTAATAGAAACTTACAAGATAATACATGGCTTGGAAAGGGTGGACGCTAGGAAATTTTTTCCATTAGGCGAGGAGACTAGGACCCGTGGACACAGCCTTAAAATTAGAGGGGGTCAATTCAGAACAGAAATGCGGAGACATTTCTTCAGTCAGAGAGTGGTGGGCCTGTGGAATTCATTGCCACAGTGTGCAGTGGAGGCTGGGAGGCTAAATGTCTTCAAGGCAGAGATTGATAGATTCTTGATGTCACGAGGAATTAAGGGCTATGGGGAGAATGCGGGTAAGTGGAGTTGAAATGCCCACCAGCCATGATTGAATGGCGGACTGGACTCAAAGGGCTGAATAGCCTTACTTCCACTCCTGTGTCTTATGGTCTTATGGATTTATGGACTTGTTAATCCCAACTCTGTGACCCTGGTCAGTTCCGCTTCAGTGAGCTTGACAGTAATGAGTTTATTGTTCTATTTATTGTTGCTACATCTACTGAAGTATGTGAAAAATATTGTTTTGCAATAGACCAATTGAACAATACAAAGTGCAGCAGTACAGCGGAATAGAGTGCACAATGCAGTGTTACAGCCGCAGAGAAGATGCAGAGAGTTCAGAATTAACATTTGAGAGGTCTGTACAAAAGTCTGATAACAGTGGGGAAAAAGCTGTTCTTAAGCCTGTATTCAAACTTTTATATCTTCTGTCCGATGGACAAAGGTGAAGAAAGTATAATCAGGATAGGAAGGGTATTTGATTATGTTGGTTGCTTTATGCATTTCTTACGCAAATTTATGTCTACTTGTAACAATTCGAAAGGGCAACAGACCACCAGCAAACTCTTAGGTCCAGATTCAAAGGATCTCTGGGTATCTGAAGAAATGTACAACATTCAGACAACATTCAGACCTGTTTTGACCAGGTCTATTCTGCACAATTTGATCTCACTTCAAGATGCTAAAACTCCAGTTGATTGAATGCAGCTAATATTTAAATGGCCAGCTGCCTCTGTAAAATGTTGGTGTGCTGACATCTGCACCCTCCTGGAGCAAGCCAGCTCTCTCTGGGCCAGATGAGCACACATTGCCAATGGCCACGAAGATACCTGTCAATGGAGGGCACCCCTTTCCCTCTATGAACAGAGGGCCCCCAGGCCCCAACTGCCCCAATCTGTTCATGTCCCTGAAGCTCTGCAGCCATTTCTCCTACAGAGCGATGAAGTTAAAAGTTGAGAATGTGAACAATGGATTATTTGGAGGAGAGGAGGCCAGCATTGTGGATGGTTACTGTTAGTCAAGGTTGTGAGGAAACATGGAAATGAGAGTGAGATTTAGCGACTAAGATTGGGATTTGAGGATATCACTGTAGACAGAGGAATGAATGGAGGTGTGTTGCTCAGAGAATGTTGGAAAGATCAAATTGTGGGCCTGACACCTGTAAGTATTATATCACTAACTTTTCTTATCTTCTAAGAACCTTGAATCATTTCAAGGACCAGATTCAAAGGACCACAGACCTGTGAACTGTTATGAACCACCTCTGCAGCAGGTGGGACTTGAACTCATTTCTTTTGGTCAGAGATAGAGACACTACCACTGTACCACAGCAGCCCTACAGTCCAATTATACATTTGGACAGGTTGCCACTTCCCCCTCTCTTTGGATCCTTTTCAATTTATAGCATTTCGGTTTTATGTGTTCTTACTTTAAGTCCTGACCTGAAAGTCAAATTAAATCCAATTGTTTCTTAGAATTATGAAAATTGGAAGCAAAAGAGAGTTATTTAAGGATGGTGATCAATATATTTGCAGTTCAACTACGTACAAGATATCTTAAAGATCAATGACAACATTTAAGGGATAATTTTAATAAAAATGTCATGGAACATCAGAGGAAAATGTAAATGTTAAAAACATCTTGATATCATATACATGAAATGAGCAGAAAAATTCCAGCTGCATTAAGATGTCACTGGAATTTATAATAAATCCATTAAGCTTAGAAGGAACTAATGGCATTAAATTTCTGTATGACACATTGGAGGAAGTACATTCTGGAATTCTCGAGCAAAACTGTAGTTAAAAGATTTCAGGAACATCATAAATGTAAATTTTGCATATAATGGTGGGCAAACTTCCATATCATCCTCATATTTTAAAAAAAGAGCTAAACTAAGGGATTCTAAACCACTGAAGTGAATTAAATAATGACAATTAAAGGTATGAGGAAGTCCAAATTGTACTCAGCCCTATCACAACTTCCTGCCCAGTCATTATGTCAGCTAAACTGCTCATATCTCTGAGTTTAGATTCTGATTTAAAAATCTTCTCACTCACTAAACTATATGAATTGAATATATAGCATAAAATACAATGCAATAGTCCTTTTAGTTACAAATCAGGATAACATTAAACAGAATATATCTTATGCTTATTACTTTTTCTATAACTTACTTTACAAGTAGAAGTTCTGACCAAGTGTCACAATGAACTTGAAATGTTAACTTTTTTTCTCGGTCCACAAATACTGTTAGACCTGCTGAGTTTCTCCAGCATTCCCTGTGTCTACTACAGATAAAAAAAACTACTGAAACCATAGGGGTAATTTGATGTTTCTCTTGTATGAGAAAGGGAGGTTTGGGCATGGATGGGTGCAGTCTAATGGGGCAGGAAGGAGCATGGTGATAAAGGGGGAGGGGAGGATTCCCTCTTAGGAAAAAGTGAGGACTGCAGATGCTGGAGATCAGAGCTAAAAATGTGTTGCTGGAAAAGTGCAGCAGGTCAGGCAGCATCCAAGGAGCAGGAGATTTGACGTTTCGGGCATGAGCCCTTCTTCAGGAATCCTGAAGAAGGGCTCATGCCTGAAACATCGACTCTCCTGCTCCTTGGATGCTGCCTGACCTGCTGCGCTTTTCCAGCAATGCATTTTCAGCTCAGGATTCTCTCTTAGGCCTCTTGTGCCCAAAGGAAGTGTCCACTGGTGGTGTGAAGGCTTGGGGTGAAGAAACCCTGCTCTTTTCCCTGACCTTCTCCCTCCCCTTCCCTGGCTGTCTATTGACCCCAGGGATCCTGCCCAACTCCAGAACTCAAGTAATAATCCTTTTCCTAGGGTCTACTTCAGTACAGGCAGTGGGATCCTTGCATCAAGAGCAAGTGCAGTGGAATATTTCCTCTGGTTTAGCCATGAAACCCCACAAAAGCCAATAGCTGCCTCAATGGGACTTAACCCCAATAGATATCTTGCAAATCCCTTGGTTGCCACTGGGTCTCCAGATGGTCAACCACAATGACCACAAACTCCCCAACATATGACCTGATAAAATATGAACACAGTGCAAAACAGGCAACTAACTCTTTCACTGAACAACTCATTAGGTTCCAACATGCAATTTGTAAGTTAGTAGTTTGTTATTTATTGCATATAATTGTTTCTAGTTAATAGTTGTGTATAATGCCACTCCCTTGTTTAATTTTGCTGATTTTGTAAACATGGAATGCTGAGATTTAAGATAAAACCTTGAGAAATGAGTTAAATGAAAACTATACTTAAAGAAATTGGCTTTCTGAAACAAGTTAATACTGATATTTAAATCAATGATAATTAATACATGTATGGCTAATAATTTTTTTTGCTCTTTTAAATGCCATGTTTGGTTCTATTACTACAAATGACCGAACTGTTCCTCAATGACTTCATGATAAAACATCTGACCAGTTTTGTTTGCAAATTTACCAAAGCAAATGTAGCAAAAATTAAATTAAGTAGCGGCAAAGAGTATAATTTTGTGACTGTTGCATCTGATATTGAAAGGAGACGTACCTTGCCATTTATAAGCATGTGATAATCCCATTCTCATCTGTAATCACTTCCTGTGGTTGTAGAATTAATTGCTGGAAAGATCCCAATATCATTACGAATCTGAGTATCATGTTAGTAAGCAGGTTTATCTGTTGTTTCATCTGAATAACTAACCTTGGCATAGCCAAGTTTCTATTAGCAATCCCAGTGTCTCATTAATCTGTCTGATAATTCCAGTTCTTGAGCTGTATTTTCCCTATTTGTTTCCAATACAATACCTTAAATATGTTAGAGAAGAGGACTCACATTAATTCACTAGTCATTTGAAATGTTTTTGATTTAGTAAAAGAGATTCATTTGATAACCTCAAACTGCTTTCAGTGTTAACAATATAATAGCATATTTGAGAGCCAAGTCGATCAAGTTGTTTGTACAACTTTGTGTAAGTAAAGGAAAGGAGGCTCTTGTCTCCTGAAACATGTTTGAATGCATTCATTGCCATGTTGAGGTCATAGTATACATCTAGTAAAGGATTATAAGTGATAACTGAGGGAAGCATTTCAGATATTGAAGCTAAACATGGAACTCAAGCTTTCAAAAGATAATTTGTGTTGCATAATGTTCTAACTACAGTTTCAACAGTATGTCTAGTTAATGTAGCATGTTTTATTCCAGAAGGAATAACTCATACAGAAATTAAAATCCTAGAATGGGCCAAAAACCTATATGGTTAACATGGGTGTGAGAAAAAAGAACGTGGTAATTCAGAGACACCAACAATAAGAGAAATAGACAAAAATGCAATCCTATGTTTTCATGAGCAACTGCAATTACATTAAGGGCAGGACAGATATACAGGCCCATAACATTTTGTCTTATTTCACATCTCTGCACTTTACAATACAGCTGATAGCAGCCTATCCATATGATGACTGAAATAACATCACTTATGCAACTCTACAGTTGAATGTCCTATTTACAGTTTGGATTTATAAATGACTCTCCATCAGAACCTGAATTGATTTATAAAATTTAGCTCATGCTTAAAAGTTAATATACTCACTTTACAGCACGATTTGGCTAAGAACAAAGGATGTGGCTTTCAAAAGATAAATTCAAACTTAATATGTTCTAATAAATACCCACATTATAAACTTGTATGTGTTTTTTGCAGATTCTGCAAGTATTTTGCTTTTAAAAGTTTTCAAGCAATTTGTTTTATTTATTCTTACCTTATTGAACCACCCAAGCAGATTTGAAATTAATTGTGAAATCAATGTTTTCTTTTTGTGTGCCATTGTGCAAACATGATAAATACTATGGTCTTGGCAAATAAATTTTGATATAGATTCAATCTGGCAGCTTGCTCCTCTAAGAATAGAATTAAAATGACAATGGAAATTTCCAAAGCTCCAATGAAGCCAGTTATGAATTTATGCAGGGAATTATATTGTGGAAACTGCCTGATTATTTTCAGGCAGTCAAACAGAACAAAGCAAACTATGACTTAGTCATTATTATAATAAAGACATCATATTTGTTTACAAAAAGAATAAAACAACCAAGTAATCCAAACTGACAAGTACAGTGATTATCAATTGGCAAATTAGTTTTAAACAATGTATTTAACTTTAGAAATGTAATAAAGCAATATCTTTAATATTATATGCATTTAGCATACATCAGTTGGCTATAAATAGCAATAGACATCTTTAAAATGATATGTTTCTGATCACAAAAGTGGATGTTGTCAGATAAAATATTGTTCCCCAGTTGTTAAGTCTGGTCAAGTGATATTTGAAAATTTATTTTCATTATGTTAGTAGCCAGATTTATCAGTTGTTTCATCTGGATAATTGACCTTGCCATTGACAGGTTTCTATTAACAACCCCTGGTGTCTCATTAATCTGTCTGAAAATGTCAGATGTTGAGTTGTATTTTCAGTATAAACTATCAATAACATAAATACAAAATTTGTTTTTAATCAAATGTATCAGGTGTGACTCTCTAAAATGACGTCACCTACAGTAAAGATAATGCAATTTACATGAGCTGGCAATCTGTCGAATAGTAGTTAATCTGACAAAACCAAAAAAAAATACAATATGTGCTTCTTCTTGGATTATTTTTCTACTCGAACCCAATTCTCCATTTTTTAAGAGACTCAATCATTTTCCAGCTAATAAACAATTTATTGGGGTTAACCTTGTTTCAATATTAAAACTGATGTTGTGGAGATTTAAATACATAATCCAGGCTAACACTTGAATGCAATACTAAAGACATGATTCACAGTTTGATGTGCTGTTTTCACATAAATCGTCAAACCAAGACCTTGTTCATCATCTCAGTTTGGCATAAAAAAACTGAAGTCATGTCTGGTGTTTAAAAGAATAGTTGCCCAATATTCATCCCTCAACTAACATCATAGAGTATCTGATTAATCGGTCAATAACACATTGCTGTTGTGGGAATCTTGCAATGTTATATTATTATTTCCCATATCATAACAATAATTGGATGTAAAATAGTTTGTGATGTGCTCTTGATGGAAAGCTTATCCCCAAAACGTCAATTCTCCTTCTCCTCAGATGCTGCCTGACCTGCTGCGCTTTTTCCAGCGCCACACTTTTCGACTCTGATCTCCAGCATCTGCAGCGCTCACTTTCTCCTGGGATGTGCTGAAGTCATGAAAAACATGATAAATGCATGATTTGGAGGTGCCAGTATTGGATTGGGATGTATAAAGTTAAAAATCACACAACATCAGGTTATAGTCCAATAGGTTTATTTGGAAGCACTAGTGATGTATAACCTGGTTTTGTGTGATTTTTAACATGATAAATGGTAGTCTTTATTGCTTGTTTATATGGTTAGCTACTATTTCCTCCCTTTTAAGCCATATGCTCAATATTTATTTTTATTTGCTTTCACCTTTTCACAGAAAATGCAAACATTCCTCTAATCTGAGCAAATAAAATTGGTATTTGGTTTATATTGCAATGGTGTAACTTAAAGATTCCATTCATTTCAATCAAATAATGTTAAATTCCTCAATTGTTTCTTTGCTTTTATTTTATTGGGACGCACATTATGTATCTGTTGAATATACTTTTACTTCAAAGATTGGCCCTGATGAAACAATAGTCAGGTGATGACATTACAAACTTAAGTTATTATGCAATCCATTGGACAAATATCATATCTGATTAGTCCCAACTGTACTTTATAAGATAGACAAAAGTGCAGCTTGATAGGTGACATTACTTTGGGTGATCATTAAAGAGCTACTGTTTGCATTTAATTGAAAGATGGTAAATTTGAAAATTGTGTAACATATAAAGTGGGACATCGGGTGTTTGAATACAACTGATATATTTGCAGTTCAGTTAGAGGAGGATGCCACATATTACACCTCCATTCAAAATGCCTACTTAGAATTGACAGAAAAACTGAGTTTAGTTGCCCACCAGTATAGTTTTGGGAGTAATTCAGGATTAATTTTCTTACCTGTTGCTTATGACTAAGGCTTGACAGCTAATGTAGCTTGTCCATGATTTTCTGCAAATCATCCATGCAAATTCCTATATTTCTGCTGACAGATTTTGTTGTTAGCACTGAAATACTCTTCTAATGTTAGAAGTATGTCTTGGAAGTTTGCTAATAGAAACACTTTGCCAACAGAAACCATGTGCATTTTAATGGACTCACATTGCATATAACATGGTTTCTGCTCTTCCAATTCTGCTTACTTAATGCAAGGTGTTGAATAAAATAAGTGAGTAGAGATAAGCATAAGGGAAGGCCTTACATGGTACATTGACTCAATGGAATGAACATTTGACCTTATTTTTCATTGTCAATGGTGAAATGGTTGAAAAGCAACAATTGCCAGTTTACCATTAGGGAAACATAAATTCCAAATGAAAAATAAACATTCTGTCCACAAAAATGACCTTGAGCCTCCAATTGTCTGCCATTTCAACATATCACCTGGCCAACTCTGCCTCGGGTTTGCTATAGTGCTCCAGAAAAGCTCAGCACAAGCTGAAAGAACACCAACCTCTCCATCTCCATTAATGATGATCGATTTGACACTGACATTTTTTACAAACCCACCGACTCTCACAGCTACCTGGATTACACCTCTTCCCACCTCACCTCCTACAAAAATGCCATCCCGTATTCCCAATTCCTCCACCTCCGCTGTATCTGCTCCCAGGAGGACCAGTCCTACCACAGAACACACCAGATGGCCTCCTTCTTTAGAGATCGCAATTTCCCTTCTCATATGGTTGAAGATGCCCTCCAACGCATCTCATCCACATCCCGCACTTCCGCCCTCAAACCCCACCCCTCCAACCATAACAAGGACAGAACCCCCCCTTGTCCTCACTTTCCACCTTACAAACCTTCGCATTAACCATATCATCCGCCGACATTTCTGCCACCTCCAAACGGACCCCACCATCAGGGATATATTTCCCTCCCCATCCCTTTCTGATTTCCGCAAAGACCATTCCCTCCGTGACTACCCAGTCAGGTCCACACTCCCCCAACAAACCACACCCCCTGCCACCACAGGAATTGCAAAACCTGCGCCCACACCTCCTCCCTCACCACCATCCAAGGCCCCAAGGGAGCCTGCCACATCCATCAAAGTTTCACCTGCACATCCATCAATGTCATTTATTGTATCCGTTGCTCCCAATGTGGTCTTCTCTACATTGGGGAGACTGCACACCTCCTCGCAGAGCGCTTCAGGCAACATCGCCGGGACACCCACACCAATCGACCCCACTGCCCTGTGGCCCAACATTTCATCTCCACCTCCTACTCTGCCAAGGACACGCAAGTTTTCCTGAAAGAACACCTCGTTTTCCACTTGGGAACTCTGCAACCTTATGGACTCAATATCAAGTTCAATAATTTTAGGGCCTGAGAACCTTCTCCCATGCCCTTATTCCATCCCCCACGCACTAGGCCTTGTCATCACATGGGCTGCTACCAGAAATAAACCATTATCAGTCAGTAACAATCCCCAGTAGAGCAATTCATTGAATGTGTCATTCAAATACACATGTAGCATGTGTATTTAGACAATGATTGTACTTTCTGACATCAAAAAGCTTGAACTCCCATAAATATATTTAAACAAAGAGTGACAAGTCCCTAAAATTTTTTTTAAAAGAGAGTATATATGGTTGAGAAAAATAAAATGTTAAATAAAGTAGGGTTTTTATTTTAAGTGTTAACTATTGCTCGGCCTATTGATATTTTGCAATTTTGATTAAGGTTTCTAATATACTATTAATAGTTGTGAATTTTATTCTAAAGTACAATAAGCTATTTTAGTCAAACATCCCTTCTTTAATATTCCATTCTCTTTGAAATAAGGCCAACATTCCATTTGCTTTCTCTATTACCCGCTGAAGTTGAATATTAGCTTTTTTTCATTTACACATGAGGATTCCCAAATCCCTCTGTCCTGTAGCTTTCTGCAGTCTTTTTCCATTTAAATATTATTCTGTTCCTCTATTCTTCCTCCCACATTGCATAACCTCATCTGCCAAGTTTTTGCCCACTCATATAGCCTGTCTGTATCCCTCTGCAGACGCTTTGTGTCATCCTCACTATTTGTCCTCTGACCTATTTTTAGGGCAGATGGACAAAAGTTTGGTAGAAGTAATAGGTCATAAAGAGTGCCTTGCAGGAGGAAAGGGAGCAGTAGAGACCTGAAAGGATTTAGCAAAAGAATTCCAGAGCTTAGACCCTTGTCTACTGACAACATGATGATCAATGTAATTAAACTCAGGAATGCTGAAGTGGCCAGAATTAACTGAATGCAGTAATATTGGAATGTTGTAGATGATGTTCCCTCGAACAACAGTCAGGAATGTGTCCCTGTAGGAGATAAGCAGGCCGTGCACAAACAATATCGCCTTTGAATGAGCACATGCACAACGTTGTATCTAATCAATAGATTAATTAATACAAACAAATGTCAGAGGGTACATTGGTATGGGCTTGGAGAAGGTTCTTGAGATATGGAGGGGGCCACAAAAGAATTTCAAAACAGTAACAAAAATTCTAAAATCGATAGTGCAAATGTAGATCGTTGAACAAAGTAAGGAATGATGAGAATTTGTTGTGAGTTAAAAGGAAATTGGTAAGACAATTATGAATAACCTTAAGTTAGATTCAAACTTGAATCTTCCCAGCCCATGAACAATGTGGGGAATGGCAAGTCAATTGGGAAAATGTAACAAGAAAAATTAGATTCTTCATGTCAGTTTACTGATGACACGAAAATAATGAGGAAGGTTATTGGTCAATGAGGGAAGGGCGCTGAGAAATGGCAAATGGAGTTTAATATAGAAAAGTGTGAGGTCTTGCATTTTGGAAAGTCAAATCAAAATAGGAGTTTCATGGTGAATGGTAGGGCATTAAAGAGTGGAGTGGAACAGAAGGATCTGGGAGTTCAGATTCACAGTTCTGTCTGAAAGTGGAGTCACAGGTAGACAGGGCAGTGAAGAAGGCTTTTAGCACACTGGTCTTCATCAATCAGGGCACTGAGTTTAGACGTTGGGAAGTTATGTTGCAGTTGTACAGGACATTGGTGAGGCTGTACTTGGAGTATTGTGTTCAGTTTTGGTCACCTTGTTATAGGAAGGTTTTTTCTAAACTGGAAAGAGTGCAGAAGAAATTTACAAGGATGTTGCCTGGACTTAATGGTCTGAGTTATAGGGAGAGGTTGAACAAGCTACGACTTTTTTCTTTAAAGCATAGGAGACTATGGAGTATCTTAGAGAAGTGTATGAAATCATGAGAGGCATGGATAGGGTGAATGCAATCTTTTTTCCAAAGTTGGGGAATTGAGGACTAGAGGCCATCAGTTTAAGGTTAGAGGGGAAAGAATAAATGGGAACATGAGGGGCAACGTTTTTTTAAACAGAGGGTGGTACACAATTGGAAGTGGAATCGTTGAGGCAGGTACATTGACAATATTTAAAAAGTGTTTGGACAAATATGTGGATAGGAAAGGTTTAGAGGATATGGGCCAAGTGCAAGGAAATGGGGTTTGTGTGGATGGATATTTTGGTCGGCGTGGGCCAGTTTGGGCCAAAGAGCCTGTCTCTGTGCTGTAGGACTCTATGACTCTATGTCAAGAAAAGAGTGAATTTTACATCTAGGTTTTTAATGGCTAGATGAGAATCTTGTGACTGAACAGCAGGGGGCCTACTCGTATGCACTAAAACCTTACTTATGGTCTTATGGTCTTACTTTATCCAGTCTTGGTAAAAACAATGACTGCAGATGCTGGAAACCAGATTTTGGATTGGTGGTGCTGGAAGAGCACAGCAGTTCAGGCAGCATCTGAGGAGCAGCAAAATTGATGTTTCGGGCAAAAGCCCTTCATCAGGAATAAAGGCAGACAGCCTGAAGTGTGGAGAGATAAGCTAGAGGAGGGTGGGAGTGGGGAGAAAGTAGCATGGAGTACAATAGGTGAGTGGGGGAGGGGATGAAGATGATAGGTCAGGGAGGAGGGTGGAGTGGATAGATGGAAAAGAAGATAGGTAGGTAGGACAAGTCATGGAGACAGTGCTGAGCTGGAAGTTTGGAACTAGGGTGAGGTGGGGGGGGAGGGGAAATGAGGAAATTGTTGAAGTCCACATTAATACCCTGGGTTTGAAGTTTTCCAAGGCGGAAGATGAGGTGATCTTCCTCCAGGCATCTGGTGGTGAGGGAGCGGCGGTGAAGGAGGCCCAGAACCTCCATGTCCTTGGCAGAGTGGGAGGAGGAGTTGAAATGATGGGCCACAGGGCGGTGTGGTTGATTGGTGTGGGTGTCCCGGAGATGTTCTCTAAAGCGCTCTGCTAGGAGGCGTCCAGTCTCCCCAATGTAGAGGAGACCGCATCGGGAGCAACGGATACAATAAATGATATTAGTGGATGTGCAGGTAAAACGTTGATGGATGTGGAAGGCTCCTTTAGGGCCTTGGATGGAGGTGAGGGAGGAGGTGTGGGCACAGGTTTTTCAGTTCCTACGGTGGCAGGGGAAGGTGCCAGGATGGGAGGGTGGGTTGTCCAGGTAGTCACGGAGGGAACGGTCTTTGCGGAAGGCGGAACGGGGTGGGGAGGGAAATATATCCCTGATGGTGGGGTCTTTTTGGAGGTGGCGGAAATGACGACGGATGACTTGGTTTATGCAAAGGTTTGTAGGGTGGAAGGTGAGCACCAGGGGTGTTCTGTCCTTATTCCAGTTAGAGGGGTGGGGTCTGAGGACAGAGGTGCGGGATGTGGACAAGATGCGTTGGAGGGCATCTTTAACCATGTGGGAAGGGAAATTGCGGTCTCTAAAGAAGGAGGCCATCTGGTGTGTTCTGTGGTGGAACTGCTCCTTCTGGGAGCAGATACGGCGGAGGCGGAGGAATTGGGATATGGGATGGCATTTTTGCAAGAGATAGGGTGGGAAGAGATGTAATCCAGGTAGCTGTGGGAGTCGGTGGGTTTGTAAAAAATGTCAGTGTCAAGTCGGTCGTCATTAATGGAGATGGAGAGGTCCAGGAAAGGGACGGAGGTGTCAGAGATGGTCCAGGTAAATTTAAGGTCAGGATGGAATGTGTTGGTAAAGTTGATGACTTGCTCAACCTCCTCGCGGGAGCACGAGGTGGCGCCAATGCAATCATCAATATAGTGGAGGAAGAGGTGGGGAGTGGTGCCAGTGTAATTATGGAAGATCGACTGTTCTATGTAGCCAACAAAGAGACAGGCATAGCTGGGGTCCATACGTGTGCCCATGGTTACCCTTTGGTCTGATGAAGTGGGAGGATTCAAAGGAGAAATTGTTAAGGGTGAAGACCAGTTCGGCCAAACGAACGAGAGTGTCGGTGGAAGGGTACTGTTGGAGACATCGCGAGAGGAAAAAATGGAGGGCTTGGAGGCCCTGGTCATGGCAGATGGAGGTCTAGAGGGATTGGAGATCCATGGTGAAGATGAGGAATTGGGGTCCGGGGAAACGGAAGTCTTGGAGGAGGTGGAGGGCGTGGGTGGTGTCTCGAACATATGTGGGGAGTTCCTGGACAAGGGGGGATAGGACAGTGTCGAGGTAGGTAGAGATGAGTTCAGTGGGGCAGGAGCATGCTGAGATAATGGGTTGGCCAGGGTGGTCAGGCTTGTGGATCTTGGGAAGGAGGTAGAACCGGGCAGTGTGGGGTTCCTGGACTAAGAGGTTGGAAGCTGTGGGTGGGAGATCTCCTGAGATGATGAGGTTCTGTATGGTCTGGGAGATGATGGTTGGTGATGGGGGTTGGGGTCATGGTCGAGGGGGTAGTAAGAAGAGGTGTCCTTGAGTTGGCATTTGGCTTCAGCGGTGTAGAGGTTAGTGCGCCAGATTACCACTGCGCCCCCTTTATCTGCTGGCTTGATGGTGAGGTTGGGATGGGAGCAGAGGGATTGGAGGGGTGCAGGTTGTGAGGATGAGAGGTTAGAGTGGGGAGGGGGGTAGACAGGTTGAGGCGATTAATGTCCCAGCGGCAGTTGGAAATGAAGAGGTTGAGGGCGGATAATAGGCCAGCACAGGGTGTCCAGGTGGATGCAGTTGTTGGAGGTGGGCGAAGGGGTCCTCGGAAGGTGGGTGGGAGTCCTGATTGTAAAAGGAAGCTTGGAGCGGAGGCGGCGGAAGAAGTGTTCGACGTCACGGCGTGTATTGAATTCATTGATGCGTGGATGGAGGGGGATGAAGGTGGGTCCTTTGCTGAGGACTGATCGTTCGTCCTCAGTGAGGGGAAGGTTTGGAGGGCTGGGAGCTGGGATCTGGTGTGGGTGTGGAGCTGGGAGTGGGGGCGGATCCAGTAACTGAAGTGGGTGTGATGGTGGGGGGAATGGGGGTGGGGTCATGTGCAGGGGTGGTGCTCCCCTCAGGATTCTGGAGTCCGGGAATGGTGACGATGGGATATGTGGGAGCGTGTCAGCAGAATGCAGATGAGTCGCAGTGGGGGCAGAAATGATGTCACGTGTGATGTATGAGGAATTGTGAGGGGCAGAAGTGGTTGTGGGAGTGGCCATGATGGGGGTGGAAGTAACATCATCAATCAGCATGGGGGTGGCGGCTGCACCAGCCGTATGGCTAATGGTGTCTAAGAAATTCCAGAGGCCGGGGGAATCTTCTGGAGTGTTTGTGGAGTGCTGGTTATGGAGGTGGGTAGATAAAAGTTTGCTGTACTTACAGTTTTTGATGTTTGAGATGGAGTTGAAATACTGTTTGTTGAGAGTATGAATTCTCCTGAGGATGTAGTGCAGAATGGGTCCTTTGCAATTCTGAGAGAGTGTGGCCCTCAGCTGAAGGAGGACTGACTGTAGAGAGGTTAGGTGCTGGCGCATTGCTGCAAGCGTGGAGCGGAGGATCCTGAAGGAGAACCGTTGCTGGTGTTTGTACTGTTTGTCCTGTTCGGGTCCAAACTCTGCTGGTTTAAAGCCTCAGTCATATGAAGATTTCTATTCTCCCACACAGTGCAGAGAAACTAGATGGCAACAATTCTCAAAATTAAAACTTGGCAGGTCACTGTGTGCAGGGACTGACATTGATTTCAGGTATCAGAACAGAGGGCATCCCACGGCTCTTAACTTGCTTTCCTTGGGCTCCCTTACTTTGTGCCTACTTGGACATTCATAGTATCTATGCCTTGCCTGGTAATGCAATCTGGTAGCCAGGTGGCTTGTCATGTTTAGCATAATGAACAGGCAAAAGGGATTGTACTACTTGGCTGCAAGTACCTAATGGTTCTTTAAAGTCTGATCAAAATGATTACAAGAAGGCATGTGCACTAATATAAAGCAAATCCATTAGCTTAATCTACTGAATATATGTTAGAAACATATGCAAACTAATGAATGAATCTCTTACCTTAAAGTTCATAATGTTTATATAAACAAGAGAGTCGCACACTGCCTTGTATCCACTGGGGACTTTGGCGACAGTAGCACTCAGAGCTCTATCTCAGCTTCCATGGCATTAGTCTCGCGAGCCCCAGCCCAATGGTGAAAAGACCAATCAGTGGGGCAAAGTCCCTCATATAAATACAGTTCTGAATTAAAGATTACGTTCTGAATCTTCACTTCATAGTACCTTTAGTACTCTTCCAGACATTCCATTGTGCAGAAAACAATTTGAAAGACATCCAGATGGCTCCATGTTAATGACATAAAAGAATGTTTCCCAAAGTCAATCCAGGTTTTACTGTTACCTCCAAGACAAAACAGGCCTTGTTCATGTGTTTTTCCACTTTATTTCAATTGATCATTGCCATATCCCTTGACAATGAACCCTTAATGGTATGGTCTGAAAATATCATTATAATGCCCAATACTACAGGGCTCTATGGCCAGTCAGGGACTGGTTCTTGATGAGTCAAGAAAGGTGGTGAGGTGTTTCAAATGAGGGAGTACAAACCGCAGAGGGCAGGAAGGGGTTTGTATTTTGCGGGGATTAGGTGAGTGTGAGCAAATGAGGGAGGATGCTGCATGCAATATTGAGAGTTGTTGACCATAGGTTTGGTGGACATGGATGCATAGGCAGAGTTAGAGTGAGTGTGTGTAGCTGAGAGAAGGTGGTGGCACTTATCCTAGGAACATAAACGGTCATTAACCATCTTCTGGCATTGCTACGTCTTCCTCCAGACCCTGGATACTACGCTGGCCTGGGTGGCTACTTCAGATTAAGCTAGCAGCGTCTAATGTAGTGCACAGCTGGAATTTAAATATAGTAACTACCACATGAATGCTGGATAGTCCTGGCATCAACAATCATTTCACTGCTGCTGAACAAAAATAGTGCAGGTGCAGTGTGGTTGTATATGTGACATATATTTAATGAGGTGAGCAGAATAAAATTACATGAGGAAAGTCACCAGAGCTTACAAAGGCAGATCCTCCATGAACCCCCCGAAATTGACATTTAGCTGATTGTGAGAGAAAATTAGCCTTCAGTTTGTATTTCTTACTAAGAAATTGCATGTGCAAGTATTGCCTTTTCTAAAAAAAAGTTTATAATGAATCATGCAAAATTCTTACAACATCTTGTTCACTTTGTGAATAGTGTAACAATGCAGATGTCACCAATTTAATTAATTTTCATCAGTTAAAGACAAAACATTCATTGCAACTTTCAGTCCCAGTGAAGGTGACTTTATTTCATTGATACCTTTTGACAACAATAAACATGTAAATCTTGAGTGAAAGTAGTTTCCAGACTGATCTGATGATCTATGTTTTAAACAGAATTTCTTATGAGATGGCTATCTATGTAAGCAGAATTTATGAAAATGATTGCGATTTAAACCTTAAAACATTGTTTCCAGTATAATTATTTCAGCAACATAAGATGTGAAATACTAAGACCTATATGAATCACCATACTATAATTAATCATATGAACTTGATTAAGCCACATTTAATGTTCAATATATAATTATGATTTATAATTAAATCACAGAAATGTACATATAATTTACATGCCAATAATAATTTCAATTGGAAAGTACAAACACAGAAAATTCAACATAAATTTAATCTAAACTGATGGATTGCTTAAGAAATTGTGAACCTTAGATATATAGAGTCATAGGGTCATATAGATGTACAGCACAGAAAGGGGTGGCAGAGTGGCACAGTAGTTAGCATTGCTGCTTCACAGCGCCAGAGACCCAGGTTCAATTCCTGTCTCAGGCAACTGTCTGTGTGGAGTTTGCACATTCTCCCTGTTTCCTCCGGGTGCTCCAGTTTCCTCTCACAGTCCAGGTTAGGTGAATTGGTCATGCTAAATTGCCCATAGGCCTGTAGGTCTGGGTGAGTTGCTCCTCTTTGGAGGGTCAGTGTGGACTTGTTGGGCCGAAGGGCCTGTTTCCACATTGTAAGTAATCTAATCTAATACTTGACGAGCACTTGAAATGTCACAACACTCAAGGCTATGGGCAAAGTGTTGGAGAATAGGCCCATGCTGACCAGATGTCCCAGCACCCGGTCCATATCCCTCCAAACTCTCCCTATTCATATACACATCCAGATGCCTTTTAAATGTTGCAATCATGCGAGCCCCCACCACTTCCTCTTGTAGCTCATTCCATTCACGTACCACCCTCTGCATGAAAAAAGTTGCCCCTTACGTCTCTTTTATAACTTGCCCCTCTCATCCTAATCCTATGCCATCTAGTTTGGACTCCCCCACCCCAGGGAAGAGACTTTGTCTATTTACCCTATCCATGCCCCTCATGATTTTATAAACTTCTATAAGGTCACCCATCAGCCTTCGACACTTCACAGAAAACAACACCAGCCTGTTCAACCTCTCCCTATAGATGAAATCCTCCAATCCTGGCAACATCCTCGTAAATCTTTTCTGAACTCTTTCAAGTTTCACAACATCCTTCCAATAGGAAGGAGGCCAAACTATTGCATTGAATCAATTATAAAGTTTTAATCTAATAAAATCTGTCATATGCAATGAACAATTTTACTTGTTACAAATCTAATTCTTTCTCACATAAAATCTAGATTGAAATTATTTTACCAATACATTTATGTCTGGATTATCAGTATCATGTTACTCAGCATATTGTGGAGTCAAGTTGAAATTCTGTAGACCTCTTAAAATCTTTGCTATGTTTAATCCTAAAAAGCAAATAAGAGAATATGTTGATCAGAATGTAGCTGAATTTACATTATTTTTAAAGTCAGGTAAACATCTTTATTTTAATTCATTGACAACAACAACTTCAACAAGCTCACTTCTCAATACTTTTATTTAAGTTGGTGGAGTCCCCTAGTGAAAATTATGTAGATTTTCAATTATTGTAGTTTCCTTTACTACTTAGAAATATCTTATCAAATATTCAGATTCATTGAAGGAAGGAAAAGAATGCTATACAGAGTTATGGTTCACTAAAATGCACAACAGGATTTAAATCAAATGCATTTTAATAAAGAGGGATGGATTAGTTGTCACCAGTCAAATAATAATTTATTTAGTATTTCATCATTTACATTCTCTTTTCTCTGGATCATGCTTGAACCTACAAGGAGATTAAATTTATCAAGAGTTTTCAATGATATGTTTGCTCAGAGTTTAAATGAGACTCATGCAGATACACAGTACATTTTTTAAAAATGGCATTAAGGTGAACTGAAATTCTTGTGTTCCTCTCTGATAGGCAGCTTTGTTTCTTATATGAGCCCCTGTGAGTTATTAACTAATGACGGTTGGTAATAAATCATGAAATATATTGTTCTTAAACATAGTAACACTATTTCTTCACAATAACAGAATAATTACTATTTACCACAATAACAGAAAACATGTAAGAAATAATCATGGCAAGAAACAGTGTCCAAACCTCTATCAGATGACACTTTTTATAATAGATTTCAAAAATATAAATTGATTTTGTTATGACATGGCATTTATTATGAATGAGGATTGTTTTCCAAGTGGCCTAATGAATATTAAAAACAGTAAAAACAATACACCCAAATCTAGCAAATTAGGAGGCCCTAGTTCTGTGTTGATTGATCAGCAATTAGCCAAATTAAAGCATTTTGATGATAGATTGAGCAAATATTGCTGTTGAGATATAAAATCTTCACACTTAAAGATTCATGCAAATGAAAAGAAATGCTGTCTGTTCTGCTTAACCATGCAACTCTGATGTAATTTGTTAGAACCTCTGTGCAGGATATTATTTTTCAGCCTCAAAAACAAGATACTACAAATGCTGGAAGTCTGAAACAAAAATAGAAATGTTGATTTAAGGTCATTGGCCAAAAAGATTAATACTGTGCTTCCACTGATGGAACCAGTATTTAATGGCCTTGATGTTCCTGAGGACTGGTAGCCTCATGCAGAAAGTTACTGTGGCCATTCCTTTTTTAAAAAAAACAAGAGAGTTTAGCATTTCTGTAGGTTCTCGTAAAGCTCTATCAGAAATATGGAGCCATACTTCAATTGTGACAGCTCTTTTATGGCATCAGTGAAGACAAATCATGCTACCTTTTCACAGAAATCACTGACATATTCTGATATTTAAAAGGTCCATTTTGACAGCTGCTGTCAAACGATAAGTACATAAGGTCAGCGGAGAATAAGATGCTGGGGGTGGAGAGCTAGAGCATCAGATGCATAGGGTGCCAGATGTATAGGGTGCAAGATGGGCAGGGTGCCAAATGGATAGAGTGCAGATGGAGCAGTAGGGTTCAAGTTAGGTAGGGTGCTAGGGTACAAGTTGGTGATAGGTGGAGAGAGAAAGGGGAAACATATTGAGTGATGGAGGAAGGGATGGTTGGGTAGTATGTAAAGCAGGGGTGGAGAGTGGGGGCAGGGCAGGTTTGGCTGTAGGGAAAGAGGATTTATGTCCTGTGATGTGAAAGAGGGGTCATGTGGTGCAGAGGAAGGGTGTAACGGAATGTCAGGTCAGGGTCTAGGATAGTAAGGGGTCAGATGGAGTATAGTTGGTGATATAAGAAGGAAGCATGGGATTTGTTGAACAGTTTGTCAGGAGTTTGACTTTGTCTCTAATAGCCTAACTTTTGCTGAGTAAATATTTTACTTAATTTTATTGGAACCATCTGAAATCTCAAATTTAAATGGATATTTTTGGAAGGGTTTCGGGCATACAGGAATTGCTGAGTAGGATCTTCAATTTACCGGGCACTTCCTTCAGTGTCTGTTACAATGGGGAATCTGCAGGAATCCCATGCACAATGACCATCTAACTTGGAATAATGACTGTCTGGCCAGCGGAAAATCCACACTGTTATTTTAAGTTCACAAAAGGAATTATGTCCTTTCAAAGATCTAGTGTCCCCCATGCATGGATAATATTAAACTTCATAGAATCACTGAATCAAAAACTGCTATAACAGGAGGAGGTCATTCTAGCAATCTTGTCTACACCAACTCTCTGAGCCATTTCCTGCCTTTTCCTTGTTACCCTGCACATTGTCTCACTCAATGATAGTCTATGACCCTTTTGAATGCCTCAGTTGAACTTGCCTACAGCACACTGTCAGCCTTTATCACTTATGGCATGAAAACGGCTTTCATATTATTTTGATTCTTTCACTGATTACTTTAAACTTTCACCATCTTATCCTTGATCCCTTCACCGGAGGAACAGTTTTGTTCTATCCACTCAGCCCAATCCTCTCATGATGTTGAATATCTCTCCTTTCAGCCTTCTCCAAGGAAAACAGACCTAACTTCTTCAATCTAACATCCTTATCCCTGGAACTGCTCTTTTGAATGTTTTCCACAATATCCTTAATGCTTTCACATTCTTCCTAAAGTGCAACACTCAAAGCTGGATACAATGCTCAACATAAGACCAAACTAGTGCTTTATCCAACATCAGCATAAGCTCTTTACTCATGGTTTCTATGCCCCATTTTATTTTGTTTGTTCATAAGATGTGAGCATCGCTAGCTAGGCCAGCAAGTATTGTCCATTCATAATTGCCCTCGAGAAAGTAGTGAGCTACTTTCTTAAACCATTGCAATCTTTGGGGAGTACGGAAATCTACCGTTAAGAAGGGAGTTGCAGGATTTTGACCGAGCAACAGTGAAGAAGTGGCAACATATTAGCAAGTTAGAAAGGAGGGCAACTTGCAGTTGGTGGTCTTCCTATGTATCCCTTTGGGTGGTATGTTACAGGTTTGCAAGGTATTGTTGGAGGACCCATAGTGAGTTAATATTATTCATCTTGTAGATGGTACACACTGCTGCCACAGTGCTTGGTGGTTAAGAGTGTGAACGATGAATAGGATGCCAATCAAGTGGGCTGCTTTGTCTTGGTTGGTGTGAGGTTTCTTGAGTATTGTTGGAACTGCACTCATCCAGGCAAATGGAGAGTATTCTTGACTAGTGACTTGTAGATAATAGACAGACATAGGGGAGACATTAATAAAGTTGAGTATATAGCATGCTTTATTAACCACTCTTATGAACAGTCCTGTCAACTTTAATGACTTATCGACAGATACACCTGTGTTCCCCTGCTCATGCATCTCCTTTTAATTTGCCCCCTTTATTTTATATTGTCTCTCAATATTCTTTGTACAAAATGAATCAGCTCAGATTTCTTCACAGGGTTGGGGGCAGGTGAGGGGTCGGGGCAAGGTTGGATGAGGTTGGAGGTGAATGGGGTTCAGACGGGTGGGAGTGCGGTGCTGGATGGGGTTCGGGGGGCAGACAGGGGTGCAAGGATGGGAGCAGATGGGGGGGCAGAGGCTCGCGTGGGATCTGCTGCTGTCTAGTCTCCTAAACGGGGAGCTGACTTAACAGTCTGAGCCCCAGAGGAGAGGCATTGCGTCGATTAACTAAATAATCAGTTATCCAAACAAAATAGTGCCCGCCCATCTCGTTTGAATAATCGAGGTTCCTCTGTAGATCATTTCCTGACTGACAGAGTATCGATGTGATCCAATGTGATCCACCTCCAATTACCGGACAACATCAATCTAACTGCTGAAAATGTGTTGCTGGTCAAAGCACAGCAGGCCAGGCAGCATCTCAGGAATAGAGAATTCGACGTTTCGAGCATAAGCCCTTCATCAGGAATGAGAGAGAGTAGCCAAGCAGGCTAAGATAAAAGGTAGGGAGGAGGGACTTGGGGGAGGGGCGATGGAGGTGGGATAGGTGGAAGGAGGTCAAGGTGAGGGTGATAGGCCGGAGTGGGGTGGGGGCGGAGAGGTCAGGAAGAAGATTGCAGGTTAGGAGGGCGGTGCTGAGTTGAGGGAACCGACTGAGACAAGGTGGGGGGAGGGGAAATGAGGAAACTGGCTTATGCTCGAAACGTCGAATTCTCTATTCCTGAGATGCTGACTGGCCTGCTGTGCTTTGACCAGCAACACATTTTCAGCTGTGATCTCCAGCATCTGCAGACCTCATTTTTTACTCGAACATCAATCTAACTAACTGCCAGGAAATGTTTTTTTAAAAAATAACATTTTTGCTCCAAACCATTCTTGGGGAGTGGGCAGCTAAACTACATATAGGGATCCTCTGGCAAACCTCCTGAGGTGGGGAGTATTTTAATTGGGAATTTATATAGCAACCTTGTTATAATTCAGTATACAAATAGACCTACCTGTTTTACCATTCATTTCCTATTGGTAGGCATTTTTCTCTAAAAACAATTTGTTGTTAATTATTTGGAGCACAATGTGGCATTCTGTACATTTTAAAAGTTAGCTATTGTTGCCCTGAACCAAAGGAAAAGTACAGTGGGTGGGTGAGCTGCTTCGCTTCACCCCAAACCTCTTCAGTCCCACATTTCTTCATGAACTGGAGTCAATGATTTTGTTATGGCCATAAGTTAAGCACAACAGGTTGCCCACTATGCCCGCATAGTACACGTGTTTGTTTGTCATTTTCTATAAAACATGTTTTGCATTTTATTAGCTAGATAATTCATGACTATTATTGAAATTATTCTGGCAGCTATGTAGTTAACTTAGTGTTGTAATGCAAGCCTGGGATTATATTACAGGGCTCCAGTAACAGATAATGGTAGTTTGCTGTGATATATTAAGCATACTGTAAGGAACTAGTGTGGCAGATGATGATTAATTTAGAATGGCAAAGCAAGCCAGCATGATTGATTATGCTAATGTTATCAGATAAGCGCGGGATCAACAACTGTATGAACTGCAGAGAAACAACGGGCTTGTGGACAGACAGGGAAGACACTTTCTAGCTGTAAAAGCTTTGATTTTGCAAAATTAAAGTTTAATTTCGAGAAGGATTTTCAGCGTTTCCTGGTAATTTTTGATAGAATATTGAGTGATTCTTCCACAACACTATCAGCACCAACATCCCATTGTCTTTCTATGATTCCAAGCCCACCTTTCTTGCTTATATTTTAAAATATTGCCACCATCAGTATTCTGTCAATAAATTACCTAAACAGCTTAATTTACTGCCTGGCTAATGGATCTTTGAATTCTTCTTCTCAAAGATTATAAACATGTACAATAGAACAATATAATACAGTAGAAAAATAGGCCCTGTGACCCACCAAGCCTGTGCCAATTTCTACTCCTTATTTAGACCTGTTATTTTACTTCCTATACACCATTTCTATCCCTCTGTTCACCTTCCATTCTTGTGTCTCTCAAGGTTCGCCTTAAACATTGCTTTCACTACCTCCAATGGCAGTGATTTCCAGGTATCCACCACTCTGTGTGAAAACGATTCCCTGCACTTCTCTCCTAAACCTCCCCCCTCTCGCCTTGAATCTGTGCCTTCTTGTAGTTGATCTATCCACCCTGGGAAAAAGGTTTTGACTATCCATCCTATCTATGCTTCTCCAAATATTGTAGATCATCATCAGGTTGCCCTTCAGCCTCCATATTTTCAGTGAAAACAATCTGAGTTTATCCAACGTCATAACTAAAACCCTCCAGACCAGGCAATATCTTGATAAACGTTCTCTGCACCCTCTCTAAAGCATCTATGTTCTTCTGGTAGCAAAACTGTGGCCAGCAAAACTACATGCAATATTCCAAATGTGGCCTAATTAAAGTTGTATACAGCTGTAATATAACTTGCCAATTTTTATGTTTAATGCCTGGCCAATAAAGCTAAGTGTGCTGTTTGTCTTCTTGACCACCTTATTCATCTGTGTTGCCACTTTCAGGAATCTATGGACTTACACTTCCAAATTCCTCTGTCTGTCAATGAGGGAGGTAGATAGAGATAATTTTAGTTGTCTTTTCCCTAGGATGTGGGATTTCAACACTGAGAGGCACATTTTTATAGTGAGGGGAAACATACAGGGGTAATTTGTTTCACATAGAGGGTAGTTAGTGTGTGGAATGAACCTTCTGGGGAGGTGGTGGATGTGGGTACAATTACAATAGTTAAAAGACATTCGGATAAGTACATGAATAAGAAAGGCTTGGAGGGACATGGGCCAGCAGCAGGCAGGTGGAGCTAATTTAGTTTGGGATTATGGTCGGCATGGACTTGTAGGACCGAAGGGCCTGTTTCCGTTCTGTATGACTTTATGACTCAATGTCAATGCTCCTCAGGGTTCGACCATTTATTATATAATTCGCACTTAGATTTGATCTTCCAAATGTATAATCCCATATTTGTCCAGATTAAACTCAATCTGCCATTTCTCTGCCACAAATCTCTAATCTATCTATATCCCACTGTATCCTTTTACAATCATCCTCACTATCTGCAAGTCAGCCAATTGTGATGTCAACCACAAACTTACTAATCAGACCACCTACATTTTCCTCCAGATCATAAGACCATAAGGCCATAAGACATAGGAGTAGAAGTAAGGCCATTCGGCCCATCGAGTCCACTCCGCCATTCAATCATGGCTGATGGGCATTTCAACTCCACTTACCCGCATTCTCCCCGTAGCTCTTAATTCCTCGAGACATCAAGAATCTATCAATTTCTGCCTTGAAGATATTTAGTGTCCCGGCCTCCACTGCACTCTGCGGCAATGAATTCCACAGACCCATGACTCGCTGGCTGATAAAATGTCTCTGCATTTCTGTTCTGAATTGACCCCCTCTAATTTTAAGGCTGTGTCCACGGGTTCTAGTCTCCTCGCCTAACGGAAACAATTTCCTAGCGTCCACCCTTTCCAAGCCATGTATTATCTTGTAAGTTTCTATTAGGTCTCCCCTTAATCTTCTAAACTCCAATGAATACAATCCCAGGATCCTCAGCCGTTCCTCATATGTTAGACCAACCATTCCAGGGATCATCTGTGTGAATCTCTGCTGGACATATTCCAGTGCCAGTATGTCCTTCCTGAGGTGTGGGGACCAAAACTGGACACAGTACTCCAAATGGGGCCTAACCAGACCTTTATAAAGTCTCAGTAGCACAACGGTGCTTTTATATTGCAACCCTCTTTGTAACCCTCATTTATAAATGTTACAAAAAACAAAGGTTCCATTACTGATTCCTGCAGAACACCACTAGGTACTGACTTCCATTCTGAAAAGAACCCCTTTCGCATCTACTCTCTATCTTCTCTGACCAAGCCAGTTTTATATTCATCCAGCCAACTCACCACAGATCCCATGAGACTCTACCTTTTGTACCAGCCTGTCATAATGTAGCTAATTAAATGTCTTACTAAACACCACATAGGCAACACCTACTGCTCTTCCATCACCAATCAATCATTCTTGTTACCTCCTCAAAAAGTTCAGTCAAGATGGTGAAGCATGACGTTCCGCACACAAATCCATGCTGCCTATCACAATCAAATCCATTTGCTTCCAAATGTGAATAAATCCTGTCTCTCAGAATCTTCTCCAACAATTTCCCAACACTGACGTCAGGTTCACCAGCCTGTAATTACTTGGATTATTTCAGTTTCCCTTTTAAACAAAGGAACAACATTAGTCATTATCCAGTCCTCTGGAATCTTGCTTGAAGCCAAAAAGGATGCAAAGGCCCCAGCTATTCCCTTCTTTGCCTCCCACAGTATCTTGTGATAGATCCCATCTGGTCAGGGGCTTTGCCAAACTTAACACATTTCAAGACACCGAACACTTCCTCCTTCATTATTTTGATCTGCCTGAGAGTATTCACACACCTTTCCCTCAGCTCAACATCTCTCACATTCCTCTTTGGTGAATACTAACGTAAAGTACTCATTAAAGATCTCACTCAATTCCTCAAGCTCTGTACATAACCTCCTTCCTTTATCCTTGTGTGGGCCTACTCCTTCCCTAGCTACACTCTTGCTCCTAATATATGGATAAAATGCCTTAGGATTCTCTTTAGCCCTGCTGGCCTAGGACATTTCATAGCACCTTTCAGCCATCCTAACTTCCCAGTTTGAGCTCCTTATTAGTTTCTCTGTATTTTTTAAGGTCTTTGTTTTTAGTTGCCTAGATCTTGGATATGCTTCCTTTTTTTTAACAAGCTGATAATTTCCCCTGTCATCCAATCTGAACCTGACCAATCCTGATCTTCTTCACAGAATCATACTTGTCCCGCACTCTAATCAACTAGTCTTTAAAAGAATCCCATGTGTCAGATGTGGATTTACCCTCAAACAGCCTCTCCCAATCCACATTCTCTAATTTTTGCCAAATTTGGTTATATTGGCCTTACCCCATTTTAACATCTTCATCCGATCTCCAAGCTCGTCCATATCCATTAGTATCTGAATACTTATGGAATTATGGCCACTATTCCCAAAATGCTCCCCCACTGAAACTTTGGTCACCTGTCCAGGCACATTTCCCAGTATGGTCCCCTCTCTCACTGGATTATCCACATACTGTTTCGAAAAACATGCCTGGACACACCTAATAAATTACTCCCCAACCCAACCCCTGACACTAAGGCAGTTCTAGTCACTATTGGGAAGTCAAAATCACCCAGCACAACAACCCTCTTATTTTCACATCTTTTCAGAAACTGACTCCATAGATCTTCTTCTATGTCCTGCTGGCAGTTGGGTGATCAGTAATACATTCCCAGCATTATGGTTGCAGAGGATTTTCCAGGGTGTCTTCCCTCAAGACACTTTGACTTTGCTGCTTAGAAGGATGCCTTGCCATTCTGATATCGTTATTTAAAAATCACAATTTATTGAACAGTTAACATTACATTTTTTTGCAGATGCCTTCATACCAAAACCTGTTGTTAAACATCTGCAAACATTTTACACTGAGCCAATTTATCATTGAAAATTAATTAAAAGAGAGAATTTACCTTCTCTGGTTAAGTTTCTCAAGAGTCTGCTCCAGGATGCTGACCAATTTTAAGTTACTCAAATATCATGCCTTGGGCGTTAAGAAATATGATTTATGTAGCACTATTTAACACCATTTAAGCTAGTGACTCAAGTTGTTCATTTATTTTTCTGTATCAAGTTTCCTGTCACAAAATTCTGACAGTCCTCTGCATTGTAATAATTGATATTACTGGAACACTGCACAGAACTTTAAGTTTAAGTGAGTTACTGCATCGAGATATTTTAATTTAGTAGTTGCATTGTATTTTCAGGTATTGATCACAAAGTTTCTAATCTCTGAATTTAAGAGTTTCCATTGTTTTAGGAATATCTGGAGACTTCATCCCTCTTTATATCGGGATAGACAAAATATGTATCGAATAAAATTGTCAGTTGAAAAAAATTTGTCATTTATGCTGCTTCCAAGTTCCTGTTTAGAAGTGAAAAATGTCGTACAGCAGATTGCAACCTGCTAATATTATTCTACTCGGTAGATTCAATGCTGGAAAGGATGATTAAATTCGATCAAACAAAGTGACTCAGTGTAGCTGGATCTAAACCAGAAACTTCAGAATGTAAGATTTATAATAATTACAGGTGTGGTCATGATAGTACAAGTACTTCGATAAAATTAATTTGGTGTTGACGTGTTGATTTATACATTGTGAGAACACTTGGTTCCCTAACTTTGAGGACCACCGTTACATTTTGACCATTGATTATCTTTTAGTTTATTACAGGATCTTTGAACTTCACAATTCTGCCAGCCTTTTACTGCAAACAATAATCATCCCAACAAACCTTTCAACAACTTACTTTCAGCCACAGGTCCACTTGCTGTTCTTTTTATTCATCTTCTACCCATTAAAGCCACGAAGCAGTCTGGATCGCCTGGACATTTTGACCTGGACCGTCTCATTCTTGCTCGGTATATACCAGCTCCCTTTGAAAATTCCAAAACGTTTTCAGTGATCTGCAAGAAGAAAATCATGTGGAACTCTGCCGCATGAGTGTACTTTCAAAGGAAATTCTGTAACTTGTTCCTTCTTCAAATTGTAGCACTCAAATAGAAGCAGGTAACATTTATAGCTGCGCCAAACTGCAAAGGCAGTGGGTTGGAAGTTTTGATCATAGAATTAAGAATCAGCTTCTTGTTGCTGGCTGGGAATATTTATCTTGAACACAGTGTAAAAGTGACAGTTCATTTTGAAATACAGCTGCACAGTGCTTTGGGACGTTTTCCAAATACACGCAGGAAATGGCCAGCGATATGTGTGTGTTTATTGAAAATGTGCTCGGATAACATGAGTTATGATTGAGTTTAGCCCATTGCATTCAATGGCCTCACTGCCACGCTCTCTAACGCGGGAAGTTATTTGGTAACAATACTTATCGCCTGCCTGGTAATACTGGCAGCAGAACAACTTGTGCAATGGGTTTTCTCGACACTTTAAAATAAACTTCTTTCATTTCAAAGTTAAAAATCACACAACACCAGGTTATAGTCCAACAGGTTTAATTGGAAGCACTAGCTTTCGGAGCGCTGCTCCTTCATCAGGTGGTTGTGTCCAGATGACGGAGCGACGCTCCGAAAGCTAGTGCTTCCAATTAAACCTGTTGGACTATAACCTGGTGTTGTGTGATTTTTATGTTTGTACATCCCAGTCCAACACCGACATCTCCAAATCTTTCATTTCAATTTCACTGAGGATCGTGCCCCAGCGGGAGCCAGTTAGGAAGAGGATAGTCTGGACTTTCCGGTATAAGATGTTGTTATGGTACACCTTTGTTAGTTAACACCATCACACAGGTATGTTTAGCTAACGTTGCCGTACAGAAGTCACTTGTGAATTTTTCATATAAATATATATTACTAAACGTGAAACAAGATTTCCCCTAGTTAACAGTTTGACAGTTTGACTAGAAGAGGACAGGTTAGATTAAGGACCAGATCGCGCCAGCCGAAGATGAGAATAGCCAATGGAGGTAAAATGTAACCTCCTCTCTCACAGTTTAAAAAACTCTGTCAAAGGAGATAGAACAGAGAACATTACAATATAGTACAGGCCCTTCAGCCCTTGATGTTGCACCGACCTATGAAACCAATCTAATCGACATTATTTCCATTATCATCCACATGTTTATCCAAAGACCATTTAAATGCCCTTAATGTTGGGGAGTCTATTACTGTTGCAAGTAGGACATTCCTCGCCCTTATTACTCTCTGAGTAAAGAACCTGTGTCTGATATCTGTCCTATATCTATCACCCCTTAATTTAAAGCTATGTCTCCTCATGTTAGCCATCACCATAGGAGGAAAAAGGCTCTCATTGTCCACCATATCTAATTCTCTCATGGTCTTGTATGCCTCTAGACCTACTCTTGGGGAATAAGGCAGGACAGGTGACTGAGGTATCACTGGGGGAGCACTTTGGGGCCAGCGACCATAATTCTAATAGTTTTAAAATAGTGATGGAAAAGGATAGACCAGATCTGAAAGTTGAAGTTCTAACTGGAGAAAGGCCAATTTTGACTGTATTAGGCAAGACCTTTCAAAAGCTGATTGGGGGCAGATGTTCGCAGGTAAAGGGACGGCTGGAAAATGGGACGCCTTCAGAAATGAGATAACGAGAATCCAGAGAAAGTATGTTCCTGTTCGGGTGAAAGGGAAGGCTGGTAGGTATAGGGAATGCTGGATGACTAAAGAAATGGAGGGTTTGGTTCAGAAAAAGAAGGAAGCATATGTCAGGTTTAGACAGAATAGATCGAGTGAATCCTTAGAAGACTATAAAGGCAGTAGGAGTATACTTAAGAGAGAAATCAGGAGGGCAAAAAGGGTACATGAGGTAGCTTTGGCCAAAAGAGTTAAGGAGAATCCAGAGGGATTTTACAAATACATTAAGAGCAAAAGGGTAGCTAAGGAGAGAATAGGGCCCTTCCTCCTTTTGTGTGGAGCCACAGGAGATGGGGGAGATAATAAATGAGTTTTGCATCAGTGTTTACTGTGGAAAAGGACATGGAAGATATAATGTAGGGAAATAGATGGTGACATCTTAAAAATGTCCATATTACAGAGGAGGAAGTGCTGGATGTCTTGAAATGCATAAACTTGGATAAATCCCCAGGGCCTGATTAGGTGTACCCTAGAACTCTGTGGAAAGTGAGGGAGGTGATTGCTAGGACTCTTACTGAGTTATTTATATCATCAATAGTCACAGGTGAGATGGCAGAAGACTGGAGGTTAGCGAATGTGGTCCCACTGTTTAAGAAAGGTGGTAAGGACAAGCCAGGGAACTATAGACTAGTGAGCCTGATGTCGGTGGTGGGCAAGTTGTTGGAGGGAATCATGAGGGACAGGATGTACATGTATTTGGAAAGCAAGGAGTTCAACTCCCCTTCCCACTCTGCCGAGGACATGGAGGTCCTGGGCCTCCTTCACCGCCGCTCCCTCACCACCAGATGCCTTGAGGAAGAATGCCTCATCTTCCGCCTCGGAACACTTCAACCCCAGGGCATCAATGCGGACTTCAACAATTTCCTCATTTCCCCTTCCCCCACCTCACCCTAGTTCCAAACTTTCAGCTTAGCACTGTCCCCATGACCTGTCCTACCTGCCTATCTTCTTTTCCACCTATCCACTCCACCCTTCCCTGCCCCCGATCTATCACCTTCATTCCCCTCCCCCACTCACCTCTTGTACTCTATGCTACTCTCTCCCCACCCCCACCCTCCTCTAGCCTATCTCTCCACACTTCAGGCTCTCTGCCTTTATTCCTGGTGAAGGGCTTTTGCCCGAAACGTTGATTTCGCTGCTCCTTGGATGCTGCCTGGACTGCTGTGCTCTTCCAGCACCACTAATCCAGAATCTGATTTCCAGCATCTGCAGTCATTGTTTTTACATAGTCAACATGACTTTGTGCATGGGAAATCATGTCTCACAAACTTGATTGAGTTTTTTCAAGAAGTAACAAAGAGGATTGATGAGGGCAGAGCAGTAGATGTGATCTATATGGACATCAGTAAGGCATTCAACAAGGTTCCCTATGGGAGATTGGTTAGCAAGGTTAGATCTCATGGAATACAGGGAGAACTAGCGATTTGGATACAGAACTGGCTTAAAGATAGAAAACAGAGGGTAGTGGTGGAGGGTTGTTTTTCAGACTGGAGGCCTCTGACCAGTGGAGTGCCACAAGGATTGGTGCTGGGTCCATCATTTATATAAATGATTTGGATGTGAGCATTAGAGGTATAGTTAGAAAAATTGCAGATGACAGCGAAGAAGGTTACCTCAGATTAAAATGGGATCTTGATCAGATGGGCCAATGGGCTGAGAAGTGGCAGATGGAGTTTAATTTAGATGCGTGCGAGGTGCTGCATTTTGGGAAAGCAAATCTTAGCCGGTCTTATACACTTCATGGTAAGGTCCTAGGCAGTGTTGCTGAACAAAGAGACCTTGGAGTGCAGGTTCATAGCTCCTTGAAAGTGGAGTCGCAGGCAGATAGAATAGTGAAGAAAGCATACAGTATGCTTTCCTTTATTGGTCAGAGTATTGAGTACAGGAGTTGGGAGTCATGTTGAGGCTGTACAGGATATTGGTTAGCCATTGTTCAAATTTAGAATGCAATTCTGGTCTCTTTCCTATCAATAGGATGTTGTGAAACTTGAAAGGGTTCAGAGAAGATTTACAAGGATGCTGCCAGGGTTGGAGGATAGAGAGAGGTTGAATAGGCTAGGGCTGAGTGGTGACATTATAGAGGTTTATAAAATCATGAGGAGCATGGACAAGATAGATAGACAAAGTCTTTTCCCTAGGGAGGGGGAGTCTAAAACTAGAGGACATAGATTTAGGGTGAGGGGGAAAGATATAAAAGAGACCTAAAGGGTAACTGTTTCATGCAGAGGGTGGTACATGTATGGAACAAGCTGCCAGAGGAAATGATGGAGGCTGGTACAATTGCAGCATTTAAGAGGCATCTGGATGGTTAAATGAATAGGAAGAGTTTGGAGGAATATGGGCTAGGTGCTGGCAGGTGGGATTGGTTTGGATTGGGCTATGTGGACAGCATGGATAAATTGGACTGAAGGGTCTGTTTCCATGCTGTACATCTCTAAGACTCTATGACTCTATAAAGTCACTTCTTATCCTTCTTCTTGCTAACAAAAACAGCCTCACATCCCTCAGCCTTTCCTCATAAGACCTTCCCTCCGTACCAAGCACCCTTTCCAATGATTCCACAACCTTCCTGTAATAGGGCGACCAGAACTGTATGCAATAATCCAAGTGTGGCTGCACTAAAGTTTTGTACAGCTGCAACATAACTTCATGGCTCTGAAACTTAATCCCTCTACCAACAAAAGTAACACACTGTAAACCTTCTTAACAACCCTATCAACCTGAGTGGCAACTTTCAGGGACCTATGCACATGAACACTGAGATCTCTCTGCTCATCCACGCTACCAAGAGTCTTGCCATTAGCTCAGTACTCTGTATTCCTTTTACTCCTTCTAAGTGAATCACCTCACAATTTCCTGCATTAAGCTCTATTTGCTACCTCTCTGCCCAGCTCTGCAGCTTATCTATGTCCCTCTGTAACTTGCAATATTCTTCCACACTGTCCACAATTCCACCAACCTTAGTGTTATCCGCAAATTTACCAACCCATCCTTCTACATCCTCATCCAAGTCATTTATAAAATGACAAATAGCAGTGGTCCCAAAGCAGACCCTTGTGCTACACCACTAGTCACTGAACTCCAGTATAAAAATTTCCCATCAATCAACCTCTATCTTCTTACAGCTAGCCAATATCTGATCCAAACCACAAAGCCACCCTCAAACCCATGCCTGTGTACTTTCTGTAATAGCCTGCCCTGGGAACCTTATCAAATGCTTTACTGAAATCCATATACACCAAAACAACTGCTTTACCCTCATCCACCTGTTTGGTCACCTTCTCAAAGAATTCAGTAAGGTTTGCGAGGCATAACCAACCCTTCACAAATCTGTGTAGCCTATCCCTAATCAAATTATTCCTTTCTGGATGATTATAAATCCTATCTCCTATAATCCTTTCCAACACTTTACCCACAACTGAAGTAAGACTCATTGGTCTATAATTACCGGAGCTGTGTCTATTTCCCTTTTGCAACAAGGGAACAACATTTGCTGTCCTCCTGTCTTCTGGCATTATTCCTGTAGACAATGATGACATAAAGATCAAAGCCAAAGGCTCTGCAATCTCCTCCCCAGCTTTCCATGAAGATCTGAACCTGGGGTGGGGGAGTTTGTCTCGGTTCTGCGATTGGTCAATAACACTTGCAATCGGTCTGATTATTAAGACTTCGCACTTTATTTTCAATCCGGCTGGTTACAGAACGTGTGGAAACACAGAAGTTATGTACTTCCGTATCCCTCAGAGGAACTGCACACATTGGTTGAGGTATACAGACATTTTTATACCTTTCTTAAAGCAGAACATAAGGCCTTATTGCATAGTATATTCAGACATTTACCAATCAATACATGATATCACTTCATTGATAGTTGCTTGATCCAATGATATCAAGTGGTAAGCAACCTAGGTCATAATGGTTTGGTCATTTTTATCTTGTGATACAAAGACCTGTGGCTGTGCAGAGTGTGGTTAGCATTTCCTCATTTTATCGGTCTATTTCTGCATTCTAGTGGTTAGTGATTTATGTAGCTTTAGAGACTAGCTGCAGCAAGTCATATAGGCACAGGGAACCATTTTGTCCCTAGCTGCATAGTCACATAGGCATAGGCCATGAGTCTCCATGTTCTAACTTAGCCCATATTCAGGTTTCAGACTCTCACCCAGAGAATCCTAAAATAAATCCCATTCGGCCCAGGGGACTTACCTATTTTTACACTTGCTAACATCTCCTCCTTAGAAACTGCAATCCCATCTAATCTAGTAGCTTGTATCTCAATATTTTCCTAGACAACATTGTCCTTTTCCTGTGTGAATACTGATGAAAAATAGTCATTTAGTGCCTCTCCTATTTCTGGACTCCACACACAACTTCCCACTTACTGAACTTTAATTCCTGACATTCCTACAGAAAGCTTTACCGGTTTCCTTGATCCTACCTGCCAAAGACTTCTCATGTCCCCTCCTGGCCCTTCTTAGCTCTCTCTTTAGGTCCTGGCTAACTTGTAACTCTAAGCGCCCTAACTGAGCCTTCACGCCTGTGGCCCCTCAGAAACCACCTCACAAAACAGAGCCAACATTCTCTAAATGCCGTGACCGTCAAAATGCAGCTCTTAAAATGTGATTTTAAACATAAAGTTAAACAGCCTGGTGACACGATTGAATTGATTCACATTATCCTTTCTTTCGGGTCTTCTCATTACCTGGTTTGGCAGCTCCGATTCTTCCCTCTCCTCCAGCGCCTCCCGCCACCTCACTGCCTCCGTTAGCAGGACACAGCACACAGCAGCAAACACAATCGCCCTCATCATGTTGGAAACTTTCCCGAGCTAAGATCGTGAAGTTGTCAAAAACAAACAAAACAAAACTCTTGCATTAATCCGTAATTCAGACACAGTTTTCAATGAATCGAATGGGTATGGTGTAGTTACCTTGTCAGGATTCGGATTTCACCCGGAGATTTCAATGGCATTTGGGACAGATGGAGAGGGTATTAATATAGAACATGGAAAAATACAGCGCAGTACAGGCCCTTCGGCCCTCGATGTTGTGCTGATCCAAGCCCACCTAACCAACACTAGCCCACTATCCTCCATATGCCTATCCAATGCCCGTTTAAATGCCCATAAAGAGGGAGAGTCCACCACTGTTACTGGCAGGGCATTCCATGAACTCACAACTCGCTGAGTAAAGAATCTACCCCTAACATCTGTCCTATACCTGCCTCCCCTTAATTTAAAGCTATGCCCCCTCGTAATATCTGACTCCATACTTAGAAAAAGGTTCTCATGGTCAACCCTACCTAAACCCCTAATCATCTTGTACACCTCTATCAAGTCACCCCTAAACCTTCTTTTCTCCAATGAAAACAGCCCCAAGTGCCTCAGCCTTTCCTCATACGATCTTCCTACCATACCAGGCAACATCCTGGTAAACCTCCTCTGCACCCGTTCCAGTGCCTCCACATCCTTCCTATAGTATGGCGACCAAAACTGCACACAATACTCCAGATGCGGCCGCACCAGAGTCTTATACAACTGCAACGTGACCTCAGGACTCTGGAACTCAATTCCTCTACCAATAAAAGCCAGTACGCCATATGCCTTCTTCACAGCACTATTTACCTGGGTGGCAACTTTCAGAGATCTGTGTACATGGACACCAAGATCCCTCTGCTCATCCACACTACCAAGTGTCCGACCATTAGCCCAATACTGCATCTTCTTGTTACTCTTACCAAAGTGAATCACTTCACACTTAGCTACATTGAACTCCATTTGCCACCTTTGTGCCCATCTATATCCCGCTGTAACCTGCCACATCCTTCCTCACTGTCAACAACTCCACCGACTTTCGTATCATCCGCAAACTTGCTCACCCAACCTTCTAGCCCCTCTTCCAGGTCATTTATAAAAATGACAAACAGCAATGGTCCCAAAACAGATCCTTGCAGAACACCGCTCGTAACTGCACTCCAAGATGAACCTTTACCATCAACTACGACCCTCTGTCTTCTTCCTAATTCCTAATCCAAACCTCCAACTCACCCTCAATGCCATACCTCCGTATTTTTTGCATTAGCCTACCATGGGGAACCTTATCAAACGCTTTACTAAAATCCATATTCACCACATCTACTGCTTTAGCCTCGCTCACCTCCTTAGTCACCTTCTCAAAGAATTCAATAAGGTTTGTGAGGCATGACCGGCCCTTCACAAAACCATGCTGACTATCCTTGATCACATTGTTCCTATCCAGATGTTCATAAATCCTATCCCTTACAACTCTCTCTAAGACTTTGCCCACAACAGAAGTGAGACTCACCGGCCTATAGTTTCTAGGGTTATCGCTACTCCCCTTCTTGAACAGGGGAACCACATTTGCTATCCTCCAGTCTTCTGGCTCTATTCCTGTAGACAACGAGGACATAAAAATCAAGGCCAATGGCTCTGCAATCTCCTCCCTCGCTTCCCACAGAATCCTAGGATAAATGCCATCAGGCCCAGGGGACTTATCTATTTTCACCCTTTCCAGGATTTCCAACACCTCTTCCCTACATATCTCAAAGCCATCCATTCTAATTAATTGTGACGCAATATTCACTTCAGCAACAATGTTTTATTCCTGAGTGAATACTGACGAAAAGTATTCATTCAGTGTCTCCCCAATTTCTTCAGCCTCCACACGCAACTTTCCACTACTATCCTTGACTGGACCTATTCCTACCCTAGTCATTCTTTTATTCCTGACATACCTATAGAAAGCCTTTGGGTTTTCCCTAATCCTACCAACCAAGGACTTTTCATGTCACCTCCTTGCTGCTCTTAGCTCTCTTTAGATCCTTCCTGGCTACCTTATAACTCTCAATCGCCCCAATTGAACCTTCACGCCTCATCTTTACATAGGCCGCCCTCTTCCCTTTAACAAGGGATTCCAATTCCTTATTAAACCATGGCTCCCTCATACGACCCTTTCCTCCCTGCCTGACAGGTACATACTTATCAAGGACACTCAGTAGTTGCTCCTTGAACAAGCTCCACATATTGATTGAACCTTTCCCTTGAAGCCTACTGGACTTATTCCCCTGGGAGGGGCCAGAGAAGACGAACATCTTCTTGCATCATGCCAATGGAACATGCGGATACCTTGGTGATTCTGGAGAAAGGCTGCTCTTTGTGATTCATTTCCTGAGGGATTAAATCATAGGGGAACAATAATCCTCAGCAAATTTCAATTAGAACGATGTTTCAATCACTATTGTGTCGTTAGTTTCAATGTTATATGGAATGTATTGTATAACGGGAAACAAAAGCCGTGCCTCACAATTCAGACATGACAAGTACACTTAACAGTCGTTAAATATAAAGTAAAAATGTTTTAATCAATTTGAATGTATTCTGGTGCGATTGACACATTATGTAATTTTGTCTAATGTATTCACTGGAACATATTGTAGTAGCGTCTTGCTCTGGATGTTAAAGTTGTAATCAGGCACAGAGATTACCGTGCTGGCTCTGTCCAGACAACTGTCCTGTTATTTTTCTGACAGGGCTTACCTAGTGACTTATGCGGGCAAAGTTAACCTCAAGAAACAAAAACAGAAATTGCTGGAAAAACTCAGCAGATCTGGCAGCATCTGTGGAGAGAAATCAGAGTTAATATCTCTGACTCGACCTGGAATATCAACGCTGCTTTCTCTCCACAGATGCTGCCAGAACTGTTGAGCTTTTCCAGCAATTTCTCTTTTAGTTTTCGATTTCCAGCATCCCATAATTCTTTACTTAACCTCAGGTTAAAAACCCACAGCTTTCTTTTTAACCTCAATAATGTAATTTACCAACATAAAAAGAAGCTGCTATTGTAAGTAAGTTAACAGTTGAGAAAGTTAATGTTTCATTGGGATCTTCCTTCAGAACAGTTAAAGGGTGCCATTTGAAATGAATGCTGCCATTGTTTTTCTCTGACCTGTTTTCCAAGGCTTTCTGGCTTCGGCTCAACCTTCCACACTTTGTGTTTTTCTTTGTAATTTCTATGTTTGATTGACGCACTTTGAAAGTGTCCGTCTGTCAACCTTTTACATCCTGGAGAATATGTTTACACTGTACACAGCTCACCACTCTGGTATACAAATATTTTGAACAACTGGAAGAGACTGCTCGCTTTCAGAATCTTTTAAATGAGGTTCGAATAAATTTAGGTATTCTGGTTGGCCTGAACATGACGCAATATGACTACTTAACTGTCTAATGGGATATAATTAAAGAGTTACATTGCTACTTTTGAAAGTCATAGAGTCAGAGAGTCATAGAGATATACAGCATGAAAACAGACCCTTCGGTCCAACCCGTCCATGCCGACGAGATATCCCTACCCAAACTAATCCCACCTGTCAGCACCCAGCCCATATCCCTCCAAACCCTTCCTATTCATATACCCATCCAATTGCCTCTTAAATGTTGCAATTGTACCAGCCTCCACCACATCCTCTGGCAGCTCATTCCATACACGTACCACCCTCTATGTGAAAAAGTTGCCTCTTAGGTCTCTGCTTTCGGAGATCAATTGTATGAGCCTTAGTCACATTTTTTCGTATCAATCCTGTAGATGTGCTTAACAAGGAAATAATAGTACACTAATATAGAAGGATAAGAACCTGAACGGAAGAAACTATAAATTGGAAGCTTTTTATCTCGGGCAGTTGCTGTAGAATATTGATTTGGCATTGGAAAAAATGAATTGTGTTCCACAAACATAGAGGTGTGGGAACTTGGGAAGATTTAGCCTTCCTCAGCAGATTCTTCTTAAAAATAGAACAATTATTTCAGTTCTTTACAGATTTTTGAATATATTCTTGCACATGGACAATACTGAAAAGGTATCATGTGTAGCAAATACATAGTTTGGATTAGAGATATCAGTTTCCTTTCCCTGAAGGCCTTGAGTGAACTATTTGAGTGTTTGCAATTTAATATTTTTTCCTAGTACTCATACGAGTGAATTAAATTTCACAACATATATATATGAGTTCACAATTATTTAGAATGTACAAATTCTCAATGCTCATTGACAGGAAGTGAAAATTTAATCCAGATTTCCACATTGTTAGTGTGTTAATTGTTCATTACAGTAATTTCAGCCTGATTTCATTTTTTTTCTCAGTATTTCAGAATGTTTCCCCTCAATAGCACTCATTACAGTACTTGTAAAAATTGACAGGGCTTTGTGATCCCAGAACTAACATTTTAGATCTAAACTCTGCAATCCTGGTGGATAACTGAACGACCAACAAGTAGAATGAGGACCCACAAATATTCCCATTCGAAGTGAGAGGGGAGCTCGGCAGTGTTAGAATACTGGATGGACTCACAAACTCTTAACATTTGCCTGTACCTGTGTTTGAGTTTTTGACGCTGTTTACCTATTATTTACTTATGTTTGTGACTTAACTCTGTGACCTGCCTGTCTGCTCGCAAGACAAAGGTTTTCACTGTGCCTGGGTACAAGTGACAATAAATTCAATTCAATTCAATTCAATGTAAGTGCAAAGAAGAAGCATCCATATTCAACTTCAGCCAGAATTTTGAATGGATGACCCATTCAATTTGAATCACTTATCGTGATATCAAGAAATGACTGAAGGGATTGGATAATGCAAAGCCTATGGGCACTGATGACTTTCAGTCAATAGTGCTGATGACTCATGCTCCAGAACCAGCTGCATTCTAACCAAGATGTTCCTGTACAATTAGAACACTAATGTTTGCCCAACAATGTGGAAAGTAGTTCAGATATGACCTGCCCAGAAAGAAAACAGAACTAATCCAATCTGGCCAGTTACTGCTCCATCAGTCAACTTGATCATTAATAAATTAGGAGAAGGTGTGGTCAACAGCACTATAGAGTAGCTTATGCAAAGAAATAACCTGCTCACTAATGCTCAATTTGGGTTCCACCAGTGCCAACAAGCTCCTCATGCTCTGAGAAATTACTCCAAACATGGATTAAAAAAAAGTTACCTCCAGAGGTGAGATATGGTGACATCAAGGAGACCTCACAAATCTGAAGTTAATAGGATTCAGGGCAAAAATCTCTTCTAGCCAGAATAATACCTCGCACAAATGAAGATGATTGTGATTCCATGAGTAATACAGGAACAGTCACATAGCATAGAAACAGACGCTTCGTTCCAACCATGTTCCCAAACTAAACTAGCCCCACTTGCCTGCATTTGGCCCGTATCCTGTTCCTATCCATGTACTTATGCAGATGTATTTTAAATGTTATAACTAAACCTGCATCTACCATTTCCTTTGGTAATTCATTCCACACATGAACCACCCTATGTAAAAACATTGCCTCTCATGCCAATTAAAAAATTTTCTCCTTTCACCTTAAAAGTATGCCCCCTAGTATTAAACTCCCCCATCCTAAAGAAAATATCCTTGGCATTTGCCTTATCTATACTCCTCATGATTTTATAAATCTCTTTAAAGTCACCCCTCTAACTTTGTGTGCTCCAATGAAAGAAAAGATTCAGTCTATTTTTATAAGTTAAACCCTTCATTCCTGGCAACATCCTGGTAAATCTTGTCTGAACACATTCCAATTTAATAATATCCTTCCTATAGCAGGATGACCAGAACTGCACACAGTACTCCAGAAGAGGCCTTAACAACATCATGTACAACCTCAACATAACGTCACAACTCCTATACTCTAAGGTCTAAGCAATGAAGGCAATTGTGCTCAGTACCTTCACAACCACTCTGTCTACCTGTGATGCAAATTTCACAGACTTATGTACCCAAACCCCTAGATCTCTCTGTTCTATCACTACTCAGGGCATAATCATTTATTGTGTGAGTCATGCCCTTGTTTGTTTTACCAAATTGCAATATCTCATATTAACCAAAGTAAACTTCAGCTGCCTTTCCTCAGCCTATTGACCCAATTGATCAAGATATCTTTGTAATCTTAGATAAACTTCTTCACTGTCCACCATACCACCAATTTTCATGTCATCCACAAACGTACTAATCATGCCTCCTATATCCTTATCCAAAACATTCATATAAATGATAAACAATAGTGAACACAGTACCTATCCATGTTGAACACCACTGGTCTGACTTTACTAATTAGTCTACCATATGGAAACTTGTCAAAGGCTTTGCTAAAGTCCATGTAAACAACATCTTCATATCTGACCTCAATCTTTTTGATTATTTTCTCAAAACCCTCAATCAAGTTTGTGAGACATGATTTCCCTCACACAAAGCCATGCTGAATGTCCCTAATCAGTCCTCGCCTTTCCAAATGCATGAAAACCCTATCTTGAAAATCATCTCCAACAACTTAACCACCACCAGGACACTTCTGCAAGAGGTTCTCAGGGTCACATCCAAAACAACTCAAATACCTCAGCTGCTTCAGCAATTATTTTTACTCCAACATAAGATCAGAAGTAAGGATGTTCACTGATGGTTGCAAAATGTTCAACACTATCCACACGTCTGTATGTAATGAGGTAGGCCATGACCATATGCAACAAAACCTGGACAACATTCTCGTTTGGGCTGATCAGTGGCAAATGGTACTCATGCTACATTGGTGCATGACTTTGACCATGTCCAATCAGAGAGAATCCAAGAATCGTTGTTTAACATTGAATGGTATTGCCCTTGCTTAATTCCCCCACAATTAACATTCTGGGAGTTCCCATTGACCACAAACTGGATTGGATGAGCCATTTAATTATTATTATAGGTACAGAAGCAGGTCAGAGGCTGATAATTCTGTGGTGAGTAACTCACCTTCTCACGTCTCCATGTCTGTCCACAAGGCACATGTCTGAAGCAATAGGTTCCACCTGCCTGCATGAATGTTGCTCCAACAGTTTGTACCAGCTGCAAGATACATTGTAACAACTCACTGCAATTCCTTTGAGAAGATCTGCCAAACCTGTCGAGCCTACTCTGCCTATCAATATAAACATGGCTAATTTTGACCTTTAACTTTACATTCCTTGATCACTTAATTCCCCGTGAAATCAAATATCTGCCAATATCGGTCTTAAATGTATTCAGTTATGTATCCATCAGTCTCAGGCAAAGATAATTTTGTTTTGTCCTTGCATAACATGATTATGACTTGCAGATATGGCTGACAATGGGCAGGTGGTGTAAGCTGGTGAGGGTAGAAGCAGAAATGAAACAAGTAAAAGATGTAAAGGTTAATAGCTTAATAAATTATAAAACGAAAGACTGGGATTGCAAGAACAGGTAGATGTCATGGGAATGAGAAATTCTCATGGGAACCAAATCTAGTCATCTCAATTTGAATGCGACATATGGTTTTGTGCAGTGAAAAGGGGTTAATTTATTACAATGTTGTAAGATCTCCTTTAGAAAAAACAAGTGACCATGACATGATAGGGTTCTTCATTGGGATAGAAAATGAAATAGTCCAATCTGAAACTTCAGTCCTAATCTAAACAAAGGAAGTTATAAAGTTATGAGGAGTGGATTCTCTGCAGTAGACTGCATATCTTCATTAAAAGGCATGACAATGGATGGGCAATGGTTGATATTTAAAGACAGATACAGGCATTAAAACAATTATATGTTCCTTTCAGACAAAAGGAAACATAGCTAACAACCATGACTAACAAAATAAATTAAGGATAGAATCAGATCCAAACAGGAGTCATATATCATTGCTGAAAAAGAGTAATCAACCTGAGGACTGGGAACAGTTTAGAATTCAGCAGAGGAGGACCAATAATTATGAAGAGAGAACAAAAAGAGTATGAGAATAAACTTGCAAGGAACAGACTATCAGAGCATCCATAAGTATAAAAAGAAGAAATATTCGTGAATACAATATAGGCCCCTTACAGTCTGAAACAGATAATTTAATAATGGAGCAGCAGGAAATGATGGGCAATTAAGTAATGACTTTGGTTCTCATAGAAGAGGATACATTAACTTATTACAAGTTCTAGGGAAGCCAAGGCCTATTGGGAAGAAGGAATTGAAGGAGATTTGTATTAGTTGCCCGTCACAACACACATCCATCTTGTAGAGGTTGCTGTGTGGCCCAGTCATAGAGAGAAAGCCTAGTTGTCAGTAGCAGAAGCTGCCCCCCTCCAACATTGCAGGGCTTGGATGAGACTGTGAGGTAAACCCCTCTCCCCCAGACTCAGCTCCTTTTTAAATGGAAGTCTCACAACAAGATTGTGCATGCAGCAGCTCCCACACTCACATTGCTCTCAGCTCCACTCCAGTACAATCCTGCAGTTGCAGCGGTGCACAATCTAACTCAGTCCAGTAAAGGGGCAAGGGTCAAAGGTGATAGACTCACTGGCTGTGTGCACTGAGGAACAGCACTATGCATTGATCAGATGCTGGGAATTGTTCATCGTGCTCCTGCAATTATGAGCGCCTGGCATCAAACCCTGCCCCTTCGCTGGCATATATACCAAACCTTTTCCTAGCAACCATCAGTTCCGAAGAAAGATCACTGGTCTTCAAACATTAACTCTGCTTTCGCTGCATAGAAGCTGCCAGACCTGCTAAGCTTTATCAACAAATTCTGATCTTATTTCTAATTTCTAGCGTTCGCAGTTCTTTGGTTTTTAAAATATTTATCAATGATTTGGATGAGGGAACCAAAATTACAATATTTCAAAATTTGCTGATGACACAAAACTGGGTGAGAATGTGAGTAGTGAGGAGGACGTAAAAAGGCTCCAAGGTAATTTACATAATGAGGCTACAGGCAATCTTGCTCCCTTTGGTGGGAAACACAGAATGTGGCAGAGTACTATTTAAATGGTACTAAATTGGGAAATGTTGATGTAAAAGGGACCTGGGAGTCCTTGCACACTGATCACTCAAAGTAAGTATGAAAATGTATCAAGTAGTTAGGAAGGCAATGAGTATGTTGGCCTTCAATGCGAAAGACTTTGAGAACAGGAACAAGAAATCTTTCTGCAGATGTACAGGGTCTTGGCGAGACCACAATGGCATATTATGTGCAGTTTTGGTCTCCTTACCGAAGAAAACACATACTTGCCATAAAGGAGCACAGCAAAGGTTTACCAGACTGATTCCTAGAATGAACTAGCAGAAAGTGATGCTGGAGATCAGAACACCGCAATTTTCCCTCAGACGTGGTTAATGATGCTATCCACCACATCTTCTCCACTTCCCGCTCCTCTGCCCTTGAACCCCGCCCTTCCAATCGCCACCAGGACAGAACCCCACTGGTCCTCACCTACCACCCCACCAACCTCCAGATTCTTCATATCATTCTTCGTCATTTCCACCACCTCCAAACAGACCCCACCACCAAGGATATATTTCCCTCCCCTCCCCTACCAGTGTTCCGGAAAGACCACTCCCTCCGTGACTCCCTCGTCAGGTCCACACCCCCCACCAACCCAACCTCCACTCCCAGCACCTTCCCCTGCAACCGCAAGAAATGCAAAACTTACGTCCACACCTCCCCCCTCACTTCCCTCCAAGGCCCCAAGGGATCCTTCCACATTCATCACAAATTCCCTGCACCTCCACACACATCATTTACTGCATCCACTGCACCCGATGTGGCCTCCTCTATATTGTGGAGACAGGCCACCTACTTGCGGAATGTTTCAGAGAACACCTCTGGGACACCCACACCAACCAACTCAACCGCCCCGTGGCTGAACACTTTAACTCCCCCTTCCACTCCACCAAGGACATGCAGATCCTTGGCCTCCTCCATCGCCAGATCATGGCAACACGACGCCTGGAGGAAGAGTGCCTCATCTTTTGCTTAGGAACCCTCCAACCACAAGGGATGAATGCAGATTTCTCCACCTTCCTCATTTCCCCTCCCCCCACCTTTTCTCAGTCCCGACCCTCAGACTCAGCACCACCTTCTTGACCTGCAATCTTCTTCCTGACCTCTCCGCCCCCAACCCCTCTCCAGCCTATCACCTTCACCTTAACCTCCTTCCACCTATTGCATTCCCAATGCCCCTCCCCCAAGTCCCTCCTCCCTACCTTTTATCTTAGCCTGATTGGCACACCCTCCTCATTCCTGAAGAAGGGCTTATGCCCGAAACGCGATTCTCCTGTTCCTTGGATGCTGCCTGACCTGCTGCGCTTTTCCAGCTCTGATTCCTAGAATGGCAGATTTTCCACATGAGCTAAGATCAAGTTAACTGGGCCTGTGTCATTGGAATTAAGAAGAATGGGAGGGGATCTCATTTAAAAATAAATTAAATTGTGGTGCATATAAACTGACTGGATGGTGGGAATGGTGTTTTTCCTGACTAGGGGATAGCACAAAGGGTCATGGTCCCAGGATATACAATAGGCCAGTTTTGACTGAGTGGAGGAAATCTTTCTTCACTCGTAGGATGGTGAACCTACCACAGAAAGCTGTGGAGACCAAGTCACTGAATAAATGTAAGAAAGAAATAGATGGAGTTCTGGGAGTTTGACATTGACATTGAGAGAGAGGATAAGAAATTATCAAATTGAATGGTGGAGCAGACTCAATGGATTGAATAGTTTACTCCTGCCTCTATTTTCTATGTTTCTATAATTAGACTGTGAGATGATGAGTGTCAATTGAAAATGTTCTGTCTGGAGAAGTTAGTAATTTTGAATTACAGAAAGGGGTCTGAACAGTCAAATTCTGACGACGACTTCAGAGAGAATCAAGAGATTTGACAGATGGTCAGAGTATGAAGCTGAAACTTAGGCCAGATGGAGCAAGCACTTGCCACCATGATTTTTATACAAGACATTATTACACTCCATTATACATTCTTGAGTTTCACACTGTTCACACAGTGTGGCATTTCAAGTCTTGGTTGTGCTGAGTAGAATGAATAACCGCCACCAACGTGGATCAATGTTGAATCAATAGACAATAACGTTTTTCAAAATAAAGTCACTAAAATTTGTCTATTCACCATGCGACAGAAAGATATTGAATCTGAACGTAACAACTGAAGAGCTTAAATAAGTGTCACTAAATTATTCTACAACTGAATAAGATTATCTTCTGCTCTCTCACCACCCCTAACCTAAAATGTGGGGCTGTACTTTCACAACTGTTGGCCACATTGCTATGTTGAACACTTATTCACTCTGATATTGTGCAGTTTTCTTTGAGAAGGTGACCAAACAGGTGGATGAGGGTAAAGTGGTTGTTGTTGTGTATATGGATTTCAGTAAGGTGTTTGATAAGGTGCCCCATGGTAGGCTATTGCACAAAATACAGAGGCATGGAATTGAGGGTGATTTAGTGGTTTGGATGAAATTGACTAGCTGAAAGAAGACTGAAGGTGGTGGATGATGGGAAATATTCATCCTGGAATTCAGTTACTAGAGGTGTACTGCAAGGATCTGTTTTGGGTCCACTGCTGTTTGTCATTTTTATAAATGACCTCAATGAGGGCATAGAAGGATGGGTTAGTAAATGTGCAGATGACATTAATATCGGTAGAGTTGTGGATAGTGATGAAGGTTTTGTAGGTTACAGATAAGCTGTGGAGCTGGGCAAGACAGGTGGCAAATGGAGTTTCATGTAGAAAAGTGTGAGGTGAATCACTTTGGAAAGATTAACAGGAGTAAAGAGTACTGGTCTAATGGTAAGATTCTTAATAGTGTGGATGAGCAGAAAAATCTCGGTGTCCATATACATAGATCCCTGAAAGTTGCCACCCAGGTTGATAGGGTTGTTAAGGCATACGGTGTGTTAGCTTTTATTGGTAGAGGGATTGAGTTTTGGAACCATGAGATCATGCTACAGTTGTACAAAACTCTTGGAGTATTGCATACAGTTCTGGTCACCGCATTATAGGAAGAATGTGGAAGCTTTGGAAAGGGTTCAGAGGAGATTTACCAGGATGTTGCCTGGTATGGAGGGAAGGTCTTGCGAGGAAAGGCTGAGGGACTTGAGGCTGTTTTTGTTAGAGAGAAGAAGGTGGAGCGGTGACTTAATTGAGACAGAAAATAATCAGAGGGTTAGGTAGGTTGGACTGTGAGAGCCCTTTTCCTCAACTGGCAATATCTACCACGGGGGGACATAGCCTTACATTGAGGGGTGATAGATATAGGACAGATGTCAGAGATAGTTTCCTTACTCACCGTAGTAGGGGTGTGGAATGCACTGCCTGCAACAATAGTAGACTTGTCAACTTTAAGAGCATTTAAATGGTCATTGGATAAGCATATGGACGAGAATAGAATAGTGTAGGTGAGATGGGCTTCAGATTAGTTCTACAGGTTGGCACAAAATCGAGGACCGAAGGGCCTGTACTGCGCTGTAATGTTCTATGTTCTATGAATAGTCTATAGAATATGATGATGCAAAATATTATGATAAAGCAAGGTTTTTTTGTGTTCAAAAACAAGAATGTGAAGGAATATAATGTCCTTTTGTTGATATGGTCTCACTTCATTGCTATTTACACATTATTTTAGATACTTTAAGGATATGCGAGAGGATATGAAAAATTGTGGCATTATATCATGAATAATTACAGTCACATAAGGCACCACCTTTATTGTTGCAACAAGTCACAATCAATATCAACAAAATTGGCTGGCTGACTTCCCACTACCCTCCTCCACGAATAAGATGACCTTCTGCTCTCTCACCACTCCTAACATAAAACATCAGGCTGCACTTTTACAACTGTTGGCCACATTGCTGCATTGAACGCTTATGCTCTCTGATATTGCATAGCTTTCTTGCAGCTAGACTGTTGTCTGATAAATGCTACAGTTAGCTCCCATGTTGTAAATATTCTAGCCACCTGTGACTGAATGGCCAATTGTGGACTAATCAGTTGCTTTCTTCAAAATTCTGCTGGTTGTCACAAAATAACCTTCGGGTGGATTAGGATCAGGAAATGGACCTGACAGTGGATTTTTGACACAGTCTGGAAAATTTAGTGTCATGTTACTACCCAGACTTCATTGAGGAAAAAGGCACATTCTGGCTAAATACCTGAAGTCATCTTTCATGAGTACAATGTTATCAGAGCAACCAATTACTGCATAAAATGCTTAAAAAATGATACAGAATCTGATTATACTCTTCGAGCTCAAGAGCTCTCTGTTTTCTGAAAAGATGTCCATGGATGACTGAAGTGGTGAGAGATACTCAAAACACATACAGAATGACAAAAAAAACCTGACACAGATCTTGGTAATTAGGGAAGGTATAAGATTGCAAAACATTTGTCAGGGATATCAATCAAAAAAAAAGTTTTAATTACGTTATGAAAAGAAGATAATCAGGAAAAAGATGTCACTGGAACCCTAACCATAACCCTATTGTCAATGGAAATATGGAAATATACATGTGGAATAATTATATAACTATTTATAACACAGCAAGAAGTCACGTGAGCAAGGATACTGATATTGAATCATGGACTGGAGCTCAATAAAATTAACATAAACAAAACAACCTTAATGAAGAAAATAATGGTACTGAAGAATAATGAAAAATACTCAGGATCATATTGAAAATGCCTGAACTATGGTTATACAACATTATCTCAATTCAAAACTACTCTTTTGGAAAATTTGCTGTTTAAGAAGGTTGTGAGAAAAACAAATCCCTGAGCTGCTCAGCTACCTGGGAGTCAACTATGTAGTTGTTGGTAGGCAGGAGGCCTTTGTTATTGATCATTGGTCACCATTTCACACACCAATCTGTTATTTGTGGCCAGCCAAACCACCATTCATCTACACCTCTTGCTCCAGCTCATCTGCAAAAAGACCTTTCCCAACAGCTTGCACAAAAAACTGTTTAAACAGCATTTACACTAAGAACTAATTAATTTATTCTTTAAAATGAAATAGCCTTTTAATAACGTTGGCTTTCAAAACAGTGCTTTTCCCATTTCAGTCCATAATAAAAATATGGAAAATAAAACAATACAGTTGTTACAACTATAACTTCCAGTGTTCCCATTTGAGCCTAAAGCTAAAATTTTCTATGTGCCATAACAAGCTCCAGAACAGCCACTGATGATGGTCCTGCCAAAGACTTGACAAAATAACAGAGCCCAAATTTCAGCAACTTGTGTTACTGCCCACAACTGGTGCTGGATACAACAGCTTGGGTTTTTTGATGGTCTGATAGTTGTTTCTAGTAGGGACTGGAAATTCACATTGGGATCCTGTGGAATCCTGACAGAGCAGGTTCTGAGGAAATTGCTGAGGAAATTGAAGGGATGCTGATGGGCAATTGCCCCGTATCAGGAACCCACTAAAATTTGAGTGATTGTGAAGTGGCTGGCTCTCACTTCAAGTCACACAAACAGCAATATTGAGCATTGTTAAATGACCAAGGCTTTGATGAAATGTTATTGCAGAAACTATATTTAATCTGGAAATATGGAATGTTGTTGGCTCCTTATAAAAGGTACCTAAATAAGTTTAATGTGTGCACCCATGTTGGTTTCATGTTGGTTTCAAGCATAAATTCTGACTGTGATTGCAGTTATTTGCATGAAATACAAATTTTAAACAAGGAGGAAATAAATCTTTGATGTTTGTTATGTTAGTAAGTAAAAATCAGATGAAAGTGGTTCTGAAGGAATAGTATACCTTAAGGTATGTTTGAGTATTTAACTGTCAAAGGCTTGGTATTCAGGTAATAAAGCAAACATACCTAATATGGAAATAATATTTGACCTAAGGCAGAAGAGTTGATTTCTTATTAAAAATAATACATTTTCAGTCGAGGACAAAGAACTATTGACTTGTACCACACTGGAGATACAACTATGCAAACTGCTTACTTCAACAAATAATAAAAGTCACTTGATTCATTTATTTGTTATCAAAGCATCTAACTTAGGCAATGAATCTCAGGTAAATTCCAAATCAAAGAATTGTAAATTTAGTGATTGGTTTTTTGAAAGCATGTTACGTTTGTCGTGCAATAAGGATTACAAATCTCAGTTTCACCACATCCTTGCTTAACACAATTGAATTGTGGAATGGGTGGTGGTGTGGGGTGAAGATGATTTTGAATCATTTTGGACAGTTTCAGTATAGTTCCTGGCTGATGGGGAGAGAAATACTATTGATATCTGTGAGGTCTGAATTGGTTTTTATGGAAATACTTTTGCTCTTATCTCTGATAGTTTGATGTGTTACAAGTTACAAGTGTATTAAATACTTAAAACTTCAAAAGTGAGTTGGAGACTGACCTGTCTTAAGCAGGTGATATTGCCAGGGTGTGCAACTTTGTCAGAAATGCTTCACTTCTGACAATCTTATCAGTGGACCAAGTTGCAGAAAGATATTGAACTTCGCTTTACAGCTGATGAATGAATTTGTTATCACATTTCCCAGCCTGATCTATAGTGAATGCTATCACTTCACCACAAAATTCCAATATAAGTTCATCTTCAGAGGTTGTTAGCTAAAGTTGAAGCACATAAATTGAAGGCAAAATATTTTGGTTTAGAAATTGAGTCAAAGGAGACAGAAAGTGAATGAGTGGATACATGTGACCAGTATCCCACAAGAAATTGTATTAGATCCACAATCAATCAGTCATTATACTTACTGATTACCTCAATGGGATTGAGTATCACATTGCCAAATTTGTTAATGACCCAAATAAAGATGGCATTGAAGACAATATAAATGAAGCAAACAATTGTAAAGTGAAATTAATTGACAAGGTGAATATGCAAACAGTGATTAATGGAGTTCACTGTAGATGATTGTTTTGTCATCCACTTTGGATGAAAAAAAATCTTTCAAAATGGTGAACCTAGCCACTACACCTTAGGGAGGATGCATTGCTCTTTGAGGGGTGCAGCGTAGGTTTGCCAGAGTGATTCCTGAAACTCAAAAATTAAATCACGTGGAGAAATTACACAGATTAGTATTTCACTCCTTACAATGTAGAAAGCTAAGGAGTGGTAAGATTCAAGTTTACAAGACATTAAGGGGAATAGGTTGTGTAGCTAGAGATAAACTGTTTCTGTTTGTTGGAAAGTCTAGGGGATACAATCTAAACATTAGAGTTAGACTTTCCATAATAGTAGAAGATTTGAATTCTCTTTCCTAAATGACAATTTACACTGGATCAGTTACAAATTTTAAATCTCAAGTTGATGGACTTTTGTCATCCAATGTGTTTCATGGTTTGACACAAAGCAGTTTGATGGAGTGAGCTTGTAGATTAGCCATGTCCTCACTGTCAAAGAACAATCTAGAGGGGTGAAATGGATTCCTGCTGTTCAATGTTTGAATCAATGAAGGTGTCCACAAAAAAAATACCTTTTTTTGTTGCTACTGATTTATCCAGAAAGTATTTGATCATTTTTATCTCATTAATCAGGCTGTAGTCAGTATTATGAAATAGGTTTAACCTATGGCTTCTTCAGATGGTAAATGCTGAGAGAATGGTCCCCCTCATGAGAGAATCTAGGACCAGAGGGAATAGTTTCAGAACAAAAGGGCACCAATTTAAGGCTCATATGAGGAGGAATTTCTCCTAGAATCATAGAGTCCTTGTAACGTGGAAAGAGGCCATTTGGCCCCTTGACCCTTCTAAGTGCATCCCACCCAGTCCCAGCCCCTGTAACCATTGTAGCTAATCCACCTAGCCTTCACATCCTGGAACACTATGGAGCAATTTAGCAAGGCCAATCCACCTCAGTTACACTTCTTTAGACTTTGGGAGGAATCTGGAATAGATGAAGAAAATCCACACAGACAGAGGGAGAACATGCAAACTCCACACAGACAGTCATCTGAGGGTGGAATCAAACCTGGCTTCCTAGCACTGTGGGACAGCAGTGCTAACCACTGAGCCAACATGCCACCAAATCCTGCCCCTCCACCTTCTATCAAAGGGTTGTGAGTCTTTGGAACTCCTTGTCACAGAGAGTTGTAGGGCAGTGTCCCTGTATATATTTAAGGCTGAGTGAGATAGATTCGTGATCAGTAGGGGAATTGAGGGTAATGGGGAAAGGGTAGAAAGATGGATGTGAGGAAAATCAAATCAGGCATTATCCTATTGAATGACAGAGCAGGCTGGAGGGACCTAACGGCCTATTCCTATATCATATGCTGTTACGGTCTTAACTACCTTCTGCAAAAAGAAATCCATGAGCAATTCACTTGGCAATGTGTAATAAGCAATTGAGAAAATGAATGCAGCACTGAATATGACAGGCAAAGTTTCATCCTAAGCACATTTAGTGCCACATACTATTAACGTTTGCTATTTTAGAAGGTATCACATCATGTGGCAGTCTGCCATATCAGCCCCAAAAGATCATCCAGGAAAGTAATGGGTTTGTCAGAGATTTTCAAGTAGTCCTGGTTCCTAATTATAGTCAGAGTCATAGAGATGTACAGCATGGAAACAGACCCTTCGGTCCAATCCGTCCATGCTGACCAGATATTCCAACCCAACCTAGTCCCATCTGCCAGCATGCTCCCATATCCCTCCAAAACCCTTCCTATTCATATACCCACCCAAATGCCTTTTAAATGTTGCAATTGTACCAGCCTCCACCACTTCCTCTGGCAGCTCATTCCATATACGTACCACCCTCTGTGTGAAAAAGTTGCCCCTTAGATCTCTTTTATATTTTTCCCCTCTCACCCTAAATCAATGCCCTCTAGTTCTGGACTCCCCAACACCAGGGAGAATACTTTCTATTTATCCTCATAATTTTTTAAACCTCTATAAGGTCACCTCCCCAGTCTCCAATGCTCCGGGAAAACAGCCCCAGCCTGTTCATACTCTCCCGATAGCTCAAATCCTCCAACCCTGGCAACATCTTTATAAATCTTTTCTGAACCATTCCAAGTTTCACAATATCTTTCTGATAGGAAGGAGACCAGAATTGCACACAATATTCCAACAGTGGTCTAACCAATGTCCTGTACAGCCGCAACATGACCTCTCAACTCCTGTGCTCAGTTCTTTGACCAATAAAAGAAAACATACGAAATGCCTTCTTCATTATCCTATCTACCTGTGACTCCACTTTCAAAGAACTATGAACCGGCACTCCAAGGTCTCTTTGTTCAGCAACACTCCCTACGACCGTGCCATTTGCTTTCCCAAGATGCAGCACCTCACATTTATCTGAATTAAACTCCATTTGCCACTTCTCAGCTCATTGGCCCATCTGGTCAAGATCCTGTTGTAATCTGAGGTAACCTTCTTCGCTGCCCACTACAACTCCAATCTTGATGTCATCTGTAAACTTACTAACTGTACCTCTTATACTCACATCCATATCATTTATGTAAATGACAAAAAGTAGATGACTCAGCACCAATCCTTGTGGCACTCCACTGATCACAGGCCTCCAAATAGCTAGTTCTCCCTGTAGTCTGAGATCTAACCTTGCTAACCAGTGTCCCATGGGGAACCTTGTCGAATGCCTTACTGAAGTCCATATAGATCACATCTACCGCTCTGCCCTCATCAATCCTCTTTGTTACTTCTTCAAAAAACTCAATCAAGTTTGTGAGACATGATTTCCCACGCAAAAGCCATGTTGACTATCCCCAATCAGTCCTTGCCTTTCCAAATACATGTACATCCTGTCCCTCAGGATTCCTTCCAACAACGTGCCCACCACCGACGTCAGGCTCACTGGTCTATAGTTCCTTGGCTTGTCCTTACCACCCTTCTTAAACAGTGGTACCACATTAGCCAACCTCGAATCTTCTGTCACCTCACCTGTGACTCTTGATGATACAAATATCTCAGGAAGAGGCCCAGCAATCACTTCTCTAGCTTCCCACAGAGTTCTAGGGTACACCTGATTAGGTCCTGGGGATTTATCCACCTTTATGTGTTTCAAGACATCCAGCCTCCTCCTCTGTAATATGGACATTTTTCAAGGTGTCACCATCTATTTACCTACATTCCATATCTTCCATATCCTTTTCCACAGCAGAGAACACAGGGAGCCAACACCTTCAACATATTGTCTAGCTATCACCATTGTTAACAGCTAACCCGAGAATGCAACTTTTTAAAAAAAAGGTTTTGTGATTTACACATGAAAGAAGTGAAACTATCATGATAGTCTAACAGATGTAAGGCTTAACAGACAATCAATTTTTCAATGTATAATTTCAGTTACATCACACTGTAAATTTTTGCTATAAATTTTGTGTGTTAGGATTGAGCCCTCCACTATCACCTGATGAAGGAGCATCACTCCGAAAGCTTGTGTGCTTCCAGTTAAACCTGTTGGACTATAATCTGGTGTTGTGTGATTTTTAACTATCTGCATTGTGTAAGTGTTTGCTCAGTGTTGGCTTTCTGCTGTGTTCCTGTGCAGTATCTGTGTTTAAATAATTTCGTCAAAATAAAGAGCCCATCTGCTCCTCAGGAGGATTCAGGTAACTTTGTTCCCCCACCAAGTGACCACATCTAACTGGACCTTTGACACTGCAAATTTGAGAACATCCAACAGCCATTTTACATTTAATGAGGTGTTCCAATACTCAGGCTGATTGCTGTTGATGAGAAGTTGAGCATTAAATTGGGAAGGAGCAGATTTAAAGAAGAGTTAATGGTCAATACATTACTTTCGGAGGTTTTGACTATTTGAATCCAGAATAATGGGAGATATATTCTTGCAGGCATTAAGCCTTCATGAGAGAATGAGAAAAGGAGATAACCAGGGAGGAAAACATGACAGAGCTGCATTTAATTCAAATATAGTTCATGTGCCACACACTCCATCCCCTGAGTGAAGAAGAGGCCTGTAGGTGCTTCGACTGCACTTGGTAAAGCAGAATATGTCTCTGGAGAGCAGCCTCCCTTTCAGTGAATGTCAGTCTGCAGATCCACGGTGTCATGTCCAACTTGTGGTTTAACTTGAGGTGAAAATGTGTTGCTGGAAAAGCGCAGCAGGTCAGGCAGCATCCAAGGAGCAGGAGAGTCGACGTTTCGGGCATGAGCTCATCTTCAGGAATGAAGAAAGTGTGCCAAGCAGGTTAAGATAAAAGGTAGGGAGGAGGGACTTGGGGAGGGGCGTTGGAAATGTGATAGGTGGAAGGAGGTTAAGGCGAGGGTGATAAGGTGAGGGTGATAGGCCGGAGTGGGGGTGGGCGCGGAGAGGTCAGGAAGAAGATTGCAGGTTAGGAAGGTGGTGCTGAGTTCGAGGGTTGGGACTGAGACAAGGTGGGGGGAGGGGAAATGAGAAAACTGGAGAAATCTGAGTTCATTCCTTGTGGTTGGAGGGTTCCTAGGCGGAAGATGAGGTGCTCTTCCTCCAGCCGTCGTGTTGCTATGGTCTGGCGATGGAGGAGTCCAAGGACCTAACTTGAGGGTCAAGGTTGAGAAAGTGGGACCTTCATGGTGCCCCTCGCTGGCACAGGAATTGAACATGCACTGTAGCCCTTATTCTGTATCGCAAACTGACTATTCAGCTAACTGACCTCCACTGCAGGAATGGGGCAGTATTTAACCAATGACAAGTCTAGATTCTGATTTTTAGCACTTCACTCTGCCATTCGTTCCATAAATATCCAGCCATTACCACTGAGAAAGCGCAGTGTACTGACCAAAAACTGTAGTCTGCTGTTTGCTGTCGCAATTTTGACACTTAGGCAAGTACAGTACATGAGACTCTGCCAATAGCGCTTACTCCTTGTTAATAGGGCTCTTCATTCCACACCTTCTGCTGCCACCAGTCCCTGACAAGTCTCCCAGCACACAGAACATGTTGGAAATTTGGAAGCTAACTCGATCCACCCTCTGTTGGCTGCAGCTGTTGGAGTGCCTGGCTTTGCAAAGCAGTAACGATCAGGTTATAAACTAGACTATGTTAACTCAGAAGGAGAAAATGAGGACTGCAGATGCTGGAAATCCGAGGGTGTTGTAGGGAAACCACAGCAGGTCAGGCAGCATCCGAGGAGCAGGAGAATCGACATTTTGGCATTAAGCTCTTCATCAGGGATGAGGCTTGTGGGCCAGGGAGCTGAGAGATAAAAGGGAGGGGGGTGGGGTTGGGGGTTGGAGGGTAGGTAGCTCAGAAAGCGACAGGTGGATGAAGGTGAGGGAGAAGGTGATAGGTCAGAGGGGGGAGTGATGGACAGGTCAGGAGGGCTGAGTTGGAGGCTTGAGACTGGGATAATGTGGGGGAGGGGAAATGAGGAAACTGTTGAAATCCACATTTATCCCATGTGGCTACAGGGTCCCAAGGTGGAAAATGAGGTATTCCTCCTCTAGGCGCGGTGGGGGATAACGGTTTGGTGGTGGAGGAGGCCCAAGGCTTGCATGTCCTTGATGGAGTGGTAGGGAGTTGAAGTGTTCAGCCACGGGGCGGTGGGGTTGGTGGGTGCGGGTGTCCCAGAGATGTTCTGTGAAATGATCCACAAGTAGACATCCTGTCTCCCCAATGTAGAGAAGATCACATCGGGTTTAATGGATGCAGTAGATGACATTAGTAGAGGTACGGGTAAATTTCTGATGGATGTGGAAGGATCCCTTGGGACCTTGGATGAACGTGAGGGGAGTGGTGAGGGCGCAGGTTTTACACTTCCTGCAGTGGCAGGGAAAGGTGCCAGGAGTGGGGTATTGGCTGGTTGTGGGTGTGGACCTGATGAGGGAGTCGCGGAGGGAATGGTCTTTTCGGAACGCCAGTAGGGGTGGGGAGGGAAATATATCTCTGGTGGTGGGTTCTGTTTGGAGATGGCAGAAGTAACAAAGGATGGTGCATTGTATGCGGAGGTTGGTGGGGTGGAAGGTGAGGACTGAAGGGTTCTGTCCATGTTGTATTGGGAGGGGTGGGGTTCAAGGGTGGTGGTGCATAAAGTGGAGGAGATGCGTAGGAGGGCATCGTCAACCACGTGGGAAGGGAAGTTGTGATCATGGAAGAAGGAGGCCATCTGGGACTTTCTGAGGTGGAATTGGTCATCCTGGGAACAGATGTAGCGGAGGTAGAGAAATTGGGAATAAGGGATGGTGTTTTTACAGGAGTTAGGAGGAGGTGTAGTCTAGGTAGCTGTGGGAGTCAGTGGGCTTGTAGTATATGTCTGTGGTTAGTCGGTTGCCAGAGACGGTGATGGAGAGCTCTTGGAAGGAGAGGGAGATGACTGAAAGGGTCAGATGAATTTGAAGTCAGGATGGAAGGTGTTGGTAAAGGTGATGACCTGTTCAACATCCTCATGGGTGCAGAGCCGATACGGTCATGGGTCGACTGGGGCAGTCAGGTTTGTGAACCTTAAGAAGGAGGTAGAATCGGGCAGTGCAGGACAATGAGTTTGGAGGCTGTGGATGGGAGATCCCCAGAGGTGATGAGGTTATGGATGGTCTGGGAGATGATGGCTTGGTGATGGGAGGTGAGTAAAAAGTGAGGTCTGCAGATGCTGGAGATCAGACCTGAAAATGTGTTGCTGGTTAAAGCACAGCAGGTTAGGCGGCATCCTAGGAATGGGAAATTCAACGTTTCGGGCCAGAGCCCTTCATCAGGAGGTGAGGTCATGATCAAGGAGGCAGTAGGAGGAGGTGCCTGCAAGTTGGCGCCTGGCTTCAGCAGTGTAGAGGTCAGTGCGCCAGACTACTACTGCACCCCCTTGTCTGCAGGTTTAATGGTGAGGTTAGGGTTGGAGCAGAGAGAGTGGAGGGCTGTGCATTGTAAGAGCGAAAGGTTGGAGTGGGTGAGACAATTGGACAGGTTGAGGTGGTCGATGTCATGGCAGCAGTATGAAATGAAGAGGTCAAGAGCGAGTAGCAGGCCAGCATGGAGTTTCCAGGTGGATGGGGTACGATGCATGTCCTTCCACATCTGTCAGAAACTTACCTGTACCTCTACCAATATCATCTACTTCACCCATTGCACCTGATGTGGTCTCCTCTACATTGGGGAGACAGGACAACTTCTTGCGGATCTTTTCAGAGAACATCTCTGGTACACCAGCACTCACCAACTCCACCGCACCGTGGCTGAACACTTCAACTTCCCCTCCCGCTCCATCAAGAATATGCAGGTCCTGGGCCTCCTCCAACGCCAAACCGCCACCATCCGACACATGGAAAAAGAACGCCCTTTTTTCCACCATGGGACCCTGCAACCACACAAGATAAATGTGGATTTCAACAGCTCCTCATTTCCCCTCCCCCTACATAATCCCAGTCCCAAACCTCCAACTCGGCACCGTCCTCCTGACCCTTCTGACCTATCACCTTCTCCCTCACCTTCATCCACCTATCGCTTTCTGAGGTACCTTTCCCTCGACCCCACCTCCCTCCCATTTATCTCTCAGCCCCGACCCACAACTCTCATTCCTGATGGAGGGCTTAGACCCAGAACTTCAATTCTTCTATTCCTTGAGTGCTGCCTGACCAATTGTGCTTTTCCAGCACCACACTCTTGACTCTCTTCTCCAGCATCTACAGTCCTCACTTTCTCCTCCCTAATTTGCAGACATCAGGATTCCACAAACAAGAGAGGAATAACCAGTTAATGCATTGTTGATGACATTTGAAGGATGAACAGTGGCCAGGGCACACTCTGTTGCTTGTCTTTGAAGAATGCCAAAATCTTTCACATTACTGGAGCCACTGACTACTGCTTTGATTGAAGTTTTTGCCCAAAGGTGAATAAGCAATAATTAGTTCAGGAGAACATTCCAGATTGTCAGGCCAGAACAGCTGAAGGTAGAGTGTAGGGAGGTCAGTGCAGAGGAGGGCAGAATCAAAACAGAATATGTGGAGAAGGCAACTGAGGTAGAATGAGGTGAGGCCAGGGAAGGAATTGTAAACAAACCATTTTAAAGGGAACATGGAATCAACAGCGGTCAACAAGGATGGAATAACAGGAGAGTGAGAGACATAGGAAGCAGAATTTGAAGAGTTACAGAATCACAGAGTTGTTACAGTACAGAAGATGGTAATTTACCCCATTGCAGCAGTACCAGCTCTCCAGATGAACAATTCATTTAGTGCCATTCTCCCACTTTCTCTCCATAATCATGCACTTTCTTCTTTTTGCGATAATCATCTAATTCTCTTTCCAAAGATTCAATTGAACTTGCCTCCATCACACCCTCTGGTAGTGCATTCCAGACTTTAAGCACTTTTGATTCTTTTACCAATGAATTTAAATCCAAGCTTTCTCTTTTTAATCCTTTCATGAATGGGAACAGTTTTTTCCTGTCTCCTTTCATGTTATTAAATATCTTAAATTTTGCAACGATATCTCCCCTTTTCTACCAATAGCATTCCTTTTGTCTTTTGCTTTGGGCACCCTCATCATCTGTTCCATCTCACCCTTTGTCAACAACATAAGTACCTTCATTTTCCAGCTCTGTTCAGTTCTGAAGAGAAGTCATGGGACTCAAAACATTAACTCTGCTTCTCTCCACAGATGCTGCCAGAGCTGCTGAGTTTTTCCACCACTTTGTTTTATTTCAAAATACCTTCCTTGGTCTTGTACTCCATGCCCCTCTTCATAAAACCTAGGATAATATATGCTTTATTAATCATGCTCTCAACTTGTCTTGCAACCTTCAATGACATGCACATGTCTTCTATTCCTGCACTCCAGACAGAATTGTGTCCTTCATGTTGTCAATCCATGTCCTTCCCACTAAAACGAATCACTTCACATTTCTCCACTTAGAACTTCATTTGCCACTTTTCCACCTACTGCATCCTTTCTAAGTTCTACATCATTTTCCTCAAAGTTCATAATACTTCTAAACTCCGTATCATCTGCAAATTTAAAAATTGTGCCCTGTGCATCAAGGTCTAGGTCATTAGTATATAACAGGGAAAGTCAAGATGCTTATACTGACCACGAGGAACCTTCTTCCAGCTTGAAAAACATTCATTAACCACTACTCAGTTTCTTATCAGTCAGCCAATTTCACATCCATGCTACTGCTGTCCTTTTCATAAGATGTAACGTTGTTCTCAAGTCTGTGTGGCACTGTACCAAACTAATTTTGGAAGTCCATGTATCTCACATCAACAGTTTTGCCTTTGTCAACCTTCCATTACACTTTAAAAAACTTCAAGTTAAATATGATTTTCCCTTAGGAAATTCATGCTAGTTTTTTTTAAATTAACCCATATTTGTCCATGTGACTATTAACTTTGTTTGCCTTATTGAGTCTAGAGATTTCTCAGCTACCAAATTTAAACTGACTGGTTGTTAGTTTTTGGATTTACCCTTGCACTTTTTTTGAACAAAGGTGTAACCTTTGCAATTCCTCAGTTGTTTGCTATGACTCATAAGTCTAAGGAAGACTGAAAACTTATTGCCAGTATTTTTGCAATTTCCACCCTTGTTTTACTCTGTCTTTGGATGCATCTCATCCCATTTTGGTGTCTTATCCACATTAAACACACAGACTCTATCCACTTAGAAAAGTGTGGAATATAGAGCCAGGCCACTGGCAAGGTGACCACTAGAGAAAATAAAAATGGAGGTTATGTGTATTAGAGAGAGTTTTCAGCAATTGGTGGATGATATCGTGGAAGTAAAACTAGATGGCCCGGCTAATAGAAGAGTTAAATATTCAATATTTTAAACTAATGCATACAGTCATGGAACATTGGAGTTGAGGTGATGAACATGGTATGTACGCATTCTCACAGAAAAGAATGCTTTGAGGTGAAAAGCAGCCTGCAGGTCCATTTGTCAGGAAAGATTGGGCGACAGTCATATGTGAATTGATACAGGATTGTTCTGAAGCAACATACCTGAAGGTAAAGAAACAGGTCACCCTGTCCTTTCAGCCAAGAATACTAGAGGAACAGTGAGTTTAAATGGTTCATGAATAAATATCTTTATTTTTTAAGTGCTCAAGATGTCAGCTATGATGGGGTAACAGATATAGTCAATATAAAGGATCACACCATAACAGTATCATATACTGTATGTGTTATTATTGCATTTTCTTTTGCTGTTAAAGGGGTATTCATTGTGGAAAGGGTTATGACTATGGCAGAAAGGTGATGAGTGAAAAGTAGTCTGAGGAAGCAACATCCTAACTCAAATCAATTGGTCCATGCTACTTTCACACCTCTTAACAAGGGAAAATCTTGCATTTATACAGTGCCTTAAAACAACTCAGAAGCATACCAAAGCATTTCAGTACAATAAATGACTGCATTGTAATTGATTTCATAGGTAACTATGGAAGTCATTTTATAGGCAGCAATGTTCCACAACCAAGACCTGTTGGAAGAATATTGGCTAAGATACTGGAAGACACTCCAAGAACATTCTTTTTTTGTTCTACTTTTTTCATGGGATCATTGGCAATCACCTGAGCCAGTAAAACAGGCATCTGAAGGAAATCTCCAGCATTGTGGTTCAGGTCCAAGGTGTAGGTTTGAGCCCAAGCTTTTGGCTCCCAAGGTTAGAGTGCTGACCACTGAATCCCTGTTGACACTGCTAAAGTCAATTTACATTTGCATATTGGTAAAATCAGAAATTAGAGATCTGACGAATGTTCAAAATAGCCTGACTGCAAGCTTGCAGGGATCATTAAATCCCGCAAAGAACTCGACAAAGGTCTCCTTTCAAGACTCTGTACAACTGAAATGATGTTTTGGGAACACAGGAACAAGAGTAGGCCATGCAGCTCCTTGAGCTGGTTCTGCTATTGAAAGAGATCATGGTTGACCTACAGCTTAACTCCAATGCTTGCCTTTGGCCCATAATTCTTTGCTTAACAAAGCTAACAAGTGATTTAGCATCAATTTCAGTTTGTGGAAGAAAATTCCAAACCTCTATCAACCAGCATTTGTGTGTGGAAGTGCTTATTATTTAAATAAAGGTGCTTAAAATCATGAGGAAATTTGGTAGACAAGTGGGTTAGTGAATGGAAGTCAAAGATTTGAAATAATTTGCATGCAAATGAGAGAGGATATGTGAAATTTCTTCATCTAAAGGGTTTGTTTAAAGATCTGGAGCACTACCTGAAAGGGTGGTAAAATCAGATACCATTGGATAATTTTAAGGAAAAAAATGGATGAGGAATTGAAAGAGGTTAATTTGAAGAGTTCTGGGGGAGAAGAAATGACTTGGATTAAACTGGATGTCTCTTTTCAAAGAGTTAGCACAGGCATGATGAGTCAAGTAGCCTCTTTACTGTAAGATTTTTAGAATCACAATGACTCACCAATCCAATGACATAAGAAAGCATATTCCCATCAATGTTATCAGCCGCCTTAGTGTATTACGACTTTTACATTAGGAAAAATTACAATTAAGTCAATACACCTTTGTTCATCACTTTAGTTTTCTCCCAGTGTCATCAGTGACAGATGAGTGGATGGAAACCTGCTTCTAGGTCTTTGCCATTGCTATTCTGGACAGGCTGCTAGGAGACTCACAAGAACTACCCAGGGAACAATTCAGTTTTACACTGTTCCCATTCCCTTCAATGCCTGAATTACAAAATCTCCAACATGTCTGACACAGCAGAGAAAATGTACTTACTGCTACATAGAACATTGTGCTAATGCTACAATATATATAGTGCCATTTTGCCAAGTCCTTAAAGCAGGGGAATGTGGCATCTATCAGAGCACGGTGGGATAACCAGCTCAGGGATGTACAAAATGATTACATTTTAGAAAATTGAATTTTGGTTTTCTGGTCATTTGTGTCGACTGTACAAGTGCAGTGGAATGGAGGGCTGGTGCAAAGGCCCAACCTGTAGGCATACTATTTATGTGACATAATTTTTCTTTTGGCTACATTGTGTGCTAAAATGTCAGCACAGATTCCATCTTGTCTTGATGCCACAGAAATATTCAAAAATATTTAATTGAGTACTGAGAGCAATTATTCAGGTTTTGCCTCAGGACTTCACCCCCCACCACACACACACACACACACACACACACAGCTCATTTTAAATGAACTTAGTGTGTACTTTGGGTGCTTTTACAGAACAGTGTTAGTGCTTTGTTTTTATAGGAGACTTCTTGTTTCAAATATTTATGTAGATTTTTCTGAATATGACAATGAACTTTTTTGCAGACAATTATATTTCACAGTCACACAAAGTGAACTACAAGTTCAATATGTACATGGCTGTTGCCAGGCAGATGCAGGTGATAGAGAACCTAAGAAAGTGTTGTTTTGATATCAACTTTCAGAAGAGTTCAAGCCATCAGAGTGCAGAGGCAGGGAACAATTGAAATCAAAGCTTTCTCTGAGATTTCATTTGGATGTGCCTCAAATGCTGTATTTTAGAATTGAAGTGGTACAGTAGGAAAGGAGACATGGCAGGACAGGACAATCAGTATACAGCTATGTTGCTTACCATAATAGCACCAACTACATCTTTGGTCCTTGCCATGTTTCTGAGGAACATAGGAACAGGAGTAGGCCATGCAGCCACTCGAGCTGGTTCTGCTATTGAACGAGATAATGGTTGATCTATGTCCTGACACCAATGCTTGCCTTTGGCCCATACCTTTAAATACCCTTGCTGAACAAAACATTATCAATTCCATATTTAAAACTAACAACTGATTTAGCATCATCTTCAATTTGTTGAAGAAAGTCCAAACATCAACCTATCACCCTTTGTTCATAGCAGTGCTTCTTATTTAAATAGAGATATTTGTTTTCATTGGAGACTTCTTGTTTCAAATATTCATGTTATTTTATCCGAATATGACGATGAACTTTTTTGGGGGACAATTATATTTCACAGTTGCATGTTTGAGTTTAAGCATCCTAAACATATAACGCCCACTAAATCACTGGAAAATGAACTGCAAGTTAAGTATGTACAGTGCTAAGGCAGAGCAAGTGCAAGTTAGAAGGCACCTAATAAAGAGCTGTTTTGGGGTGATCCAAGATGGCGGCCTTGCTGAGCTCTGCACCCCAACCCAGGCGTAGTGGTGTTTCCATCCCACCCGCTACTTAAGTTCTTTTTCAAAACAATTCCTGTTAAACAGTTTTGATAAGCGAGGATGACTAAAGGGAAAAGTTCAACTTAATCCCTACACACAGGACATTTGCTGATGGTATTGGGCATGCCTGCAGCTTCGACTGCAACTGCAGCTTCCTCTGCAACTCCGTTGAAATCACCTACCCAACAGACTGTGGCTGTAGAAATAGTGAGGCTCCGGGAGATGATTGCGGCATTGATCAACTCATCTGGAACCAATTTTGGCCAGAATGCATGTGCATGAGAAGAAGCTTGAAGGATTCGTAAAGCAGATGGAAGAGATCGAGTAGTGGACTGCAACGTCGGAGACCGTAATCGAGTCCTTGACGGAGTGGATCCAGACCCTCGAGAAACAGGTCCTGGCCTGAACTGAAGAGGTCAACGACCTCGAAAATGGATGTAGGAGAGAGAATATCCATGTCATTGGGCTGCTGGGTGGAGCGGAAGACAGGTAGCCAGCATGTTTTTTTGAAGACTGGTTGCCACATTTTCTTGGTTGGGATGCTGAGGTGGGCCGGGTGAAGGTTGACAGAGTTCCATGGGTTGTGGTATGCAGGCTCGGTTCAGCCCCCACTCCGATCCTCGTGCGATTCCAATGCTACAGGGACTAGCAAAGATTTATGGAAGCATTAGGCATGCTGGGGAAGGATCCACAGGCCTTGATTTACAAGGGATCCAAGATAATGTCCTTCCTTACTTTTCTGCGGCCATGATGCATAAAAGGAAGTTAATGAGGTTAAGAGAAAACTGAGGGACCTTAGGATTCATTACTCTGTAAGATATCCGACGGTGCTTCATGTTACTCATGACAGGTCTGTACGATCATTTGATTCATTGGAAAAAGCAAAACACTTTCTGAACACTTTAAAATAGACTGGATGGACTAAAGGATAAGTTTTGTCCTTTGCTTTCGTACTTCTTTCTTTTTCTTAAAGTAAGTGTTATTGGATTTTTCTTCCGATGTTAATTGGTGTTAATGTATAGTTGGAGGTGGGCAGAGTGCTCACCTTTTTATATGCATTTGTTAATATTAGCCTTTTTTCCCTTTTTTTTTTCCTTGACTTTGGGTTGCAGCTCAAGCTGGACGGAGGAATGGAGGTGTATGTGGGAGGTGTAAGCACCCCCTGTGGGCAGGGATAGGGGCCCCCATTACGTGCATTTTGTGTTTTGTACTTGAATTAGAGTCATAGGGTCATAGAGATGTACAGCATGGAAACAGACCCTTCGGTCCAACCTGTCCATGCTGACCAGATATCCCAACCCAATCTAGTCCCACCTGCCAGCACCTGCCAGCTCATATTCCTCCAAACCTTTCCTATTCCTATACCCATCCAAATGCCTTTTAAATGTTGCAATTGAACTAGCCTCCACCACTTCCTCTGGCAGCTCATTCCAGACACATACCACCCTCTACGTGAAAAAGTTGCCCTGTAGGTCTCTTTTATATCTTTCCCTTCTCACCCTAAACCTATGTCCTCTAGTTCTGGACTCCCCCTCCCCAGGGAAAATACTTTACCTATTTACCCTATCCATGCCCCTCATAATTTTGTAAACCTCTATAAGGTCACCCCTCAGCCTCCGACGCTCCAGGGAAAACAACCCCAGCCTGTTCAGCCTCTCCCTATAGCTCAAATCCTCCAACCCTGGCAACATCCTTGTAAATCTTTTCTGAACCCTTTCAAGCTTCACAACATATTTCTGATAGGAAGGAGACCGGAATTGCACACAATATTCCAACAGTGGCCTAATCAATGTCCTGTACAGCTGCAACATGACCTCCCAACTCCTGTACTCAATACTCTGACCAATAAAAGAAAGCATACCAAACGCTTTCTTCACTATCCTAACTACCTGCAACTCCACTTTCAAGGAGCTATGAACCTGCACTCCAAGGTCTCTTTGTTCAGCAACACTCCCTAGGACCTTACCATGAAGTATGTAAGTCGTGCTAAGATTTGCTTTCCCAAAATGCAGCACCTCGCATTTATCTGAATTAAACTCCATCTGCCACTTCTTGGCCCATTGGCCCATCTGGTCAAGATCCTGTTGTAATCTGAGGTAACCTAGTTTTTCTGTAGTTGTGGTTTTTGAATGTTCAATAATCTGTTAGGTATAGTAATTATAGTGCATGTAGATTTTAAACTCCATGAGTCTGTTTTTATTGATGCTCAGCAATTTTTAAGTCAAAGTCTTTCTCTTGGGAGTCCAAACGTTGTTGTAGAGGGTCATGGCTAATTGCATTCTTAAATGGTGCACCTGGAACATTAAGGGGAGTCATTCACCAGTCAAGAGGGAAAAGGTCCTGTTGAATCTTAAAAAGGAGAACATGGATATTGCCCTCTTGCAGGAGACTCACCTTGATGATAAGGAACATCTTGAAGTTATAGCAGGGTGGGTTCAATTGGGTGTTTTTTTTCATTCTTCAATACTAAAAGTAGGGGAGTGGCCATATTTGTCCAGAAGAATCTCCCATTTAAGTTAATACATCATATTAAAGATGAGTTTGGGTATTTCATAATTCTGAAAGCCTCAATATACGGTGAAGAGTATGGTATTTTGAATGTTTATTATCTCCCAACAAAGTGGGCGGCACGGTGGCACAAGTGGGCGGCACGGTGGCACAGTGGTTAGCACTGCTGCCTCACAGCGCCTGTAGACCCGGGTTCAATTCCCGACTCAGGCGACTGACTGTGTGGAGTTTGCACGTTCTCCCTGTGTCTGCGTGGGTTTCCTCCGGGTGCTCCGGTTTCCTCCCACAGTCCAAAGATGTGCGGGTCAGGTGAATTGGCCAAGCTAAATTGCCCGTAGTGTTAGGTTAGGGGTATGGGTGGGTTGCGCTTCGGCGGGTCGGTGTGGACTTGTTGGGCCGAAGGGCCTGTTTCCACACTGTAAGTCTAATCTAAAAAAAACCCTCTTAAATTTTTGATTGATGCATTTTCTAAATTGCTGGGCCTTGGAATGCCGCATATCATTATGGGGTGAGGAGGGGGGTAGTTCTAACTGCCTTATGGACCCTATGGTGGAACGAATGCCCAAAGGTCCCCCCAAAACTAAATCCACAATCTCAGCAGCTAGTTGATTTATGTCAGGAACTGAATCTGGTGGATGTTTGGAGACGTCTCCACCCTACTTTAATTTCTTTCTAATCCACATAAGTACCATGCAAAGATTGGCCTTTTCCTAACCCCCATGACTTTTTTGGATTCGGTGATATCCTGCACAGTTGGGAATATTGCCATCTTCGATCATGCAGCAGCATATTTAATGGTTGAGATTAAGTAACAGGTTCATGGAATTGGTGAATGGATCCCTTTTTTCTCAAAGAAAATAAGTTCATTGAATACTTCTCTAATGAATTTAAATCCATCAATTTGGATACGCCAAGTAATCTGTCTATTCTCTGGGAGACTTATGGTGGAGGGATAGAAGGGACAGTTGGAAGTGACAGAAGGGCAAGCAGCAGCACCTGCTCAAGGCACGATTGAAGGCAGCAAGGCAATGTGCTTCTTACAGACCCATCTTGCTTTTAAATTCTGATTTTGAAATTCTGTCCAAGACTCATGCATTAAAGCTGGAAACGGTGTTGCCTTCCATTGTCAAAGATGACCAGATGGATTTTGTTAAGGGCTGCAAAGAGGACCAGATGGATTTTGTTAAGGGCTGCAGATCCTCGAACAATGTTAGGAGGATACACATTATGATTTAAGCGTGTCGGCAGTAATCGGTTCAAGGAAATGTTTTTTTATATGCAGAGAAGGCATTTGATTGAGTGGAGTGGCCATATCTTTTCTATACCCTGGAACGGTTTGGTCTCAGTGATGTCTTTACTAGGTGGGTAAGGGTCCTTTATAGTGATCCTCTGGCTGTGACTCTCACCAATGATGTAAGATCTAGTAATTTTAACATTTGTAGTGGCAGTCGGCAAGGTTGTCCCCTTTCACCTCTACTGCTGATGTTGTGATTGAGCCGTGACAGTAGCTGTTCATAGGGATCCTAACATAGCTGCTCCAGAAGTGGAATCAAAGGCACATAAGATCACATTAAATGCAGATGTCGTTCTTATTTTTCGTTAGAATCCAGCAGTGTCTGTGCCCCATTTGATACAGTATATCATTTCATTTGGCTGTTTTTCACGTTACAAGATTAATTTTTTAAAATTGGAGGCTATGCCTATGGGGGTCTTAGGGGAATACTTGCTGTATCTTGGCCTTTTTGTTACTCCTGTCTTCAATCAGCTATTTAAGGCTAATTTCGTCCACTTGTTTGACAAGATTAAACAAGATCTTCAAAGATGGGAGGCCTTTCCGATATCTTGGTTAGGTCAAGTAGCTCTTATTAAAATGAATGTGCTTCCTTGTTTGCAATACCCTACACAGATGCTCCCTTTGATTTTTCCCAGGCAAGTGTTTCGGAGACTTATAGGCAACTCCTTATTAAACTCGCGAAATTACAATTGCACCAAGGGTTGGGGGGAGTGGACCTCCTGGATATTAAACGATATCAATTAAGCTCCCTTTTATCTTTTGACTGGGCCTGTGGGGACCCGGTGTCAATATGGTTGGATATTCAAGCCTCCCAGGAAAAATGTCCACTTATTAGCTTGCTACTTCTAGATAAAATGAGGATAGTTGCAGAATGTTGCTATAATCCAATAGTTATTAATACTGTCAAGGTGTGGAGGGAAATGCCATAGAGTGAGGGTAATATGTCTAAAACATCTTTTCTTACCCCTATAGTTGATATGCTGGGTTTCCAGCCACGGACAGTGGACTCTGGATTTAAACTCTGGACAACCAGAGGAGTTTCCTCTTTGGGTGATTTATTTGAGGGGGAAATAATGATGTCTTTTGACCAAATAATCCATAAGTACACACTATCTAGCAGATACCTTTTTTGTTTCTTCCAGATTAGAGATTTTATCCAAAAAGAAACTACGCTTTTGACCGACTTCTACAGATCTGATGCAGAGAAGAGGATGTTTCATGCCGAGAGCACTCTCTCAGTGAATACTCTTTATCATTTGTTGGGGTGGGGGTTGGTCCCTCAGATGAGATGGAGTGATTATGTGAGGTTTACAAAGTTAAAGTTAAAAAGAAAGCTAGTGCTGCGCCATCAACCGCCTGATGAAGGCGTGTTGCTCTGAAAGCTAATGCTTCCAATTAAACCTGTTGGCCTGGCGCTGTGTGATTTTTAACTTTGTACATCCCAGTCCAACAACGGCATCTCCAAATTATGTGAGCTTTGGGAGAAAGAGTTAGGAGTTGCAATCTTTTCTGAGGTATGGGAGGATATTTGTGAGAATGCAAAAGACATTTTGATTTGTAATAGGTCCCATGCCATGCACTTGAAGATTCTTCAGAGGGACCAACTGGCCCCAGATCATCTCTTGAAATTTCAGGTGGGAGTATCTTCAATGGGTCCCAAGTGTAAAATAAGTACTGGTACTTTCACCCACTGTCTGTGGTCTTGCCATAGGCTTTGTATGTACTGGAGTGCTGTGGCAGCAACAATAGAGAGGGTCTTGGGGACCAAAGTTAAGATGGACCTGGTCTCTCTTCTCTTGGGCCTGCCCAATTTATCTTCTCCACATACACATAGGAGAAAACATTTTAATATCCTTACTTTTTGTGTGGGGGAAAAACATTTTGATGTGTTTGGTATCTGAAAACACGCCGGGTCTATTGGGTTGGCGCAAGCTAATCATGGAACACATTCCCCTGGACTTTCTCACAAATATGGTGCCCCAAAAAACTGAAAATGTTTATAAGACATGGCAGTCCTTTTTGGGTTACCTGGAAACGGATTTGTCTGCCATTTTAATACGGGCCTTTGTATAGCCATGATAATTTGGTTTAGTGAACTTGCTGTCCCAAGAAGAATTTTGAATAAATTCAGGTGTAATATTTAACATTGTCAAAGCTATTGTTTTGTGGCACTGAATGGTGTTATTTATTTGTCTTGTACATGAGTACAGTTTTGTTCTATTTGTGTTGTTGTTTTATTTTATATAGAGTAGTTTGGTTGTTGTTTTATTGTTGTTATAATATTGCAATTTTTTAATTTTTTAAAAAATAAATCTTTTCAATAAAAATACTTTTTTAGAAAAGTTGTTTGATATCAATTTTCAGAAGAGGTCAAGCATCAGAGTGCAGAGGCAGGGAACAACTGAAATCAAAGCTTACACTGAGGGTTGATTTGGATGTGCCTCAAATGCAGTATTTTAGGATTGAAGTGGTACAATAGGAAAGGAGACATGGCAGGACAATCAGTAGACAGCTATGTTGCTTATCATAATGCACCAACTACATCTTTGGTCCTTGCTATGTTTCCTAATGACTAAGTGGAACTTCATCCACCTCTACTGGGTCAACAAGGATCCACTTGAAGAATTTTACCATCTACTACAAAGATATCTGCAGCCAACAGGAAACTAATGTACAGTGTTGGCAACATTCAATCAAGGTCACCATTATCTTCAAATATTTGCATCCAATGCATTCAAAAGACCCAGTGACACACGTATTAATCAGGTGACTGATGACCAGCCCTCACATCTCTTTTCCCACTGAGTAGCAATAGGATCATGACCCAGCTGCCCAAGGCAAAGATTAATTAGTTACAATTTTAGTTATTAACATAGACAAATGAGGTTAGAATTCTATAGATTCAAGAAGCATAGATTAAGGGTTGTATCTCATCAAGGTTCAAATGATAATGACACCTCAAAGCACTGCAAATTTACTTTCAGTGATGTCTTCACAAAATCCTCTAAATCCAGCGGCAAGAATGGTCATCCAACAGCAGCATCCTCCTGCAAACCTGTCCAACATTGAGATGCTGATCAGTTAAAACCAGGTCTGCTGGACAGGACAAGTTGCTTGTATGCCTAACATTAGACTCTGGAGTCCATATCCCAGGAAAAGTGCAGGAAAATTATGATAAAGTAGAAAATCAGCTATGGTCTTATTGAATGGCAGAGCTAAATGTCTTCCTCCTGGTGCTATTTGTTATGGCCTTAAGCCTAACATTTGTGGTAGGTAAGTTACTTGAAAAGATTCTGAGGGATACAATATACATGCATTCGGAAAGACAGGGTTTGATTAGGAGTAGTCAGCATGGCTTTTTGTGTGGGAGATCATGCCTCTCAAATTTGTTACAGTTCTTTGTATTTTGGAAAAGAAAATCAGAGCAGGACTCATACTCTTAATGATAAGGTCCTGGGGAGAGTTGCTGAACAAAGAGACCTTGGATGCAGGCTCATAGTTCCTTGAAAGTAGAGTCACAGGTAGATAGGATAGTGAAGAAGACATTTGGATTTGGTGTGCTTTTGGTCAGAGCATTGAGTATAAGAGTTGAAAAGTCATGTTGCAACTGTACAGGACATTGGTAAGGCCACTTTTATAATATTTGGTGCAATTCTGATCTCCCTGCTACTGGAAGGATATTGTGAAATTTGAAAAGGTTCAGAAAAGATTTACAAGGATGTTGCCAGGGTTGGACGATTTGATTTATAGGGAGAGGGTGAATAGGCTGGGGCTGTTTTCCCTGGAGCATTGGAGGCTGAGGGTGTGACCTTATAGAGGTTTATAAAATCATGAGGGGCATGAATAGGGTACATAGACAATGTAGGGTGGGTGCTTCCAGAACTAGAGGGTATAGGTTCAGAGTGAGAGGGGAAAGATATAAGAGGGACCTAAGGGGCAACCTTTTCATGCAGAGGGTGGTGCATGTATGGAATGAGCTGCCAGATGAAGTGGTGGAGGCTGGTACAATTGCAACATTTAAGTGGCATTTGGGTGCGTATCTGAAAAGGAAGGGTTTGGAGGGAAATGGGCCAATTGCTGGCAAATGGGACTAGATTAGGTTATGGTATCTGGTTGGCATGGACAAGTCGGACCGAAGGGTCTGTTTCCCCGTGTTGTACATCTCTATGACTCTATGACTCTAAGTGATCAAGAAGATTGATGGTTACAGGGTGGTATACGTAGTCTAAATGGATTTCATTAAGGCCTTCGATAGGGTTAGGGTTAAGTTCCACATGGTGAGCTGTTCTGGAAGGTTAGATCTCATGGAATCCAGAGAGAGCTAGCAAATTGGATACACAAATGGCTTGATGGTAGGAAGCAGAGGATAATAGTGAAAGGAAGCTTGTCGGGTTGAAAGCCTGTAATTAGTGGAGTGCCTCAAGGGTCGATGGTGGGTCCCTTGCTGTTTGTCATCTATGTCAATGATTTCAATGAGAATGTAAAAGGCAAGATTAATAAGTTTGCAGATGACACTAAAATAGGTGCTATCATGGATAGTGAGGAACATTATCAGAAATTGCAGCAGGAACTTGATGAGCTTGAAAAGTGGGCCGAGAAATGACAAATGGAGTTTAACATATCTAAGTGTGAGGTGTTGCATTTTGGTAAGTCAAATCAAGGTAGGAGTTTCATGGTGAATGGTAGGGCTGTAAGGAGTGTAATGGAACTGACGGACCTTGGAGTTCAGGTGCACAGTTCTCTGAAAGTTGAGTTAAAGATAGACAGAGCAATGAAGAGGGATTTTGAAATGCAGGCCTTCACCAATCATGGCATTGAGTATCGAAGTTGGGAAGTTACTTTGCAGTTGTACAGGACATAAGTGAGGTTATAACAATGACTGCAGATGCTGGGAACCAGATTCTGGATTAGTGGTGCTGGAAGAGCACAGCAGTTCAGGCAGCATCGAAAGTGCAGCAAAATCGACGTTTCAGGCAAAAGCCCTTCATCAGGAATAAAGGCAGTGAGCCTGAAGCATGGAGAGATAAGCTAGGGGAGGGTGGGGCTGGGGAGAAAGTAGCATGGGTGAGTGGGGGAGGGGATGAAGGTCAAGGAGGAGAGGGTGGAGTGGATAGGTGGAAAAGAAGATAGGCAGATAGGACAAGTCCGGACAAGTCATGGGGACAGTGCTGAGCTGTAAGTTTGGAACTAGGGTGAGGTGGGGGAAGGGGAAATGAGGAAACTGTTGAAGTCCACATTGATGCCCTGGGGTTGAAGTGTTCTGAGGCGGAAAATGAGGTGTTCTTCCTCCAAGCATCTGGTGGTGAGGGAGTGGTGGTGAAGGAGGCCCAGGACTCCATGTCTTCGGCAGAGTGGGAGGGGGAGTTGAAATGTTGGGCCACGGGGCAGTGTGGTTGATTGGTGTGGGTGTCCCGGAGGTGTTCCCTAAAGCGCTCTGCTAGGAGGCGCCCAGTCTCCGTAATGTAGAGGAGACCACATCGGGAGTAATGGATACAATAAATGATATTGGTGGATGTGCAGCTAAAACTTTGATGGATGTGGAAGGCTCCTTTAGGGCCTTGGATAGTGGTGAGGGAGGAGGTATGGGCACAGTTCCTGTGGTGGCAGAGGAAAGTGCCAGGATGGGACGGTGGGTTGTAGGGGGGGGGGGGCGAGGACCTGACCAGGTAGTCACAGAGGGAACGGTCTTTGCGGGGGGCGGAAAGGGGTGGGGAGGGAAATATATCTCTGGTGGTGGGGTCTTTTTGGAGGTGACAGAAATGTCGGTGGATGATTTGGTTTATGCGATGGTTTGTAGGGTGGAAACTAAATCATCCGCCGACATTTCCACCACCTCCAAAAAGACCCCACCCTCCTTCAGCTTATCTCTCCATGCTTCAGGCTCACTGCCTTTATTCCTGATGAAGGCCTTTTGCCCGAAACATCGATTTCGCTCCACTTTGGATGCTGCCTGAACTGCTGTGCTCTTCCAGCACCACTAATCCAGGACATTAGTGAGGCCACACTTGGAGTATTGTGTTTAGTTTTGGTCACCTTGCGATTGAAAGAATGTTGTTAAACTGGAAAGAGTGCAGAAGACATTTACAAGGATGCTGCCTGGATTCAAGGGACTGAGTTATAGGGAGAGGTTGGACAAGCAAGGACTTTTTTCTTTAGAGCATAGGAGATTGAGGGAAGATTTTTTAAAAGTATATAAGATCATGAGAGGCATGGATAGGGTGAATGCACTGTCTTTTTTTCCCAGGGTTGGGAAATGGATGACTACAGGGCACCAGTTGAAGATAAGAGGGGAAAGAATAAATGGGAACCTGAGGAGCAACTTTAATTTTTTTACAGAGGGTGGTACACATTTGGACGTGGAGCAGTTGAGGCAGGTACATTGACAAGATCTAAAAAGCATTTGAGCAAATATGTGGATCGGAAAGGTTTAGAAAGATATGGATTAGTGGTGCTGGAAAAGCACAGCAATTCAGGCAGCATTGTAGGAGCAACTCTTCGGATGCTGCCTGAACTGCTGTGCTTTTCCAGCACCACTAATCCAGAATCTGGTTTCCAGCACCTGCAGTCATTGTTTTTACATTTTAGAAAGATATGGGCCAAGTGCAAGGGAATGGGGTTAGTGTGGATGGACATTTTGGTCGGCATGGACCAGTTTGGGCCAAAGAGCCTGTCTCTGTACTATAGGACTCCAGGACTCTATGTCAAGAAAAATGTCAATTTTACATCTAGGTTTTAATGGCTAGATGAGAATCTTGCGACTGAACAACAGGGGACCTACTCGTACGCATTAAAACCCCACTATTACCCAGTCTTGCCTCAGTTATGTGTAGATTTCTATTCTCCCAGGCAGTAGAGAAACTAGATGGCAACAATTCTCAAAATAAAAGTTTGGCAGGTCACTTTGTGTGCAGAGACTGACAGTAATTTCAGGTATCAGAACAGGGAGCATCCCACGGCTCTTAACTTGCTTTCCCTGGGCTCCATTACTTTGTGCCTACTTGAATGTTCATAGTATCTATGCCTTGCCTGGTAATGCAATCTGGTAGCCAGGTGACTTGTCATGTTTAGCATAATGAACAGGCAAAAGGGATTGTACTACTTGGCTGCAAGTACCTAGTGGTTCTTTAAAGTCTGATCAAAATGATTACAAGAAAGCATGTGCACTAATATGAAGCAAACCTATTCGCTTAATCTACTGAATATATGTTAGAGACAAATGCAAACTAATGAATTAATCTCTTACCTTAAAGTTCAAAATGTTTATATAAACAAGAGAGTCGCACACTGCCTTGTATCCACTGGGGACTTTGGCGACAGTAGCACTCAGAGCTCTATCTCAGCTTCCATGGCATTAGTCTCGCGAGCCCCAGCCCAATGGTGAAAAGACCAATCAGTGGGGCAAAGTCCCTCATATAAGTACAGTTCTGAATCGAAGATTACGTTCTGAATCTTCACTTCATAATACCTTTAGTACTCTTCCAGACATTCCATTGTGCAGAAAACAATTTGAAAGATGTCCGGGTGGCTCCATGTTAATGACATAAAAGAATGTTTCCCAAACACAATCCAGGTTTTGCGATTACCTCCAAGCCAAAACAGGCCTTGTTCATGTGTTTTTCCACTTTATTTCAATTGATCATTGCCATATCCCTTGACAATGAACCCTTAATGGTATGGTCTGAAAATATCATTATTATGCCCAATACTACAGGGCTCTATGGTCAGTCAGGGATTGGTTCTTGATGAGTCAAGAAAGGTGGTGAGGCGTTTCAAATGAAGGAGTACAAACCACAGAGGGCAGGAAGAGGTTAGTATTTGGTGGGGGTGGGGGGGGGGAATGGGCTGATGTGAGCAAGTGAGGGAAGATGCTGCATGCAATATTGAGAGTGGTAGACCATAGCTTTGGTGGACATGGATGCATAGGCAGAGTTAGAGTGAGTGTGGGTAGCTGAGAGAAGGTGGTGACACTTACCCTTGGAACATAGACGGTCACTAACCACCTTCCGGCATTGCTACGCCTTCCCCCAGACCCTGGATACTACGCTGGCCTGGGTAGCTACTTCAGATTAAGCTAGCAGCATCTAATGTAGTGCACAGCTAGAGTTTAAATATAGTAACTACCACATGAATGCTGGATAGTCCTGGCATGAACAATCATTTCACTGTTGCTGAACAAAACATAGTGCAGGTGCAGTGTGGTTTTATATGTGACATATATTTAATGAGGTGAGCAGAATAAAATTACACGAGGAAAGTCACCAGAGCTTACAAAGGCAGATCCTCCATGAACCCCCCTAAATTGACATTTAGCTGATTGTGAGAGAAAATTAGCCTTCAGTTTGTATTTCTTACTAAGAAATTGCATGTGCAAGTATTGCCTTTTCTAAAAAAATTTTATAATGAATCATGCAAAATTCTTACAACATCTTGTTCACTTTGTGAATAGTGTAACAATGCAGTTGTCACCAATTTAATCAATTTTCATCAGTTAAAGACAAAACATTCATTGCAATTTTCAGTCCCAGTGAAGGTGACTTTATTTCATTGATACCTTTTGACAACAATAAACATGTAAATCTTGCGTGAAAGTAATTTCCAGACTGATGTAATGATCCATGTTTTAAACAGAATTTCTTATAAGATGGCTATCTACGTAAGCAGAATTTATGAAAATGTTGTGTTTTAAACTTGAAAACATTGTTTTTAGTATAATTATTTCAGCAACATAAGCTGTAAAATACTCAGATCTATATGAATCACCCTAATGTAATTAATCATATGAACTTGATTAAGCCACATTTAATGTTCAATATATGATGAGGATTTATAACTAAATCACAGAAATGTATATATAATTTGCATGCTAATAATAATTTGCATTTGAGAGTGCAAACACAGAAAATGCAACATAAATTTCATCCAAACTAATGGATTGCTTAAGAAATTGTGAACCTTAGACTTATTTTATGTCAATGTTAAAACATTTTAAATATATCCACAGAATCATGTTGCAGAAATTAGGTGTCTTCTTTATTAATAATCCAGAACTCGTTCAGAACATTTGAATAAAGTACTTTCAGGAACTCTACCTTCAAATACAATAATGTGTTTAAATGAAAAGCTAAGTAAATTAACTTACTTTTTAATGGTATCTTTACATTAAAACCTTAATAGATCATGGAAAATCAAACTATTCCATTAGATCAACCATAAAGTTTTAATCTAACCAAGTCTGTCATATGCAATGAACAATTTTAGTTGTTACAAATCTAATTCTTTATCACATAAAATCTAGATTGAAATTAGTTTACTTCTTTTGTCAATGTATTTGTGTCCGTATTGTCAGTATTGTGTTACTCAGCATATCGTGGGTTCAAGTTGTAGTTCTGTAGCCCTCTTAAAATCTTTGCTATGTTTAACCCTAAAAAGCAAAGAAGAGAATATGTTGATCAGAATGTAGCTGAAGTGACATTATTTTCAAAGTAAGGTAAACATCTTTATTTTAATTCATCGATGGTATAACATCAACAAGCTCACTTCTTAATATTTTTATTTAGATTGGTGGAGTCCCCTAGTGAAAATTATGTAGATTTTCAATTATTGTAGTTTCCAATGCCTTTACTACTTAGAAATATCAAGTATTCAGATCCATTAAAGGAAGGAAAAAAAATTCTATACAGAGTTAAGGTTCACTAACATGCAAAACAGGATTTAAATCAAATGCATTTTAATAAAGAGGGATGGATGAGCAATATTTACACTGTCACCTGTCAAATAATCATTAATTTAGTATTTCATCATTTGCATTCTCTTTTCTTTGGATCATGCTTGGACCTACCAGGAGATTAAATTTATTAAGAGTTTTCAATGATATGTTTACTCAGAGTTTAAATGAGACTCATGCAGGCACACAGTACATTTTTTAAAAAATTGCATCAAGGTGAACTGAAATTCATAGTGTTCCACTGATAGGCAGCTTTGTTTCTTTTATGAGCCCCTGTGAATTATTAACTAATGATGGTTTGTAATAAACCATGAAATATATTATTCTTATACATGATAAAAGTATTTCTTCAACTACTATTTCTCACAATAACAGAAAACATTTCAGAAATAAGCTTGGCAAGAAACAGAGTGTCAAAACCTCTCTCAGAGGACATTATCATAATAGATTTCAAAAAATATAAATTGATTTTGTTATGACATGCTATTTATTATGAATGAGAGGATTGTTTTCCAAGTTGACTCGTGAATATCAAAAACAATAAAGAAATGAAAATGAAATAATGAAATGTACACACAAATCTAACAAATTAGGAGACTCCAATTATATGTTGATTGATCAGCAATTAGCCAAAGTATACCATTTTGATGATAGATTGAACAAAAATTGCTGTTGAGATATAAAATTTCCACACTTAAAGATTCATGCAAATGAAAAGAAATGCTGTCTGTATTGTTTAACCATGTAACTTCAGTGTAATTTGTTGGAAACTCTGTGCAAGATGTTATTTTTCTTCCTCAAAAGCAAGATACTACAAATGCTGGAAGTCTGAAACAAATATAGAATTGTTGATTTAAGGCCATTGGCCAGAAAGATTAATGCTGTGCTTCCACTGATGGAACCAGTTTTTAATGGCTTTGATGAGCACTGGTAACCTTATGCAAAAAGTTACTGTGGCCATTCTTTTTTTTAAAAAAAACAAGAGAGTTTAGCATTTCTGTAGGTTCAGCATAAAACTCTATCAGAAATATAGAGCCAGAATTCCATTGTGACAGTTCTTTTATAGCATCAGTGAAGACAAATCATGCTACCTTTTCACAGCAGTCACTGTCCTATTCTGACATTTATAGGTCCATTTTGACAGCTGCTGTCAAATGGCAAGTATATAAGGCCAGCGTAATGTTAGTGTGCTCAGAGAATAAGGTGCTGGGGTGGAGAGCGAGAGCTTCAGATACATAGGGTGCCAGATGGGTAGGGTGCCAGATGGAGCAGTAGGGTTCAAGATAGGAAGGGTGCAAGGTGGTAAGGAGAGGGAAAGGGGAACATATTGAATGGTGAAGGAAAGGGTGGTTGGGCAGTAGGCAAAGTAGGGCTGGGGAGTGGGGAGAGTGGGGGTACAGGTCTGGCAGTGGGGGAGGGGGATTTAGGTCCTGTGATTGGAAAGAGGGGGTCATGTGGTGCAGAGGAAGAGGGTACCAGGAAAGGTCAGTTCAGGGTCTTGGGGGGTAAGGGGTCTGAGGGAGTATAGTTGCTGGTATTTGAAGCAAGTATGGGATTTGTTAAATGGTTTGTCAGAAGTTCAACTTTGTAGCTAATAACCTAACTTTTGCTGAGAAACTATTTTAGCTAATTCCATTGGAACCATCTGAAGCCTCAAATTTAAATGGATGTTTTTGGGAGGATTTCAGGTGCACAGGAATTTATGTTTCAGGCATAAGTTGGGGTTTTTGCCCAAAAGGTCGATTCTCCTCCTCCTTGGATGCTGCCTGACCTGCTGTGCTTTTCCAGTGCCGCACTCTCAACACCGATCTCCAGCATCTGCAGTACACACTTTCTTGGCATACAGGAATTGCTGAGTAGAATCTTCAATTTACTGGGCACTTCCTTTGTTACAATGCGAAATCTGCAGGACCCCCATGCATAATAAGGCGAACGGAAAATCCATACCATTATTTTAAGTTCACAAAAGGAATTATGCCCTTTTGAAGATTTAGTGTTCCTCACGCACGGATAGTATTAAACTTCATAGAATCACTGAATCAAAAATTGCTAGAAAAGGAAGAAGTCATTCTACTAATCTTGTCTACACCAACTCTGTGACCATTTCACAGGGCTGTTTTCCTGCCTTTTCCTTGTTATCCTGCACACTGTCTCATTCAATGACAGTCTATGACCCTTAGAATGCCTCAATTGAACTTGCCTACAGCACACTGTCAGCCTTAATCACTTATCGCATGAAAAAGCTTTCTTTCATATTGTTGTGATTCTTCCACCATTTACTTTAAACCTTCACCATCTTGTCCTTGATCCCTTCACCAGTGGGAATAGTTTTGTTCTATCTATTCAGGCCAATCCTCTCAGTATTCTCCAAGGAAAACAGACCTAACTTCTTCAGTCTATCTTCATCACCGAACTTCCTTTTGAATGTTTTCCACACTCTCCTAAATGCTTTCACTTTCTTCCTAAAGTGCAGCACTCAAAACTGGATACAATGCTCCACATAAGACCAAACTAGTGCTTTATCCAACATCAGCATAAACTCTTTACTCTGGTTTTCTATGCCCCATTTATTTTGTTTGTTCATGAGATGTGAGCATTGCTGGCAAGTCCAGCAATTATTGCCCATTCGTAATTGCCCTCGAGAAAGTGGTGAGCTACTTTCTTGAATCACTGCAATCTTTGGGGAGTATGGAAATCTACCACTAGGAAGGGAGTTCCAAGATTTTGACCGAGCAACAGTGAAGGAGAGGCAATATATTTGCAAGTTAAAAAGGAGAGCAACTTGCAGTTGGTGGTCTTCCTATGCATCTGCTACTCATGTCCCTTTTGGTGGTATAGGTTACAGATTTGGAAAGTACTGTCAGAAGAGCCATAATCATTCATCTTGATACACACTGCTGCCATAGTGCTTGGTGGTTTTCAGTGTGAACGGTGAATGCGATGCCAATCGAGTGGGCTGCTTTGTCTTGGATGGTGTCAGGTTTCTTGAGTATTGTTGGAACTGCACTCATCCAGGCAGGTGGTCAGTATTCTTGACTAGTGGCTTGTAGACGATGGACAGACATAGGAGAGTCATTAATAAAGTGGAGCACTGTATATAGCATGCTTTATTAACCACCCTTACGAGCAGTCCTGCCAACTTTAATGACTTATCTACAGATACACCCATTTTCCTCTACTCATGCATCTCCTTTAAATTTGCCCCCTTTATTTTATTTTGTCTCTCAGTATTATTTGTACAAAATGAATCAGCTCAGTTTTAAAATTATACATTATCGTCCTCACAGTTTATCTGCTTCCATGTTTTATCATCCACAAACTTCAAAATTGTCCCCTACACACTGAGGTCTAGATCATTAATATATATCAGGAAAAGCACTGATATATATTAATGATTAGATTCCCTACAGTGTGGAAACAGGCCCTTTGGCCCAACCAGTCCACACTAACCCTCTGAAGAGTAACCCACCCAGACCCATTTACCCCTGACTAATGCACCTAACACTATGGGCAACTTAGCATAGTCAACTCACCTGACCTGCATATCTTTGGGCTGTGGGAGGAAACCCACACAGACACAGGGAGAATGTGCAAATGCTACACAGGCAGTCACCTGAGGCCGGAATCGAACCTGGGAACCTGGTGCTGTGAGGCAGCAGTGCTAACCACTGAGCCACCGTGCTACCCCAAGACTGGCTGATCTAGACTGACACCACTACAATCCCTCCCTCAAGGCAAAAAACATCCAATCATCACTACTCTCTGTCTCCTGATACTCAGCCAATTTCATAGGTACTATTCCTTCCATTCCATGAGCTATAACTTTGTTAACAAGTCTGCTGTGTCGCATTATATCAAATGTCTTTTGGAAAACTAAATGCACCACATCAACAGCATTAATTAAACTTGACTTTTTCTTTAAAAGATCCATGTTAGCCTTCAATGATTAACCCACATTGGCCATTGTCATAACTACTCTGTCATTAGTCCTGAATAATTGTTGCAAGTAGTTTCTGCACCACCAAAGTTAAACTTGGACATTGGTTACCGCAATCTTGCCATTGGCATCTGTACAGACAAATCTGTATCTTTAAATATTTGAGTAAGATTACCTATCCCTAATGACAAATACTGACAATGAGAGAGTGCCTTTAAAGTAGTTTCATAGATGGTCAACAGAACTTTACATGACTTTAAATTTTGTTTAATTTCAAAGATCTTCTTTCAAACATTTTTACGAATATTTAGCACTATATGATCCTCTTTAATTCTATCAAAGGGGACAGAATGTTTGCAAATAAATTTCATTTGCAATCAAATTCAAAACCGTGTTGCAATTATTTGTCAATTAATCACTGGGTAGGTGTTTAAAGGAGCAGTGATCCAATTAATTTAAATAAGCAGCATGTAATCTAATTTGTTCTGTATGTGTCTGTTTGAAAGCATATTAAGTTGAACAGGGAATTAATCAAACTGTAGTTGCTGTCTCAGACCAAGTTCTCAATCTGCCAGTTTTTGTCACTGAAGAATATTTTGTGTCTTCATAGACAGTCTCCTTGTGACTTACAAAGATGTAAAATGTTTCTACAGTCGTTGAAAAGGAAGGAAAAGAATATTTATAATTTAAACTTAGTTAAACACAGCATGAGGCACTATTTATTCATCTCTATTGTCCAAATTGCTAAAAACTGCAATAAAAATACTTGCTGTTCTTTGCTTGTTCCATTACAATTCTAACTTTGTTTGAAGATTCAATCCAAAACAAGATTCATGTGGTCTATCTCTGCCTGTTTTGAAAACAAGGAAATTCCCGAGGAGACATGCGATAGACCACAGTCACTGTGTTATGGACTAAATCAGACCACATAAAACATTCCTCAGCAGGCAGCCTCAGACCATAACTTTGCAATTTGTTTTGGTAAGTGTACAGTGAAGATTACCTGCATTAAGTTAGTTAGGTTGACCACTAGATTTTAAAACAGATAAAAATATTTCACAAAATTATACAATGAAACACAAAGAACAGAATAAAGAACCCCTACAGAACTCAACTTAGCAAATTAGACTTAGTTATACTGTTCAGAATATACACAACACTCCCAATAATCAAACACCCTGTAAAAATTAGCATAAATGGAACACATGCTTACAGGTTGAAGTTGAAGGGCAGGAAAGAGAGAGTTTCCACACCACTCCCTGTTGAACTTCCCAGTTCAGGACTGAACTACAACTGCTCAGACCAGCCAAAGAGCTGCCCATTTCCCTTTCATTATACAGGTCACTTCTAAAACATGACCACTTTGGCCTGAAGTCTCATTGTTTACATATAAACAAAATGCCTTTCAAAATCCTTTTCATCTCTGTACCAAACCAGACTGATTGGAGCCCAGCCCGGTTATTGCCCCTCTGAAAAAAATCAAGGACAGAGTCTCCTTGAGCTAAGGAACAGGTTTTAGGAAAAAAAGACTAGCTTTGTGACAGCTAGAATATTCTTTAAAAATGTACCCTGTTCAATATCACAGGCAAGTCACAAAATCCTGTCAGATTCAGAATAAACCAAGACATTCCTGCAAAATAATTTATTTAAAATTAAATCCATAACATGTGAGAAGGCTTTAAGAAGTGACTTAATGTATAGTTGAAAAGGGATGTTAGAGGAAGCTTTTGCATATTATAAAAAGAAGTAGGAAGACAACGGTTTGTGGAGATGTTTTTCAGGATGTGGAGAACTTTTGTTGAATTCTGTTGATAAAGATAGTGTGAAGAAAGAGGAAAATAACACAATTAGGAGAATGCAGAATGTGGTTAAATATGCAGAACCACTATATACATCATTTCCTGACTGATAGAGTACGGATGTGATCTGATATGATCTGCCTCCAATTACCAGACAACATCAATCTAACTAACAGCCAAGAAATATTTTTAAAAAGTTAACAGTTTTGCTTCAAACCATTGTTGGCGAGTAGGCAGCTAAACTCCATATGGGGATCTTCCTCTGGCAATCCTGCTGGGGTGGGGAATATTTTGCTTTGGAATTTATATAGTAACCTTGTTATGATTCAGTGTAGAGATGGACATACTTGTTTTACCATTAATTTCCAATTGGCCGGCCTTTCTTTTCCTAAAAACTATTTATAGTTAATTATTCGGAGCACACGTTGGCATTAGCACTGCTGCCTCACAGCACCAGGGACCTAACTTTGATTCCAGCCTCGGGCGACTGTCTATGTGGAGCTTGCACATTCTCCCTGTGTCTGCATGGGTTTTCTCTAGGAGCTCCGGTTTCCTCCCACAGTCCAAAGATCTGCAGGTTAGGTGAATTGGCCATGCTAAATTGCCCATAGTGTTCAGGGATGTGTAGGTTAGATGCATTAGTCAGTGGTAAATATAAGGTAAAAAGGTAGGGGAATGAGTCTGGGTGGAATGCTCTTCAGAAGGTCAGTGTGGACTTGGGCCAAATTATACTGTGGGGATTCTGTCTGTGAAGACTGCACCGATTCCAAGTCTTTATTTAGATCTGCGATTTTATTTCCCATACACCGTTTTGATTCCTCTGTTCATCTCCCATTCTTGTGTCTGTCAAGATTCACCTTAAATGTTGCTAACATGCTGTTTCCATGACCTCCACTGGCAGTGTCTTCCAGATATCCACCACTCTCTGTGTGAAAAGGTTTCCCTGGACTTCTCCCCTAAACTTTCCCCTCTCACCTTGAAGCTATGCCTTCTTGTAGTTGACCTATCCCCCCTGGGAAAAAGACTTTGTCTATCTATCCTATCTGTGCTTCTCATTATATTGTAGATCTCTATCAGGTTGCATTCAGCTTGTCCTTCCAGTGAAAACAATCCAAGTTTATCCAACCTCTCCTCATAACTAAAACCCTCCAGACCAGGCAATATCTTGATAAACGTTCTCTGCACCCTCTCTAAAAGCATCTACGTTCTTCTGGTAGTGTAGCCAGCAAAACTGCATGCAATATTCCAAATGTGGTCTAATTAAAGTTGTATACAGCTATAACATCACTTGCCAATTGTTATATTTAATGCCTGGCCGATGAAGGCAAGTGTGTTGTATGCAGTCTTGACCACCTTATTCATCTGTGTTGCCACTTTTAGGGATCTATGGAGTTGTACTTCCAGATTCCTCTGTCTGTCAATGAGGGGTATAGATAGAAATAATGGTAGTTGTCTTTTCCCTAGGGTGTGGGAATTCAACACAGGGAGGCACATTTTTATGGTGAGAGGAGAGAGAGATTTCAAAAACATACAGGGGCAATTTTTTTTACGCAGAGGGTAGCTAGTGTGTGGAATGAACTTCCTGGGGAAGTGGTGGATGTGGATACAGTTACAATATTTAAAAGACATTTGAATAAGTACATAAATAAGAAAGGGCTTGGAGGGATATGGGCCAGGAACAGGCAAATGGAGCTAATTTAGTTTGGGATTGTGGTAGGCACGAACTGGTAGGATCGAAGGGCCTGTTTCCGTTCTGCATGACAATATCAATACTCCTTCAGGGTTTGATCATTTATTATATAATTCGCACCTAGATTTGATCTTCCAAATTTATCATTCCACATTTGTCCCAATTAAACTCAATCTGCCATTTCTTTGCCACAAATCTCTAATCTATCTATATCCCACTGTATCCTTTTACAATTATCCTCGCTATCTGCAATTCAGCCAATTGTGATATCGACCACAAACTTACTAACCAGACCACCTACATTTTCCTCCAGATCATTTATGTACATTACCAACAACAAAGGTTCCATCACTGATGCCTGCAGAACACCACTAGTTACTGACTTCTATTCTGAAAAGAATCCTTTCACATCTACACTCTATCTTCTCTAACCAAGCCAGTTTTATATTCATCTAGCCAGCTCACCACAGATTCCACGAGACTCTACCTTTTGTACCAGCCCTTCATAAAGTACGTTATCAATGCCTAAGAAGGCATTGCCTACTGGTTTTCCATCACCAATCATTCTTGTTACCTCCTTAAAAAGTTCAGTAAAGATGGTGAGACATGATCTTCCCCACACAAATCCATGCTGCCTATCACAAACAAATCCATTTGCTTCCGAATGTGAATAAATCCTGTCTCTCAGAATCTTCTCCAAAACTTCCCCAACACTGACGTCAGGCCTGTAATTACTTGGATTATTTCAGTTTCCCTTTTAAACAAAGGAACAACGTTAGTCATTCTCCAGTCCTCTGGAATCTTGCCTGAAGCCAAAAAGGATGCAAAGGCCCCAGCTATTCCCTCCTTTGCCTCCCACAGTATCTTGTGATAGATCTCATCTGGCCAGGGGCTTTGCTAAACTTAACACATCTCAAGACACCGAACACTTCCTCCTTCATTATTTTGACCTGCCTGAGAGTATTCACACACCTTTCCCTCACCTCAACATCTCTCACGTCTCTTTCTTTGGTAAATACTAATGTAAAGTACTCATTAAAGATCGCGTTCATTTCTTCAAGCTCTATACATCACCTCCCTCTTTTGTCCTTGAGTGGGCCTACTCTATCCCTAGATACCCTCTTGCTCCTAATATATGGATAAAATGCCTTAGGATTCTCCTTAACCCGACTGGCTAAGGTCATTTCATAGCACCTTTTGTTGCCCTAACTCTCCAGTTTCAATTCCCTACTACTTTCTCTGTATTCTTTAAGGTCTTTGTTTTTAGTTGCCTAGACCCAAGCTATGCTTCCTCTGGTGATCTCCCCTCCACTGCCTGCAAACTCATAGAGTCTAGATTAGAGTAGTGCTGGAAAAGCATAGCAGGTCAGGCAGCATCCGAGGAGCAGGAAAATCGACGTTTTGGGCAGAAGCTCTTCATCAGGAACAGACTCTATTTCTGATGAAGTGCTTTTGCCCGAAAGGTTGATTTTTCTGCTCCTCGGATGCTGCCTGACTTGCTGTGCTTTTCCAGCACCACTCTAATCTAGACTCTGGTTTCCAGCATCTGCAGTCCTTGTTTTTACCCTGCAAACTTATAGACTCCAGCCCTGCACTCTGGTTCTACCTACTCCTCAAGATTCACAAGCCCAACTACCCTGGCCGACCCATCATCTTAACATACTCCTGCTACACTGAACTCATCTTGTCCTACCTTGATTCCATAGTCTCCCCCTTGGTTCAGGCACTTCCCACCTACATCCACTACACCAACCCCGCCCTCTATCTCTTCAATAACTTCCAGTTCCCTGGCCCCCAGTGCTTTATCTTCACTGTGGTGCAGTCCTTATATCATCCAAACCCCACAAGGATGGCCTTCAGGCCCTCAGCTTCTTCATCTCCAACAGACCCGTCCAGCGCCCCTCCACTAATACCCACCTCGCCAAACTGGTTCTCACCATCAACAACATTTCCTTTAACTCCTCCCATTTCCTCCAAATCCAGAGGGTGGCCACCCTCTGGATTTATGTAGCACTATTTAACACCACTTAATCTAGTGACTTAAATTCATTTATTTTTCAATATAAAGTTTTCTGTCACACTATTCTGACAGCCCTCTGCATTCTAATACTTGATTTTAGAACATGGAACATAAAACAATACGGCCCTCAAATGTTGCGCCGACCTGTGAACTATTCTCAGCTCGTCCCCCTACACTGTACAGAACTTCAGACTTAAGTGGATTAGTGCATCGAGATATTTTAATTTAGTAGTTGCACTGTATTTTCACAAAGTTTCAAATCTTTGAACTTAAAGAGCTTCCATTGTTTCAGGAATATCTGAAGGCTTCATCCCTGTTTATATCGGGAGACAAAATCGTGTATGTATCGAATCAATCGTCAGTTGAAAAAAATACTGATTTGTCATTTATGCTGCTTCCAAGTTCCTGTTTAGAAGATAAAAATGTCGTACAGCAGATTGAAACCTGCTAATATTATTCTACTCGGCAGATTCAATGCTGGAAAGGATGATTAAATTCGATCGAACAAAGTGACTCAGTGTAGCTGGATCTAAACCAGAAACTTCAGAGTGTAAGATTTATAATAATTACAGGTGTGGTCATGATAGTACAAGTACTTTGATAAAATTAATTTGGTGTTGACGTGTTGATTTATACATTGTGAGAACACTCGGTTCCCTAACTTTGAGGACCACCGTTACATTTTGACCATTGACTATCTTTTAGATTATTACAGGATCTTTGAACTTGACAATTCTGCCAGCCTTTTACTGCAAACAATAATCATCCCAACAAACCTTTCAGCAACTTACTTTCAGCCACAGGCCCACTTGCTGTTCTTTTTATTGACCTTCTACCCATTAAAGCCACGAAGCAGTCTGGATCGCCTGGACATTTTGACCTGGACCGTCTCATTATTGGTCCGTGTTCCTCAGCTTCTGGCGACAATTCCAGAAGGTTTTCGATGATCTGCAAGAAGAAAATCATATGGAACTTTGCCGCATGAGTGTACTTTCAAAGGAAATTCTGTAACTTGTTCCTTCTTCAAATTGTAGCACTCAAATAGAAGCAGGTAACATTTATAGCTGCGCCAAACTGCAAAGGCAGTGGGTTGGAAGTTTTGATCATAGAATTAAGAATCAGCTTCTTGTTGCTGGCTGGGAATATTTATCTTGAACACAGTGTAAAAGTGACAGCTCATTTTGAAATACAGCTGCACAGTGCTTTGGGACGTTTTCCAAATACACGCAGGAAATGGCCAGTGATATGTGTGTGTTTATTGAAAATGTGCTCGGATAACATGAGTTATGATTGAGTTTAGCCCATTGCATTCAGTGGCCTCACTGCCACGCTCTCTAACGCGGGAAGTTATTTGGTAACAATACTTATCGCCTGCCTGGTAATACTGGCAGCAGAACAACTTGTGCAATGGGTTTTCTCGACACTTTAAAATAAACTTCTTTCATTTCAAAGTTAAAAATCACACAACACCAGGTTATAGTCCAACAGGTTTAATTGGAAGCACACTAGCTTTCGGAGTGACACTCCTTCATCAGGTGGTTGTGTCCAGAAGCTAGTGCGCTTCCAATTAAACCTGTTGGACTATAACCTGGTGTTGTGTGATTTTTATGTTTGTACACCCCAGTCCAACGCCGACATCTCCAAATCTTTCATTTCAATTTCACTGAGGATCGTGCCCCAGCGGGAGCCAGTGAGGAAGAGGATAGTCTGGACATTCCGGTATAAGATGTTGATATGGCACACCTTTGTTAGTTAACACTATCGCACAGTGCCCTACAGGTGTCACTTGTGAATTTTTCACATAAATATATATTACTAAACGTGAAACAAGATTCCCCTAGTTAACAGTCTGACTGTTTGACTAGAAGAGGACAGGTTAGATTAAGGACCCGATCGCGCCTCCCGAAGACGGGAATAGCCAATGGAGGTAAAATGTAACCTCCTCTCTCACAGTTACAGTTCCCTCAGAAAGCACCTCACAAAACAGAGCCAACATTCTCTAAATGCCGTGACCGTCAAAATGCAGCTCTTAAAATGTGATTTTAAACATTAAGTTAAACAGCCTGGTGACACGATTGAATTGATTCACGTTATCCTTTCTTTCGGCTCTACTCATTACCTGGTTTGGCAGCTCCGATTCTTCCCTCTCCTCCAGCGCCTCCCGCCAGCTCACTGCCTCCGTTAGCAGGACACAGCACACAGCAGCAAACACAATCGCTCTCATCATGTTGGAAACTCTCCCGAGCTAAGGTCGTGAAGTTGTCAAAAACAAACAAAACAAAACTCTTGCATTAATCCATAATTCAGACACAGTTCTCAATGAATCGAATGGGTATGGTGTAGTTACCTTGTCAGGATTCCGATTTCACCCGGAGATTTCAATGGCATTTGGGACAGATGGAGAGGGTATTAATATCTGGGCTTATTCCCCTGGGAGGGGCCAGAGAAGACGAACATCTTCTTGCATCATGCCAATGGAACATGCGGATACCTTGGTGATTCCGGAGAAAGGCTGCTCTTTGTGATTCATTTCCTGAGGGATTAAATCATAGGGGAACAATAATCCTCAGCAAATTTCAATTAGAACGATGTTTCAATCACTATTGCGTCGTTAGTTTCAATGTTATATGGAATGTATTGTATAACGGGAAACAAAAGCCGTGCCTCACAATTCAGACATGACAAGTACACTTAACAGTCGTTAAATATAAAGTAAAAATGTTTTAATCAATTTGGATGCATTCTGGTGTGATTGACACATTATGTAATTTTGTCTAATGTATTCACTGGAACATATTGTAGTAGCGTCTTGCTCTGGATGTTAAAGTTGTACTCAGGCGCAGAGATTACCGTGCTGGCTCTGTCCAGACAATTTTGTCCTATTCCTGGTGAAGGGCTTTTGCCCGATACGTCGATTTTCCTGCTCCTGGAATGCTGCCTGACCTGCCGTGCTTTTCCAGCACCACTCTGAGCTAAACTCTGGTTTCCAGCATCTGCAGTCCTCACTTTTGCCCTGTCCAGCCAACTGTCCTGTAATTTTTCTGACAGGGTTTACCTAGTGACTTATGCGGGCAAAGTTAACCTCAAGAAACAAAAAACAGAAATTGCTGGAAAAGCTCAGCAGATCTGGCAGCATCTGTCGAGAGAAATCAGAGTTAATATCTCTGACTCGACCCGGAATATCAACGCTGCTTTCTCTCCACAGATGCTACTAAAACTGTTGAACTTTTCCAGCAATTTCTGTGTTTTTTTTCCCGATTTCCAGCATCCCATAGTGCTTTACTTAACCTCAGGTTAAACACCGCAGCTTTTATTTTTAATCTCAAGAATGTAAGTTACCAACACAAAAAGAAGCTGGTATTGTAAGTAAGTTATCATTAGAAAAGATTAAAGTTTCATTTGCGATCTTCCATCAGAACAGTTGAAAGGTGACATTTAAAACCAATGCTAAAATTATTTTTCTTCAATCTGTTTTCGTTTCAACCTTCAGCACCTTTTTTTTTGCAAATTCTGTTTGCTTGACTCACTTGGGGTGGCACGGTTAGCACTGCTTCCTCACAGATTCGATTCCCACCTCGGGTGACCGTGTGGAGTTTGCACATTCTCCCCGTGTCTGTGTGGACTTTCTCCGGGTGCTACGGTTTCCTCCTACTGTCCAAAGATGTGCAGGCCAGGCGAACTGGCCATGCTAAATTGCCCATAGTGTTAGGTGCGTTAATCAGGGATAAATGTAGAGGGATGGGTTACTCTTCAGAGGATCGGTGAGGACTTGTTGGGCCAAATGGCCTCTTTCCACACTAGGGAATCTCATCTCACAATCAAAAGCGACTCATATAAACATGAAGTCCGTTCAATTTTTCACATTCTGGAGTATATGTTTACACAATACAAAGCTCTCGACTCTGGTTTTCAAATATTTTGAGCAATTGCCAAAGACTGTCCGCTTTCTGAATCTTTTCAGTAATGTCCAAATATCATGCAAAATGAAACGTCCGGGTTGGCCTGAGCATGACGCAATATGACTACTTAACAATCTAATGAGATCTAATTAAAGTGTTACATTGCTATTTTTGAAAGTCAGTCCTACAACTGTGCTCGAGGAGATCAATCATATGAAGTAATTGAGCTCGAGTCACATTTTTCAGTATTAATCCTGTATGTGTGCTTAACAGGGAAATAATAGCACACTAATATAGAAGGATAAGAACCTGAACGGAAGAAACTATAAATCGAAAGCTTTTTATCTTGTGCAGTTGCTGCAGAATATTGATTTGGCATTGGAAACAATGAATTATGTTCCAAAAACATCTTCGGAAGATGTAGCCTTCCTCAGCAGATTCTTCTTAAAAATAGAACAATTATTTCAGTTCTTTACAGATTTTTGAATATATTCTTGCAAATGGACAACACTGAAAAGGCATCACTTCATGGCCATTCCTAACTGTCCAAAGGATAACATGAAGGAAGCACACCGTTTGAATTAGAGGTATCAGTTTCCTTTCCCTGAAGGCCTTGAGTGAACACTTTTTTTGTCCTAGTCCTCAAATGAGTGAATTAAATTTCACAACTTATTTTAATGTAAAACTTCATTATTATTTAGAATGTTCAAATTCTCTAAACTGTTTAACAGGAAGTGAAAAATTTGCTGAAATTAATCCAGACTTCCACATTGTTAATCTGTTAATTGTTCATTACAGCAATTTCAGCCTGATTTAATTTTTTTTCAGTATTTCAGAATGTTTCCCCACAATAGCACTCATTACTTGTAAAGATCAACAGGTCTGTATGATCCCAGAACAATCATTTTAGATCTAAGCTCTGCAATCCTGCCATTTTGGGTGATGAATGGTGGTGGATAAATGAACTACCAACAAGGAGGATGAGGACCCACAAATATTCCCATTCCAAGTGAGAGAGGAGCTCAGCACATCAGTGTAAATGCAAAGATGAAGCATCTATAATTCAACTCCAGCCAGAAGTTTTAAATGGATGACCCATTCAATTTGATTCAGTTATCATGATATCAAGAAATGACTGAAGGGATTGGATAATGCAAAGCCTATGGGCACTGATGACTTTCAGTCAATAGTGCTGATGACTCACACTCCAGAACCAGCTGCATTCTAACCAAGATGTTCCTGTACAATTAGAACACTGATGTTTCCACAACAATGTGGAAAGTAGTTCAGATATGACCTGCCCAGAAAGAAAACAGAACTAATCCAATCTGGCCAGTTACTGCTCTATCAGTCAACTTGATCACTAATAAATTAGGAGAAGGTGTGGTCAACAGCACTATTGAGTAGCTTATGCAAAGAAATAACCTGCTCACTAATGCTCAATTTGGGTTCCACCAGTGCCAACAAGCTCCTCATGCTCTGAGAAATTACTCCAAACATGGATAAAAAAAAGTTACCTCCAGAGGTGAGATATGGTGACATCAAGGAAACCTCACAAATCTGAAGTTAATAGGAGTCAGGGCAAAAATCTCTTCTAGCCAGATAATACCTCGCACAAATGAAGATGATTGTGATTCCATGAGTAATACAGGAACAGTCACATAGCATAGAAACAGACCCTTCGTTCCAACCATGTTCCCAAACTAAACTAGTCCCACTTGCCTGCACTTGGCCCATATCCCTCCAGACTGTTCCTATCCATGTACTTATGCAGATGTATTTTAAATGTTGTAACTATACCTACATCTACCATTTCCTTTGGTAATTCATTCCACACATGAACCATCCTATGTAAAAACGTTGCCTCTCATGCCTCTTTTAAAACTTTCTCCTCTCACCTTAAAAATATGCCCCCAGCTTTAAACTCCCCCATCCTAAAGAAATAACTCTTGCTATTCACCTTATCTATACTCCTCATGATTTAAAAAACCTCTTTAAAGTCACCCCTCAACCTTGTATGCTCCAGTGAAAAACAAGACCCAGTCTTTTTTTTATTTCAAAAATATACTTTATTCGTAAATATTCATAAAATAATTTGATACACTGTACATTTGGTAATGCCATACATGTGTCCACATTAACATACACAGTTTAGAATTTTCCTTTTTACATATAGATCTGTGCATTTCTCGCTCCTACGCCCATATATTGAGCTGAGGCATCAGCAGAGCCCAAATGACTGCATGGGCCCCCTGATCTTCTTTAGACAGGCAGATGTTACACAGTGGTCTTTCCCCCACCGCGTCTTGGCAGCAGCTGCCCCAAGCTTCAGCACGTCCCTCAACACGTAGTCCTGGACCTTGGAATGTGCCAGTCTGCAACACTCAGTTGGGGTCAACTCCTTCAGCTGGAAGATCAACAGGATTCGGACCACCCAGAGAGCGTCCTTCACCGAGTTGATGATCCTCCAGGCACAGTTGATATTCGTCTCGGTGTGCGTCCCGGGGAACAGGCCGTAGAGCACGGAGTCCCGCGTCACGGCGCTGCTCGGGACGAACCTCGACAAATACCACTGCATTCCTCTCCAGACTTCCTCTGCATAGGCACATTCCAGAAGGAGGTGTGTGACAGTCTCGTCCCCCCCGCAGCCGCTTCGAGGGCAGCGTGCGGTGCAGCAGAGAGTCCGGGCGTGCATAAACGATCTCACAGGTAGATCCCTTCTCACCACCAGCCAAGCCATGTCTTGGTGCTTGTTGGAAAGTTCTGGCGATGAGGCATTCTGCCAAATGGCTTTGACAGTCTGCTCAGGGAACCACTCAACAGGATCCACCCTCTCCTTTTCCCGAAGGGTCTCAAGGACGCTACGTGCTGACCACTTCCTGATGGACTTGTGGTCAAAGGTGTTTTTCTTCCGAAATTTCTCCACGAAGGACAGGTGGTACGGAACGGTCCAACTACTCGGAGCATTCCGTGGCAGCGAGGTCTATTTTTATAAGTTAAACCCTCCATTCCTGACAACATCCTGGTTGATTTTGTCTGAACGCACTCCAATTTATTAATACCCTTCTTATATCAGGGTGACCAGAATGGCACACAATACTCCAGATGAGGCCTCAACAACATCATGTTCAGCCTCAACATAACGTCACAACTCTTATACTCTAAGGTCTAAGCAATGAAGGCAACTGTGTTCAATGCCTTCACAACCACTCTGTCTACCTGTGATGCACATTTCAAAGAAATATGTACCCAAACCCCTAGACCTCTATGTTCTATCACTACTCAGGGCATAATCATTTATTGTGTGAGTCGTGCCCTTGTTTGTTTTACTAAAATGCAATATCTCACATTTATCCAAATTAGGGCTCAGTGGTTAGCATTGCTGCCTCAGAGTGCCAGGGACCTGGGTTCGATTCCAGCCTTGGGTGACTGTCTGTGTGGAGTTTGCACATTCTTCCCGTATCTGCATGAGTTTCCTCTGGGTGCTCCGGTTTCCTCCCACAGTCCAAAGATATGCAGGTTCGGTGAATTGATCATGCTAAATTGCCCATAGAGTTAGGTGCATTAGTTAGGGGGAATGAGTCTGGGTGGGTTACTCTTCGGAGGGTCGGTGTGAACTAGTTGGGCCGAAGGGCCTGTTTCCACACTGTAGGGAATCTAATCTAATCTAATCTAAATCTAATCTAAATGCCATCTCCTACATCTCAGGCAGGAATGGGTACTGCAGATTTTGGAGATCAGAGTCAAGATTAGAGTGGTGCTGGAAAAGCACAGCAAGTCAGGCAGCAACCGAGGAGCAGGAAAATTGACATTTCGGGCAAAAGCCCTTCATCAGGATGAGGCCTCATTCCTGATGAAGGGCTTTTGCCTAAAATGTCAATTGTCCTGCTCCTCGCATGCTGCCTGACCTGCTGTGTTTCTCCAGCACTACTCTAATCTTGACTCTCATCTCCAAAATCTTCAGTACCCACTTCTGCCGAGTTGATTTTAGCCTCACTGCGAATCCTCTTCCAAGGATGCCGACCTTGAAGTAGTTCTCCTCGGCCTCATTCCTGATAAAGGACTTTTGCCTGAAACATCCATTTTCCTGCTCCTTGGATGCTGCCTGACCTGCTGTGCTTTTCCAGCACCACTCTAATCCTATCTGCTACTCCTCAGCCCACTGACCCAATTGATCAAGATCGCTTTGTAATCTTAGATAACCTTCTTCACTGTCCACTATATCACCAATCTTCATGTCATTTACAAACTTACTAAACATGCCTCCTATATTCTTATCCAAAATATTCATATAAATGATAAACAATAGTGAACTCAGTACCTATCCATGTCAAACACCGCTGGTAAGAGACCTCCAGTCTGAAAAACAGCCATTCACCATTGCTTTCTGTCTCCTACCGTCAAGCCAATTTTGTATCCAACTGGCAAGTTCAACCTGAATCCCATGTGATCTAACTTTACTAATTAGTCCACCACATCTAACCTTGTCAAAGGCTATCCTAGTTCACATAAACAACATTTACATATCTGCCCTCAATCGTTTTAATTACTTGCTCAAAAAACTGAATTAAGTTTGTGAGACATGATTTCTCTCACGCAAAACCATGCTGAATGTCTCTAATCAGTCCTTGCCTCTTCAAATGCATGAGAATCCTATCTTTCAGAACCATCTCCAACAACTTAACCACCACCAGGACACCTCTGCAAGAGTTTCTCAGGGTAATATCCAAAACAACCCAAGTATCTTCAGCTGCTTCAGCAATTATTTTCACTCCAATATAAGATCAAAAGTAAGGATGTTCACTGATGGTTACAAAATGTTTGACACTATTTTGGGAAAGCAAATCCTAGCATTATTCACTTAATGGAAAGGTCTTAGGGAGTGTTGCTGAACAAAGAGACCTTGGAGAGCAGGTTCATAGCTCCTTGAAAGTGGAGTTGCAGGTAGATAGGATAGTGAAGAAGGCAATTGATATGCTTTCCTTTATTGATCAGAGTATTGAGTACAGGAGTTGGGAGGACATGTTGCGGCTGTACAGGACATTGGTTAGGCCACTGTTGGAATATTGTGTGCAATTCCAGTCTCCTTCCTATCAGAAAGATGTTGTGAAACTTGAAAGGGTTCAGAAAAGATTTACAAGAATGTTGCCAGAGTTGGAGGATTTGAGCTATAGGGAGTGGCTGAACAGGCTGGGGTTGATTTCCCTGGAGTGTCAGAGGGGAGACGTTATAGAGGTTTACAAAATTATGAGGGGCATGGATAGGGTAAATATGCAAAGTCTTTTCCTTGGGGTGGGGGAGTCCAGAACTAGAGGGCATAGGTTAGGGTGAGAGGGGAAAGATATAAAAGAGACCTAAAGGGCAACTTTTTCACATAGAGGGTGGTACATGTATGGAATGAGCTGCCAGAGGAAGTGGTGGAGGCGGGTACAATTGCAACATTTAAGAGACATTTGGATGGGTATATGAATAGGAAGAGTTTGGAGGGATATGGGCCGGGTGCTGGCAGATGAGACTAGATTGGGTTGGGATAGCTGGTTAGCATGGATAGGTTGGACTGAAGGGTCTGTTTCCATGCTGTACATCTCTATGACTCTATGACTATCCACAACTCTTCAGATACTGATATAGTCCATAACCATATGCAGCATGATTTGGACAACATTCTCATTTGGGCTGATCAGTGGCAAATAGTATTCATGCCGCACATGTGCCCGACTTTGACCATGACCAACAAGACAGAACCCAAGCATTGTTGATTAACATTGAATGATATTGTCCTTGCTTAATTCTCCCACTATTAGCATTCTGGGGTTTCCTATTGACCAGAATCTGAATTGGACTAGCCACTTAATTATTGTGGATACAAAAGCAGGTCAGAGGCTGGCAATTCTGTGGTGAGTAACTCACCTTTTCACTTCTTCATGCCTGTCCACAAGGCACATGGCTGATGGAATATTCTTTATTTGCCTGCATGAAAGTTGCTCCAACAGTTTGTACCAGCTACAAGATAACATTGTAACAATTCATTGCAATTCCTTTGAGAACATTTGCCAAATCGATCGAGTCTACTCTGCCTGTCAATATAAACATGGCTAATTTTGGGCTTTAACTTCACATTCCTATCCTCTTCTTTTATCACTTAATTCCCTGTGAAACCAAGTATAACTCCCATTTAAATGTATTCAGTTATGTATCCACCAGTCTCAGGGAAAGACAATTTTGTTTTGACCTTGTGTAATGTAAGACATGATTGTGACTTACATATGCGGCTGACAATGGGCAGGTGGTGTAAACCAACAATCGTAGAAGCAGAAGTGAGACAATTAAAAGGCGTAATGGTTAATAGCTTAATAAATTATAAGAAGAAAAACTGAGGTGCTTAATTTGTCATGGGAACCTCAATCAGAATGTGATATATAGTTTTGTGCAATGAGAAGGGGTAAATTTATAATCTTGTTATAAGACCTCCTTTAGAAAAAAAGTGACCATGGCATGGTAGGATTCTTTACTGGGATAGAAAATGAAATAGTCCAATCTGAAACTTCTGTCCTAAATCTAAACAAAGGAAGTTACAATGGTATGAGGAGTGGATTCTCTGCAGTAGACTGCATAACCTCATTTAAAGACATGGCAATGGATGGGCAATGGTTGATGTTTAAAGACAGATACAGGCATTAAAACTATTATATATTCCTTTCAGACAAAAGGAAACATAGCTAACAACCATCGCTAACAAAATAAATTAAGGGTAGTATCAGGTCCAAACAGGAGCCATATAAAGTTGCTAAAATGAGTAATTAACCTGAGGACTGGGAACAGTTTTGCATTAAGCAGGAGAGGACCAAGAGGTGTGAAGAGCGAACAAGCAGAGCGTGAGAATAAACTTACAAGTAACATGAAAACAGACTATCAGAGCATCCACAAAGTATAAAAAGAAGAAATACTAGTGAATACAATATAGGCCCCTTACAACCTGAAACAGATGATTTAATGATGGAGCAGCAGGAAATGATGAGCAATTAAGTAATGACTTTGGTTGTCATAGGGGAAGACATAATAACTTATTAGAAATTCTAGGGAAACTAAGGTCTATTGGGAAGAAGGAATTGAAAGAGATTTGTATTAGTTGCCTGTCACAACATGCATCCATCTTGTAGAGGTTGCTGTGTGAGAGAGAGGATAAGAAATTATCAAATTGAATGGTGGAACAAGCGAACTGGACTGAATGTACTACTCCTGCCGCTATTTTCTATGTTTCTACAAATGGACAGTGAGTGGATGAGTGTCAATTGATAATGTTCTGTCTGGGGAACTTCGTAATTTTGAATTACAGAAAGGGATTGGAACAGCCAAATTCTGGTGATGACTTCAGAGAGAATCAAGAGATTTGACAGCTGGTCAGAATATTAAGCTGAAATTTAGGCCAGATGGAGCAAGCACTTGCCACCATGGTTTTTATACAAGACATTATCAGATATTATTACACTCCATTATACTTTCTGAGTTTCTGTTTACACATTGTGGCATATCATGTCTTGGTTGTGCTGAGTAGAATGAATCACTGCCACCAATGTGGATCAATGTTGAATCATTAGACAATGAAGTTTTTTGAAATAAAGTCACTTTAATTTGTCTATTCGCTGTGCAATAGAAAGATATTGAATCTGAGTGTAACAACTGAAGGGATTAAATAAGTATCAAATTATTCTACAACTGAATTGTCCAAAGAATATGATGTTCCAAAATATTACGATAAAGCAATAACTTGGAGGTGCTGGTATTGGACTGGGGTGGACAAAGTTAAAAATCACACAACACCAGGCTATAGTCCAACAGGTTTATTTGGAAGCACTAGCTTTCGGAGCGCCCATCAGGTGGTTGTAGAGAATTTTTTTTATTCAAAAACAAGAATGGGAAGGAACATAATGTCCCTGGTCTCACAATTCTTCATTGCTATTTACACATGATTTTAGATACCTTGAGAATATTTGTGAGGATATGAAATGTTGTGAAATTATATTGTGAATAATTACATTCACTGAAGGCACCATCTTTATTGTTGCAATAAGCCACAATCAATATTAACAAAACTTACGAAGAACTGATGTATACTTTCATTGAATGAGTAAGGAAGGAACAGCAGGTGTTACTTATTTGAGTACAGACTGTTGTTATTTAATTTAGTAAAGCAGCAGTCATAACCCCCAGATTTGCAAATGTTACTGGAAACTCTTTATTTGAACTACCGCTGTCAGAGTGAAGTGATTGTTATCAAAGCCATAAATGTCTTACGTGACAGTGTCCATGCAGCTACTGGACATGTCTGCAGGTTTTCACATGGTCAATTACACTATCCTCCTTCAACACTTCTCCAGTGTTGTATAGCTGAGTGCGATTTCATTTATCCTGGTCCATTTTTATCTTCCCAACTGAAACCAGAGAATCACCTGTCATCACTATTTTTCTCTGTTTCTGCGTAGGAACTGCACTTTATTCCTGTTTCTCCTTCAGAGACTCTCAAAGATCTATCTTTGGTTTCCTCTTATTTTTCACGATATAAACAGTGGAATAATAATTTTAAGTTATTCTGAAATAAGCTAAAATTCAGTAGACCTGTGAATAAATAAATGAGTTAACCCCTGACAGTGGCTTTTTTGACACAGTCTGGAAAATTTAGTGTCATGTTACTACCCAGATGTCATTGAGGGATAAGGACACGTTATGGTTGAATACCTGAAGCCATCTTTCATGAGTACAATGTTATCTGAGCAATCAATTCCTGCATAAAATGGTTAAAAGGTCAGTGACAAATTTTCAAAAAGGCATGTTTAAAAATGTGATAAGAATCTGTTTATACTCTTAGGGCTCAAGAGGTAGTCCGTTTTCAGAAAAGGATAAAGATTGTCTTTTATTCTTGTTTAACAAAGCTGTTTGCAGAAGTTAAACAGTAAAGGAGAATAGAAACTTTCTACCCAGATGTGTGCTGCTAAAGTGACTTTATGGCTTCCCACTGAATGTCACATGTAACTCACCTTGTCAGTCATCAGCTATTTGTAAAAGGATTATCTGAACTGGGCGAAAATGGGGACTGCAAATGCTGGAGATCAGAGTCGAACAGTGTGGGCTGGAAAAGCTTAGCAGGTCAGGCAGCATCCGATGAGCAGGAGAATCAACATTTCGGGCATAAACCCTTCATTAGGAATAGCAGGAGAATCAACATTTCAGGCATAAGCCCTTCATTAGGAATGCAGGAGAATAGACATTTCTGGCATAAGTCCTTCGTTCCTGATTAAGGGTTTATTTCTGAAATATCAATTCTCCTGCTCCTTGGATGCTGCCTGACTTGCTGTGCTTTTCCTGCACCACACTCTTCAACTCAATATCTGCACTGGGTGCACATCCTGCTCACTATGTTATGGTTTCTCACCTTTCAGCTATATGCAAGACTTAATCAGAAATTATAAAACTCAATTATACCTTCTGAGCTTCTGCTCAGACAGTGTGGCATGTCAAATCTTACTTGTGCTGAATAGGCTGAATCACTGCCACCAATATGGACCAATGTTGAATCATTAGATAATAAAGATTTCTAAATAACCTCACTTTAACTTGTCAATTAGTCATGTAATAGAAAGATATTGAATCTGAACTTTACAACTGATGAGCTTAAATAAACATCATCAAATTATTCTACAACTGAATTGTCTAGAGATTATGATGTTGCAAAATATTATGATAAAACTTTTTGTGTTCAAAACCAAGGATGAGAAGGAACAAAATATCCTTTGTCTCTATGTTGTCACAATTCTTCATTGTTATTTACACATTATTTTAGATATCTTGAGGATATTCATGAGGATATGAAAGCTTATGAAATTATATTGTGAATAATTACATTCACTGAAGGCACCACTTTTATTGTTGCAACAAATCGCAATCAATATTAACAAAATTGGCTGGCTGACCTCCTACTACCCTTCTCCACAAGTAAGATGATCTTCTGCTCTCTCAACACTCTTAAGATAAAACATAGGGCTGTACGTTCACAACTGTTGGCCACATTGCTGCATTGAATGCTTATGCTCTCTGATATTGTACAGCTTTCTTGCAGCTAGACTGTTGTCTGATAGATGCTACAGTTAGCTCCCACGTTGTAAATATTCTAGCCATCTGCGACTGAATGGCCAATTTTGGACTAACCTGTTGCTTTCTGCAAAATTCTGCTGGGTGTCACAAAATAACCTTGCGTTGGATTAGGATCCGGAAATGGACCTGACATTGGGTTTTTGACATAGTCTGGAAAATTTAACGTCCTGTTACTACCCAGATGTTGTTGAAAAATAAAGACACATTTTGGCTGGATACCTGAAGCTATCTTTTATGAGTACAATGTTATTTGAGCAATCAATTCCTGCATAAAATGGTTAAATGATCAGTGATAAGCTGTCAAAAAGGAATTTTAAAAAAAATGATACAGAATCTGATTATACTTTTAGGGCTCAAGAGCTCGCTGTTTTCTGAAAAGGTGTCCATGGATGACTGAAGTGGTGAGAGATACTCAAAAAACGTACAGAATGACAAAAGAAACTAACACAGATCTTGGTAATTAGGAAAGGTATAAGACAGCAAGGCATTTGTTAGGGATATCAATCAACAAAAAAAAAGTTTTAGTTACGTTATGAAAAGAAGGTAATCAGGAAAAAGATGTCACTGGAACCCTAACCATAACCCTACTGTCAATGGAAATATGGAAATGTATCTGTGGAATAATTACACAAATGTTTATAGCACGGTAAGAAATCACATGAGCAAGGATGAAGAAAATAATGGTACTGAAGAGTAATGAAAAATACCCAGGATCATATAATTTGTGTCCTAGGAATTTAAATGATGTATTTTCAAGAATATTGAAAATGCCTGAACTATGATTATACACCATTATCTCAATTAAAGGCTATTCCTTTAGAAAATTTGTTGTTTAAGAAAAGTATGAGAAAAACAAATCCCTGAGTTGCTCAGCTACTTGGCAGTCAACTATGTAGTTGTTGGTAGGCAGGAGGCCTTTGTTATTGATCATTGTTCACCATTTCACACGAGAAGAAAGTGAGGTCTGCAGATGCTGGACTCCTACTGCCCCCTTGACCATGACCCCACCTCCCACCACTAAACCATCATCTCCCAGACCATCCATAGCCTCATCACCTCAAGGGATCTCCCATCCACCACCTCCAACCTCATAGTCCCACAACCCCGCACTGCCCGTTTCTACCTCCTGCCCAAAATCCACAAACCTGACTGCCCCGGCCAATCAATTGTCTCAGCCTGCTCCTGCCCCACTGAACTCATCTCTGCATACCTCGACACGATCCTGTCCCCCTTAGTCCAAGAACTCCCCACCTACGTTTGGGACACCACCCACGCCCCCCACCTCCTCCATGATTTTCACTTCCCCGGTCCCTAACGCCTTATCTTCACCATGGCTATCCAGTCCCTGTACACCTCCATCCCCCATCATGAAGGACTCAAAGCCCCCCACTTCTTCCTTTCCCGCCGTACCAACCAGTACCCTTCCACTGACACCCTCCTTCAACTGACTGAATAACTTCTGAATAACTTCTCTTTCCAATCCTCCTACTTCCTCCAAACCAAAGGAGTTGCCATGGGCCCCAGCTATGCCTACCTCTTCGTAGGATATGTGGAACAGTCCATCTTCCGCAACTACACTGGCACCACCTCCCACCTTTTCCTCCGTTACATCGATGACTGTATCGGCGCTGCCTCGTGCTCCCACGAGGAGGTTGAACAGTTCATCCACTTTGCCAACACCTTCCACCCCGACCTCAAATTCACCTGGACCGTCTCAGACTCCTCCCTCTCCTTCCTAGACCTTTCCATTTCTATCTCGGACGACCGAATCAACACGGACATCTACTATAAACCGACTGACTCCCACAGCTACCTAGACTACACCTCCTCCCACCCTGCCCCCTGTAAATATGTCATCCCATATTCCCAATTCCTTCGTCTCCGCCACATCTGCTCCCAGGAGGACCAGTTCCAACACCGCACAGCCCAGATGGCCTCCTTCTTCAAGGACCGCAGATTCCCCCCAGACGTGATCGATGATGCCCTCCACCACATCTCCTCCACTTCCTGCTCCTCCGCCCTTGAGCCTTGCCCCTTCAACCGCCACCAGGACAGAACTCCACTGGTTCTCACCTACCACCCCATCAACCTCCATATACAGCGTATCATCCGCCATCATTTCCGCCACCTCCAAACGGACCCCACCACCAGGGATATATTTCACTCCCTTCCCCTATCAGCATTCTGAAAAGACCACTCCCTCCGTGACTCCCACCTCAGGTCCACACCCCCCACCAACCCAACCTCCACTCCCGGCACCTTCCCCTGCAACCGCATGAAATGCAAAACTTGCGCCCACACCTCCTCCCTTACTTCTCTCCAAGGCCCCAAGGGATCCTTCCATATCCGCAACAAATTCACCTGCACCTCCACACATATCATCTATTGCATCTGCTGCACCCGATGTGGCCTCCTCTATATTGGGGAGATAGGCCGCCTACTTGCGGAACGTTTCAGAGAACACCTCTGGGACACCCAGACCAACCAACCCAACCACCTCGTAGCTCAACACTTTAACTCCCCCTCCCACTCCACCAAGGACATGCAGGTCCTTGGATTCCTCCATCGCCAGACCATAACAACACGACAGTTGGAGGAAGAACGCCTCATCTTCCGCCTGGGAACCCTCCAACCACAAGGGATGAACTCAGATTTCTCCAGTTTCCTCATTTCCCCTCCCCCCACCATGTCTCAGTCGAATCCCTTGAACTCAGCACTGCCTTCCTAACCTGCAATCTTCTTCCTGACCTCTCCGCCCCCACTCCACTCCGGCCTATCACCCTCACCTTGACCTCCTTCCACCTATCGCATCTCCATCGCCCCTCCCCCAAGTCCCTCCTCCCTACCTTTTATCTTAGCCTGCTGGACACATTTTCCTCATTCCTGAAGAAGGGCTTATGCCTGAAACGTCGAATTTCCTGTTCCTTGGATGCTGCCTGACCTGCTGCGCTTTTCCAGCAATACATTTTCAGCACCATTTCACACACCAATCTGTTATTTGTGGCCAGCCAAACCACCATTCATCTACACCTCTTGCTCCAGCTCATCTGCAAAAAGACCTTTCCCAACAGCTTGCACAAAAAACTGTTTAAACAGCATTTACATTAAGAACTAATTAATTTATTCTTACAAGTGAAATAACCATTTAATAAGCTTGGCTTTCAAAACAGTGCTTTTCCCATTTCAGTCCATAATAAAAATATGGAAAATAAAACAATACAGTTGTTACAACTATAACTTCCAGTGTTCCCATTTGAGCCTAAAGCTAAAATTTTCTATGTGCCATAACAAGCTCCAGAATAGCCATTGATGATGGCCCTGCCAAAGACTTGACAAAATAACAGGGCCCAAATTTCAGCAACTTGTGTTACTGCCCACAACTGGATATAACAGCTTGGGTTTTTTGATGGTCAGATAGTTGTTTCTAGTAGGGACTGGAAATTCACATTGGGATCCTGTGGAATCCTGACAGAGCAGGCTCGAGGGAATTGCTGGGGAAATTGAAGGGATGCTGATGGGCAATTGCCCCGTATCAGGAACCCACTAAAATTTGAGTGATTGTGAAGTGGCTGGCTCTCACTTCAAGTCACACAAACAGCAATATTGAGCATTGTTAAATGACCAAGGCTTTGATGAAATGTTATTGCAGAAACTATATTTAATCTTTAAGTATGTGGGAAATATGGAATGTTGTTGGCTCCTTATAAAAGGTACCTAAATAAGTTTAATGTGTGCACCCATTTAATCATGTTTGTTTCAAGCATAAATTCTGACTGTGATTGCAGTTATTTGCATGAAATACAAATTTTAAACAAGAAGGAAATAAATCTTTGATATTTTTATGTTAGTAAATAAAAAATCAGATGAAAGTGGTTCTGAAGGAATGATATTCTTTAAATATGTTTGAGTATTTAACTGTCAAAGGCTTGGTATTCAAGTAAAAAAGCAAACATATCTAATGTGGAAATAATATTTGACCTAAGGCAGAAGAGTTGATTTCTTATTAAAAATAATACATTTTCAGTTGAGGACAAAGAATTATTGACTTGTCCAACACTGGAGATACAACAATGCAAACTGCTTACTTCAACAAATAATGAAATTCGCTTGGCTCATTTATTTGTGATCAAGGCACCTAATTTGGACAATGAATCTCAGGCAAATTCCAAATCAAAAATTGTAAATTTAGTGATTGTTTTTTGAAAGCATGTTGTGTTTGTAGTGTAATAAAGTTTGCAAATCTCAGTTTCTCCACATCCTCTCTTAACACATGATTGAATTGTGGAATGGGTGGTGGTGTGGGCAAAAGGTTATTTCAAATCATTTTGGACAATTTCAGTAAAGTTCCAGGCTGATAAGGAAAGAAAGAAAAGATTTGTACACTACTGATATCTGGTCAGGTCTGAATTTATTTTATGGACTCTGATAGTTTTATACGTTTAAAGTGTTTAGAATACTTAAAACTTTAAAAGTGAGTTAAAGACGGACCTGTGATATGTGATATTGCTAGAGTGTGTAACTGTCAGAAATGCTTCACTGCTGATAATCTCAATCAGTGACCAAGTTGCAGAAAGAGGTTGAACTTCTCTTTACAGCTGATGAATGAATTGTTATCACATTTCTCAGCCTAGTCTGTAGTAAATGCTGTCACTTCAGCATAACATTTCTCCTAAGAGGCTGTTAGCTAACATTGAAGCACATGGAATGACAGTAAAATATTTTGGTTTCGAAATTGAGTCGAGGAAGACAGAACGTGAATGAATGAGTACATGTGACCAGTGTCCCTCAAGAAATTGTGCTACAGACTCAATCAATCAGTCATCATATTTATTGATTATCTCAATGGGATTGGATATCACTTGTCAATTTGTCAATGATCCAAATACAGGTGACATTGAAGACAATATAGAAGGAAGCAAACAGTTGTTAAGTGAAATTAATTGACAAGATGAATGTGCAAAACATTGATTAATGAATTTCATTGTAGGTGAATGTTTTGTCATTCACTTTGCATGTAAAAAAAAACAAGAAACTTAAAATGGGTGAACCTAGCTACCTTAGGGAGGATTTTTTATTCCTGATGAAGGGCTTTTGCCTGAAACGTCAATTTTGCTGCTCCTCGGATGCTGCCTGAACTGCTGTGCTCTTCCAGCACCACTAATCCAAAACCCTAGGGAGGATGCGCTGCTCTTTGAGGGGTGCAGCGTAGGTTGCCAGAGTGATACCTGAACTCAAAGATTAAGTAACATGGAGAAATTACACAGATTAGTATTTCATTCCTTACAATGTAGAAAGCTAAGAAGTGGTAAGATTCAAATTTCCAAAACATTAAGGAGAATTGGTTGAGTAGATAAACCATTTCTGATTGTTGGAGAGTCTAGGGGACACAATCTAAACATTAGAGTTAGACTTTCCATATTGGTAGATTTGAATTCTCTTTCCTACATGGCAATTTACTCTGGATCAGTTACAAATCTTAAATCTCAAATTGATAGACCTTTGTTATTCAAATATGTTAGTGGTATGAGGCAAAGCAGTTTGATGGAGTGAGCTTGTAGATCAACTCTGTCCTCACTGTGATAGAACATCTGGAGGGGTGAACTGGATTCCTGTCGTTCAATGTTTGAATCAATGAAGGTGTCCACAAAAAAAACACATTTTTTTTTTGTTGCCACTGAATTTATCCAGAAAGTGTTTGATCATTTTTGTCTCATTAATCAGGCTCTACCTCGATATTATGAAATAAGTTTAACCAATGGCTCCTTCAGACCTCAGTTAATTGTTTTTCAAATTCTTCATAAAAACAGGTAGAAACAAGTTGCAAGAGGGTTACAGTTTACAGAGAGATACTAATAGGTTAAGTAAATGGGCAAAAAGTTGGCAAATGGAGTAGAATGTGGGAAAATGTAACTTTGTTTATTTTGAAAGGGAGAAACAAAAGAACAAATTAATATTTAAATGGAGAAAAACTGTAGAAAGCTGTAACACAAAGGGGGATGGGGGTATTTGTGCACAAACCACAAAGCTAGCACACAGGGACAGCTGCTAATTAGGAAGGCTGATGGAATGTTGGTCCTAACTTCAAAGGGGATGGTGTATAAGAGTAGGGAAGTTTTAAACTGGTGAGATCACTTCTGGAGCACTAGGAGTAGTTTTGATCCCCTTATTTAAGAAAAGATTAATTGGAGTCAGTTCAGAGAAGGTTCACGTTGGTGTGGATGGGTAATCTATGAGCAAAGTTTAGACAGGTTGGCACTCTCCTCACTAGAATTTAGAAGAGTGAGAGGTGATCTCATTGAAACATGCAGGATTCTTAAGGGGCTAGACAGGGTAAATGCTGAAACAATGTTCTCCCTCATGAGGGAATCTAGGTCCAGAGGGAATAGTTTCAGAACAAAAAGGTACCAATTTAAGGCTGAGATGAGGAGGAATTTTTTCGAGAATCATTGAAGCCCCACTGTGCAGAAAGGGGCCATTTGGTCCATTGACCCTCCAAAGAGCATCCCGCCCAACCCCTGTGACCCGATATTTACTGTAGCTAATCCACCTCGCCTTCACATCCCTGGATACTATGGAGCAATTCAGAAATGGCCAATCCACCTCAGTTACACTTCTTTAGACTTTGGGAGAAATCTGGAACACATGAAGAAAACCCACACAGACAGAGGGAGAACATGCAAGCTCCACACAGATAGTCACCTGAGGCTGGAATCAAACCTGGCTTCCTGGCACTGTGGGACAGCAGTGCTAACCACTGAGCCAACGTGCTGCGAACACCTGCCAATGCCCCTCACAACCCCCATAACCACCCCACACACACCCCCACCCCTCCACAACCCACCCATGCCTCCTTTTGTCAAAGGGTTTTGAGTCTTTGGATCTCCTTGTCACAGTGAGCTGTGGGGCAGAGTCCCTGTATATATTTACGGCTGAGTTAGATAGATTTTTGATTAGTAGAGGAATCGAGAGTTATGGGGAAAGGGCAGGAAGGTGGATGTGAGAAACATCGAATCAAGCATTGTCCCATTGAATGGCAGAGCAGACTGGAGGGGTCCAACGGCCTACTCCTATTCCTATATCATATGGTCTTATGGTCTTAATTACTTCTGTGAAATAAAGCCATGAGCAGTGCAATTCACTTGGCAATGGGCAATTGGAAATTGAGAAAATGAATGTGGCACTGAATATGACAGGAAAACGTTCATCCAAAGCACATTTAGTGCCACTTACTTTTGCTATTTTAGAAGGTGCTTTCATCGTGCGACAATCTGCCCTATCAGCCCTAAATGATCACATAGGAAAGTAATGAGTTTGTCAGAGACTTTTCCTGTAGTCTTGGTTCCTGATTCTTGTACAGTATCTGAAAAAGTTGATGGTGAAAAAATGTAATGTCTGTGGGACTACAAGAACTCAATGAGAGCAGATTATTGCCATTCTGAAGTTTTGTTTTAAGTGCCTGAATATAACTGAAGGGTTCCTACAATTCCACCTCCAGAATTTTTGAGATGAATATGTAATGTATATGACCATGCAAAACTTAACAGTGATGGTTATGGAGAAGATGGAAATGCTGCATCCTGTTATCAATTGGAAGATGCAAGGGAAAGAGATAAGCCGGACCAATAGAGGCATCAGCTTGGAGCATATGAATACTTAGAACTAAACGTCTTCAGCAAATCAAAGTTATCTGTGCCTGGACCAAGGCTGTAATGAGCTCAGAAGCTTATTGGGCAGAATATTGTTGAATAAGTGCTGCTTGACAACATTGTTGTCAACACTTTCCATCTCTCTGCTGATGATCAAGACTGGTCTGACAGGCACAGTAATGCCCTTGTCTGGATTCAATTTCTATTCAAACACCTGGAGAGTCAGAAAGAACAAAATAGAGAAGCCGCAATAAGGAGCAATATCACTGCTGGATCTTTCGTTTTTTCTCTCTTTCCCTGAGTTTAGGAACATGACAACGTCAACATTCAGTATTTCAATTACTTTGACTTTAAGATGTTGTCACTGTCAAATATGACACAACTATGACCCTAACCTTAATTTACTTCACTCTTCATGATTTAAAGAATCTAGGTAACATTTTAACCAATCCATTCCACAGTGAGGATGTGCATCCACTGCCCAAAATAGCAGAATTGAATGCATCTGCAATTAGAGTGCTCAATTCTGGCTTGAAACTTCTTCTAAAGTACAACTCTTTCTGCCTGATTAGTATCATGATCTACTCCTCTGAACCTTTAATATTGAAGGTCATTTTGAAAATGTTATTATTCCATTTAGGATTGCTGATTAACTAATGATATTTTGAATTTTGCAACTGAATCATCTATTAAACAACTATTAAGCATTCACTGAGCTTTCATTCATTTATATGGTTTATTCTTCAGTTAAAGTTCGTTAATCCCCACTGTCTGCCATAGCTGTCAAAGATTTCCCTATTATCGCAGCTTATAGATACTCACAAGTCTTTTTCATATGGATGTTGTACCCTATGGCCTGGAAATGCTGCTAACATTGAATTGTCCATTTTTTTGTTATGCTGTTGAACACCCCATTTGTGCTGTGAAAGCTTCTGGAAATGAACATTATTCCAGAAATTATTTTAAAGCTTCTGACATTTGTTCCAAAAGTGTGTATCGATGAGACTATTCATATTCAACACCTTAGCACAATTCAACAATTTTAAAAGCAAGCACTAACTTTGGAATCTCCAAATAGAATTTTGTAATCTGTTACGTTCCAGTATATATTCTTCTATGGAATAACCATTTGCTTCTTAAATTTATCAACATTCAACCATACATCTGACCATACAGTATTTAACAGATGATCATTCTTATATATTTTATCTATAAATATTACAGATTATCAAAACTTATCTTAGTGTCAAAAATATTTTGCATCTTATCCTGCTTTTGTAATAATCTGATACTGCCAAGGTGCACTTTGTTTTCTCAATGGTACACACGTAATCTGTGTTCATATATTGACTTGGTTCTTATATTGAACATAAGATTCAGATTCTCAGAACATTGTTGGGAAGTCATATCAGACTCTACATTTTTTTAAACTGTTGCTTGAAATACTCTTTTCCTTTTTGGTCTAACAAATAAAAGTTAAAAATGCAAAACTTACCTGCTGAATTCCTTCCAGTTGGGCTGACAGTACCACTCAGACCATTGGTTTAAGTAATACTTGTGCCTCACATACAGGATTGGAATCTCATCTGCGTATTTAAAAAAAGCAGTCTGTTGTTTTTTGTCTTTTAGTGGATGTTTTTCCAACTTGGTTAAGGGAGCAATGTGAAATAGAGAAATAAAGAATGTGCACAGGCAAGTTTCTCAAGGGGATTTAATTGCCCACCTACCTAGCTTCAGTTAAGTGAACAGGGTTAAAATCACCTTTTATAGTTCAATCAAAATCGAGTGAACTCTATAAAGTTGTTCATATTTGAGCAATCTCATTTCTAGCAGCAATAAGAATGGCTATTGTGGAAATATCATCTTCAGGATGGAGATAAATGCTATTCTGGGTTATTACTATATTAAAAAGTGAGTATCCAGACTACGTTCAGCAAAGAGTATTTGTCACTGCATTTCCTAGAGAAGTAAGCTTTCGAGTTAAAGAAGAAAACAACTGCAGGTGAACACTTCAACTGTAAAGAACATAAGAATAGGACTAGATCCTTTAACTCCTGAACCTGTTACTCTTCTATTAAATACTTCCCAGTAGAAGTGCTCCAGATGTTAATGTTTTTCTTGAATTACTTATTAAAAATTCTGCAGCTGTTCGCAAGTGATATTTCATTAGCCTATTAAATTTAAAGCATCTGGCAAAATCTGCTGATATATTAGCAATCAAACTTTGGACTCACTTTCTCAATCAAGGAGATAATTAATGTGGCTCAATATTAAAATATAACATGATTTGAAACTTTGCTGTGAAAATATCACCTTTGTTGCAAAGTAATTTCTGTTTCCAAATCTATTTGCCTTAATATTCTCTATGTTGTACCATATTTTTACACCATGAGAAATAAATAACAATGAATGCTTTATTAAATTAACTTTAAGTAAACTAGTAATACTGTGCACCATATATGTTAGTCTTATGCGTTTTGTCCTTTGCATCTTCTGACCAAAACTGTTTATCTTTGAACTGACAAGCATTGTACTCTTGGTTAGCTAAACGAACCTTTTAGTTAGCTGTTAAAATTGCTAATGTATAGAATGCAATTACTGATTTCCTGGCATCCTGTCATTTGACAATTTGGTTGAGCTGGGTATGAGTCAGACAATCTGCCTTAGATCAATAATTCACTACATGGGACAAACTCCATGTGAATGTCAAATGAGAATGATTTGAACTTTGACTTATAAAATATCCATGCCCTAACTACAAATTGACTGTTTGATTAAGTTTGAAATATCTTATTATGGAATTTAATTACTCAATGCACTGACCAATAAAGGCAAGTACACCAAATGTCTTCTTCACTATCCAATCTACCTAAGACTCCACTTTCAAGGAACTATGAACCTGCACTCCAAGGTCTCTATGTTCAGCAACACTCACCAGGACCTTACTATTAAGTGTATAAGTCCTGCCCTGATTGCCTTTCCAAAATGCAGCACCTCATATTTATCTAAATTAAATTCCATCTGCCACTCCTTGGCCCCTTGGCTCATCTGACCAAGATCCCGTTGTACTCTGAGGCAGCTTTTTTCGTTGGCCACTACAATTCAATTTTTGTGATTTCTGCAAACTTATTAACCATACCTCCTATGTTCACATCCAAATCATTTACATAAATGATGAAAAGCAGTGGACCCAGCACTGATCATTGTGACACACTGCTGGTCCAGTCTGATAATCAACCATCCATCACTACCCACTGTCTTCTACCTTCAAGCCAGTTCTGTATTGAAATGGTTAGTTATCCCTGTATTCCATGTGGTCTAACCTTGCTAAGCAGCTGAAAATGTGTTGCTGGAAAAGCGCAGCAGGTCAGGCAGCATCCAAGGAACAGGAAATTTGACATTTCGGGCCAGAGCCCTTCATCAGGAATGAGGAAAGTGTGTCCAGCAGGCTAAGATAAAAGGTAGGGAGGAGGGACTTGGGGGACGGGCAATGGAGATGTGCTAGGTGGAAGGAGGTCAAGGTGAGGGTGATAGGCCGGAGTTGGGTGGGGGCGGAGAGGTCAGGAAGAAGATTGCAGGTTAGGCAGAGGAGATGACCTGGGGGGTGCAGTGAGAGAGAGACACACTGAAATCCTTGTAGAGGGAGGAAGAGAGCTTCTTCAAGGAAGGCATCCTTGCAAGACGATTCGCAGTAGGTTAAAATCTTCGAGGAGAAAGTGAGGTCTGCAGATGCTGGAGATCAGAGCTGAAAATGTTTTGCTGGAAAAGCGCAGCAGGTCAGGCAGCTAAGCAGTCTACCATGAGGAACCTTGTCGAATGTCTTATTGAAGTTCATATTGGTCATGACCACAGTCTGTCCTTATCAGTCCTCTTCATTACTTCTTCAAAAAACTCAGTGAAGTTAGTGAGACACAATTTTCCATCCACAAAGCTATGTTGACTATCCCATATCAGTCCTTGCTTTTCCAAATAAATCTTGTCCCTCAGGATTCCCTCCAAAACCTTTCCCACCACCAATGTCAGGATCACCGATCTATAATTCCCTGGTTTTTCCTTACCACCTTTCTTAAATAGTACACAATGTTAGCCAACCTCCAGTCTTCCAGCACCTCACCTGTGGCAATCACTGATAAAAATATATCAGCAAGGCGCCAAGCAATCACTTTCCTAGCTTCCCACAGAATTCTAGGGTACACCTGATCAGGTCTTGGGGATTTATCCAACTTTATGCACTTTAAGAGATGCAGCACTTCCTCTGTGACATGGACATTTTTCAAGATGTTGCTATTTATTTCCCCACATGCTATATAGAACATAGAAGGATACAGCGCAGTACAGGCCCTTCGGCCCTCGATGTTGCGCCGACCGAATCCTACCTAACCTATACTAGCCCAATAACTTCCAAATGCCTATCCAATGCCCGCTTAAATGACCATAAAGAAGGAAAAGAAGGATATCTTCTATATCCTCCTCCACAGTAAACACTGATGCAAAATACTCTTTTAGTATCTCACCCATCTCCTGCAGTTCTACACATAGGTAGCCTTCCTGATCTTTAAGGTGCCCTATTCTCTCCCTAGTTACTCATTTTTCCTTAATACATTTGTAGAATCCCTTTGGATTCTCCTTAACCTTATTTCCCAAAGCTATTTCATGACCCCCTTTTTTCTTCCTGGTTTCCCTCTTAAGTATATTTCTACTGCCTTTATACTCTTCTGGAAATTCACTCGATCTCTCCTGCCTATACCTGACATATGCTTCCTTCTTTTTCTCGACCAAGACATCAATTTCTCTTGTCATCCAGCATTCCCTACACCTACCAATCTTGCCCTTTACCCTAATAGGAACATACTGTCACCAGACTCGTAATCTCATTTTTGAAGGATTCCAATTTTCCAGCCATCCCTTTAACTGCGAACATCTGCATCTCCCTACCCCAAAACAACTTTTGAAAGTTCTTGCCTCCATGCGTAATCAGGAATGGGCAGTACATGCTGGCCTAGCCAGTGACACCATCGTCCCATGAATGAACGAAACAATTTGTGATTATCCTTCTTGAATTATCTTTTATGTAATAGCTTTAAGAAATTCATGAACATGTTTACAAACAATGGACCTGATTTTGATCTGTTTTAAAAAGTCATTATGGGGTGTGGATGTTAGCCCAGCATTTATGGTTCATTTCTAACTGTTCGGAGGGCAGTTAAAAGTCAACCACATTACTGTGGATCTGGAGTCACATATAGGCCAGATCAGGTTAAGAATGACAGACATCCTTTCTTAAAGGATGATAGTGAATCAGATGTTTCTTTATCAACAACAATTATTATATGGTTTCATGTTCACCATCAGCCAACTTTTCATTCCGGTTTTTGACGACTGGATTCAAATTTCATCATTATCATCGTAAATTTTAAACCTGTGTCTCCAAAACATTGATCTGGTGTTTTGGAATCACAGAATTCCCACAATGCATAAAGTACCTTCATTAGCCCAGTGACTATACCACTATACAATCATTTCCCCCTTAGCTCTACATCGTACACATGGAGGATGGGATGGTTACAATGTCCAATTGATATTGTTTGTGAGAGGTTTGAACTATTTTGAATATCAGGCCTAATTTCTATGTGATTGGTCAGCCAAACGTTTCCTGATGAAGGGCTTATGCTCGAAACGTCGAATTCTCTATTCCTGAGATGCTGCCTGGCCTGCTGTGCTTTGACCAGCAACACATTTGCAGCTGTGATCTCCAGCATCTGCAGACCTCATTTTTTACTCAAATGTGTGTTTGAGCTACTTTGCCGCTTGGGAAACCTATCAGTGCATTCGATGCTATCATGCACACAGTAAAGGGTAAGGATGGAACAGATTAGTGGGAGGTAGCAAAATATACAATTTAAAGGACTATGGGCTTCACATAAAGGTGCATGGAAGTAATTTGAGATAATCCTGAAATCTCAAATTTGCCAAATCAGTAAAATAATGTCCTGTCTCAGATGATTCTTTTAATGTATGCCAGACTTATTCTTTCCTGCCCAGCAACATTCATGAATTGTGGGGAGGTTTACGATCCAGCAAATGGTGCTTAGTGGTGACAATTAAATGTCATCTGACCTCACTTGCATACATATAATTATGAAGCTCCACACAGTTTCTGATGGGATGTTTTAGCTCCTGATATGAAGATTGCATTTGAGTTTGTCTTTGCCTCAGGCACGCAGGTGTGCATGAGTTTACTTTTACTGTTTCAATTTCACACATCTCTAAACTCACACTTCAAAATGGAGCAGTCAAAAAGCAAAGGTCATCCCCAATTAATTTTTGATTCGTTAAAGCTAACATGTCCAGAATAATTTTGAGTTCTACATCCTTTTCTTCTGGAATTGTACTATATAAAAACAGCTATTCCATGGAATGGCGGTGTTGGATTAGAACTTTCCCTATATTCAGATCATTGATCACAAAGTCTTAAAGACATGAAAGGTAGAGACAAACATAACATTCCATCATAATTTTCCCCAGTTAATGAAAACATTTAACATAAGGGTATAGATGGGACTAGGAGAATCGACATTTCGGGCATGAGCCCTTCTTCAGGAATGAGGAGAGTGTGCCAAGCAGGCTAAGATAAAAGGTAGGGAGGGGGGAATTGGGGGAGGGGTGTTGAAAGTGCGATAGGTGGAAGGAGGTTAAGGTGAGGGTGATAGGCCATAGTGGGGGTGGGGGCGGAGAGGTCAGGACCACCAACCCAACCTCCACTCCCGGTACCTTCCCCTGCAACTGCATGAAATGCAAAACTTGCACCCACATCTCCCCCCTCACTTCCCTCCAAGGCCCCAAGGGATCCTTCCATATCCACAAATTCACCTGCACCTCCACACACATCATTCACTGCATCCACTGCACCCGATGTGGTCTCCTCTATATTGGGGAGACAGGCTGCCTACTTGCGGAACGTTTCAGAGAACACCTCTGGGACACCCGGACCAACCAACCCAACCACCCCGTGGCTCAACACTTCAACTCCCCCTCCCACTCCACCAAGGACATGCAGGTCCTTGGACTCCTCCATCGCCAGACCATAGCAACACGACGGCTGGAGGAAGAGAGCCTCATCTTCTGCCTAGGAACCCTCCAACCACAAGGGATGAACTCAGATTTCTCCAGTTTCCTCATTTCCCCTCTCCCCAGCTTGTCTCAGTCCCAACCCTCGAACTCAGCACCACCTTCCTAACCTGCAATCTTCTTCCTGACCTCTCTGCCCCCACCCCCACTCTGGCCTATCACCCTCACCTTAACCTCCTTCCACCTATCGCACTTCTGACACCCCTCCCCCAAGTCCCTCCTCCCTACCTTTTATCTTAGCCTGCTTGACACACTCTCCTTATTCCTGAAGAAGGGCTCATGCCCGAAATGTCAATTCTCCTGCTCCTTGGATGCCGCCTGACCTGCTGCGCTTTTCCAGCAACACATTTTCAGCTCTGATCTCCAGTATCTGCAGTCCTCACTTTCTCCTATAGATGGGACTAATTTATAGAGGATTATCAATAAAACTCACATTAATGCCAGCAGATATAAATGTTTTACAGCACAGAAATTAAAATTGTGTACAATGCAAGCATTGGTAGAAATGTTTTAAATGTGATGTCTTTATTTTACTTTTAGAGACCCTAAATAAGGAAAATAAATACAGCTTTAATTTGTGATTAAAAGGATGAGAAAATTTGACTGGAATGTAGGGATATAAAGGTGTTTTGGATGCACATTTAGAAGAAAACTATTTAAATTTAGAATTCTTAAAAGACTTCTATATAATTGATAGTATAAGTAATCAATAAGCAAAAACAACTCTTAAAAAAAGCTTCAGGAATGCAAAATGAACAAGTTATTTGATATGAAGAATGGACCATGTTTTCTGCTCCACTGCATATTATTTTGTTACTAATAGCTACTGCGAAGTTGATTTATCTTGATTGGATTCTTTGTTGACAAATGTATTTAGTTACTGAACCTTGGTAGCACTGAATATTTCCATGTATCTTATATAACAAGATATTCTCATTTTATAAAAAAAACAGATGAAAGGACTACTTTCAGGAGCAGTGCTGGAAAAAAAGCTGCAACCTGAGACACCATCCTGATTGCACAATGGACCTGCTTGTTTCATTTAAGTAATTTTTTTTTCAAAACAATTCATGATTTGTGTTTGCATCACTAGCATCATCCATATATATTGCCTTTAAATGAACAGTTTTCTGTCACGTTTCATTAGATGGTTGAGAGTGAACTACATTTGTGTGGGACTGTTCTTACATACAGGCCAAATTGAGTAAGAATGATAGGATTTATTCCCTAAAAGATGTTTGTCAAGCAGTTGGCTTTTCATAACAACCTGACAGCTTATCATCATTGTTATTACTACCATTTTTTATTTATAACTCTGTTATACTTCCAGATTTTATTTTAAAATATTTTTATTAAAAAAGAGAATTTTTTAATATTACAAATACCAACAAAAACACAACTCAAAAACAATACAAACTGAACAAACCAAAGTCATGTGCATATACATACAAAACAACATGGCAAATAAACAGATAGAAGAAAATTAAAAATGAATTATAACTAATACAACTCAGCATAACAAAACAATAGCTCTCGATCTTAGAGAGGATTAACCAATATACATTTATATATTCGTAATTCTTCCCCTCAGGATTTCAGATTCATTAGACAAGATCGTCATGGCTATAGAAAAGCCCTTTTTGGAATAACAGATAAGTCTGTATCTGGGTAATCCAAAAAAAGGGCTGCCATGTCTTATAAAAATCCTCAGTTTTTTGGTGCACCATACATGCAAAAGAGTCCAAGGAGATATGCTCCATGACTAGCTTATGCCAACCTGACAAACCCGGGAGGTTTTCAGACAGCCAACATAACAGAATATTTCTCCTTGTGCAAAAAGTAAAGAAACTGAAAAGTTTTTTCCTGTGCACATCCAAGTAAGCTACCCTGGGCAGGCCCAGTAGAAGGATATTGGGTCCATCTCCAATTTGGTCCCTAAGATCCAATCTATCACACCTTCCACAGCATTCCAGTATGTACAAAGCCTTCGACAGGACATAAGCAATGAGTAAAAATGCCCGCAGTCATTCTACATTTGGAACGTGTTGAGGATACTCCCACTTTGAATTTTGAGAAGTGATCTGGGGCCAGATAGAGTCTATGAAGAATCTTCAACTGCATGGCATGGGTCCTATTACAAATCAAAATCCTTCTTGCATTTTCCCAAATATTCTCCCATGTCTCAGAGGAGATCCCAGTCCCCAACTCTCTTTCCCAGACCTCACAAAGCTGCTCAGTCTTGTCCGAGGGGCTACTCTCCAATAGACGATAAAGAGTGCTGACAGAAAGTGTGTTCTTAACACTAAGCACCCTCTTCTCTGTGTCAGCTCTGTAAAGGTCAGTTAAAAGCGTGGTACTTTTTTGAATAAAATCCCTGAACTGTAAAAAGTAAAAAAAGTCTCTGCTAGATAGTCCGTACCTACAAGTTATTCGATCAAAGGACATCATTGTTTCTCTCTCAAATAAGTCACCCAAGCAAGACACACCCCTAGCTGCCCATAGTTTAAACCTGGAATCCATTATCCCCAGTTGGAAACCCAGTATACCAACTATAGGGGTAAGAAATGAAGTTTTGGCTATATTGCCCTCACTCTGCTGCATTGCCCTCTATGCCTTAACAGTATTGATAATTATTAGGTTATGATAATACTCCATTGCTGTCTTCATTTTGTCTAAGAACAGCAGACTAATAAGGGGGCACTTTGCCTGAGAAACTTCAATATCTAACCATATTGACGCCGAGTCCTCGCAGGTTCAGTCACTCACATAAGATAAAAGAAATCTTAATTGGTGATGTTTAATATCCAGGAGATATACTCCCCCCACCCCCCCACCCCCAATCTGTGGGGCAGTTACAATTTGGTTAGCTTAATAAGGGGCCACTTATGATGCCAAATAAAGGAGCTGAACCAGCCATTAAGTCTCCCGAATGTCTGTCCGGGAAAGATCAAAGGAAGCATTCGCATGGGGTATAGCAAATGAGGGGATACATTCATTTTAATAAGGGCTATCCATCCAAGCCAGGATATTGGAGTGCCTCCCATGTTCAAAGGTCTTGTTTAATTTTGTCAAACAAGTGGATGACGTTTGCCTTAAATAACTGATCAAAGACGGGAATAACGAACATACCTAAATAAAGAAAATCCACTTGTGACCATTTAAAAGGAAATCTGAATTTGCGCTTGGCATCAGGTATTCCCCTGAGACCTCCCATAGGCATGACCTCTGATTTTGTAAAATTAATCTAATAGCCCGAAGAGGTGCCGAACGATTTGATACGTTGTATCAGGTGAGGTACTGAAACCGCTGGGTTTGACAAAAGGATAAGAACATCACCCTCATACAACGTAAATCTAATGTGACTTTGATCCCAAGTCTGGGGCAGATTTTGTTGGGGTCCCTACAGATGGCCTCTGCCAATGGTTCAATCACCAACATAAACAACAACGGCAAAAGGAGACAACCTTGTCAACTACACCTAAAAATATTAAAGATACTGGGTCACACACCATTGGTGAGAACCACGGCCAGGGGATCGCTAATACGGACCCTCACCCACTTAATAAAAGCTTTGCCTCGACCAAACTGTTCTAAAGTATAGAAGAGATACAGCTACTCAAACCGATCAAATGCCTTCTCTGTATCTAGAGAAATTGCTAATCCCTGTAGAGATTGTTGTTGACACGCTTGAATCATATTGAATAATCTCCTCACATGTTGGAAGTTCTGCGGCCCTTTATAAAGCCCGTCTGGTCCTCTTTGACAACGCAAGGCAGCACTGTTTCCAACCTTAATGCAAGGGTCTTAGACAGGATTTTGAAATCAGCATTTAAAAGTGAGATGGACCTATAAGCACAATCCTCCGGGGTCTTCCCTTTCATAAGAATAAGAGAGAATTTAGCTTCACTTAAGGATGGTGGGAGGCAGTCATGACTGGACAAGTGATTGAACATGTTAAGCGTCGGCTCCCAAAATATGTTTATAAATTCTTTATAAAATTCATTAGGAAAGCCATCAGGATCAGGTGCCGTTCCACTGTGAAGCTGCTTCACAGCCTCCTGCACTGACAAAGGGGCATTAAAGAAAATGCTTGTTTAGGGGTTACCCCTGGAAGATCCAAGTTCTTGAAAAAAAACTCCATCTTAACCCATCTATCCTCACAGTGTTCAGCCTTATATAATTTGGAGTAAAATCTCTGAAATACTGCATTAATCTTTTCAGAATCGCAATAAGGGTCCCAGTCCCTTCCCTGATTGAGATAATGGCTTGGTGGGCGTGGTGGGGGGAGGGTCGCTGTTTTTTCTGGTAAGATATGCTAAATACTTACCCGGCCTATTGCGATGCTTAAACAAGCTTTGCTCTGCAATAGCAAATTCCTTCTTGGTTGTCTATGTGAGCCTGGAATTCAAGCTGTGATCCTCTGTAGCTCAGCCACTCAGGGTCTATCAAAGTATGCCCTCTTGGCGACTCTCAACTGTGTCTCGAACAAGTGTTGCTGCTCTCCCTTCTGCCACCTCCTACTGGCAGAGTAAGAAATAATTATTCCCCTGGCATAAGCTTTAGCAGTTTCCCAGAGAATGGATGAGTTACTGGCTGAATCTGAATTAATGGCTAAGAAAGATCTGAATTCATTAGGAAAATACTCTATGAACTTACTATCCTTAAGAATAAAGGGATCCATGCACCAGAGTCTCGAACCTGTCATATTGCCCAATTTCTTAACCAATAAATATACTGCTGCATGACCAGAGATGGTAATATTCCCAATTGTGCAGGACGCCACTGAATCTAAGAGTGCTGCAGGGGTTAGAAATAGATCAATCCTAGTGTGGCACTTGTGCGGATTAGAGAAGAAAGTAAAATCCCTACCTGTGAGGTGGAGCCAACTCCAGACATCCACCAGCCCCAGTTCCGTAAACAAATCCACTAATTGCTTAGATTGCAAAGAGTGTACTGGGGGGCCTTTTGGCATTCTATCTAGCGTAGGATCCTCAAGACAGTTGAAATCTCCCACTAAGATAATGTGCCGCAATGCAAGGTTACTTAATTTGGAAAATGCATCTCCCAGAAATTTGCTGGGGAATAATAAACATTCAAGATTCTTCCCCATATATCAAGGCTTTGAGGATTATGAACCTCCTGTGAGTGTCCTTAATACAATCTAGTAATTTAAATGGGCGATTCGTCCTAACAAGTATGACCTCTCCCCTACTCCTAGTATTAAAAGATGAGAAATAAACCCGATCAAACCTACCCTGTTGTAATTGCACATGTTCTTTGTCATTAAGGTGTGTCTCCTGCAGTAGGGCAATATCCACCCTCTCCTTTTTAAGACTAGAAGGAACCTTTTTCCTCTTGACTGACGAATGGCTCTTCTTCATGTTCCAGGTACACCATTTAAGCACATCTTTAGCCATAACAACATTTGAACTCGAGGGAGGAAGAACTTGAATTACAAATTGTTGAGCATCAATGAAAAAAGACTCATAGAGCCTAAAAACTACTTAAACTAAAACCACTACAACTAACAAACTCTCAAAACTTACAAAAACTACATAAATAAAGAACCAAAAAAGAAACAAAATGGGGAGTTTATCCCCTGCCCACTGGAGGCACTTACTCATCCCAAAACCTTATCTTCTACCCTGCTACCAATATGGCAACCAAGGCAATTAAACACAAAAACTGGGCTTGAACTGTCCTTAGATAGGCATTTAGCCATCACAACCACCTTCATAACTTCCTCCAGCTTGAACTGCACCCCAGACACAAGCAAAAAAAAAGTAATGTTAATGAAGAAGTTAAAAGTAAGTACTCTACCCATCCGCAACTATAATTTAACACTGGTTAATACTAGAAAAAGCCAACAAACTTTCTCTTAGAGAAAAAACATGATTATCTATATCCATTTAACCATCCAGCCTACTTTAACATGTCAACAAAGATTTTTTGCTTTCTCTGGAGAGTCAAATGAGTGCATGGATCCATTGAAAGCAATACAGAGCACCGCTGGATCCCTTAAAGAATACTGAATCCTTTATTTCTCTCAATATCATCAAAAGACTTCCTTTTCCGAATCACCGCTGCTGAAAAGCCCTAAAAGCACATAATCCTGGAGCCCTCGTGAATGAAAGCTGTTGGATCTTTCCCTGGGTGCTGGAGGCTTCCATAACTCTTTGTTTGTTTCCGTAGCTATGAAACCACACAAGCACAGGGCAAGGGTGCTGGTCTAAACTTGACCTGAGAGCCATAACCCCATGAGATCTCTCAATCTTCACTTGTCCTGCTTCAGCTTCTAAGTGAAGGAATCGCAGCAGTCAGTTCTCAAAAAAGCTCACTGGCTGACCACCTTCTGTCCCCTCCAGTAGGACAGCGATATGAATATCCTTCCTCCTGCCCCAATTTTTGAGCTTGTCAACTTGTTCCGTTAAAGTACGGGCCTGTTTTTCAAGGGCTTAGATCCGCTCCTTAGAGGAATCGATCATGGTCTCTGCCAATGTGGTTTGGTGCCCAACTCATCCACTTTCTTCCCACGGCTTTCAAGTTGCTGCTCATGTTTTTGAAGCATGGCTGAGAAAGGGTCCAGTCTACAGCTGAACTTTTCTTCAATTGTGGCTTCAGTCATTTCATGCAACTTCGCAAACTCTGCCACCAGGACCTAGTGAATGCTTGGGTCCACCAAACTACTACAGGGTGTCACATCCACGGCTGCAGGCATGCTTGGTGTATCTGGTGGGTGTCCTGCACGTTGGGAGTTATTTGATCCTTTCCTGTACTTTGTCATCTCCACTTGACAAAACTGGATTACTTAAAACGCTGTAACAATTTTAGTGTTGAATTTTAAATAATTGGTTTGGGTAGGGTGGGTTAGAGTACTACTTTGCTTATGCTGTGATGCAGAGCTCAGTAAAGCAGACCTTTCAGATCACTGCCATTTTTTTTTAAAAAACATGATAGTTGGATTTGAAAGGCTCTTGATTTTAAATAACCACAATACTACTATATCCTAAGTCTTTGGTTCTTTGTCATAAACTTTGATAGAGAATTTCAGGATGTTCACTCAGTGATGATGTTGGAATATCAACATATGTCTATGTCAGGATGGCATTCAGCTGAAGGGGGAGCTTGTAGTTAATGGGTTCCCACAGTATTAAAGTCAAGAAAGAAGCAGTGGTAGAGAGAAACCATGAAAGATTTAGCAAATTATAAAAAGAATCTTGGTACACTGGTGGATATGGTAGTAATGGAAGATGCCAAGACTAGGCATGAAATGTGAGTTTGAATCAATACAGGGTAAGATATGGGTGGTGGAGTTCTGTGGTTATCTATTTATAAAGATATTGAGCCATCATGTGAGGCCTAGATTTTTTTTTAAATGTAATGTATACATCTACTGAAAATTTCTATTGTACAGCTTGTAACAGTTGTTTTCTTATTCAATGTCCTTTTTTATTATAAAAAATGGTCCAATTACATCAGCAGAAGTAGTTAGTGCCAGGGAAGGGTTTAGATATTAACTTATACTATATATATTTCTCAACTTGGTTTTCTTTTATTTTGGAAATGGAAGCAGGATGTAAAATTATTTTAATTAAAACAGTGTTTGTAGTGCCAATTTTGTTTGTGTATTCAAGCTGAATGCAGCCTGTAAAATTCCTTTCAATTTTTTTAAAATTAAAACTACAGTTAATTAGATAGTTAACCCAAAGGTAAATATGTAATTTATTGAATGTTTATAACATACTGAATCTTTCAAACAAATTGTTTTATAATATTTGAATCTCCCTTAATAAATTTGTGCCAATAAAAATCATTTCATTTAAGCTTTTTAATTAATTTTACAATCAGGCTGAAGCCAATTTTGGTGCAAACAAATATTGAGTGTTTACAGCTATAAAAGGAAATGATAAATGTATTGGTTGGCTAATTTTCATAAGATCAAGGTGAATATAGAGCTCAGTATATATTAGTTTATTTTATTGAGTATGTTTATAATTCAAATTTTAAGAACTACCAGTCTTTTAATTTCTCAGACTGAAAATTGAATTCATTTAACATTAAGATGCTGATGGGTGCAACTCCCTGAAAACAGAGTTGACTTATTTCAATTGTCAGTAGAATGTGAGAGTTACTGACTGGGCCAGCATTTCTTCCCCATCCCTTGAGAAGGTTGTGGGGTAAGGCACCCACAAAGCTGTAAGGGGTCTAGGACTTTGACCCTGTGACACAGAAGGAGTGGAGATGTTTTTCAAAGTCATAATGCTGAGTGATTGGTGGTGAATGTGCAATTGAGGTTGTTCCCAAACATCTGCTCCCCTTGCTTTTCTAGGCAGTAGAGGCCATGGTTTGGGAAAAGGTGAAAATCACATGACACCTGGTGATAGGCCTGATGAAGGGTATATTCCCAAAACATCGACTCTCCTGCTCCTCGGCTGCTGCCTGATCTGCTGTGCTTTTCCAGCTTCACATTCTTCAACTGACTCTCCAGCATCTGTAGTCCTCAACTTCTCCCATTTAGCACAGCTAGTTACATAACACTATGTCTGACAGCATCTGTGGAGATAGAAGCAAAGTTAACATTTCAAGTCTAATGTGTCTTGTCTTCCTCTTAGTGTTTCTGAGTTTCTCCAGCATTTTCTGTGTCTGTTTCAGATATTTCAGCAGCCTCAATATTTCACTTGCAGTTTGGAAGTTTCAGGTAAGTGAGACTGGGTCCTTTATTTTAGGAAGCTAAAAAACACAATGAAAGGTTGTTAGACGTACTCTGACTACTAAAACAATGGCTGCTGGGGAGGAAGTTGAAAGGAGATTATGTTTGTAAATATTTCAAAGTATATTTTGCACAGTAGGAATACTGAAGATAGTATACTTATTGAATATTTTTAAATAATTGTTCATTGTGGGATATGTACACTACAAAATATCTGAGTGATAAAATGTTCCACATTCCAGGCATTGTAGGGAGTACAGTGGAGGTTTACAAGAATGATACTTGGACACGAGGGATTAAATTATGAGGAGAGATTATATAAATTAGACCTGTTTTCTCTGAAATTTGGAAGGTTAAGAGGTGATCTGATCAAAGTCTTCAAGGTAGTAACAGCAAGACGGGGTAGATGAAGATAAACCATTTCTACTGGTTGGGGATTCTAAAACTAGGGGGCATAGTCTGGAGCTAAACCTTTCAGGAGAGATGTTAGGGAAGTACTTCTACATACAATGGATGTTGGATGTTTGGAACTCTCTTGCAGAAACAGCAGTGGATGCCGGATCCATTGTTAATTTTACATCTGAGCTAAGTAAGTTTTGTTAAGAAAAGGTATTAAGGGATATGGGCCAAAGGCAGGTATATGGTGTTAGGTCATACATTAGCTATGATCGCATTGAATGGTAGAGAAGGTTCAGGGGGCTGAATGGCCTACGCCTGATCATATGTTCCTAAGTGACCTAATTGTGCAAGGTTTGCGAAGGTTTGTAGCTCAGGTTGAGGTTTAGGGTGTAGGTTTGCTCGCTGAGCTGTATTTGATATCCAGATGTTTCATTACCTGGCTAGGTAACATCATCAGTGGCGACCTCCAAGTGAAGCGAAGCTGTTGTCTCCTGCTTTCTATTTATATGTTTGTCCTGGATGGGGTTCCTGCGGTTTGTGGTGATGTCATTTCCTGTTCATTTTCTAAGGGGTTGATAGATGGTATCTAGATCTATGTGTTTGTTTATGGTGTTGTGGTTAGAGTGCCAGGCCTCTAGAAATTCTCTGGCATGTCTTTGCTTAGCCTGACCCAGGATAGACGTGTTGTCCCAGTTGAAATGGTGGGTTTTTTTCATTCGTGTGTAGGGCTACGAGGGAGAGAGGGTCATGTCTTTTTTTGGCTAGCTGGTGTTCGTGTATCCTGGTGGCTAACTTTCTTCCTGTTTGTCCTACGTAGTGTTTGTGGCAGTCCTTGCATGGAATTTTGTAGATGACGTTGGTTTTGTCCATGGTTGTACTGAGTCTTTTAAGTTTGTTAGTTTTTGTTTGAGAGTGTTGGTGGGTTTGTGTGCTACTAGGATTCTGAGGGGTCTTAGTAGTCTGGCTGTCATTTCTGAAACTTCTTTGATGTATGGTAAGGTGGTTAGGGTTTCTGGCTGTGGTTGGTCTGCTTGTCGTGGTTTGTTCTTGAAGAATCTGTGGACTGTATTTTTTGAGTATCGTTCTTCTTGAAAACATTGTATAGGTGGTTCTCCTCTGTTTTCTGAAGTTCGTCTGTGCTGCAGTGTGTGGTGGCTCGTTGGAATAGTGTTCTGATACAGCTTCGTTTGTGTGTGTTGGGATGGTACTGGTGTAGTTAAGTATTTGGTCAATGTTTATCGGTTTTCTGTATATACAGGTTTGTAGTTTGTAGAAAGGACAACAGAGAACTACAAACCTGTATATACAGAAAACCGACAAACACTGACCAAATACTTAACTACACCAGCAACCATCCCAACACACACAAACGAAGCTGTATCAGAACACTATTCCAACGAGCCACCACACACTGCAGCACAGACGAACTTCAGAAAACAGAGGAGAACCACCTATACAATGTTTTCAAGAAGAACGATACTCAAAAAATATAGTCCGCAGATTCCTCAAGAACAAACCACGACAAGCAGACCAAACACAGCCAGAAACCCTAACCACCTTACCATACATCAAAGAAGTTTCAGAAATGACAGCCAGACTACTAAGACCCCTCAGAATCCTAGTAGCACACAAACCCACCAACACTCTCAAACAAAAACTAACAAACTTAAAAGACCCAGTAAAACCCATGGACAAAACCAACATCATATACAAAATTCCATGCAAGAACTGCCACAAACACTACGTAGGACAAACAGGAAGAAAGTTAGCCACCAGGATACATGAACACCAGCTAGCCACAAAAAGACACAACTCTCTCTCCCTTGTAGCCCTACACACGGATGAAAAAAACCACCATTTCAACTGGGACAACACGTTTATCCTGGGATAGGCTAAGCAAAGACATGCCAGAGAATTTCTAGAGGCCTGGCACTCCAACCACAATGCCATAAACAAATTCATAGATCTAGATACCATCTATCAACCCCTCAGAAAACAAACAGAAATAGACATCACCACAAACCCCAGGAACCCCATCCAGGACAAACATATAAATAGAAAGCAGGAGACAACAGCTTCACTTCACTTGGAGGTCGCCACTGATGATATTACCTAGCCTGGTAATGAAACATCTGGATATCAAATACAGCTCAGCGAGCAAACCTACACCCTGGTCTAATTGTCTTGAAATAAATCCTTGAGAGAAAGGAAATCTCTAAATGTAAGTGGATGTATTGTGGGGTATTTAGTGGTCACAGCCTGGGACCCATCCTCTGCTGTCAATTCTGCCACAGCCAGTTTTGAGAGGCCTGATTGCCAATTGGACACAGACATTCCTGCAATCATGTTTCTTGCATCATTTAAGGTGAATATCCCAGCCAAGAAATCTTGGTGTTGGATAGATGCCCAGTCTCAGAATTGGCATCTAACCGGAGCCCAGTAGCTCTCCTGTATCAGCAGTGCTATTTGGAGTAATGGCCACTGTTTCATTCCCGTTAACGTGGTAGATACCTGCCCTCTTACTCACATCTGAAGGTCATTAATCCCTAGCCACTGATTTAGAAAAGTAAATGCATATCTGAAAATATTGCTTCGGGTCCTAGAGGAAGGTGGCTTGCCTTAGATCTATCCTTTCCTGACCTGGAGACCAGCAGGGTCATCATATACCATGGGATCCAGAGCAGAGCATTAAGTTTCTGTCCATAACTCACTAAATAAATATTCGGAAAGTTGCCTCTTAAAATGGTTGGGTTGTTTGCTGGATCCATCAGGTGATCAGCAAATGGGCTCTGCCACCAAGCTGTTCCTTGCCCACAGTGGATAAAAAAAACTGTTCATGCATTTATTTTCATAATTCTCTGCCTATAGTTAAAGAACATTTGGATTTTATTGGGTTATATTGTCTTCTGTGGAATCCGTAACAGAGCTTTGAATACTGTCCTGGATGTTGTCGATGAAGTATTTTATCCTAGATATGTCACAGATTTTGAAACACACTGGCTGAACAAATTCATTTCCATTTTGAAACAAGACATCTAGAGAAGGGAAATGCAATGGTGAACTGTAAGTTGATGGATTCATGCAAAGATACCTACCAGTGCTGGTCAGAAGTTTGCAGCCAGAAAGTTGAAACCATTGTCACTTTGGCTGAGAATATTTTTTCTTACTGCTCCTTAGTTGCCATCCAGGTTCCAGGATATGCCACAATTCATGTATAGCTGTCTTAGTTTCCTCACACATTGCTGTTCTTTGAGATCATAGTCATATTCGCACTGGAAATAGATCATTGCTTCAGTGGTTCTCATTCTGTGACATCGTTTTTTTCCTTTCCTTCCTCCTTCTATTGTCCTTTTCCACAACTTTCCAATGTGCTACTATTCTATGCAAATTTCATCACAATATCTTCTCTACTCCGAGCTGAATCACCATCAGATCTTTTTACTGCTTTCGAGTAGACATTGTTGATTTGTTGTAACCAAAAAGCAAGCTTGTCAAAATTCGAACATTTGATTTGGCCTTGACGAGGTGTAATTCAGTCTGAATTATCTTGGCATAAGTATAAGTAGTATATATTGGAAGGTAAAAAAAAATGAACTAATGTGCAATATTGATACAAAATTAACAGGTGGAGTTAGTTCTAAAACACAAAACATTTTATTTTCATTATCTTGATTTATTTGCTCACTAAGCATCTATCGATTGTGCATCCATGATTGCCCTTGAGAAGATGGTGATGCTGTGGTCCCTGGAGATTAGGTACAACCACAGTGCTGACATTTATGCTTTTAAGTATAAGAGTTAAACCTTTGTTTTCTGTTTGGCATTATATTTTTCTTCAAAATGATGTCCACAGTTTCAAATAAGGCAGATTCTTATTATATGTAGATCTCGAGAAAAAGAAGCATGTGTGTTTCCTTACAGAAAGTCAATTTGACCTTTCTTTTCATACACTTTGAAATGACTTGTTGTAGATTATCATTGTTAGACAGGACTAATGTGGCGGAAGAAAATGAGGGACGGAGATATCTGTGTTAATTTAAAATCTTTGAATCTTCCCAGGGCTTATCTTGATTGCATGCTAACTTGATATACAATGTAAACTGCTGATTTTTCAGAATTTACACCAATCATTCCATTAGATGACGTGAGATTATAAGAATTCTATATCTTATTTCTGCAGAACCTAACTTCTTTTTGTTACTCTTCTTGTGACACTTCTGTTGATTTTATTATTGTCAGCATATATTTAAACACATCTCTAAACCAGGTGGAACTTGAACCTAGGTCTACTGATTTGGAGTAAACTGCTAATTCTGTATATTGTAAATGGTTCAACTTGTAATTGCACAATCTGGCCACATGATGGTAGGATTTTGCTCTACAAGTTACTCAAAATGTGTTTTCAAGTAATATAATTCGCATTATTTTCAGCTGTCATTTCTTCCTTCCAAATTCAAGCTCTCATGTCCAAAATAAATGTTTAAACAATATTTTAAAGATTTTTAGAGCATTAAATGTTTCATAAGTTTAAACATATGCACTGAACTCTATTATGCTCGATGTTCTATTAATGCGTTCATTAAAATATTTACTTGAACCCTTTGCTTTTCTGAATATACTTCCACACAAAGCAGTTATGTAGCAAATTGAATTTGGATTATATAGTCCTCTTTAACTGTATATTCATTTTCCCAAGATGCACAAGTGTCGACGCTACAAATTAAATATTTTTGTTAAATTGTGGTGAATTGTTGTGAAAACATTACAGATGAAATCTTGGTAGTCTAATATATTGGTTGATTTTATTTTGTTGAACAATGTTAACCACTTAGTTTCACCAATCTTTAGAGAGGTGTTAATAAAGAAGAACAGAAGACAGAACTCACATTGGCTCCAAATGAGATTAAGACCATCTTGATTAGTCTGGCGTTCCGTAGCTGAAACAACCTTGGAACAATCCAATGTAGTCTAGCAAAAGGAGCTCAAATAGATTAAACATAACAATGTTCTGGAGAGATCCAACTACTTTAAGAAGCCTGCTACATTGCAGCCACACAGTCCAATTGATCCTTGTGGACTAAGAACAAAGGCTCCATTAGGTTTCCAAAATTCTTCTGCAGAGACAGCCAGTGTTCTCATACAATTGGTTTTGCATTTTACCCACTTCATCTCATAAACCTTTATGCTATTCATAACCAGAAATCTATCAAACTTTATCTTAAACATAATCAAAGATTGAGCTTCCACAGCCCTCTGTGTTACAGAATTCCAAGGTTCACAACCCTATGAGTAAAAGCTTGTCCCTAAGTTCTCTTTACTTTTAAGTTATGCCTCTGGTTCTAGACTCCCCAACCAGGAGAAGCATCTTACCTGCATCTACCCTGTCTATCCCTTTAAGTATTTTCTAAGTTTCAATTACATGAATCTTTCATTCCTCAAAACTCCAGAGAATACAGGCCCAGTTTGTTTAAATCTATCTTCATAGGACACCTCACAACCCTTCAATTGTTATGATTCTTCATGTCATGATTCTGCAGAAATTTCCCCAACAGAAATTTCCATTGTATGATGCATTATAAATTCTACTTCTAGTATTTGTTAAAAACAGAGGCATGCTATAAATGCTTGTCATCTTACGCTCATCAGGACAGGCGCAAAATGGCAAATTTCAAAAGGAGTAACGGTCTAATACTGCATGAGAACAGGGTGTTGATTGGTTGGCAAGTTGACTTTGTCTGGTCAAGATGTTGCTAAGGGAAAGGCACCAGGGAACTCTTATTCCCCATGCTTCTGTTCCATTCACAGCAAGTGCAATGCCTGGAAATGTTACTTTCCCCTACAGAGGACATGGTCCAGGATGTGAATAAGTGTAGCTTTTGCAAGTTTAATTGAGCTACATGAGTTCAGCAAGTGCTGTCCACTGGAAAAATTCATCTAACTTTAGACTTATTTTCTTTAAAAACACTTACTTAACCGGGAAAACGAAAAGATGTGATAGTGTTGTTTGTTGCCAAATCCCAATTAACTGGAGGGTCTGAGTAGTTCAAAGTAACAGGATGAACCTTCTCATTTGAACATCTCTGATGCCACATTCCCACCAGAAACTGCACTTCCCACCCCCCACAAACCTATCCTTCCCTTGCATGTCCAGATGTGGTGGAAGGTTTCTCACTACTGATGTCAATCTCCATCAACAGCCAGATGTCCCAATAATGCCACCAGAGCTTCAACTGTTTTATTTTCCTGACCCTTTCCTTGCCCCACCATTAACACTAAGCCCTGTTGTTAGATGGACCAGCAGTAAGATTACTCCTTTGTCTGGATAAAGCTAGGGTTTCTCTATTCTATGCCAGCATACAGGGAAAAAAAATCAACCTCCTTACTTTTATCATTGAATTCAACATCTAGTCTGAAGGACCACTTTACAATAGGCCAATTCCCCTCTCCCTGTTTCATGTTTAGAGCTTAAAATGAGTGAAACTTTGACAACATTTGATGGATTCAATGAGGATCCTCATATATGAATTAAAAATTGAAATGAGGTGGACACTTATCTGTAGCATGGCCCATTTTCTTAACTCAAAACATTTACGATAATACCAACCAAGCTGCAATTGAGAAGCATTAAGTCAAGTACGTCATAAAATAAGGGCTATGTATACTGAATGATTCTGTTTGGTTTCTACATATATTTTTAAGTCATTGTAGTGGTTTATTGAATAAAATAATAAATACTTTTCAATATTGCAAATAGCTCAAATGAATGGTGCAATCCTTAGTGCCCCTTTTGTTGTCCTTTTTGTGAACCGTTCCTAGTTGTAAAAGTTGTTTGACTGAAGGAGAATAGATAGAGACTTTTTAAGAAACATCCTTATTTTTCTCAGATCCCAGAGACTGTTTTGTGAATAAATGTAGTGTTGTGATGCTTTCCATGTGAAGTATATCTGGAGGTCGTGTAATTTGTTACCATAAGCACATCTGGAAATGTTTTACTGTTCACTCAGAATTGTGCTGCGAGCAATCTGCTCTCCGGAAAGCTGCAGTCTACAAGGTTAATTACAGGATCAACTTCATACAGAAGGACTAACAGGGAATAGAAACTAATAAATGTAAGGCAGTATTTGTAACAATATTATGTTACAGAATCATTTTCTTTTTTTAAGAGCATTATGAATTTAAGGAAATATTTTAATATATTTATATTGTATTTTATAAATAAAATTCAACAACTAGAGATGTTTTTAATACACTGAATTTTTTAATGTTTTGTGCTTCAGGTAGATATTTTACTTCAATAGCATACAAGGTATTGACTGAATTTTTATAGATGGGGTTTTCATTTTTCATGAGTTGTACAAATATTTTCTTCAATATAGGAAGACAAGAGTAAGAATCTCAGTTTAAAATATATTGCTTTAAAAGAAAATGCTGGCATCTGTTCGATATGTAGTCATCAGAGCTCCTTTTTTCTGATTCTCCAGGAACCAAACACTAATGTCCTGAGGCAAATTTTTGATGCGTATGAAAATAGGATTTTTTCGTATTGAGGTATTATTAATTTACCAATGGAAGCATAAATTAAAAAACAGCAAAAATTTTAAATTATAACTAAACTAAAAGCAAAATATTTTAAATTAAAATTGTTTGGTTTATGTCCTCAAAGATATCAAGGCAGTGATTTAAAAAGATTTCCCCAGTCTAAACATATATTTTTCTCCATCTGGTGAATTTCTCCGAAACAATTTAAAAATCCCAGTTTTATCATTTTTAAAACTAATTGATTCTTTTCAGGTAACAAGATGATTACATTAGCTATAATTAATATCAATATGGTTCGCATCATTCAATAAAACCTTCTTTTAATCAATGAATGGTAAATTGTTTAACAAAATGCCACTTTTTAACACAGTGACATTTCAAGCAGAAGCTGTGTGCCATCAAAGTTTCTTTTTTCTAAATCTTTGATATATTCTTCTGCTCATATTCCTCTGCTGATAATATATCTGTAAATAAAAAAAGACTTGCGTTTTAATACCTGAGAAACTATACTTGTAACTTGACTTCCTACTAGCCCACTGCAGAATGGCAGCCACTTGATTTTAACAGCCATGTCTCATTTGTATCTTACTGGAAGCAGCAGAATATTGTATGACCTAGAGGTGGTCTGCGCACACCAGTCCGATGATGCAATCAGCTATAAGGACCATCTCACGGGGATCACGCTTTGGAGTTGAAGAGAGGAGCCACATCTGTGGCAGGTGAAGCTTATGTTTTCTCAGTGTGTTCAGTAAGATTATTTCTGCTCCTTCTGACCCACAAGTAAAGGAAAACAATTACCTGATTGGGGATTATCTGGTCTTCAACTTCTTCTCTGTTGTCGTCAACCAGCAGGAATGTAAATGTAGTTTCTTACTCAGAACATCAATCGAAATTGAAGTTTTGTTGTGATTCACATTCAGTTCATTTTGACAGAATTCTAAAGTTTGGCTTTAGTAGTGAATCTGCTAATACCTGTTTAGCAAGGGGTCAAAATGGGGCAGGGACATATTACATCGTTTCCCTAGTAGAAGTAATTTTTTCAAATTAATAACGGTAATCAGAAACAACTGGAGAAATGGGGGTGACTATAGTTAAATTTCACTCAAATTGCATTTCTATTTCTCTTCTGCTCCATGCTCATATTACCAGGAGAGAAGAGATGACCATTGCCAGTAAACATTAGCAACAGTCAAAAGTAAACCCAAAGGATTTCTGATGAGAAACTACAAATTTTTGAGCTTGCGTTGCATCTATTTGAAGTGATTTCTTTCTTCAGCAAAGTTCAGCTTCAACATTTACCTTTTTTATGATAACGACGTATTTCACACCTTCCATTCAAGAGTCAATCCTTTTCCCATGAATAGCTACTGCAAAGAAAATACAACTGTCAATGAAGAACATAAAGAGGTTAGATTCAACAGACAGCACAGGAGACATCCACCATCTAAAGTTACATTTCCACTTATGATAATCAGAGTGTACAATGTTGATCTAAAAAACGAGCAGTTTGTGCAATGGATCTGTTTCAGTCATGAAGTCATAACGAGTTACTCTGGCAGCAGACATAGCAAACATCTCTATGCACTGCCAGTGGGTGGAAAGGTCATAATCACTTTCAATGTCTTTGTGACATGGGAATTTCAGGCTGCCACTGGGATCATTTCCAATAGTGCCCAAATACATCAAATATTGTGCCAAAGCTGTTTTGTATATGGGTCTTCCCATTGACCATCAGTGATATGGCAGAGCTCTGTGCTTTTATCATGTGGCAGGATTCCCCCAAAGTCCAAGATGCCATTGAATTCAATGAGATAGTCCTAATATTTCCTCTTTGACAAGGCTGTCATCTAGTTCAACAGGAAATGGTATCAGTACAGTCTGTTTTTCTATATCATGATGTTTGCGTTCTTGTGCAACGCCACGTCATAGAAAAACTGCACTTTAGAAACAGCACTTAAAATGTTGGCACTGTAATTTTGTTACAGCCAACACACATTTTGAAACTTTGCGTTTTAGGAAGAGTCCCCAGTTCATCAATCACATTACAGCGGATTTGCATTGACAAAACGCACATTATAACAGAGAACATGTATTCAACATACTGTACAGTTTGTTTCATTATATTGTGCAGGTCTGCAGTCACAGTTATATCAGCTGCTTTTTGTTTTTTCCTCGAGTTCTCTGTCCGAAGGTCAGTTCTTCATGATTATTCAACAAACTATGGCTGAGTGCCATGAGTTTTACTATGGAAAGAATGAGGAGGCAGCTCTAAATCTAACTTATCTGCAACCACAATCAAACCCTGTGCTGTTGGCATGAACCATGATCCACACACTACCATCTCGTGAATTGAGCTAATCAGCACCCTCAATAGAGTTCTAATGCTATTTGTACAAGTGACACATGCTCCTGACATCCTTTTCTGCCTTGGAGTCAAAATCCTGGAAACTCCCTTCCTAACAGCACATTCTAACATTACCTGCACAAAAGCTGTGGTGGTTCAAGAAGGGAGCTCAACACTACCTTCTCCAGGGCTATTAGGGGTGGACAATAAATTTACGAAATTATTATGGTATTTGTTCAAACGGGTTCTACGTTTCATAAACTTCTATTGGATATGCAGTGAATTAATTTAGACAGACTCCCAGGAGAACAGCAGACACACTTTAGAGATGTCCTCAAGGCAGCCCTAAAGGCTTTGAACATCCCCATTGACTTATGTGAGTCCCCAGACTTTGTGATTGCACAAAATAGAGAAGAGTTTTGGGCAGGCACTGCTGAAGAAACTTCATTAGGGGTATGCAGAGGCAAGGACAAGGTATCTACGAAGATGTACAAATCTCCAAACAACTCATTGCTCAACATGTGACAGAATGTGTAGATCACACATTGGAGTTATCAGCTCAGAACTCATTGAAATGGAGTCGGAGCAAGTCTACCTCAAACCAGAGGGACTGTCAAAAATGATGAATTTAAATAATACCACAGAGGTATATTTAAATTGGAGTTGCCCAGCACAAGGTAATAGCTGTGCTAAACCAGCTAGGTAATACTTCCCATCCCATTTATGACAATGTTCCTGCAATGTGTAGGTTTAACAGTCTGGACAGGATTCCCTGTGTTTTGAATGGTAGAATATTTTACTATCATTTCTACATTTATTACAGTTTGGCTTTCAAAGTCTTGTTTCATCTTTAAACTATATATATGCAATAGCACCCCTGGATTTCCTCTCTTCTTTTCCTTCAAATATACCATTATTAATACCAGCATCCTACTTCCTACCTTGTAATGATCAATATATGCCAAAAGTTGATCATTCATAGGATATAGTCATCATTGGTTAGGTGAGCATTTATTGCTCATTTCTAATTGCCTTTGAGCAGTTGGTGGTGAGCTGCCTACTTGAACTGCTACTGACTGTGTGGTTTAATTAGACTTACAGTGCTCTGAGGAAGGGTGTTCCAGGATTTTGACTCAGGAGGAATAGATTCTGCTGAGGAATGGTGAAATAGTTCCAATTCAGAATGACATGTTCTTTTAAGGGAACTTCACAGCTGGTAGAGTTTGTATTTGTTCTCTTGTCCATCAAGGTGGTAAAAGTTGTAGGTTTGAAATGCACTGTCCAAAGAGTGTTTGTGAGAATTGACTAGTGGAATCTTCAATTTCCAAGGCAATTCCTTCAGGGTCTGCTACAATGGAATTCCACAGAATCCCCATTCACACCTCCCATTTGCATTGGAATAACAATGGTCTGGCCATCAGAAAATTGGGCCATTATTTCCACAATGATCATAATGTTAATAGAGTTATTTTTAAAATAATTATATAGCAGCTTTATGTACCTTTATCACAATTATCATAAATATTACTTATTCTGCAAATATCCTTTCTACAAATGTATTAATTATTCAAAATTATTGAAATTTTTAATACTCTAAACATATCTCCAAACACCAGCTTGTGAAGTGTCAGTATAATACACCTAATTCTCATATCAGTCCTTCAAGTGTGATTGCACAACAATTACTGATTAATAAGCTGTGGTGCCCACTGGGAACTGAGTTTGAATTACTACTATTAAGTTCTGTTTTCTGGATTATTACTGACAGAGAGAGAAAATTTGAATTGCTTAAAAGAAATCTCAATTAATGAACAGCACTTTAATGACACAGCATCTATTCACACTAAATAGATAACTCCCCATGGCTTAGTTGTTTAAGTGAATGATGAACTGAGTTATACAGATCATTGTGGTCCCAGATCATATTTCTGGTCCATACTTGGAATCGAGTTCAACAATGTCTGATAGTTTTGTGAGAAAACTAGTTTGTTTGAGCTAGCAGGCCAGAAACCTGTTCAGGGTTTTGCAAAGTAGTTGGAGTGTGTCTACCTGCACATATGTGATGAGGCAAGGTAAGGCAAACCTATGATATACAAAGAATCAAATCTTACTTTTAAAGATTGCCCACTTTGATGAGGAACTGACTGAGGAGGTGGAATGGGATGGACACTTACTTATGCATTAATATCTAGTCAGAGGTAATGCCTTCAGGATAGAACATTGAAAAATATAAGGAGAAATGGGCCTAGATTCTAACCCCATCAACAATATGTTAGAAATACTGACAGAGTTTGAGACCTGTTCTGACAACAGACCCAACACCCTGGATGGGGACCAATGCTACTTTTCTTGTTTATACAATTGGCAAACTTTGTAGAAGGGTACAGCATTTTCAGTTTTCAGTCCAGATACTATATATGTTTGCTATGCTTTTCAGTCTTAGCTCTTAATATAATTGATAATGTGCTTAATTTTTAGAAAATACTTTCTCATTGCCTCTGAGACATAATCTTCTCCATCATTAAACATATTAATATTTATTTAATAAACTCCTTTCAAGTCAGTCAACACAAATGATTTCCTTCTAAAGACTGTGAAACCCATTCTCTATTTTCTTCACTGCTTTTCCATCAGTTTATTTTCCTCTTTACGGTAATGCATGACCTGATACATGTTTCCAGTAGTTTCCACAATACATTCCCAGGTTTCATTTCTGTATATACATGTCACCCCATTGCTTCCAAGTTCATGGTTTCCCATTCCCACTGAGGGTTAGAACCTAGGCCCATTTCCCCTTATTCTTTTCGATGTTCTATCCTGAAGGCATTAACCTCTTACAAGATATTGATTCATGAGTAAGTGTCCATCTCATTCCACCCCCTCAGTCAGTTCCTCATCAAAGTGGGCATTCTTTAGTAGTGAGATATGAGTCATAGTATATCACAATTTGCCTTACCTGTCTCTTCACACATGTGCAGGCAGATACATCCAACTACTTTGCAAATCCTTGACTAGGTTTCTGACCTTCTAGCTCAAACAAACTAGTTTCCTCGCAAAACTATCAGACATATTGAACTTGACTCCTAGTATGGACCAGGAATATGATCTGGGACCACACTGGTCTGTATAACTCAGCTAATCACTCACTTAAACAACTAAGCCATGGGAACGTATCTGCTTAGTGTGAATAGACATTTTGTCATTAAAGTGCCGTATGTTAATTGAGATGTCTCTGTCAGTAATCAACCGGACAACAGAACTTAATAGTAATAATTCAAACTCACTTCCCATTACCTCGTTTCCAAGCCATAAACAAAAAACCCTGGTAGGCCCATTGTTTCAGTCTGTACTTGCCCAAATAATTTATTTATTTCTTTTTTGACTCTTTTTCTTATTCTGTATTTGGTCGCTACTTATATCCATGCTTCTTCCAACTCTAATTTCTCAACAACTGAATCCTTTTCACAGGAAAAGTCCAGACTCTCTGCAAATCCATCTCTCACCATAAATGGTTTACATATATCAATGTAACAAGAGATATATGCTGTAGGAAGCAGTGATGAAAGGATAGCCTGACAGCATCAAGGATGCACCTTTTGTTATTAGAGAGAGTCTTTTAAATTCATTCAAAGGATGAGGGCATCATTGGCTAGGCCAGCATTTATTGCCCATCCCTCATTGCCTTTGAGAAGGTATAGCAGTGAGTTGCCTTCTTGAACCGCTGCAGTCCATTTGGTAGTCCCACAAAGTGGTTAGTGAGTTCCAGAATTTTGACTAGCAAGATAAGGTGGTGAATGATGGGAACATACAAGTACTGATGTTCTCATATATTTGCTGCCCTTGTCTTCGAGATGGTAATGTTCATGGGTTTGAAAGCTCTAAGGAGCCTTCATGAATTTCTGCAGTCCATCTTGTTGATGGTACACATTGCCATAGTGAGTGTCAGTGCTCAAGAGAATGAATGCTTATGTATGTGGTGCCAATTAAGCAGCTGCTCAAACCTGGAAGGTGTCATCCTTCTTAAGTATTCTTAGAGCTAAACTCATCCAGACAAGTGTGGATAGGTGTATAATCCATCATACACCTGACTTGTGCCTTGTAGATGGCGGACAGGCTCTGGAGAGTAAGGAGGTGAGTTACTCATTGCAGCCTCTGACCTGCTGTTGTAGCCACCCTGCTTATCTAGCTAGTCCAGTTCAGTTTCTTGTCAATTGTAATACCCAGAGTGTTGATACTGGGCATTTTAGTGATGAAATGTCAAGGCATGAAGGTTAGATTCTCTCTTTTGGAAATGGCCATTGCCTTGCACTGATGTGGTGTGACTGGTACTTGCCACTGATCAAACCTGCATGTTGTCCATATCTTGTTATCTGAGGAGTTATAAAAGGTGCTGAACATTATATGCAATCATCACCAAACAACCCCACTTCTGACTTAATAATGGAGAGAAGGTGATTAATGAAACAGCTTTAGATGGTTGGGCCCAGGACACTACCCTGAGGACTCCCTACAGAGATATTCTGGAGCTGAGGTGACTGACCTCCAATAACCATAGCCATCTTCCTTTGTGCTAGGTATGATTCCAACCATGGTAGTTTTCCCCTGATTCCCATTAACTCTATTTTGTTTCCAGGCTAAATGTTGTTTGGGCCTATGGCCTTTGCACTATCTAATGAATTTGGCCTTTCTTGATTCCACATGGAGTGAATTGAATTAGGTGAAGACAGATATCTGTGATGCTGGGGACCTTTGGAGGAGGTTGAAGAATGTTGTAAGTTCCTCTTCCTTGTCTTTTGCATGAATGTGTTGGCTTTCACAAAATTGAATTATTACAGATTGTATTACAGTATGATTTTGATGCTGATGATGACCCACAGCAAGTCATGGATGCCCAGTTTTGAGTTGCTATATCTGTTCGAAGTTTGTTTCATTTAGCATGGTGATAATGCCACAAAATATGATAGAGAGAATTCTCAGTGTGATGATGGAACTTTATCTCCACAAAGATTGTGTGGTGGTCACTCTTACCGATACTGTAATGAACAAGAACATCTGTGGTGGATAGATTGGTAAGGTTCAGGTCAAGTAAGTTTTTCCCTCTTGTTGATTCCCTTACTACCTGCTGCAGACCCAGCTGAGCTGTTCTATTCTTTCGGATTTGACTAGATTAGCCAGTAGTTGCTCTGTTGAGAAACTTTTATGATTGAAGTATTAAAGTCCTCACTCAGAGTACATTTTGTACCTTGCCATCCTTAGTGCTTCCTTTAAATGGTGTTCAACATTTATCCAAGGAAGTGGGGCAGGTATGATTGGTATTGGTTGCAAGTTTGCTCGCTGAGCTTTGTTCTCAGATGTTTTGTCACTATGCTAAGTAACATCATCAGTGAACCTCAGTTGAAGCTTTCTATTTATGCATCTTGGTCTGTTATGCTAGGTGATATCAATTCCGGTTCTTTTTCTGAGAGGTTGGTAAATGGGTCCAAAATGATCTGTTTGTTGATGGCGTACCAGTTTGAATGGCAGGCCTCTAGGAATTCCTATGTGTACCTTTGTCCCAGAATAGAGGTATTGTCCCAGTCAAACTGGTGTCCCTCATCATCTGTGTGTAAGGCTAGTAGTGATAGCTGGTAGTGTCTTTTGGTGATTAGTTGGTGCTCATGTATCCTAGTGGTTAGTTTCCTGCCTGTCTGTCCAACGTAATATTTGTTGCAATCCTTGCAGGGTATTTTGTATATGACGTTTGTTCTCCTAGTTGTTGGTACAGAGTCCTTTAGATTCATCAAGAGTTGTTCGGTGTGTTGGTAGTTTTGTGGGGTACCATGATGCCAAGGGGCCGAAATAGTCTGGTTGTCTATGAAATATCTTTAATATATGGTATTGTGGCTAGAATCTCTGGGCATGTTGTATAAGAATTGGTGGGCTGTGCTTATTGGATACCCATCGTTCTTGAATATGTTGTATAGGTCTTTTTCTTCAGCATCATGTAGTCCCTGGGTGCAGCATTGTGTTCTGGCTCATTTAAATAATGTCTTGATGTAGCTCCGTTTGTGGGTGTTGGGATGATTGCTCCTGTAGTTGAGTATCTGGTCAGTGTAGACACTGGTCTGGAGCTCTCCACTGGCTTTTCACTCTACTCTGACATCTCGGAAGGGGAATCTGTTGTTGTTCTCTTCCTCTTTGGTGAACTTTATACCAATAAGGATGTTGTTTATGTGTTTGTGGCTTTCTTCTAATTTGTTCCGTTTTGTGATGACAAAGGTGTCATACACATAGCGGATCCAAAACTTGAGCTGGATCGTGGGGAGGGCTGCTCATTCCAACCTCTGCGTAACTGCCTCTGCTAAGAATCCTGATATTGGTCATCCCATGGGTGTCCCATTAATTTGTTTGTAGGTCTTGTCATTGGAAGTGAAGTGGGTTATGAAGCATAGGTCTACCAGTTTGAGGATGCTGTCCTTGCTGATGGAGTTGGTGCTGTCTGGTATTTGTATCCTTGGTTCATCTCGTATTGCGGTCAGGGTGATATTAATTAATGTGAATAGGGCCGTCACATTGAAGGAGACTATGATCTTGTCCTCTTCTATCTTGGTGTCTTTGATGTTCAGGAATTCCTGGGTGGAGTGGATGGAGTGGCATGAGTCTTCTATTAGGTATTTCAGTTTGCGTTGAAGTTCCTTTGCTAGTTTGCATGTCAGTGTGCCAGGGAGTAAGACTATGGGTCTGAGGGTGCCCCTTGGTTTGTGTGCCTTTTGTAATCTGTAGAAATGGGGTGTGTTGGATCCTTCAGGTTTCATTATTTGGAGATCTGTCATGTTAACTTCACTTTTCTTCAGTTATGACGTGACAGGGTTTTCTTGCTGTGGAGTCAGGTCCATCGCCACCTGTTGGTAGGTATTGGTATCTGTGTTTGCTTTTCCAATGTATTATGTTCTGTTCAGAATGATGGTCATGCACCCTTTGTTTGCCGGTAGGATTACAATATTTCTGTCTTTTCTAAGTACTTCCAGGACTTTCCTTTTCTATGTGTTGAGGGTGTTCCCTTCTTTCTTTCTCCGTAGCACTGGTGCTACTATCTGTCTGATGGCCTGCTGGATTTCTTCAGTAATTCTGTTGTCTTTCAGGGTTGACTCCAGTGCTGCTAGGGAGTCCTTTTTTGTCTGTGTCCCTGTGGTTGAAGTTCATCCCTCATACTAGGACAGCTTTTTCTGTGTCTGTGAGTGGTCGATCTGACAAGTTCTTTATCCAAGCTTCTGAATAGTGCATGTTATTACTGTGTGTGAGCTTGTCCGGTTTTTCTTGTCGGGCTGGGTTTTTCTTTGTCTTGGTCCAGTATTGTTTAGTGTTGATGGTTCATTCTAGTGTACTTGTCCATTCCTGGTCAGTCATGTTGGTTTACAAAGTCTTTTGGCGCAAAATTTCTCATTCATGTTTGTGAAGTAGGTTATCGTCTTTGTCATCACGAAACGGAACAAATTAGAAGAAACCCACAAACACATAAACAACATCCTCACTGGTGTAAAATTCACCAAAGAGAAAAAGAAGAACAACAGGTCCCCCTTCTGAGATGTCAGAGTAGAATGAAAAGCCAATGGAGAGTTCCAGGCCAGTGTCTACATTGAGCAGATACTCAACTCCAGGAGCAATCATGCCAACACCCACAAATGGAGCTACATCAGGACATTATTTAAATGAGCCACAACACACTGCAGCACCCAGGGATTGCAAGATGCCAAAGAAAAATGCCTATCCAATGTATTCAAGAACAATGGGTACCCAATAAGCACAGTCTGCCGATTCTTACACAACAGGGCCAGAGACTCTAGCCACACTGTCATACACTAAAGACATCACAGAGATGACAACCAGACTACTCCTGCCCCTTTGCATCATGGTAGCCCATAAATCTACCAACACACCTAACAACTCTTGATGAATCTAAAGGACCCTGTACCAACAACCAGCAGAACGAATGTCATATTGAAATACCCTGCAAGAACTGCAACAAACATTACATTGGGCAGACAGGCAGGAAACAAGCCACCAGGATACATGAGCACCAACTAACCACCAAAAGACACAGCCAACTATCACTAGTATCCATACACATAGATGATGAGGGATACCAGTTTGACTGGGATAATACATCTATCCTGGGTCAGGCTAAACAAAGACACACACAGGAATTCCTAGAGGCCTGACATTTAAATCGAAACTCTATCAACAAACAGATCAGTTTGGACCCCATTTACCAACCTCTCAGAAAAAGAACCGGAAGTGATATCACCCACTACAACAGACCAGAATGCAAAAATAGCAAACAGGACAGTACGCCAGTGCTTCACAGGAGGTTCAATGATGATGTTACCTAGTATGATGACAAAACATCTGAGAACAAACATTCCAGCTCAGTGAGCAAACTTACAACCTGAATCCCAACCTGAGCTACAAATCTTCACAAAAATGTGGTTGGTAATATATGGTAATCAACTAGGAGAAAGTGAGGACTGCAGATGCTGGAGATCAGAGCTGAAAAATGTGTTGCTGGAAAAGCGCAGCAGGTCAGGCAGCATTCCTGAAGAAGGGCATAGGCCCGAAACGTCGATTCTCCTGCTCCTTGGATGCTGCCTGACCTGCTGTGCTTTTCCAGCAACACATTTTTCAGCACTGTATGGTAATCAGCAGGTGACTTCTTTTCTTATCCTTGACCTGATGCCTTGAGACCTTATGGTGTCCAGAGTCATACAGGAATGAAGGAATTGCCTAAGATATCACCTTGTACAAAGGAAGCAAAGTCATTACCCCTCAGGAGTTGCAAAAAGAGATGATGAAAAGCATTTGTGCAAGCCATCAAGGAATTGTGTTTAGTCTAAAGAAGACTAGCCTAGCTAAAAATAAACAATGAGAATAAGGACCATATCAGCCAGTGCAGTGCCTGTAACAAATACCAAGCTAAGCAAAGCGACAAACCACAAATTGTGGGTGATATCCCTGACAGACAAGAAGAGTAGCTGCCTGATTAGATGACTGACTTTAATGACAACCAGTGAGACTGTAGAGTGTATAAAAGCACACGATAATCGCTATGGCATTTCTGACATTGTCATAAGTACTAATTGCTCTCAATTCACAAGTTAATTAAGGAGTGAAGAGTTCAGTCACTTCATTAAGAGCTGGGAAATTCAACGTCATACCATCCCCGGTCAAATGTAAAGTCTGAGGCAACAGGTGAAATCGCCAGAGAGATCCTAAAGTGAGTCAAGCACATCCAGCACAGACTTGGACAAGACAATTGTCAAGTGGAGAAATACGTCTATTGAAGGCTTGGAAAGTAGTGTAGTCTAAAGACTCAATCGTCCACAGTGAGCACAAATGATCTCAACTGCAGACACCTACATACAACTAGCACAAATGTGCTTTCAGTGTAAGTGGCTGTACAGGATAACCCTCAGTTCCAGGGGTTCATCATTCTCCAACAATGAAAATGGCACAACAACCCTAAAGCTGAAAATGTGTTGCTGGAAAAGCGCAGCAGGTCAGGCAACATCCAAAGAGCAGGAGAATCGACCTTTCGGACATGAGCCCTTCTTCAGGAATCAATCGATATTTCGGGCATGCTGAAACGTCAATTGATTCCTGAAGAAGGGCTCATGCCCGAAACGTCGATTCTCCTGCTCTTTGGATGTTGCCTGACCTGCTGCGCTTTTCCAGCAACACATTTTCAGCTCTGATCTCCAGCATCTGCAGTCCTCACTTTCTCCACAACAACCCTAATCAAGACTATCACTCCAAGCACAAGCAATACCGGATGAACAGCCAACAATAATGTGCATCATTTGGAGAACTAAATGTTTTAAAGATAATGAATTTGATGCATGTGCAGAGATTGATTGAAAAAGAACTGACTAATTAATACATATTTGATTAAAGATTTTTTTTCAGACGCACATGTTTGGAACATGGTGAATTTATAACTGCAAATGAGAGTGCATGCATTTTTCTGTGGAAAGGAGGATATTTGGGAAAATGCAATTGCATTTACAGCACTGACCAGCTTGCTGTAGACATGTGACCTCTGCTGAAAATGGCTTTAATGTGTAATTTGTTTCAGTCATCAAATACACAACACTTGAATCACACGCAAAGTGGGTTTCTCAATTGAGGAGACCAAATATATTTTAGATTATTGCTTTAGGGAATATGTCTGTCTGATCCATGAACTCCATGTTACTTGCCATTTTAATTTCCCACCCAACTCCCACATTTAGCTCTTCTGTCTCAGAAATGTAGAAACTAGGAGCAGAAGTAGGTCATTCAGCCTGTCAAGCCTGCTCCGTCAATCAATATCATCGCAGTTGATCTTCTTTCTCAATGCCACATTTCCACTTTCTCTCCTTGATGACATTAAAACCTAAACATACATGCATGTATGTATATATACGTGTGTGTGTGTGTGTGTGTATCTTCCTTGACTTCAGTGACTTGACATCCACAGCCTTCTGTGATAGAGAATTCCAACGTTCTCCAACACTTGAGGGAAGAAATAATTCGTTATTTCAGTTCTAACCGGTTTATCCTGAATCTCGAGGCTGTGACATTTGGTTCTAAATTCCCCAGCTAGGGAAAGTGTTCTCTCTGCATCTAGTCTGTTCTTACTAGTGGAACTTTATACATCTCCATTAGACATCAGCCTCCACACTGCTTTAATGAAACTTGAGGAACTGCATCTCATCTTTCAATTAGAAACTTCACATGTAACACTTCAGATTTAGCATAAAATGTCCTCAATTTCAGATCATTATCATTATTCCCATTACTTTTGGCGGCAGTGTTGGGAACAATTCTGCTGTTTCAATTTCCACCTCAGCAAGATCCATCCTTCACACCTTTACGTGTCTTATACATTATGCTGTTTGTCAATAATTCTCAATAAGACTTGGTAGGACTACAGAGCTTTTCTCTGATCTATGATTGGCTATTGGGCTTTAGAACGCTGTTTGCAAACTGCTGCTTTTGGTGTTTAGCCAGAATGTAGCCTTCTGTAGTACCTTCAATGGGTTCAAACCTGGAATGTGTCCATAGTACTTCCCATGGCATGCGCATCTACTGGTTTGATGATAATCATGGAATGAGGGCTGTGACAAGCTGTCAGATTGTGCTGGAGTATATTTGTTATTTTGGTGATTATCTGCTGTGATTTCAGATGTCTCACTTTACAGCATTTTGCTTTTCAATGTAAACTCATTGCTCTGTAATTGCATGATCAGCACACTGTGTGGCGCTGTATCACCTTTTCTACACAATTCTCAAAATAATATCTGAAACATTTTCAACTTAAAAGTTTGGTCTACTGTTTGTTTGCAAAATGGAATTTTAATGTTCAAATTAATCGTTTAATGAAAACATAAAATTTAAAATGTTACATATTGCACATTGAAATGTTCACTTTGTGCTTGCTTGACATTATTCTCAATAATCTGTGACCTTCCAATATTCCATCCTGGCTGATATTAATGTGTTGATATATTTAGTGGTTATTAATGGTTCTATTTCTTTAGATTATGCTCCTCTCTTCTTTAAATCTATTGTTATCAACTCTCTCCTAAAAAAACTATCAATTTTGATCAACATTTATTCTTGTTTGTTTATTGTGCAAATCCACCTTACTTATCAGTACCGACCCTTTTATTCTTCTTGTATGACCATGCAAGTGTAGTAATTTAAATGCATCGACTAGTGCTCAGCCTATGCAGTAATCTCTGGGTTGCTTTGCAGCCATGCAGTTTATACAGAACATTGCACTAGCCACTCTATTTTTGCAAACTACTGGCCTATATCCAACACCCCCTTCCTCTCTAAAGTACTTGAACATACTGACATCTCACAAATTCCATCTTTCTCAGAACTCCATGATTGAATCTCTCAAATCAATTTCTCACCAATACTGTTATACCATAATGTCCCTGATTAGAGTCACAAATGGCATCCCATGTAACTATGACAAAGGTTAACTATGACTCCTAGTCTTTTGTGACCCACTTTCACAACCAGCTGACCATACCATCATCCTCATAACACTTCACCATTGGCAAGGCTGTCAGGACTACCCTTGCCTCATTCCATACTTACTTATCCAGTCATAACCAGGAGGTCACCTGCAATGGCTTCTATTCCTGCTTCAGCACCCAAAATAAATCTAAATGAACTATACTCTGAACCTTCCAAATTCTCAACTGCCACTTGATATTATCCAAAAACAGGACATCATTTCTCCATGTACACTGATGGCACACAGCTCTACTTCATCACAGTCTCTAAATTGCCAGACTACTTGCACAACTTCCAGTATAAATGAGCAGAAATTTCCTCCAAATATTGGGAAAATCGATTCCATGTTTTTGCAAACTGCCACAAACCATACCCCCTTAACTAGCCACCTATTCCTCTTCAAAGTTAAAAATCACACAACACCAGGTTATATTCTAGCCTGTGTGCAGGCTGTGAGTGTGGATTTTTAACTTTGTACATCCCAGTCCAACACCAGCATCTCCAAATCATTCCTCTTCAAGCAACTCTCAGAGGCTTAACCACACTGTGTCCAACCTTGGGGTCCCATTAGCTTCCAAAATTAGTGTCATACACCAACCTGCCCCATCACTAAGACCATCTATTTCCATCTCTGTGATATCATCAGTCTACATCTTTGTCTAAGATCAAAAGTCTTATGAAAGAGAAAAGAAAGGCTGAAAGGGTCAGGGAAGGAATTTTACAGTACAGGTATTGCAGCTAAAGGGCAATTAAACAGATGCTGAAGATGCCAGAATTGGAAGTGCAAACATAACTTGGAGTTGTGGGGTGGGGGATATTTTAAGACGGGTGCAAACCAGAGAGTGAAACCCTCGCCTATGTCAAACAATGAACGCCTCACTTTTAACATTCTCAAATTAATTTTAAAATCCATCTGTGCTTCGCATTTATCTATCTCTATGCCCGAAACGTTGATTTTCCTGCTCCTCGGATGCTGCCTGAACTGCAGTCTTAAAATATCTCCCACCCCATTACCCCAAGTTATTATTGCACTTCCATTTCTGGCATTTTCAGCATCTGTTTAATTGCTCCACTGTTATTATGCCTTTAGCTGCCAAGACCTGTACTGTAAAATTCCTTCCCTAACCCTTTCAGCCTTTCCATTCTCTTTCATAAGAATTCTTAAAATATACCTGTTCTTCAATGCTTGTGGTAATCTTGCTGAATATCTCCCTATGTAGCTCAGTGTCAGAGTTTAGAAACCATAGAAACCATTAAAGGTTATTGTATAGAAGAAGGCCATTCAGGCCACTGTGTCTATCCTGGGTGAATAAACTAGCTGCTGACTTTAAACCCACCTTCCAGCACCTGGTCTGTTGCTTTGCAAGTTTCAACATTTCAGGTGCTGATCCAGATTCCTTTTAGATGGGTTGATGGTTTGTGCACCAATCAACCATACCGCCCTGTGGCCCAACATTTCAACTCACCCTCCCACTCAACCGAGGATGTAGAGGTCCTTGGCCTCCTTCACCGCCGCTCCCTCACCACCCGACGCCTGAAGGAAGAGCGCCTCATCTTCACTCCCAGGGCATCAATGTGGACTTCACCAATTTCCTCATTTCCCCTTCCCCCACCTCACCGCAGTTCCAAACTTCCAGCTCAACACTGTCCCCATGACTTGCCTATCTTCCTTTTCACCTATCCACTCCACCCTCCTCTCTGACCTATCACCTTCATCCCCACCCCCATTCACCCATTGTACTCTTTGCTACCTTCTCCCAGCCTCCTCCCTGACCTATCACCTCCATCCCTACCCCCACTCACCTATTGTACTCTATGCTACTTTCTCCCCACCCCCAGCCTCCTCTCATTTATCTCTCCACCCTGCAGGCACCCTGCACTATGCCTGAAATGTTGATTTTCCTGCTCCTCGGATGCTGCCTGAACTGCTGTGCTTTCCCTTCACCACTCTAATCTAGAATCTGTTTTCCAGCGTCTACAGTCATTGTTTTGACCTAGTTGATGGCTTGTGCCTCAACCACCAAACTGGACAGTGAATACCAGACACTCACATTCCTCTGGATGAAAACGTTTGACTTCATTGTCCTTCTAATCCTACTACCAATCACCAGTTTGTGCCCCATGGTAATTGACTTCTCTGCTAGTGGGAAACATGTCTTCCTGTCCTCTCTATCTGAACCTCTCATTATTTAGTACACCTCAATTAAGTCACCTGTGTGAAGGAAAACCACACTTACCCATCCAAAACAAAAATCATTGGAGAAACTTAGCAGGACTGGCAGCATCTGTGCAGAGAAGGCAGAGTCAATGTGTTGGGTCCAGTGATCCTTTTTCAGAACCCTATTCAATCTTTCCTCATATCTACAAATTTTAAGCCTGCTTATAAACCTCCTTTATGATGTCTCCAGAGCAATTATGTCCTTTCTGCTTACCAAAGCTGTACAGTAAACTCCAACTGTGGCCTAACTATGAACTCACATTGTTAAATGATTGCATCCCTGCACTTCTTTTCAATACCTCGCCAGATGAAGAAAAGCATCCCGGAGGCCTTGTTTACCATATTATTTAGCTATCATGCCATCTTCGGGAACCTGTAGCCATGAACTTCAAGGTCTTCCACTTCCTCTATCCCTGTTAATTACTTGCTTGTTTGCCCTCTCTCACCTCATTCTTCTCTGCTTTGGATTCTATTAGTCTTTTTCATCCATTCAATCAAACAATTGATATCTTTCTGCAGTTGACAGCCATTCTCTTCATTTCACCATCAAGTAGATGGCCAATTTTTGTGTTGTCAGAAAATTTCCCAGTCATACCTCCCATACTTAAATCTAAATCATTAATTTATGCCACAAGCTTTAAGGGACACAAAACTGAGCCTTGTGGAATATCACTCCAAACCACTTTCCATTCACAAAAATATCTGTCAGTTTGACCATTCGTTTTAGCCAAGCACAGACCTCAGAGGGCCGAGGACGGAAAATTAAAGGGAATGTTGCCTGTCACTGAGCCAGCTTTGGTTCCTAGTAACTGCAATCTTTGTATCCCTATAGACTGCATTATTTCTGACCAGTCTTCCATGTGGGTCTTTGTCAAATGCCTTACTAAAATTCATGCAGCCACCATCCACTGCACCACTCTCATCAATCTTTGTTGTTACTTCCTCAAAGAAATCAATTAAATTAGTAAGACATGACCATTCCTTAACAAAAACATGCTGACTATCCCCCTAATTAAATCATGCCCCAACAAGTAATCCTATCCGTTAATATTGATTCTGGTAGTTTGCCTTCCACTGAGGTCAGACTGACCAGCTTATTCTTTGCATCCTTTTTAAATGATGGTATAGTGTGTTTATGCCTCCGATCATCTGTATTTAGTGAAGATTGGAAAATGATCCTCATAGCATCTGTAATTTCAGCCCTGGTTTACTTTAATAACCTAGGAAACAATGCATCTGGCCCTTCACAGATCTGCCTTCATAAAGGTCAGTCTATCCAAGTACTTCCCTTATCATTGTGCTTATTCTATCTAATATTTGTCTTCCTCTTTAACTGGAATGTTTGCATCATTCCTCTCCTTTGTGAAGTCAGATACAAAGCTTTCATTTAGAAACTTGCCCACATATTCTATATCCACGCACAAGTTATCATGTAATATTATTTCTGATAGGCGCAACCCTTTCCTTACACATCCTCTTTCTCTTAATATGCTGATAAACATCTTTGGATTTTCCTTACTTTTATTGGCCATTAATTTTGAATATCCTGTCTTTGCTTTCCTTATTTCATTTTACACTTCACCCCAGTACTTTTATGCTGTTCAAAGTATCACAATGTATTACGTTTTTTAAGATTGAGATTTATTTTTCTGCTTTATCCTACCCTGTACATTTCTGGATAACACGAGTGCTCTGGATTTGATAGTACAAGCCTTTATCTTTCTGAAGATAATGTGTTCACTGTGCCTATAGAATCTCGCATTTGAATGCCTTCACCGTTTTGCCAATGGCTTTCCTTCAAATAGCTGTAACTAGTCCACTTTTGATAAATCATCTCTTTGTCTTATAAAGTTTGCCTTTCCCCAATTTATGACTTTTACTTCTACTTCATCTTTACCCCTTTCCTCAATGATACTAAATCAAACTATTATGATCACCGTTTCAAAAATGGTCACCTACTGCTACTTCAGCCATCTGTCCATCTTAATTTCATGAGACTAAATCTAGAATTGTGCCCTCTTTTTTACTGGGTTTGTTACATGCGAGATTAAAAAATCTCTTGAAGGCGGTTCATCAATTGTGCACTTTCTGTTCCTTTCATGCTATCTCTATCCTAATTGATATTTGGGTAGATGAAGTCCAGCTATTTTTGCTCTATTGTTTATGCACTCAGGAATTGGCCTTTAGGTTTGTTCCTCTCCCACTATATTTTTTTTGGTAGGGGGAGCAGAATCTATATTACACGCCTAGAAATGTAACTGCTGTTTTTTTTAATTTCTGAGATCAACCCCTCATATGATGCTTAGTTTGGTAAATCATCCCTCCTTAAAGCTGTGATTGTTTCTTTAAACAACAATGCTACACCCCACTTCTTTTCACCTACTTCTCTTTTTTGTATCGTTTGGAACAGTGCATTTTGGATTATGATTGAGAGAAAGTGCAAGCAATTAAAAATGTTTTTAACTTTGCTGGTACTGTATAATTTTCTCATGGGTTGAGTGATGAAATATTACTTGAAGGCATTTCCCTGTCTCTCCTCAGGTAGTCAGCATTGCTGTTGAGGCAAGTATAAAGAACAATAGTGCATAAAATTCATCAGGCTTCTTATCAGGCCAAAGCCAATGCTGCGGATTTAGTGTGTTCCTACTGGGAGGCCCGTAGATTAGTCTTGGAACTCATTTCAATGTTATAAGCAAGGCACCAGCATCTATTACACCTCCATGAGCAGCTCGTCTATTATTGAAGGAGAAGTTGAGGTTAAGCAAGTGCCTGGAGGCAAGGTAGATTTGCAGTGACTTTATTCCATCTGGGTCTGCTTGTGTTTAGAAAAAAATAAATTTCCTTACCATTTACATAGCACTTGCTGACTGGGCCACATCTGTACCTGAAAACCCTGAGCTCAGCAAATCCAACAGCAGCTCAGTTTCCCTGAGGACTTTTAATGAAACAAACATACCCCTCATTAGCATATGCAGTGAACATAATACCTGTATTGATGTGGACTAACCCAATTTCTGGTCAGAAGTGTTTCTCATGGGCTGAAGGCACAGGATGTTTATTCCTGAAATTGGACCTTGTGTGCTTATTGTATGCCTATAAAAAGGGTACAATTATATTCACTTTCTACTCCCATATAACTGAATTTCACCAGCAAATAAAGTGCACAGTTCAGAATGCTAAATTCTTGGGCTACAGGCATCAGTATGAAAAGTTGCCAATGCCATCCCTACATTCTCTTGGAAAAGGGTGAGGTTTGTATACTAGGGTCAAGTAGGTTAAATTACCTAATATTACTCTTAGCACAAAAGCACAAAAGCATTTTATATATTATATATACACACACATACATATATATATATTTGTTAAGCAATGCACAATTATGCTCCATTGTGCAAATACTGACATTCTAACATAAATATGACTGCAATGGTGCATATTCCGTGTGAGCAATGGCCAGACATGCAGCAACAATTAGATGGCTCATTTATCCTAACTTTACGAGATTGGACCGAAGGAAAATATCAAGGATTCTTAAGGAGGAGGGTGAGCAGCCAGAAGTCATGGCACCAATGACATAGGTAGAGAAAAGGATGAGGACCTGATAAGAGAATACAGGGAGTTAGATCGGAAGGTAGAAGGCAGGACGAGCAGAGTAGTAATCGCAGGATTGCTTCCGATGCCAAGTGCTAGTAAGGCTAGGAATAGAGAGTGAGTGCAGATGAAGACATGGGTGCAGGGCTGGTGTAGGAGGGAAGGCTTCAAATACGTGGATCATTGAGATACCTTCTGGGGAAGGTGGGACCTGTACAAGGAGGACAGATTGCACCTGAACTGGAGGGGCACCAATACCCTGAATGGGTGGTTTGCTAGAGCACTTTGGGAGGGTTTAATCTAGACTGGGGTGGGAACCTGAGCTACGGATCAAATGATGGAGTAAAGAGTGAGCAGTTAGATACAGCATGCAGAAAATCTGTGAGAAGGGATAGGGACTTGATAGGGCAAAGATGTAGTCAGTGTGATGGGTTGAAGTGTGTCTATTTTAATGCAAGAAGTATCAGGAATAAGGGTGATGAACTTGTGGATCAATACTTGGAACTATGATGTTGTGGCCATTATGGAGACTTGGATATCACAGGGGCAGGAATAGTTATTGAATGTTCTAGGGCGTTGAAGTTTCAAAAGGAATGGGGGGGAGGTAAAAGTGGTGGAGGAGTGGCATTGCTAATCAGGGATATTATCACAGCTGCAGAAAGGGATGTCATCGAGGAGGGTTTGTCTACTGAGTCAGTATGAGTAGAAGTTAAAAACAGGAAAGGAGCAGTCACTGTATTGGGAGTTTTCTACAGACCCCACTAATAGGACCAGAGACATGGAGTAACAGATTGGGAGGCAGATTTTGGAAAGGTGCAGAAGTAACAGGGTTGTTGTCATAGGTGACTTTAAGTTCCCTAATATTGATTGCAACCTCTTTAGTTCAAATAGTATGGAGAAGTTTTTGTCAGGTGTGTCCAGGAAGGATTCCTGACTCAATATGTAGATAGGCTGACTGGATGGGAGACCATATTGGATTTGACAATGAAACAGGCCAGATGTCAGATCTCTTAGTGGGAGAGCATTTCAGTGATAGCGATCACAACACCCTGACCTTTACTATACTCATGAGAGGGATAGGAGCAGACAGTATGGGAAAGTATTTAATTGGGGGAGGGGGAATTACAATGCTATTAGGCAGGAATCGGGGCACCTACATTGGGAATAGATGTTCTCATGGAAATGCATGACATAAATGTAGTGTTTGTTTAGGAAGCAATTGCTGATAGTGCTGGACAGGTTTGTCCCACTGAAGCAAGGAAGGGATGGTAGGGTGAAGGAACCTTGGGTGACAAAGGATGTGGAATATCTAATCAAGAGGAAGAAGGAAGCTTACTTAAGGTTGAGGAGGCCAGAATCAGACACTGGTCTAGAAGGTTACAATGCAGCCAGGAAGGAAGTGAAGAATGTACTTAGGAGAGCTAGAAGGGGGCATGAAGAAGCTTTAGCGGGTAGGAGTAAGGAAAACCCTAAGGCGTTTTACACTTATATGAGGAACAAGAGGATGGCCAGAACAAGGGTAGAGATAATCAGGGATAGTGGAGGGAACTTGTGCCTGGAATTGGAGGAAGTAGGGGAGGTCCTTAATGAAAACCTCCCCCAATATCTTGGGGGGAGCGCGGGGGGTGAGGGGGGGGAGCTGTTACGCTAAGGCTATTGGGGTGGGTTTAAACTAATCTAGCAGGGAGAGGGGAACCAAAATTGTAGTTCAAGTATAGAAAAGACTGAGAGTAGGGAGGTCCGAAATCAAGTTTCAGGGATGCAAGATGGCACTGGCAAGCAAGAAGTTGGTTTGAAGTGTGTCTACTTCAACGCCAGGAGCATCTGGAATAAGGTGGGTGAACTTGCAGCATGGGTTGGTACCTGGGACTTCGATGTTGTGGCCATTTCGGAGACATGGATACAGCAGGGACTGGAATGGTTGTTGCAGTTTCCAGGATTTAGATGTTTCAGTAAGAACACAGAAGATGGTAAAAGAGGGGGAGGTGTGGCATTGTTGGTCAAGGACAGTATTACAGTCGCAGAAAGGATGTTTGGGGACTCGTCAACTGAGGTAGTATGGGCTGAGGTTAGAAACAGGAAAGGAAAGGTCACCCTGTTGGGAGTTTTCTATAGGCCTCAGAATAGTTCCAGAGATGTAGAGGAAAGGATAGCAAAGATGATTCTCAATAGGAGTGAGAAAGACAGGGTATTTGTCATGGGGGACTTCAACTTTCCAAATATTGACTGGGAACACTATAGTATGAGTACTAAAGATGAGTCAGTTTTTGTCCAGTGTGTGCAGGAGGGCTTCCTGGCACAGGATGTAGACAGGCCAAAAAGGGGCGAAGCCATAGTAGATTTGGTACTTGGTAATGAGCCCGGCCAAGTGTTAGACTTGGAAGTAGGTGAGCACTTTGGTGATAGTGATCACAATTCTATTATGTTTACTTTAGTGATAGAAAGGGATAGGTGTATACCACTGGGCAAGAGTTACAGCTGGGGGAAAGGCAATTATGATGCGAATAGGCAAAATTTAGGAAGCATAGGATGGGGAAGGAAACTGCAGGGGACGGGCACATTAGAAATATGGAGCTTATTCAAGGAAAAGCTCCTGTGTGTCCTAGATAAGTATGCACTTGTCAGGCAGGGAAGAAGTTTTAGAGCATGGGAGCCGTGGTTTACAAAGGAAATGGAACCTCTGGTCAAGAGGAAGAAGAACGCTTATGTTAGGATGAAATGTGAAGGCTCAGTTAGGGCGCTTGAGAGTTACAAGGTAGCCAGGAAAGACCTAAAGAGAGAGCTCAGTAGAGCCAGGAGGAGACATGAGAAGTTGTTGGTGAATAGGATCAGGGTAAACCCTAAGGCTTTCTATAGGTATTTATGGAATAAAAGAATGACGAGAGTAAGATTAGGGCCGATCAAGGATAATAGTGGGAAGTTGTGTATGGAGTCAGAGGAGATAGGGGAAGCACTTAATGAATATTTTTCAACAGTATTCACTCTAGAAAACAACAATGTTGTCGAGGAGAATACTGAGATACAGGCTACTAGACTAGGTGTGATTGAGGTTCACAAGGAAAAGGTATTAGAAATCTTACAGAGTGTGAAAATAGATAAGTCCCCTGGGCCAGATGGGATTTATCCTAGGATCCTCTGGGAAGCCAGGGGGGGAGATTGCCGAGCCTTTGGCATTGATCTTTAAATTGTAATTGTCTACAGGAATAGTGCCAGAAGACTGGAGGATAGCAAATGTGGTTCCCCTGTTCAAGAAGGGGAGTAGAGACAATCCTGGTAATTATAGACCAGTGAGCCTTAATTCAGTTGTTGATAAAGTGTTGTAAAAGGTTAAACAAGATAGGATTTATAATCATCTAGAAAAGAATAATTTGATTAGGGATAGTCAGCACGGTTTTGTGAAGGGTAGGTCGTGCCTCACAAACCTTATTGAGTTCTTTAAGAAGATGACCAAACAGATAGATGAGAGTAAGCCAACTGATGTGGTGTATATGGATTTCAGCAAGGCTTTCGATAAGCTTCCCCACAGTAGGCTATTGTACAAAATGCGGAGTAATGGGATTGTGGGAGATATAGCAGTTTTTGGATCAGTAATTGGTTTGCTGAAAGACATAGGTTAACTGCAGAGCTGGGCTGAGAGGTGACAAATGGAGTTTAATGTGGACTAGTGTGAGGTGATTCACTTTGGTCGGAGTAACCGGAATGCAAAGTACTGGGCAAATGGTAAGATTTTTGGTAGTGTAGATGAGCAGAGAGATCTCGGTGTCCAGAAAGTTGTCATCCAGGTTGACAGGGTTGTTAAGAAGGGATACGGTGTATTGGCTTTTATTAATAGAGGGATCGCGTTCCAGGACCATGAGGTTATGCTACAGCTTTACAAAACTCTGGTGCGGCTGCACTTGGAGTACTGTGCACAGTTCTGGTCACCGCCTTATAAGAAGGATGTGGAAGTTTTGGAAAGGGAGCAGAGGAGATTTACTAGAATATTGCCTGGTATGGAGGGAAGGTCTTACGAGGAAAGGCTGAGGGACTTGAGGCTATTTTCATTGGAAAGAAGAAGGTTGAGAGGTGACTTAATAGAGACATATAAGATAACCAGAGGGTTAAAGAGGGTGGACAGGGAGAGCCTTTTTCCAAGTATGGTGACGGCGAGCACAAGGGGGCATAGCTTTAAATTGAGGGGTGATAGATATAGGACAGATGTCAGAAGTAGTTTCTTTACTCAAAGAGTAGTAAGGGTATGGAATGCTTTGCCTGCAATGGTAGTAGATTCGCCAACTTTAAGTACATTTAAGTCGTCATTCGACAAGCATATGGACATACATGGAATAGTGTAAGTTAGATGGGCTTCAGATTGGTATGACAGCTCGGCGCAACATCGAGGGCTGAAGGACCTGTGCTGACCTGTAATATTCTACGTTCTATGTAAAACGTTGCTTCAGTATTCATTACTGAGAGGGACATTGACATTTCTGAGGACACCATAAAAGAGACTGATATGGTGGAACAGGTTGATGTTAAGAAGGAGGATGTGCTGAACATTTTGGAACCTCTAAAGATAGATAAATCCCCTGGGCCAGACGGGAAATAACCTAAGTTACTACAGGAAGCAAGGGAAGAGATTGCTACGCCTTTGGTGATGATCTTCGCTTCCTCACTGTCCACAGTAGTGCCAGATGATTAGAAGGTGACAAATGTTATTCCCTTGTTCACGAAAGGGAATAGGGATAATCTTGGGAATTACAGACCAGTCAGTCTCATGCCTGTGGTGGGTAACGTATTGGAGGGGATTCTGAGAGACAGGATTTCTGATTATTTGGATAGTTTGATTAGAGATAGTCAGCATGGCTTTGTGAGGGGCAGGTCATGCCTCACAAACCTTATGAATTATTTGAGGAAGTGAACAAAACACATTGATGAAGATAAAACAGTGGATGTGGTGTACAAGGATTTTAGCAAGGCATTTGACAAGGTTCATTGAGAGAGTAAGGAGACAGTGAAATCTGGCTGTCTGGATACAGAATTGGTTGGCTTATAGAAGACAGTGGTTGGTGGTAAATGGAAAGTGTTCAGCCTGGAGCTTGGTGACCAGGAGTGTTCCAAAGGGATCGGTTCTGGGACCTTTGCCTTTGTGATTTTTTTTATAAATGACTTGGATGAGGAAGTGGAAGAACGGATTAGTAAATTTGCCAATGACATGAGGTTGGTGGAGTGGTAGACAGTGTGGAGGGCTGTTGTAGATTGCAACGGGACATTGACAGGATGCTGAACTGGGCTGATAAATGGCAGATGGAGTTCAACCTGGAAACGTGTGAAGTGATTCACTTTGAATGGTCAAATTTAAATGCAGATTATAGGTTTAAAGGCAGGATTTTTGTCAGTGTGGAGGAACAGAGGGATCTACGGGTCCATGTCCATAGATCCCTCAAAGTTGGCACCCATGTTGATAGGGTTGTTAAGAAGGTAGATGGTGGGTTGGCTTTCATTAGCAGGGGATTGGATTTAAGAACTGCAAGATTAAGCTGCAGCTCTATAAAGGCCAGGTTAGACTGCACTTGAAATATTGTGTCCAGTTCTGGTCATCTCATTATAGGAAGGATTTGAAAACTTTAGAGAGTGTGCAGAGGAGATTTACCAGGATGCTGTATTACTGGAGGGCGTGTTTTATGAAGCAAGGTTGAAGGAGCTTGGGCTTTTCTCATTGGAGTGAAGAATGAGAGGTGACTTGATAGAAGTGTATAAGCCGATGAGAGGCATAGATAGAGTGGATAACCAGAGACTCTTTCCCATGGTGGAAATGGCTATCACGAGTGGGCATATTTTCAGGTGATTGGAGGAAGGTTTAGGGGAAATATCAGAAGTAGGTTCTTTTCACAGAGAGTGGTGGGTGTGTGGAATGCACTGGCAGCATGTTAGTAGAGTCAGATACATTAGGAACATTTAGGTGACTCTTGGATAGGCACATGGAATATAGTACAATGAAGGGTAAGCTGGTTAGTCTGATCTTAGCGTAGGATAAAAATTCAACACAACATCAAGGGTCAAAGGGCCTGTACTGTGTTGTGCTGACCTATGTTCTTTGAATATTATGGATGATAGTTGGAATTCCTGTTCACTTTAAGGTAATGTAATGCGAGTGTCCTGCTTCAGTTAACCTGATGTATTGAGCAGGACCACGTGAATTTTATCTGTATTCATCGGCTTTGCACTAGCAATACTCACCTGGAAGAATTGGAAGAATTTATTTTTAGTAACACTACAGCTGATTCACAAAGCTTCAGGAAAGAAAAGTAGAAAGCCTGCAGTACTCAAGCTTGTTTGCTACCATATGTGTTGATGATAAGGTTCATTGTCCAGTGCTGGCTTCTTAACTGAACAGAGTAAATGAGGAAAGATAAAACAACTGAGAACCAAAGGACTGATTCGGGATAGTCAACATGGCTTTGTGCGTGGGAAATCATCTCTCACAAACTCGATTGCATTTTTTGAGGAAGTAACAAAAAGGATTGATGAGGGCAGAGTGGTAGATGTGATCTGTATGGATTTCAGTAAGGCATTCGACAAGGTTCCCCATGGGAGACTGATGAGCAAGGTTAGATCTCATGGAATACAGGGAGAATGAGCCATTTAGATACAGAACTGGCTCAATGGTAAAAGACTGAGGGTGGTGGTGGAGGGTTGTTTTTCAGACTGGAGGCCTGTGACCAGTGGAGTGCCACAAGGATCGGTGCTGGATCCTTTACTTTTTGTCATTTACATAAATGAATTGAATGTGAGCATAAGAGGTATAGTTAGTAAGTTTGCTGACAACACCAAAATTGGAAGTGTAGTGGATAACGAAAAGGGTTACCTCAGCTTACAACAGGATCTGGACCAGATGGGCCAATGGGCTGAGAAGTGGTAGATGGAGTTTAATTCAGATAAATGTGAGATGTTGCATTTTGGGAAAGCAAATCTTAGCAGGACTTATATATTTAATGATAAGGTCCTAGGGAGTGTTGCTGAACAAAGAGACCTTGGAGTGCAGGTTCATAGTTCCTTAAAAGTAGAGTTGCAGGTAGATAGGATAGTGAAGTAGGCGCTTGGTATGCTTTCCTTTATTGGTCAGAGTATTGAGTACATGTTGCGGCTGTATAGGACATTGGTTAGGCCACTGTTGGAATATTGCGTGCAATTCTGGTCTCCTTCCTATCGGAAAGATGTTGTGAAACTTAAAAGGGCTCAGAAAAGATTTACAAGGATGTTGCCATGGTTAGAGGATTTGAGCTATAGTGAGAGGCTGTTTTCCCTGGAGCGTCAGAGGCTGAGGGGTGACCTTATAGAGGTTTACAAAATCATGAGGGACATGGATAGGGTACACAGGCAAAGCCTTTTCCCTGGGGTCGGGGAGTCCAGAACTAGAGGGCATAGGTTTAGGGTAGTGGGGAAGGATATAAAAGAGATCTAAGGGGCAACCTTTTCAGGCTGAGGGTGGTGCATGTATGGAATGTGCTGCCAAAGGAAGTGGTGGAGGCTGGTACAATTGCAACGTTTAAGAGGCATTTGGATGGGTATATGAATAGGAAGGGTTTGGAGGGATATGGGCCGGATGCTGGCAAGTGAGACTAGATTGGTTTGGGATATCTGGTCGACATGGACGGGTTAGACCGAAGGGTCTGTTTCCATGCTGTACATCTCTATGACTCTATGACTCTAAGTGTAATTCATAATTCAATCAGATCTGAAAAGGTCAAGAAAATTTGTCACTTCGCATCCAATTTGAATCAGCATCAATATCTGGTGAGCTCTTTCCATTGACAAATTCCAGATGGTCACCAGCTCATAATTTCTTATATTCCAGTCAATCATCTCGTCATTTTCTTTGGCAAAATAACTGAATTAGAGATATAGTTTGCCTCAGAGTGGTTATTTGATTTAATCAAAATAGGCTGTTCAAAGATTCTCTAAATCTGAAATTTTCCACTGGGTAACCAACATTGTGTCAAACAATTCAGAAATAACAGTAGAAAGAGATCTGAAAATCCAATCAAGCCCTGACATACACAATGAGCAATTCCTTGTTTTGAAGTGGAATTAATAAGAACTAATGCTGCCTGTCATTCCTCAGATGATGAATTTAATATGTTTGAGAAATTATGATGACAATGCAGCTATTTGAAACATTCATAAAGGCCCGGGTATAGATTTCTAAAGCTGTTACACAATATTTTTCTTGTTTGTAGTTATTCAGCATGTTTGTATTTAATCAATATACAATAGCCTAACATATTATCAAGTAAAACCTGAAAATGATTAAACAAAATACTTTAGAAATCATAATCATTTGGATACCATTTTGTCAATACCCAATCTTCAATTTGTGTAAAATCTTATATTGTGAGGGCAAATATCATGTTTACTACATATTAAATAGCCTTCTAAGTAAAATTGTTATGTCAGCCTAATAACAGAGGCACAAATTAGGTATGTTTATTCCATGTTCATTGATTGTCAGTTGCATTAGATCTAGTCATGGGGTTTAACCTAGCTTGGCAAAGGGGTAGAAATCTCAGGGACAATCCACGCAAGTTAGTAATGAAGAAGAAAAAAATAATAAGCCAAATTGAAAAGCACCAGAGACATATGTCAGCATCCAACTTGGACAAAATATGGCAAAATATTAACAAGGCAAAATTAAAGGCATGCAATCTAAATGCGCACAGCATTTGCAACAAGATAGATAAATTAATGATACAAATAGAAGTAAATGGCTATTATATAATTATCATTGTAGAGATATAACTGCAGGATGACCTGAGAACTGACTGATAACTGAATATTAGAATTACAATTACAATTAGGTTTATTAACACATTTTTGAGTAAAAAGTGAGGTCTGCAGATGCTGGAGATCAGAGCTGAAAATGTGTTGCTGGTTAAAGCACAGCAGGTTAGGCAGCATCCAAGGAACAGGAAATTCGACGAAGGGCTCTGGCCCGAAACGTCGAATTTCCTGTTCCTTGGACGCTGCCTAACCTGCTGTGCTTTAACCAGCAACACATATTCAGCTTATTAACACATTTACTTAAGTACAGGGATATATGAGGACAGTGATTTCCGGCAGCACCTTAGGTACAAAGATTTCAACTACCAAAATCTCAGGCTTGAATTAGAAAAATGAAAAAAAAGTTAAAAGATCAGCTTTAAAGTTCTTACAAAATCTTATCTATAAATTGCAAAAGTAAAGGTAAACGTTCAGCATTACAATAAAGTTAGAAGTTCAGAATATTCAAGGCATTTGACATTTAGAAAGGATAGGCATAAAGAAAAAGGAGGTGAGGTAGTATTCTTTAATGAAGAATAAGTGCAATAAATTAGTGAGAGAGGATCTTAAATCAGAAGACCAAGATATTGAATCAGTTTGAGTGGCACTAAGGCACAGCAAGGAGTAGCAAATATTGTGAGTTGTTTATAAGTCACCAAACTGTTGGGGAAATGTAGAGTGTGGATCAAGAAATTAGATGTGCATATTTGAAGAAAAACAGAGTAATCATGGAGATATTCCAGTCTACATTTAATCTGCACACGGAATAATGCATTTTGTACTTGTGCTATGGTGGATTAATTCACAGAATACATACAAGGTAGACAGGATAGTGAAGAAGGCGTTTGGTATGCTTTCTTTTATTGGTCAGAGTATTGAGTACAGGAGTTGGGAGGTCATGTCGCGGCTGTACAGGACATTGGTTAGGCCACTGTTGGAATATTGCGTGCAATTCTGGTCTCCTTCCTATCGGAAAGATGTTGTGAAATTTGAAAGGGTTCAGAAAAGATTTACAAGAACATTGCCAGGGTTGGAGGATTTGAGCTATAGGGAGACGCGGAACAGGCTGGGGCTGTTTTCCCTGGAGCATCGGAGGCTGATGAGTGACCTTACAGAGGTTTACAAAATTATGAGGGGCATGGATGGATGAATAGACAAAGCCTTTTCCAAAGAACTAGAGGGCATAGGTTTAGGGTGAGTGGGGAAAGATATAAAAGGGACCTATAGGGCAATGTTTTCACGCAGAGGGTGGTACGTGTATGGAATGAGCTGCCAGAGGAAGTGGTAGAGGCTGGTACAATTGCAACATTTAAGAGACATTTGGATGGATAGGAAGGGTTTGGAAGGATATGGGCCGGGTGCTGGCAGATGAGACTAGATTGGTTGGGATATCTGGTTAGCATGGATAGGTTGGACTGAAGAGTCTGTTTCCATGCTGTACATCTCTATGACTCTATGTTGAAGAATAGCTGGAAAATGCGCTATTTTCATACTGTGCAATGAGAATAGGCTCGTTAATCTCACTATAGAGAAACCTTTATGGAAGAGTGCCTATGTGTATGATTTTGAAAGTGATGCAGTTCAATCTAAAACCAGAATTTTAAATCTAAACAAAGGAAACTACAAAGGTACATAAAGGAAGATGCTGCATTAGATTGGGAAATTAGATTAAACGGTATGAGGGTCAACAGGCATTTAACACATTATTGTATTTTTTGCAGCAAATATACTTTCATTCGAGGCACAAAAATCCATTGGAAAATTAAACCAATTGTGGCTAATAAGAGAAGTTGATATTTATGTGAGATCAAAGAAAGAGGCTTATCAAGTTGCTAAAAGTATTTAGAATCACAGAATCCCTACAGTGCAGAAAGAGGCCATCTGGCCTTTGAGTCTGCATTGACTATCCAAACAGCATCCCACCCTATCCCCATGACTCCATATTTAGCGTAGCTAATCCATCAAGCCTGCACATGCCTTCAGGGCAATTTAGCACGGCTAATCAAACTAACCTGCACATTTTTAGACTGTGGATGAAACCAGAGCACCTGGCAGAAACCCACACAGATACAGGGAGAATATGCAAACTTGACAGAGACAGTCACCCGTCGCTGGAACTGAATCTGTGGTAAGCACTGTGAGGTAGCAGTACTAACCACTGAGCCACCATGCTGTTCCTGAAGCTTGAAAATTAGAAATATTTTAAAATTCAAGAATTTTAGAGAGGAGAACCAAAAACCTGATAAAGAAAGGGAAAATAAAAAGAAGTAAACTTACAAGAAACATAAAAACAGATTTTATATGCGTCCTTTGGTGTATAAAAAGAAAAGGTTAGCAAAGACAAATGGGGGACCATCACAATCAGATATGAGACAATTTATGATGGGAATAAGGAAATGACAGAAAACAACACAAATACTTTGTGTTGTCTTAATGAAGGAAGATTCAAAATCTTCCTAGAAGTACCAAAGAGCTGGTGCTGTAGAGGAAATGAGGAATAAAAGGAACTAATATTAGTGAAAAAGTAGAACTAGAGAAAGTACTGTGACTGAAAATTGGTAAATCCCCTGGGAACCTGATGATCTATAACACAAAGTTTTGAAAGAGGTAGCTGAGGATATAATGGATAGATTAGTTGTCACCTTCCAAAATTCTATAGCCTATGTATCAGTCTTTAATATTGGAATGTTACAAATATAAACTCACTATCTAAGAAAAGAGGGTAAGAAAAAAAATAGCAAACTATGGACCCGTTAGCCTGGCATCGATATTAGAAAAAATGCTCGAATTTATTATAATGGATGGAAGAACTGGGCACATAGAAAATATTAGAAGGACTGCGCTGAATCAACATGGATTCATGAAGGGGAAATTATGTTTGTCAAGTCTGTTGATGTTTTTAAGGATGTAACTAACTCTGCGGACAGATTGAAGTGAATCGGCATCTCTATTCTCTAGAGTTTAGAAGAGTGAGATGTGACACCGTTGAAACATACAACACTATTAAAGGGCTCAACAGGCTATATCACGAAGGATGTTTTACCTGTCTGTGGGCAGAACTAGTGAAGCAGTCTCAGGATAAGAGGTTGAACATTGAGGACTGCAATAACAAGGAATTTCTTCACTCAGAAAGTGGTGGGGTTTTGGAATTTTCTATCACAGAGGGCTGTGTACACTCAGTCATTGATAATGTTAAAAACAGATCAATAGATTACTAAATAGTGAACACATAAAGGAATATAAGGATTGTGCAGGAAAATGGGGCAGATGTAGAAAAATCAGCGAAGACCAAGTTGAATGGCAGACTAGGCTCGAGGAGTTAACCTCTCTGCCTACTACCTACTACCATTTACTATAATCCTACATGTAAGGAAGGAAAATAATGATTGATAATTTTATTATAGCGTTTTTGAGCATGTAACTAGGATAGATAACTGGGAAGCAGCAAATGAAGTATATCGAGATTTCCAAATGGTTTTTGATATAGTTCCACACAAAATTTTAATATGCAAGAGTGAATGGAGCCATTAAAAAGAAAAAAAAGAAAACCAGGACAGAAAAAAGGAGTGAAGTATTTTATTGTTGCTATTCAGAGAGACTTGGATTCACTTGAACAAAGAATACAGAAAACCAGTCTGCTGGTGTGGCAAACGATTAGTGAGGTACATGGCATATTGACTTTTATCGCAAGGGAATGTGGGTACAAAAATAAGAAAGTCTTGTTGCAAACTTGTACGGCTTTGGGTGAGAATGCACCTACTGGACAATAATCTAATGTATGTTTTCCAGTTGTCTATTTTAAGAGAGTCCACAGGTATCTTGCCTGCTGGCTTGAGAACATGTGGTGAGAGTTGAGAGTGTGTTGCTGGAAAAACACTTCAGGTCAGGCAGCATCTGAGGAGCAGAAAAATCAACATTTCGCGACGGAGCCCGATGATGAAGCACTCCGGCCTGAAATGTCGATTTTCCTGCTCCTCGGATACAGCCTGACCTGCTGTGCTTTTCCAGCAACACACTCTCAACTCTAATCTCCAGTATCTGCAGATCTCATTGTCTCCAACATGTGGTGAGAGCCCAAGCACACCTCCTTTTAGGTGAGCCCACCAAAATTAAGCCTGGACTGTTCCCAGAATTAAAGATCGATGGGTGGCAGTTCCACCCTCTGAGAGTTGTTGACCAATCAAAGTAACACCACCAGCGGAGCTATGGGAGCTACCCATAATGCACGTACCCAAGGCTCAAAATCACTAAGGAACCCAGGCTACATGATTGAGGGTGGCATGGAGGCTGTGCATTAACTGCCCACTTAAAGGCCTTCATTGGAAGCACATGTTCTTGAGCATTCCCATTGACTACTTAAGCAAAATAGGAGGGCAGGGATGTCCTACTCTTCACATTCCAACCCAATTAAATGGCTTCATTCAGAAATCTCCTTCAGCAAGGACAAAGTTCCTCCCTTGCTCTCCATATCTAAGGAAGCTTATGCTTTGAGATGATACAGTGAATATTCACGAAATTAGTCCCTGAACTGAGTGAGTTGTCCTATGATGAAAGGCGAAGCAAATTGGGTCTCTACGTCCGAGGAGAAATAAGAGTGATCTCATTGAATATAAAAGATTGCAAAAGGCTTCACATGATAGGCAATAAGAGGTTGTTTTCCCTGGTTGAGAAAACTATAGCTAAGATGAGGAGAAATGTCTTTCCTCCAGATTTGTGAATCTCTGGAACTGTGCACTCCAGATTTGGAATAGTCAGGGATTAAAATGAGACAGAACCTCATTCATAATCATATTGAATGGCAGAACAGGAACGAGGGATCAAATGGTCTGTATCTGCTTTCGTTATTGTGTTTGGATACTATTATGCACCACCACTCTTCTGATGTAGTGCTACAAGTTTAGTTCATTTGATTGTAGATTGCAAAGGGCAGCATTTGTTACTTCAGCAATAGTGACCATTTGCTCCAGTTTTTAAATAGTGAGCTGGTGAAAACCTAAGAAATCCCAGTCGCTGTCTTTTGAGAAATAGAAGACTGTCTCTATCTGATTGAGAGGAATTCATTTGAAACTTCTGAAAGGAAGAAAATAAAGATCAATATGCATTTATAAGGAAGAATATAGATTTATTAGAAATTCAAGGTAAAGAAACACAGAGGGAGAATTTTGAGTTACATACAGTGGGTGTATTTAATGGGAAAACCACCATAAGAACCACAGAAGACACACACTATTTTTATGGTTAGAACCTGTTTTAATTTGGCAGGAAGATTTTTTTAAATAATTTCGATTAAACAAACTGTTAAGGGAAGGGGGTGTTCACCATGAATACATAAGTATATGCTGTCACTTGCTTGTTCATCAATTCTTTCATGAAATAAATGCATTATTTTTAATGTGGTCTGGCTTGATGTTCTGCTGAATTTAAAAACTTGGGTGTGATCTGAAGAAGGTGTGGTTCAAGTCTAGCTGTTAAAAGCAACTACCAGACAATAATCTGATGTATGGTTTTTTTTCCAGACATGGAACTGGAAACTTGCCTGCTTAGCAAGGAAGAGATCAATTCTGGAAAGTAATGTGAATTGAGATTTATTGTGCGTGATACAGGAAACCAAAATATTTTAGAGAATAGAAAAGATCCAGAAATGTAATAAAAACTACAATGCTAGAACATAGAAGCTTATTTTTGTCAAAAGGTTTAAACAACCACTCACTGCGTGAAGACCTCAAGAGACTAGCCTGTTTAGAAGTTTGGATTTAGCGTGAATTTTAGACCTTAAGCTGAACAGCATTATTTCAGCTTCCATGTAGGTATGAACCAGAAAGCTGCTGCTTTAGACCTCAAGTACTAGTTAGATCCAACTTTCATAGAGTTGTGTGCCTGGACTACATGGTGAAGGTGGGCTGTCTCATCCGAGTGTAAGCATTGAGGGGAAGCCTACCTCCCCTTGGTCAGCTCACAGTATTTTTTGTTGATAAGCTTTTAATTGTGCTGAGATGTGACATCTATGTCCCTCCAAAAGGAAACTCCACCTTAAAGAGCTGCCAGCCAATTGGAATTCTTGGCCAAATGAAGTGATGGCCACTGCCATTATTGGGGCTAAACCAAGGAAAAGACATTCACTGATGAGCCCAGACCTCCAGCTAAGTCTTGGATGTTGCCAGGATTGTGTTGTCAGACTTTAGCAAGGGAGTTGTGTGGGTGGGTTGGTATATGTTACAGTGGGGACAGATCGCATGGAATCCAAACTGTATGAGGGGAGCATTCAACTGGCACGAGGGACTTGAAAAGGAGGCATTCTTCCTTTCACTTGCCAGTAGCTGGCAGGGTCAAGACTGCCTGGTTACTTGTTGGTGCAAGCTTCTCCCACTGATCATTAAATCAAAGTGGTGGTGGATGAGGCAATAATTTGACATGACCAAAGGTTATAGTCCGAGATCAACTATGGACATATTTACTTTTTAATTCATACATGTGTTTTAAAGTAAGGACTGCTACAGTCAAAAAAGGACTGCAAACATAAATTCAGTGGCTATCTGAAAAGTTGAACCCCAGAATGTCATGCCTGTTGAAATGTCAAGGAAGCTTCAAAGAATGGACTTAAAAGGGATAAACTCACCACAAACTGACTTGTATTCTCCTGAGACATTTCTCAGATAGTGTCTAGATAAGATAGCACAAGTCTCCAATACAAATGCCAGCAATGTTGTTTGGAGCCAATGCCTTTATTGGATATAGTGCCTCCAAACACTTCTTGATATCACAAAGAGTGATTTGATTTAGCTGAAGATTGGCATCTATGATGCAAGGCATCCCTGGAGGAGGCCTAGATGAATCATTCATCTGGCATTTCTGGCTAAAGTTTGGTGTGAGTAGATCAACTTTATCTTTTGCGCTAATATGTTGGACTTTCACATTATTGAGGATTGGGATCTTTGTGAAGTCTCCTCTTGCAGGAGTTGTTTAATCATCTACCATCTTTCACGATGGAACATGGCAAGCCTACAGAGCTTATATCCGATCTGTGGGATTGTTTAGCTCTGTCAGTCACTTGTTGCTTACACTCTTTGGCATGCAAGTAGTTCTGTTGTGTAACTTTACCAGGATCAAATCTCATATTTAGGTGTTCCTGGTGCTGTCTGTGATGCTGTCCTGCACTTTTCATTGAACCAAAGTTGATCCCTTTGCTTGATCTTAATGGTAGGTGGTAGATGATCAAGAGGTTGCAGATTATGCTGGACATTATGATTCTGTGCTGTTGATGGCCCACAGCAACTTATGGATGCCCAGCCTAGAGTTGCTAGATTCACTTGAAGTTTATCCCATTTAGCACAGTGATAGTGCCACAAGACATGTGTAAGGTATTCTCCATGTGAAGACAGAACTTTGTCTCCACCAGGACTGTGTCATCCTTAATGATACTATCATGGTCAGATACATCTGTGGTAGGCAGATTGGGGAGGTTACAGTCAAGGAAGTTTTTTCCATCTTGTTGGTTTCCTCACTATCTGACACAATCCCAGTCTAGCCACTATTCAACCAGTTCAATCTGTAGTCTTGCTGTCAAGACACTCCTGTTGGCATTGAAGTGCCCCACCCAGAGTACATTCTGCGCCCTTGCCACCCTCAGAGGTTCCTCCAAGTGTTGTTCAACATGGAGGCACAAGGGTGGATGGTATGTGGTAATCAATGGGAGATTTCCTTGTTCATGTGTAAACTGATGTTGTTGAGACAATATGCAATTCATATTCAATGTTGAGGACTTCAAAAGGAACTCCCTCCTGAATAGATACTACAGTGCCTCCACTTCTACTTGGTCTGTCATGCCAGTAGGACAAGACATATCTCGGGATAGCACGATTAGTTAAGATTGCATGAGTATGACTGTGGCAAGGAATCATAACAAATTATCTTAAAATAGCATACTGTCAAGATTCACCCATGAAATAGCCACTTTTGTTCATGTATTGGTTCATTTTAGTTACTTGGAATGAAATCCATTTCTGGTTGTTAGGTAAGAGCAGTTAAACTTCATAGGATGGTTGGTTATAAATGATGATTTTGATATTAAATTTTGTTTAAAAGCACTGAAATGACAATTATGAATTGCATGCAATATAACAATGTTTAAATTCGACCTCCAATTTACATGATACAACTGACATATCAGTTAAATAATAAATTATTATTTAGAGCTGATAGTAAGAAAATTCAGGAATCCATCTAGCTTGCAAACAGTCTCATTTTTGACACATTTTAAACTCAAATAGAATGGCTTCAGCCATATTGTTTCAACATTTTTATCTCAGTCACAAATGAGTTTTTTGGGGTTGAGGTGCTTAATAACATAGGAAAGATTAAGTTTGGGGCAAAAGAATAGCAGTAATATCTTGTGATTTGAGCCAAAATGAAAGACTTACAGAGAATTTCAATCATGACTGAGACAGAGAGATGGCAGTCAATCAGTGTGGAGACAGGGTCATAACCCACCTTCCATAGCAACCGATATAACTACCTCAATCCTGAATGCTCCAAAATGTTGAATAGAAATGAAGGAATTGCTCTCTCAGGTCAGCCAATGGCACACAAATGATTATTTTAGTAAAGGCTTTTGATAAAATGTGTAAGTGGTGTCTGAATATTTGCATTTTGGTTTCTGATTTCTCACAATAAAACTTTTTCTTATCCAGGATCAAAGCTTAAAATAATTTCCATCTCATGTCCATCTGTGCTGCAACTTTATATAACTACTTATTTGATTTGTATTTGATTTTACATGAGTCTATATTTTGCCTACTATTGCATAAAATATTTTGGAAGCTTTGAAGTCAAAAATCAGATTGTTATGAGGGGGTTATAATAGCCTCAGCTCTCTTGTCCCATTTCAATTTGGCAAATTCAATAATGTCAATATCTCTGTTTTGTGTAGATATATGTAATGATAGATTTGCAAATTTTTGCAACTGCCATCAGGCAAACTTAATATCATAAAATAATTGATCTCTCCCAGTGTATCTTGAGAAAAGCAAGTGAAAATTTTTCAGCTCCAAGAAAAATTAAGTCAGAGCTGATCGTTTGCGCTGTATCTCCAGCCATCACATTACAGCGTGATCTCCAAGCCAGGCTTTTAGGTTGGCATAGCAACTTCCTACACTAAAGCATGATGTAAAATTTATCTTTTATTACAATTATTTAAATTAAGCTTTCAGAGATTTGCCATGAGTTTAGGTTGGGATCAAAGTATCATATGTTCCACCAGGAATGCTCAAATTGCTTTTAAATCCTATTTTTCTGAAGGTTAATACTTTGTAATTTACTTTGGAATACTTTGGAAAAAATGTTATTAAGCTATTTTGTTTTTATTTGCTTTTGCAGTTTCAGGGGCTTATAAAAGGACATGTTTATGTGAATTTGGAAAAAGCAAATTATTAGGAAGCTAACCGCAATTTAGAAGATTTCAGGAGAACATGAAAGGTAGAATTGTCCTAGGCACTGAACGTTGAGAGCGTTGGTGAGTCAGTTGGGCAAATTTAGTGAGTTTGGTATAAATGGGAGTCTCGACATTGAGAAAAAGAAGTCTGATTCTGCAACCACTGCGAATCGCAGTGATGAGCAGTGAGAGGCTAGTTTGCGTGCATTAGCATCTAATTTCAGTTGCTATGCATATGGGCAGCACAGTGGCTCAGTAGTTAGCACTGCTGCCTCACAGCGCCAGGGACCTGGGTTCAGATCCAGCCTTGGGTGACTGTGTGTGCATCCTCCGTGTCTGCATGAATCTGCACAATCCAAAGATGTGAACTGGCCATGCTAAATTGCCCATAGTGTTCAGGGATGTGTAGGTTAGGTTCACTAGGCAGGGGTAAATGTAGAGAAATAGGGTGGGGAAATGGGTCTGTTTGGGTTACTCTTTGGTGGGTTAGTATGGACCAAATGACCTGTGTTCACACTGTAGGGAATCAATGAAAAAATTTCCTATTCTCTCACACACCAGGTAGAAATTAGATGGTGGTATTTCCTGACATGAATGGAAGACAAGGTTCCTGGCTGATCCTGCTAATTGCTTGCTCCTTTGTGCCTCCATCTTTGACAGTAGTTCCCACAGTCCATGGGCAGCACTTGAACCCCTTATCCACGGAGTTTGGCGTCAAAGATGTGCCAACCTATCCTCATCCTCATTGGATCTCAACTTGCTCACTCACAGCATCTCTAAGTTGCTTTGCTTTTTTTGTGCTTAGTCCTCTCCACCAAAATGTAAAGACTAGTGTGTTTTCCATTTCCTTTTAACACAGGAAAGCCAGGCACTTTGTCATGGTTGTCAGCAGGGGGTGGGCATATTGCTGAATGTCACACCTGCACCATGTGCCAGCAGCTTATGTGGCAAACACACTACATATGCTTCGACCTAATGGCCATGTCTCAAAGTTGAAAGGCCTTCAGTTAGGGGGTCCCAGCACAGTAAGTCAAAGCTATTATTAGCAGTCCAGAGTCTTGGACATAGTCAGTCACTTAGGATGGTCCACAGTCCAGGGAGTGATCCACAGTTAGTCCTGAAGGTTCAGTGCAACCAGTCTGGGGAGTCAGGGTAGGTCATTTAGGGAGCTAAATAGAGATCAGACAGGAGTCCAGTACTCATTAGCCGGAGCTGCACATCCAAGACAGTAAGAGAGTCAGATTAAGGTCAGTGCTGAGGGTCACCTTACTGAAAGTCAAGTGGGGTTAACAGGGCCAATGCTGTGGTAGGGAAGTTTGGGAAACTAATTCTGGATAGTGGAAGGAGCAGATTGGCCGGCAGAATTGACAATTGTGAAGGGGGCAAGATTCAATAAATGAATAGAGAGGGCACTGCATTGGAGGATGTGGGTTACTGTGGGAAAGAGGAGGCCTAAGTGTGAATATTCACTCGATCTTGTTGCACTTGAAAATGGACTGCTTCAGTGTCTGAGGAGACAGCAAAGGAGTTGAACATTGTGCAATCATCGTTGAACATTCCCAATTCTGATCTTATGTTGGAGTGAAGGGCATTGATGAAGCAGCTGAAGATGATTGGGCCTAGGATACCAGCCTGAGGAATGCCTGCAGAGATGTCCTGGAGCTGAGATGACTGACCTCAAACAACCACGACCATCTTCCTATGTGACAGGTATGACTTCAATCTCCAGTGAGTTTGCCCCCTGATACCCAGTGATTCTATTTTTTGATGGGGCCTCTATGATGCCACACTCAGTTGAATGTAGCCTTGATGTCAAGGGCTGTCACTCTCACCTCACCTCTAGAGTACAGCTCTTTTGTCCAAGTTTGAACCAAAGCTGTAATGAGGTCAGGAGCTGAATGACCCTGGCAGAACCCAAACTGGACATCACTAAATAGGCTATTGTTAAGCAAGTGCTGCTTGATAGCACTGTTGATGACACCTTCTATCGCTTTACTGATGATAAAGAGAAGACTGATGGGGTGGTAATTGACCAAGTTGGAGTTGTCCTGTGCAGTACAGTCTCAGTAAGTCAGTGGGAATCAGCAAGATATTCCCTAACCTGTGTTTGACCTGATGCCATCTGACTTCATGAGATCATTAGTCAGTGTTAGGGACATTTTTCAAATATTACATCATGGAATATGGACATCGCTGGCTTTTCCAGCACTTATGGCTCACAGGCAGCTACCTCTCGACTGAATACCAGAATGCCACCACCTGTCAGTGGGAAAGGACATGTCAAGAATAGTAATGGTCTGTAATGTATGGTTTTGTGAACGTGACTATGCCAGGCTGCTGTTTAACCAGTCCATGGACAACTCTTCAAATTTTGAGACAAGCTCACAGATGTTAGCATGGAAAACATTGCTGTTATCAGAGCTAGAGACAAAACTGCAGATACTGGATTCCTAGACCTGCTTATCTACGCTGAGTTAACAGAGCTGGCAGTGCCATTGTTGTTTTGATGCCTAGTTCAATGACAGGTTCTGTATTTTGTTTAATTTCTTTTATGCTTTCTCTCAGTTTGACGCTACTAAACCTGGCTGAGCATTTTTGTCTATTATCCCAAATATTTAACATATGCCAAATTTCAGATTAGAAGAACAGCAGGCATATCTATAAATGTTGCATTTTGTAAATCATGCAAATAAAAAGAACAAGTAATCATTCTCAATTGTAGGATGCTGTTCAAGGCAGTTAGTATCTAAAAGGGTTAACTAACATCACAGGATATATCCTGCCCCTCAGGATATAAAGGACCTGGCCAGATTTGTAGCTGTTTGGATGTCTTTTTAAATAAAACTTCGTAAGGACTTTCTTGCCCACAAGATGTCAGTAACATATACGAGTACAAAAACAAGGCACCAGTGACTGTGAATCTACCCTAGAATTTTCAGTTAAATCATTATATCATAATGACAATGCTGGCACCAGACAGCATAATATAACAACAACGGGGATATAACGATGTTTACAAGAATTCTGGGACAGGTGAAGCTTCTATTTAAAAGCTGCGAAATCCCAAAAGAGGCCAATGTGTTGTTAAAATAAATGATGAAAGTTTTATCTAAACCATTCCAAATTACAATATTTAAAGTTAAAATGAATTTTAAGAAGTTGAAATAGATGCATACCAGAAACTGCCTTTACCAAAATGTTTTACCACCAACCATAGTGGCATTCCTTGTTGCTAACGATTACAATGAACAATATCAGCAGATTCTGTATCGTTTGCTTCAAGGAGACTAATAGTCAACTGTCAGCTTGAGAGTAGCTCTAGTTGTGGCAGTCAAGGATATCAGAACTCTCAACATTTTGCATAGTCTTCTTCCAGGCTTGATAAGGATCAAGGGCAGTATCAGCCAATGTGCAGCCCAGACATGCATAAAACAGGTGATTGAAGCATCTATCATCATGACCAGCACTTTGGTGTTCTTTCCCAGTTACTAACAATAGGGAGCATGACAGGACTGTCAAATTTTACAGCTGCATTTCCCAAAGGTGGTTATTGAGGGTGCATATAACCATCCATCCAGTAAGTTCCTGCTCCGCCCATCTGCCATCATCAAATGTTCTTTTTCTGCTTCACACTGTGAGTCACTTAATGTTAATCCTTAAGTTCACTGCTTGCATTCACCAGGAAGTGACTAGTTGTTTTGTTACTTTCAAATATTGGTGAGACAAACATTATGAGGCCCTCAAGAATTACAGGTCACAAGTAATGTTGATAGGTTGAACTTCAGACCCGCAATAACAAACATGGGAAAAAATGTCCAGAAAAGTATCTCTGTGGGATCCCTTTAGATAAAACTTGTATTGCAAGATAGTAAGGCTAATGTTAACTTGCAGCTGTGGCAGAAAGCTAGCAAAAGCTGCTTGTTATACATCCCACTCAATTTTCTTTTCCATTGGGTTGGCCATATAACTATTGTCAGATTGTCAACAGAATACAAATGCAGCTTAAAGCCCAATATGACAATCTTTTCAATTGTATGAATAGGAAAGGTTTTCATGCTATCGATCTACAACTTCAATTCAATATCAATTATTTTCCCCTTTACGTGTTAATGCTAGATCATACACTGCCTATAGTTGAGAAAAGATATTTTGGTTCTCTTAATAGCCCTGTGCATCCCTGAACAATTCTACACTCTCTCCATTTATGTGTCTAATTATTTTGAAGTAATGCCCCATCATTTGTGCTTTAGATTGGGGGCCTGTAAAACATGAAGGGCAGCTAACCCACTATCTTCATACATGTCTCCCACCTGCCATAAATAAATAATGACTGGACACATGAGCTTGTTATCAAGTCAATTGACCTGTATTTCATTTTACCCACACTGTTATACAGTTTGATGCAGAGAGTTGGAAATGCGCAGGCTGCTTTTGAAAAAATCATTTTTGGAGAAGTGGGTGAGGAAAAGGGGTGGAAAGTTCAGGGTTTCAGTTCCATATTAGGGCACCTCCCCAAATTCTGCATCCTGTTTGTTCTTCCTTCAAAGTCTATTCCCCCATCCCCTCTTCCCTCCCACTAAAAGGATGTGGCAAAATCCAAATCCAGGGTCATTGTTTTAAAATAAGGTGTTTCCTACTTAAGACAGAAAAGAGGCAACAATTTCTCTCTCAGAAGGTTGGGAATCTTTGAAGTTCCCTTCCTCAAAGGCAGTGAGTGCAGAATCTTGAAATGTTGTAAGGCATGTTGTGGAGAAAATATAGACAACCATCAGGAGACACAGAGAGTTCTTCAAGAAGTAGGTCTTTTATTTGCAAATGAAAAACCATGACACTGAGAAAGCTGATTCTCGAATGCCCATGAACCTCAGGGTCCGTGGATTTTTATATCTTTTTTTATCATGTTTCTGTTAGCTTATCAACATGTCCAACTATATTAGTCAAAGTACCTCAATCTAGCTACATAATAAACCAGTGATGTTAGTTCCCATTATCTCTTTAGTTGTACATTCTACTTGATGTTATTCTAATGTCACAGTTGGACATTTATTATCATTTCTGCTACAGTGATCTTTCATTGCAGACTAACCTATCATGATAGATATTTAGCTATTCCATCTGTTACAATAGTCTCCTGTCTCAAGCTGACTCTATTAACTATTAATTAGATATTTTAATGTCATGTCCCAAATATTTATGCTCCCAATCCTGTCATAATAACAACAGAGAAACTTGCTTTATTACTTGTGTTATCGCATCTCGCCATAGTGACCTTTCAGCCTTAACCTTACTCTGCTAATTGGTGTAAGAATGTTCCACTGTGGTTACCCCGCCTGCCCCTGCTTTCCACAGAACACAGGTTGCTAGTGTCTTCATGCTTTGTACTCTATGCTACTTTCTCCCCACCCCTATCCTCCTCTAGTTTATCTCTCCACGCTTCAGGCTCTCTGCTTTATTCCTGATGAAGGGCTTTTGCCCGAAACATTGATTTCACTGCTCCTCGGATGCTGCCTGAACTGCTGTGCTCTTCCAGCACCACTCTAATCCAGAGTCTTCATGCTTTAACTCTTTCTATGCTTCTATGCTCTTTATTTTTCATAGGTAGAGTTAAATAGATTCTTAATTACCAAAGGGATGAAAAGTTATTTGGGGTGTGCAGCAAAGTATTAAGTATTGAGGTTGGAATCAGAACAGCCATAGTCTAATTGAATGGTGGAACAGGCTTGAAGGGCTAAGTGGCCTACTCTTGTTTTTGTTGGTATGTTCATAGTACCATAGGCTGCCAAATTCTCTCCTCTGTTAAAGCCTGTGATTAACCTGGCTTCAAGTTCCACCCAAATTCTTCCTGGAGCCTGCTTGCAATCCCAAGAGTGCCCACTACTCTGTGCTGGTGCCTCTGGGAAATCTGAAGCTGTCAACCAATCAGATTAGCCCATAGTACTTGAGGCTGGGCTTCCTCCAACTGAGGGATGGAATATCACTGTCAACCTAATGACAGTGACAGGAAGTGAGCAAGAACAGGCTATAGTGTAGTGGTAATGTCACTGGACTAGGGATCCAGCGCCCTGGTCTAATGGTCTGGGGACATGGATTTGATTTCCACCATTGGTATTCGTTAAAGTCTGGAATAAGAACTAGCCTAATGGCAACATGTAACAACTGCCAATTGCCATAAAACTCATCTAGCTCACTAATATCCTTTATGAAAGAAAATCTGTCATCCTTGCCAGGTCTGACCTACATGTGACTTCAGACCTGCAGCAATGTGGGCAACTGTCAACTGCTTTTCAGGGAAAGTAAGTGAATTCAAAATAAGAATGCCAACTTCCCCACAACGCCCCATCCCCGACAACCATTCCGTGAAGCCCCATCCAAAATCTTCCACTTCTGTAAGGTGTTTCCTGAGTAATCTCACTGAGTGTTTAATGTTTGGACAAATGCAATTGCACCCTGAGTATACTGGCTGACTTGATGTATTCATGCAATCTCTACTCTGCTGTAACTGTCTTTGTGTGCAATCTGTAGCAGCCATTAAACACACGTCACTTGAAAGTGGTGTCAGGAACATAACTGAAAATATGTGGATTCTCAGAGCTGTAACTGAGCCAGCTACTGAAAGAAACTGCAAACTAAAGGCAAAAAAAAAGTGCTCAACACCAGGACAAGGGGGAAAGGGAGATTATTGATAAATTTGTAACTGCACTGTTACATCTAGCTGCCTCTTGAGAGTTTAGATAACTGAACAATAATCCTGTCATAGATAGAATTCTGTTAGGCACAGAATAGCCAGCAAGAGAGCATGTTTGCTGAAAGAAGGGAAATACGTTCTCAAGAATGCTATTGACATGTGCAGGTGCACTGAAACTATCAACCATCAGCGCTGTGATATTAAAGGGAATACAAATGTGATTTTACATTATGTTGAGAGACACTTCAGGCCAAGTGAGGACAATCGGTTGAGGAAAAAGGAAATAACCATTTGTAAGCAGATGTCTGCAGCCTCAAGTACATGTCTATACCTATTAAAGCAGTGTAGCTTTTATCTTGTCCTAGTTTGGATTTGTTCCTACTAATTGCTTTAAGCATGATTTGTTTATCCTTATCTCCCTTCTGTCTCCTAGCTAGTTAATCCTTTATGATTCTCAATAGCTTTCTGGAGGGTTCAGTCTTTTTGTGTACAAGATTTATCTGGAGAATTCTGCACCTTCTGTTTTACTAATAACATAGAATCCCTATTCAACTCTTACAGCAACAGGACAGTATAAGATAGTCAGTGATCTTCCTGGAGTGGAATCCATTGTGAATTTGTAAGTCTATTGATCAGCAGGTAGTGGGAGCTTGCCAGATGAAAAGGAACCTGAACAAGAGAAAGATACAATTGAAATTGCCCGAAATCAAGTATGTATGTAGAACATAGAACATAGAAAGATACAACGCAGTACAGGCCCTTCGGCCCTCAATGTTGCGCCGACCGAATCCTACCTAACCTACACTAGCCCAATAACTTCCAAATGCCTATCCAATGCCCGCTTAAATGACCATAAAGAGGGAGAGTTCACCACTGCTACTGGCAGGGCATTCCATGAACTCACAACCCGCTGTGTAAAGAATCTACCCCTAACATCTGTCCTATACCTTCCACCCCTTAATTTAAAGCTGTGTCCCCTTGTAACAGCTGACTCCATTAGCGGTAAAAGGTTCTCAGTGTCTACCCTATCTAAACCCCTAATCATCTTGTACACCTCTATCAAATCTCCCCTAAACCTTCTTTTCTCCAATGAGAACAGCCCCAAGTGCCTCAGTCTTTCCTCATACGATTTTCCTACCATACCAGGCAACATCCTGGTAAACCTCCTCTGCACTCGTTCCAATGCCTCCACATCCTTCCTATAGTATGGCGACCAAAACTGCACACAATACTCCAGATGAGGCCGCACCAGAGTCTTATACAACTGCAACATGACCTCAGGACTCCGGAACTCAATTCCTCTGCCAATAAAGCCCAGTACACCATATGCCTTCCTCACAGCACTATTTACCTGGGTGGCAACTTTCAGAGATCTGTGTACATGGACACCAAGATCCCTCTGCTCATCCACACTACCAAGTAGCCTACCATTAGCCCAGTAATCCATCTTCTTGTTACTCCTACCAAAGTGAATGACTTCACACTTAGCTACATTGAATTCCATTTGCCACCTTTCTGCCCAGCTTTGCAACTTGTCTATATCCCGCTGTAACCTGCCACATCCTTCCTCACTATCCACAACTCCACCGACTTTTGTGTCATCCGCAAACTTACTCACCCAGCTTTCAAGCCCCTCCTCTAGATCATTTATAAAGATAACAAAAAGCAATGGTCCCAAAACAGATCCTTGAGGTACACCGCTAGTAACTGCACTCCAAGATGAACCTATACCATCAACTACTACCCTCTGTCTCCTTCCAGCCAGCCAATTTCTAATCCAAACCTCTAATGCACCCTCAATGCCATACCTCCATAGTTTTTACATTAGCCTACCATGGGGTACCTTATCGAATGCCTTACTAAAATCCATTTACACAACATCTACTGCTTTACCCTCGTCCACCTCCTTAGTCACCTGCTCAAAGAACTCAATAAGGTTTGTGAGGCACGACCTGCCCTTCACAAAACCATGCTGACTATCCTTGATCACGTTATTCCTATCCAGATGTTCATAAATCTTATCCCTTACAATTCTCTCTAAGACTTTGCCCACCACAGAAGTCAGACTCACCGGCCTATAGTTACTCGGGCTATCCCTACTCCCTACTCATGTGTCATACTCTCAGCAAAATGTTGTCACCCAAAAACCTGACAAGGTAAAAGCTGTGGTAAAGATACAGCTACCAATAAATGTGAAAGTAATGCAATGATTTCTTAGATTTGTGAATGAGTTGGCAAAGTTCTTACCTAATTTGTAATCAGATTATGAATCTGTACACAAGCTCACTCTTCAGGATGTGCTGTGATATTGTGACAAACAATCAGAAGCAGCTTCTAATAGACTTTAACAAGGAATGATGACATTGACAGGACTGAGCTATTATAATGCCAATGATGAAGTCACCTTGCAGTACAGTGCTAACATTTTAGGCATTTGACCAACCATCATGCAACAAGGTCAAGTTGCATCCTGGGCATAAATGGCACTATGGTCATATTGACTACGCTTTGATCACTTTAATCAATATCCATTTTGCAGAGACAACTGACAGTGGCTCCAACCACAAGCAATTTTCAAGCATCTTCTTCAAGGAATCTTCTATCTTTAAAGCATTTTCTATCTGCTCCACAGTGCCTGCACAGAATGTTACTTGTTTTGCAGAAATAACATCCAGATAATACAAGCAGAAAAACATGTTTATTTCTGAGCAGCAATCAAGAACAGCACTCCCTATGAAGAATATTGAGGATGCTAAGGCAGAGTGTGAAATATTCTAGATTCAATGAGAAACAACAGCTCAATATCATCAATCTACCAGAGACATTGAACGTAAAACATAAAAGTCTTGTTGAATCAAACCACCCACACAATAAGATGCAACTCTCCACTTGCTGCAGAAAATGGATAAAAAGATGGCTTCAAAACATTTAGGACACAACTGTTACTATAAGAGTTAAAAATCACACAACACCAGGTTATAGTCCAACAGGTTTAATTGGAAGCATACTAGCTTTCGGAGCGACGCTCCTTCATCAGGTGATGATTCATCAGGAGCGTCGCTCCGAAAGCTAGTGTGCTTCCAATTAAACATGTTGGACTATAACCTGATGTTGTGTGATTTTTAACTTTGTACACCCCAGTCCAATACCGGCATCTCCAAATCATGGTTACTATAAGAGAGTATTGGGCATTTATGCAGAGAGTTGTGAATGCATGGAATGCGTTGCCAGCTGTGGTTGTGGAAGCAGTCATTGGGGACATTTAAGTGACTGCTGGACATGCACATGGATAACAGTGAGTTGAGGGGTGCATAGGTTAAGGTACTATATTTTACATTAGGATTAAACCTCGGCACAACACAAAGGGCCTATTCTGTGATGTACTTTTCTATGTTCTGTGTTGTGTTTAGTGATGAAGCAATAATCCAAAGTGGCCTGTTGTACAAAGGCAATAGAGTTATTATCTCTAAGTTATTTAGAAAAAAGGTGCTAAAGCACAACCATTAAAGAACTGAATATGTGAGTCCACAAATTTAAAACAAAGATAAATAATGATATTAAGGACCACACCAGTCAGTGCAGTGCCTACAACTAACATCAAGCTAATGAACCAGCTCTGGCATAGGGTATGCCTTACAATTGTGGATTAAGTTTGGAATAGACTCTGATTATCTTGTCATGATCGACAACTATTCTGACTTACTGGGTGGTAGACCAGCTGTTGTCAGTGACAACCAGTGAGATTACTGGATGTCTGAAAGCACGCTTCGGTCATTATGGCATTTTAGACAGTGCAGTGATTGACAATCACACACAATTCATAAGTGAAGAGTTCTGACACTTCATAAATTATGTGAATTTCATTACCACATGATTCCCAGTTAAATGGAAAAGATGGAGGAGCAATGAAAACTGCCAAAGGGATCATAAAGCAATCATGAAGCCATAAGATATAGGAGCAGATATAGGCCATTTGATCCATCAAGTCTTCTTCACCATTCGATCATGGTTGATATGTTTTTCAATCTCATGCTCTTGGCTTCTCCCAGTAAGCCTTGATCCCTTGACTAATCAAGAACCTATCTATCTCTGTCGTAAAAATACTCAATGACTTGGCCTCCACAGTGTTCTGTGGCAATGAGTTCCACAGATTCACCAACCTCCGGTTGAAGATATTCCCTCTAGTCTCAATTTGAAAGGGTCATCCTCCATTTTGAGGCTGTACCCTCAGGTCCTAGTCTTTCCTACTGGTGGAAACATCTTCTCCACATTCACGCTATCTTGGTCTCTCTGTTTTCTGTAAGTTTCAGTGAGAGTCCCTCTCATCCTTCTAGCCTCCATGAAGTACAGACCCAGAGTCCTTAACTGCTCCTCATAAGACAAGCTCTTCATCCCTGGGATCATTCTTGTGAACCACCTCTGGACCTCCTCCAAGGCCAGAACATCTTTCCTTAGTTATGGGCCCAAAACTGCTCACAATAATCCAAATATAGTCTGACCATAGCCTTATACAGCCTCAACAGTACAGCACTGCTCTTGTTATCTAGCCCTCTCAAAATGAAGGCTAGCATTGTATTTGCCTTCCTAACCACCAACCATATCTGTATGTTAACCTTAAGAGAGGCCTGAACTAGGACTCCTAAGTCCCTGTATGCTTCAGATTTCCAAAGTATTTTTCCATTTAGAAAATAGTCTATATCTCTATTCTTCCTTCCAAATGCGCAAGCTCACAGTTTCCCAAATTGTATTCCACGTACAACTTCTTTGTCCACTCTCCAAGTCTGTCCAAGTCCTTCTGCAGCCTCCTTGCTTCCTCAACATTACTTTGCCCTACACCTACCTTTGTGTTATCTGCAAACACAGGAACTGCACCTTGAGTTCCTTTGTCCATATCATTAATATATAATGTGAATTTTGTGGTCCCAACATGGACCACTAGGCACTGGCTGCCATCCTGAAGAAGATCCCTATATCCTACTCTCTGCCTTCTGCCAGTCAGCCAATCCTCTATCCATGCTAGTACCTCACCCTAAAACCATGAGATCTTATCTTATTTCATCCTCTCCTGATCAGCAGTTTGTCAAAGGCCTTCTGGAAGTCTAAATAGTTCATGTCCACTGGATCTCCTTTGTCAAACTTGCTCATTACCTGCTCAAAAAGGGGTGGCAGGTTGGTATAGTGGTTGTCACTGCTGCCTCACAGCACCACAGATTTATGACAGAGATAGATAGGTTCTTGATTAGTAAAGGGATCAAGGATTATGGGGAGAAGGCAGAAGAATGAGATTGAAAAACATATCAACCATGATTGAATGGTGAAGACGACATGATGGATCAAATGGCCTATGTCTGCTCCTATATCTTATGGCCTTATGATTTCTCTATGTTCCCTCCGGCAGTTTTCATTGCCGCCCTATCCTTTCCATTCCAGCCTCAGGTGACTGTGTGGAGTTTGCACATTCTTCCCATATCTGCCTGGGTTTCCTCCAAGTGTTTCGGTTTCCTCCCACAGTCCAACAATGTGTAGATTAGGTGGATTGGTCGTACTAAATTGTTCATAGTGTCCAGGAATGTGCAGGATAGGTGCATTAGCCATGGGAAATGCAGGGTTACAGAGGATCAGCGTGGACTCAATGGGCCAAAAGACTTGCTGCCACACTGTAGGGATTCTATGAAGAATTCTAACAGATTTTTTAGGCATGACTTCACCTGAATGAAGCTGTGCTGACTCAGCTCTACTTCACCATGCACTTCCAAGTGCTCTGCAATCTTATCCTTAATAATGGACTCTAAAATCTTATCAACAATCGAGGTCAGGCTAACTGACCTATAATTTCCTGTTTTCTGCCTCTCTCCTTTCTTAAATAGGGGTGTTACATTAACTATTTTCCAGTCCCCTGGAACACTCCCTAACTCCATTGATTCCTGAACAATCACCATCAATACCTCCACAATCTTCTCAGCTGGGTCTACCAGAGTCCTGGTTGTAGCCCATTTGGTCCGGGTGATTTATCCATCTTCAGATAATGCAGCTTCCCTAGCACCTGCTCCTTAGTGATGACCACTACATTCACCCGTGCCCCAACTCTCTTAAACGTTTGGAGTGCTACTGGCATATTCTACTTGAAAACTAATGCAAAGTACCTTTTCAGTTCCGCCACCATTTCTTTGTTCCCCATTACTTCTCAAGTCTCATTTTCCAGTAGTCCAATGTCATAGAGTCATAGAGACATAGAGATGTAAAGCATGGAAACAGTCCCTTTGTCCAACCCGTCCATGCCGACCAGATATCCCAACCCAATCTAGTTCCACCTGCCAGCACCCGGCCCATATCCCTCCAAACCCTTCCTATTCATATACCCATCCAAATGCCTCTTAAATGTTGCAATTGTACCAGCCTCCACCACTTCCTCTGGTAGCTCATTCCATACCCATACCACCCTCTGCGTGGAAAGTTGGCCCTTAGGTCTCTTTTATATCTTTCCTCTTTCACCCTAAACATATGCCCTTAAGATCTGGACTCCCACACCCCAAGGAAAAGATTGTCTATTTATCCTATCCATACCCCTCATAATTTTATAACCCTCTATAAGGTCACCCCTCAGCCTCCGACGCTCCAGGGAAAACAGCCCCAGCCCGTTCAGCCTCTCCCCATAGCTCAAATCCTCCCACCATGGCAACATCCTTGTAAATCTTTTCTGAACCCTTTCAAGTTTCACAACATCTTTCCGCTAGGAAGGTACCAGAATTGCACATAATATTCCAACAGTGGCCTAACCAATGTCCTGTACAACCGCAATATGACCTCTCAATTCCTGTACTCAATACTCTGGCCAATGAAAGAAAACATACAAAAAACCTTCTTCACTATCCTATATACCTGTGACTCCACTTTCAAGGAGCTATGAACCTGCACTCCAAGGTCTCTTTGTTCAGCAACACTCCCTCGGACCTTACTATTAAGGGTATAAGTCCTGCTAAGATTTGCTTTCCCAAAATGCAGCACCTTGCATTTATCCGAATTAAACTCCATCTGCCACTTCTCGGCCCATTGGCCCATCTGGTCAAGATTCTGTTGTAATCTGAGGTAACCTTCTTCGTTGTCCACTACACCTCCAATTTTGGTGTCATCTGCAAACTTACTAACTGTACCTCTTATGCTTACATCCAAATCATTTATGTAAATGACAAAAAGTAGAGGATCCACCACCAATCCTTGTGGCACTCCACTGGTCACAGGCCTCCAGTCTGAAAAACAACCCTCCACCACCATCCTCCGTCTTCTACCTTTGAGCCAGTTCTATATCCAAATGGCTAGTTCTCCCTTTATTCCATGAGATCTAACCTTGCTAACCAGTGTCCCATGGGGAACCTTGTTGAATGCCTTACTGAAGTCCATATAGATCATATCTACCCCTCTGCCCTTATCAATCCACTTTGTTACTTCCTCAAAAAACTAAATTATTTCCCATGCACAAAGCCATGTTGACTATCCATAATCAGTCCTTCCCTTTCCAAATACATGTACATCCTGTTCCTCAGGATTCCCTCCAACAATTTGCTTACCACCGAGGTCAGGCTCACTGGTCTATAGTTCCCTGGCTTGTCCTTACCACCCTTCTTAAACAGTGACACCACGTTAACCAACCTTCAGTCTTCTGGCACCTCACCTGTGACTCTGAAGAGGTTTAGCAATCACTTCTCTAGCTTCCCACTTAGTTCTAGGGTACACCTGATCAGGTCCTGGGGATTTATCCACCTTTATGCATTTCAAGACATCCAGCACTTCCACCTCTGTAATATGTCCACTCTAGCCTCTCTCTTACCTTCTTTGTATCTGAAAAAAAAACCCTTCTAATCTTCTTTTATATTACAAGCTAGCTTACCTCATATTTCACCTTATCACTCCTTATTGCTTTTTACATTGTCCTCTGCTGGTTTTTAAAGGCTTGCCAACCCTCTGGCTTCAACTATTCTTCACCACATTGTGTACTTTTTCTTTTGCTTTTATGCTGATCCTGAATTCCATTGCCTTGTCCTCCCCTTAGTATGCTTCTTCTTTCTTGGGATGAATTTCTGCTGTGATTCTTGAATTACTCCCAGAAACTTGCATCATTGCTGCGCCACCATCTTGGAGAAAGTGAGGACTGCAGATGCTGGCAATCAGAGCTGAAAATGTGTTGCTGGAAAAGCGCAGCAGATCAGGCAGCATCCAAGGAGCAGGAAAATCGACGTTTTGGGCATGAGCCCTTCTTCAGGAATAAGGGCTCATGCCCGAAACGTCGATTCTCCTGCTCCTTGGATGCTGCCTGACCTGCTGCGCTTTTCCAGCAACACATTTTCTGCCATCTTCCCTGTTAGCCTCCCCTTCTGATTAACTCTGGCTAGTTCCTCCTTCATGTCTTTGTAGTTACCTTTGCTCAATTGTAATATCATTACACCTGATTCCAGTTTCTCTTTTTCAAACAGCAGGGTGAATTCTATCATATTTTGGTCATTGTCCCCCAGGGGTTCCTTCACCTACTCCCTCATCAAATCAGACTCATTACACAACACCAAGTCCAGAATTGCCTGTTCCTTAGTGGGCTGTACCATAAGCTGTTCCATCTCAGACATTCCACAAATTTCTTTTCTTGAGATCCACTATCACCTGATTTTTCCCAGTCCATGTACATACTGAAGTCCCCCACAATTATAATAGTCCCTTTCTTACACACCTTTTCTCTTGTCTAGTTTATTTTCTGCTCCACATCCTGACTATTGTGAGGGGCCTGTACACAACTCTCATCATGGTTTTTTTTTCCCTTTGTAATTACTCAATTCTACCCACATAGATTCCATGTCTACTGAACCTATATTGTTCTTGTTATCAATTTAATTTAACTTCTTATTGACAAGGCAACCCTGCCCACCTCTGCCCATCTGCCAGTCCTTATGATAGGACATTTATGTTTGGATATTTTGTTCCTAACTCTGATCCCTATGTGATGCCTACAACATTGTACCCACCAGCTTCAATTTGTGCTGCTAGCTCAATTTACATTGTTTCATATACTATGCATATTTAAGTACAACACCCTCAATCCTGCAATGACCTCACCCTGCCCTCTTCTCATAGTTGTCCCTTATCTGATGTGCTGAAGTTAGATTCTTGACCCTTTCCATAATCTCTGCCCCAGTATGGTTCTGGAAACCTTTCCTGAGCTTCCCCATGTCACCATCCTATTCCACAAGAATCTTGGTCCCAGATGGTTCAGGTGGATTCTTTGCTGATAGTACCATTCCTTCCTGTCCCAATAGCAATGCCAGTGCCCCATGAAATGGAACTTCTCTTTCTTATGCCACTCCTTTAGCTATACATTTACTTCCGTCATCTTTTTATCTCTTTGCCAATTTGCATATGGTTTAGGTAAGAATCCAGAGATTTCTACCTTTGAGGTCCTGTTTTTAATTTTTTCCTAATTTCTGATACTCCCAAACAGCACCTCTTACTTACCGTTGCCTACATTGCTGGTGCCAACATGGAGCACAAAATTAAGATGAAATGACACTTTGATAAAACTGCCAATCATTGTCAGAGCTGAGCAGTTGATAATTTGTCAGTTGCAGCTGCAGACTTATACATACAATGAGACAAGCTGTTCCCTTATTGAAGGCAGCAGACCAGAAAAAAAGTGATCTCCTCCTGCCGCCTGCAGATTCCAAAATGACTATCATCCCAGATATTCACTATTCCTCAGAAACAGAAATAATTCAACAGCAAAGTTTACGACAGTAACAGCACTTGACATGTGAACAACACTCCCAGCGGAAAACAATACACAGGCATGTGTTGATACCAGAGGAACAGCCAAGAACAAAGTGCATGTGCGCTATTAGGAAACCTGTAGTATTCAAAGACTATGTATGCAATGTAAGGACTGATGAAAACAGGACTGATTAGAGTTACCTTACTCATCCACTAATTAATGATACGTTTCTTTGTGAGTATGTTTATAGTGTAACTTTTATAACTTGTAACCACAATTGGAAATACACGTAGTATATTTTTGTTGTTTTTTTATAAAAAATGGATCTTTGGAGAAATGCCATTATGCTTCTTGTGCTGCCTGGCATACTGAAGTAATGTGACCGCTAACTCTGCTGTAGGTAATGTCTGTGGCAGACATTAAACAAACATCACTTGAGACTGTTGTGATGGTCCTTTTGGAATCTTAGTAACTTTAAGGATCTTGTTTCATGGCAATGGTTGTCATTGAAAGTCCGTGACCACCATCTTTCTCTTGCAGGGTAAGGAGGAAAAGGCCTAAAACTTATTCAAGAAGGGAAGTAGAAACAACCTTGATAATTCTAGATCAGGGAGCCTTACTTTATTTGTGGGTTAAGTGTTGTAAAAGGTTATAAGAGATAGGATTTATAGTCAGCTAGAAAGGAAAAAGTTGATTAGGGTTAGTCAACACAATTTTGTGAAGGGTAAGTCGTGCCTCACAAATCTTATTGAGTTCTTTGAGAAGGTGACCAAACAGGTGGATGAGGGTAAAGTGGTTGATAAGGTGTATATGGATTTCAGTGAGGCGTTAGATAAAAGTTCCCCACAGTAGACTATTGCACAAACACAGAGGCATGGGATTGAGGGTGATTTGACGGTTTGAATCAGAAATTGGCTAGCTGAAAGAAGACAGAGGGTGGTGGTTGATGGGAGATGTTCATCCTGGGGTTCAGTTACTCGTGGTGTAGCGCAAGGATCTGTTTTGGGGCCACTACTGTTTGACATTTTTGTTAATGATCTGGATGAGGGTGTAGAAGGAAGGGTTAGTAAATTTGCAGATGACACTAATGTTGGTGGAGTTTTGGATAGTGGCAAAGGATGTTGTGGATTACAGAGGGACATAGATAAGCTGCAGAGCTGGGCTGAGAGATGGCAAATGGAGATTAATGCAGAAGGTTGTGAGGTGATTCACTTTGGAAGGATAAACAGGAATACCGAGTACTGGGCTAATGGTAAGATTCTTGGTAGTGTAGACAAGCAGAGAGACCTTGGTGTCCGTGTGCATAGATCCCTAAAAGTTGCCATCCAGTTTGATACGGTTGTTAAGAAGGCGTATGGTGTATTGTCTTTATTGGTGGGGGAATCGAGTTTTGGTGCCATGAGGTCATGCTGCAGCTGTACAAAACTCTGGTGTGGTCACACTTGGAGTATTGTGTGCACATTACAGGAAGAATGTGGAAGCTTTGGAAAGGATTCAGAGGAGATTTACTAGGATGTTGCCTGGCATGGAGGGAAGGTCTTATGAAGAAAGGCTGAGGAACTGAGGCTGCTTTCATTAGGGAGAAAAAGGTTGAGAGGAGACTTGAGACATATAAGATAAACAGAGGATTAGATAGGGTGGGCAGTGAGAGCCTTTTTCCTTGGATGGTGATGGCCAGCATGAGGGGACATAGCTTTAAACTGAGGGGTGATAGATCTAGGACAGATGTCAGAGCTAGTTTCTTTGCTCAGAGAATAGTATGGGCATGGAATGCCCTGCCTACAATGGTAGTAGATTCACCAACTTCAAGGGCATTTAAATGGTCATTGGATAAACATGGATGAAAATGGAATAGCTTAGATTGGATGGGCTTCAGATTGGTTTCACAGGTCAGTGCAACATTGAGGGTCGAAGGGTCTGTAGTGCGCTGTAATGTTCTATGTTCTAACTCACAGAAAGCATCATAGGAAGCTCGAAGGAAGAAGATTAAATGTCATTCTCCAGAGAAATAACAATATCTGCAACCACTCCTTGCAACTAATTAATGTTGGATACTGGCTCAAAGGTATAACTTATCAATGTTAGTATACATTACATTATTCAAAACAGATCTTGATAAACTTCTGAAAGAAGTCTGTTCAAAATATTTCTTGCTGTAATGTTTGCTATTACTTTGGAAACTAGAAAAACACTTGGAAGCTGTTTCTGGAATCCTTACATTACAGAAATGTTATGGGCTGTCAGCCTCTTGCATCTTCCATAAACGTTTACACAATTTCTAACAGAGATAAAAAATAGAATCCTCCCATTTCTGCATGCATCATATGAGTGTATGTATTCTGTCATGATGTGATGTAGAGGCAATTTTAAGTGCCATTGCAAGCAATATGAATCAGAAGAAATAATATTCCCTGATACCAAGATGCTGAGAAAAAGAGTGATAAAGAAAAAGGTGCATGAAGGCCCTTTGGGAGGCAGAGGATATATATTGGCAACAGTGTTATGACTTTCCCTTTCAACCTTGTGAAGCTGGACTTCCTGAACCCAGTGGCTAATGGCCATGGAGATTGTACTGACTGTGACTTATCTCGTGGGAGTCTCATGGGATCTGGGTGGATGGAAACAAAACTGGCTTGACCATGGAAGACAGAGAGTAGCAGTGGAACAGTGCTTTTCTGAATGGAGATTACTAACAAGTGGCATTCCACAAGGATCAATGCTGGAACCATTGTTGTTTGTAATATATAAAAATGATTTGGAGGAAAATGTAGCTAGTTTGATAAGTTAGTTTGTGGATGATAGCAAAATTGATGGAATTGCAGACAGTGAGGAGGATTGCCAAAGGAGACAGTGGGATATGGATAGATTGAAAATTCCACAGAGAAATGGCAGATGGAGTTTAATCCAGACAAATGTTGGAGGTGATACATTTTGGAAGATCAAATTCAGGTGTGAGTTGTACAATAAATGGCAGAACCATTAGGAACATTGACATACAGAGAGACCTGGGCATACAGGTTCACAGGTACTTGAGAATGGCAACGCAGGTGAATAAGATGGTCAAGAAGGCATACAACATACTTGCCTTCATCAGCTGAGGAACTGAATATAAAAGTTAACAAGTTATGTTACAGCTGTATAAAACTTTAATTAGGCCACATTTGTAACATTGCCTGGTCACCACATTACTAGAAGGATGTGGTTGCTTTGGAGAGGGTGCAGAGAAGGTTTACCAGGATGTTGCCTGGTTTGGAAGGTTTTAATTGTGAGAAGGTAGATAAACACTGATTGTTTTCACTAGAAAGATGGAGGCTGAGCGGCAACCTGATAGAGGTCTACAAATTATGAGAGGCATAGATAGGGTGGATAGTCAGAGACTTTTTCTCAAGGTGGAAATGTCAACTGCAGGATGGCCCAGGTTCAACATGAGGGGGAACATTGAGGAGAGAAGTGTGGGGAAAATTTTTCACATAGCGTGGTGGGTGCCTGGAACACCCTGCCAGCGGAGGTGGAAGCAGGCAATGTTTAAGGTGTATCTTGATAGACAGATGAATGAGAGATGAACAAAGGGATAGAAACTGTGGATGGGTATTTTTATTATGGGTCTGAATAAGGATTAGGAATTGGCTCAAGCTTAGTGGGCTGAAGGCCCTGTTCCTGTGTTGTATTGAATTGTATTACATTGTGTTATACAATGTATTATTGTATTAAAATCCTTATTTTAGTCAGTACCAGAAGTGCATCTGAGAATCAGGGTGCATTGGTGTTTCAAACAGCATCTCATTCAGGTTGCTCCTGTTTCAGATATTGTGTTGTTCAAGTTGTTCAAAAAATAATGTTGTCTCTTAACTATAAAGCCTAAATTATACAAACTATTTGTTCAAAATTTGCTCTGTTTTATTCAAAATTGAGCCTTAAACCTCTACTGCTGAATCTGATTAAAACACCTGATCTTTCTTATAAACATTTTTGTCTAACACTCTTACAAGAAAGAAAGGAAGGCTCAGCCATCCCTCCACTCTGGAAACAAGGTGGGTCCCAAATAGACTGACATTATGGAAGGTCACCTTGCAAATGTAATTTGCTCAGGCAACCCTAAAGAGGTGAGCAGCGCACTTCTGTCTATCAAAGGGGGGAATTGCTATCCTTGAAAGCTTGCAGTCAGTCTGATTGGCCAGTGAATCTAGTAACTGGAGCTCAGTTGTAGGTATTACTGGGATGTAAGCTGTCCCGTGAAGATTAAGGATAGATATATCATGAATTTAAGGGTAGGGAGGTATCATGGAGCCTAGAGGAGTGGTTGGAGGGCAAGTTTTGGTGACCAGGTTGAAAGCAAAAATGGGGGGGGGCATGGTAACATCTGGGATAGGGAAACACCCTCCTTTCTGAAGTAGGTACCCCCACTTCTTTCCTGCCAAACCAGTCTTCGAACACCTGCCGCTAAGCCCATGCCCACCTATTATAGAATGGACAACATAATATTCAGGCTGAATAAAAGCAAAATACTGTGGAAGCTGGAAATCTAAAATATAAACACAATGTGCAGAAGAAACTCAATAGGTCTGGCAGTGTTTGCATTGAGAGAAATAGAGTTAATGTTTCAGATCTGATGGTTCTAAAAAGGACTTGGAAAATCATGGCTTTTATGCTGTTGACAAAAGGGGGAAGTAGAGCAAGTGGAACAGCTGGTGAGGATGCTTTTGGCAAAATATGTGCACATGCTGGTCAAGGAGTAATCTTGATGCAAATTAGGTGCAAATAGTAGGTGTGAATAGCCAAAAATGCAAACAAACCATTCAAACAAGACACAGGGTGGAGGGAAAAGGAAGTGTTATCAAAATGGGTGTTCATGCTTTGAAGCTTTTGAACCCGTTGTTGGGTCCTGAAGCCTGTAAATTACTCAAGTGAAAAATACAGTGCTGTTTCTCCAGCTTGTATTGAGCTCTGCTGGAACACTGCAGCAATTTCAAAAGGGAGATTTTATCACAAAATCACAATGGTGTATTGAATTAACAACTGGGAAGTTAGGGATGTGCTGGCACTGGAGGGAGTCCAAAGGAGGTTTTGCAAGAATGATCCTAGCGATGAAGGGCTTGTCATATGAGGAGCAGCTGAGGATTCTCAGCCTGTACTCGATGGAGTTTAGAAGGATGAGAGCGGATCTCATTACAGAATAGTGAGGGGCCTGGATAGAGTGGATTTAAGAAGGTGCTTCCACTCGTAGAAGAGACTAGAACCCGAGGGCATAGCCTCAGAGTGAAGTGACAATCCTTAAGAATTGAAATAAAGAGGGTGACAACTCTGTGGAACACATTGCCACAGAAGGCTAAGGGGGGGCGACATAATTGAATGTCTTTAAGACAGAGATAGGTTCTTGATTAGTAATGAGATTAAGCATTACGTGGAGAAGATAGGTGAATGATTAAGTAGTGGAGCAGACTCGATAAGCCAAATGGCCTAAATCTGCTCCTATATCTATCTTCTTATGGATCATTCTTGGTTTGTGGAATGGGGCGAGAACTTCTATCCAAAGAAGTAGGCATGGAGTCGAAGGCAACAGAAGAAAAGAACACAGTTTGTTAAGCATCATTATTGGGAGAGTATATGGTGAATATACAGCAAGAGATGGGATTGGAAGAAGGCTCAAGTCAGAGGGAAGACGAGGAGAGGAAAAATATGGAGGAATATCAATGCATATGAGATTTTTGGAGATTTTGTTCCTTAAGAAAAAAAGTTTATGTTATAATATTCAGGTTAATTGGCTTGTGAGCAAATTCAATTACCCACTAAATTATGTTTTTAAAAATGACACCAATCTGTCAATTTTGGTCTACACCCTCCTATCATTTTATGGAGGGGTGGAATATTTTACACATCCCCTTGCCAAAAGCACATTTATTTCAGGTTGTAATTTTTATTTGCACTTTTATTTGCAATTAATAATACTTCTGTCAAAAAGCATTTTTATGAAAAAGGCCTTGTCCAGTTTTATCTTGGAAAATTGATCAGAGTTCAGTATGTATTTGTAATACCTGGAAAAGGTTTTGGTGACCTGACCAAAGCTGAAGAGTTGAGTGAAAATGTTCATTAATGGTTTCACATACTGATACTCATTCATATCCCAACTGGTGCTGCTGCTGGTGGTCTTCTCTTCACTGTAACTCCTCACTGCCTCAACAAATCAATAAACCAAGCTTCTGTCAAAACAAATGGCTGCAAATTAACTTTTATTCCTGTGGTCTGGGATCTTAACAGAAAGCACATTCAAGAAATCATGTAAGTAATTTTAAAAATAAAATCTTCTGACAGTTAGTGCTTCGATTCCTAAGAAAACCTTCTTCAGCTTTTGAAATATGCTTCTGTTTTATATCATCGCAAATAAAAATTTCTGCAGGTTTTCAGAACAAATGAAATATTATTTGAGGTTCAGAATACAAAAGTCTATGTAATGCTGAAAGGATCAAATAGTTTACGTTACTTCTTGATGCTGTACAATTTATATCAAAATAATAATTGATGTAATCTACAAATGAGTGTTACTGTTTGGAATCTCATGAATTCTACAAAGTGCAGGTTCTGGAGATGGCAGGTAAATCTCAAAGATCTTCCATTTGTGCCACATGTCTGGTAGCTGCTGATTAAATGTAACCTCATTGATGTGTTTTGTAATCTAGAAGATCACTATGAAATTTAAAAAAAAACGTGTGCAGAGTCCCCATGCCACCAATGAGCACTGAGACTGGTAGCTCTCATGGGGACGATGTACCCCGCACAGAATTTATGAGGGTAAAGCAGTTGCTGGGAAGTATGAATAGACACAAGGTATTGCATAAATATGCATGATGGCTGCATGCTGCTGTGGCTTTTATTTCTGTTTGTCCACAAATAAAAGAAGGCCTCAGCAGAGAAAAGACCCACAATAATCAGCTGAATGTGATATTGAATGGAATAATAGCAGAGAAGAAGAGTCAGCAGAAAGCAACCTCATAGCCCCCGATGGAAGAACTCAATGCCCAGCAGCGGGTGAGAGACCTTGGTCACTCTGCACTGCAGTGGACCTCAGGTCCATCCAATTGCAGCTGATGAGAAGCAGGAAGATCACCAGGCTGCAGGAGAGGAAGCCTCAGGGAACAAAGGGCAGCACTGAGGCAAAGTTTGGAAGAAAAGGGGCTAGCCCTGTAGCACAATGTGGAGGAAGAGGGATCAACCCTGCAGTACTCGAGAAGCAAAGTATGAAGCTTGAGAATACACTCAGAATCAGGTTAGCTATTATCCTCTCTATGTGACTATGTAGAAATGTGTGGATCTGAAATTCTCTTTAATGGTACTGTATTTTTTTACATCATAGTCTGAGGGGCAATGCACACGTTGTTGTGTCCCCAGTGCTTTTTGACATTGGAGATATTGCTGCAAATTTAGAGATCTATTGATGGCAGGATTCCAGGGCACCACCCAATCTCTTGGCTCAGTGACAGCGAATAGAGCACTAACAGCACCGTCACTATAGAGCAGTTTCGTCAATTGTGTGTATTGCTATTTCTTTTCTTTAACTTACAGGTTGAACTGATATGTGCAATCGAGATCCCGGAGCACCTGTGGATCTTGATCTGCAGCCAGAAGACAAACTCAGTGTTTGTCAAGAACCTAGCTGTTGGAATCTGAGGAACGAAGATGGTGCAGAAAAAGTCAGTCTGAGGCAGCCAAGCCTACCATCTATGAACTGCAAGGTCATTTCAAAACCAGTGCTTTTGTCAGTCAAGCTGAATGCTGTGTGAAGTATTAACACGTATTCCTTTCTTATTTATTGGACTGACGTGCATTTTGCAATGTGAATTTATACTTAAGATTTCTTTGTTTTCTACATTCAAAGTATATTTCACCAGCCACCTTCACACCCAGGACCTAAAGGAGTTACACAAGATGAATGCCTATATTTTAGCCAAGATTTGAACAAGAAGCTCTGGACAATGACTTAATAATTGTTGGCATTGTGTGTACAATTTGTAAATAAATGTTGCAGTTGTATGCTAATTATTCCCTGTACATAAATTTAATTTCATGTTTTGGGTTTTGTTGATAAATAATTCTAATTGAGCTGCACTTTGCCTTGTGACAAGTTAATTTGGCTTGCAGCCGGGATCCCTCGAGCTTACTTTTATTAATCTAGCTGACGATCCACATTACCATATGTTTAAAATCTGCATACTGGAGAAACAATCATAATCATCAGGGTGTGTATGCTCAGTATGTCCAGAAAATACCAGTATGAGCCAGTAAAAAATATTCTACTGGTGACAACCATTTCCAACTGCTAGCGGCAACAGGAATGTCTCTAGTAACAAATCTCCACCAACTTGAGAAAAGGTCTAATGGTGGCCAACTGGGATTCACCAATTCCTACTACGCCAAATGCTATCATTTGTACTAGTCTGGTATAACTTTTAATTTCTGGGAAGGAATTCATATTGCTAATTAATTCTGGTTAAATAAAAGTACTGTATCTAAGGTGAACCTTTAGAATAATTGAAGGTCTCTGGGGGAGCTGTTGACATTAGTCTACTGCATTGAGGGCTAGTTTCGGAGCCTTAGGGTTGGCATCGGGTGGATAAAAAGTGGTCAGAACTATGGATGGATATAGTAGTGGATATCATGGAGCCTGGAAGTCCAGGTAGATGGGGAAAGGAGGGTAAGAAGTTCTGGCAGGGAGCTTAATGGACAGGAACATCGAAAGCATGGATTGGTAATAATCTTTTCTTCTAGGTTCAGTTAAATAGCAACCTCTTTACACATATTCTTCAGGGTTGGCGACCTTAGGATAAACAAATTTTGCAGCAGGAACTTTGAGTAGGATTGATCATGCCAATTACATATGTGAAAGGAATAATAACACCTGCTTAGGGCATGGGTAAGAAACATTTCTTGTTTGCCCTTCCTATAACTGGCAGATGACACACTTCTAATTGGTTTTTGTAAGCGGTGAGGCCGATATTTTGAAGGCTTAAAAATCCAAACAGTATCTAGCCAACAACCAGTACGTGAATTGGACTTTGGACACATCAGAGTAAAATGAATTGAGAAATACTTGTTGGGTACCTGTGGGAGGAAACAACAGAAAAGTTTCAAGAGCCATATAGATGAGGGTGGAATTGACACTGACTGTCATGTCTCTCATCATCAGAACTGCTCATTGACATTGGAAATAGCTCAATGACCTAATAAAGGAAGACAAGGTAACGCACTGCCCTCTCCCTTGCAGAGCTGGTTAAACTCTGTTAATTAGTAAGAGAGTTGGTCAAGACCTTATCATGTGTGTTAGCATGTTCTGAAACAACATCACAATATCTTTCAAATATAATTTTATAAATGTTCCTTTCGCAGCTATCTGCTGATCACATTTTTTGATGTTAGCAGGCAGAAATCTCTTAAATGCTAGTTCTCACCTAATTCACTCAATTGTATTGCAAGATAACAATCACAACACTTAAGACTGAGCTTCCATAGTCCTCTGGGGTAGATAATTCCAAAGGTTCATCACCCCCTGTGTAAAAATATTTCTCCTCATCTTAATCCTAAATGCCATCCCTTTATTGAAAAAAAAATGCCCCTAGTTCTAGACTCTTCAACAGCTTACAGGAAACATCTTACCTGCACCTCTTTGCTTCCATCTCACTTGCACCTATCCTTTATATGTTTTATAGGTGACAATGATTTTTCAAACTCTAGAAAATACAGTCTCAGTTTCCCCGATTGCTTTTATTGGAGAGTCCTGCAATCTCTGGGACAATTCTGGTGGAGCTTTTATGCAAGCTATCTGTAGCAATGGTATCTTTCCAGAGATAAGGAGACCAAAACTGCATACAGTACTTCAGGTTTAGTCTAACCTGAACTGCTATACAACTGAAGAAAGGTATCATCACTCCTGTACTACAAATCCACTTGCAATAAAGGCTAACATTTCATTTGCCTTTCTGATAGCTTACTGCCCCTGCATGTTAGCCTTACTTTACTATGATTTGGAAATGCCGGAGTTGGACTGGGGTGTACAAAGTTAAAAATTACACAACACCAGGTTAAGGTCCAACAGGTTTAATTGGACGAACACTAGCTTTCGGAGCGACGCTCCTTCATCAGGTGATAGTGGGGCCCCCACTACCATCTGATGAAGGAGCGTCTCTCCGAAAGCTAGTGTGCTTCCAATTAAACCTGTTGGACTATAACCTGGTGTTGTGTGATTTTTAACTTTACTATGGTTTACTGATAAGGACACCTAATTCCCTTTACACTTCTTTCCAATCTTTTGACATTTAAGAAGTACCCTGCACATCTGTTTTTCCTACCAAAGTGGATAAATTCACATTTTTCCACATTATGTTCCATCTGCCAATGTTCTGGCCCAATCACTATGTCTGTCCAAGACACTCTACCAGTTTGTCAAAACACTTCCAGCTTTCTATCATTTAAAAATCTGAAAGCATTACATTTTATCTCCATGTCCAAATTATTGAAATATATTGTGATTTGTTGGAACCTAAGTACTCATTCTTATGGTATCTCACTAGTCACAGTCTGTCACTTATTTCTACTTGCTGTCTTATCTGTAAGCCAATCCCTGATCAATGCCAATACACTATCTCTCATCATATGTGATTTAATATTGCTAACCTATACATTATGGAAAGCATTATCAAAAGCCTTCTGAAAATCCAAATATATTAGAGCCATCAACTCTCCTTTATCAATTTTGTTAGTAACAGCCTTAAAAAACTCCAAGTTTGTCAAACATTTTCTAACCACAAATCCATGCTGATTGTGCCCAATCAGATCATTTTTATCTCAATGTCAGATTTTCCCTGCTACTGATAGAAAGCTGATGGGTCTATTGTTCCCTATTTTTGTGACTTGCTTCTTTCTTAAATAAGAGGGTGACATTTGTAAGCCTCCAAACTGCAGGAATCATTCCAGAATCCTTGGAATTTTGGAAGATAATCACCACTGCATCAGCTCTCTCCCTAGTCTCCTCTTTTAACATTTTGGGATGTGTACTATCAAGTCCCAGGTATTTAACAACTTTTAGCCCCATTAATTATTCTAGTAAACCCTTTTTATTAATTCCAATTTCCTTCAGCTCCTTATTTTCCCTAGACTCTTGGCTTTCCAACACCGGAAAGTTTCTTCTATCATCCTCAGTGAAACAGACACAAGGTAAGGCACATTTTGCTTCTCTACCATTTCTCTATTCTCCTTTATAAATTCTGCTGATGCACACTTGCCCAAGCCAAAAAATTCCTTTCTCCATACCTATCGAAGTTTTGGCAGTTCAATTTTATGTAACAGTTGCGATATAATCGAGGCTCTTCCTTTCAATTTGCCAAGAAGACCCTTTAGATTGCAAGGGCCTTTTGTGTCACAACAGCAATCAGCCATTTCTTATAGTATTGGCCCTCAAATTGCACCTGAGATGCAAACCATTAGGAGAAGAAACAGAATGTTTGTTACAGAGGAAGGCATGATAAGAGGAAAGACTGATTGAACTTTTGTCTCTTTTGGGTTCCCTCCATTCTAAAAAGATAAAATTTTGTTCTCATTTTTTGAGACAATTTGAACTTTCTTAATTAACTGAACATTTCTTAATCACTCAGCATTAACTATTTTTATTCTATAAATTATTTAGCTATTTCTTTTTCATATAATCACTACATTATTGGTTTTCTTAGTCATATATAATGAAGAATAATGTCATCAGCAGCTTTAGTCTGTAAACTATTACTAACTATAATTCCTCTCTCATTTCTTTGTGCTCAGCACATTTTAAAAGTGATATTCACAAAGAGTGAATTGATCATTTATAAAAATATCTTCAGTAATGTTAACAATAGAAATGCCACAAAGAGAAGACCCCATCATCATTAAAGCAATTCAAAACAACAATTCATTATCTCTATTTAGTTGAGCTTTAATTATAGGCTCTGTGACTGAATCCAAATGCCATGATTATCATAGTGTAATCAGTAACCACTATTTCCCAAATTATATAACTGCTCTATTTTTGGAATTGGTGACAAAGGAATATTTCTCAAGAACCTTTGTTGACAGTAAAAAAAAATAAAATTTGATCAGGAGGTTCTAATGTCCTTTTCGTGTGACCTCAGAGTCAAATTCCTGTCTGATATACTTTACCAGTCTCAGATGAAATGTTGCTATAGCGGAGAGAAACAGATCAAGAAGCAAATAACACAAAATTACCAATCGGCATACAGCATAACTGTTATATCAGGAACAGTTGACAGACACAGCCTAAAATTATATGGTACCCTATTTTTCAGGCTTATGTGACTCATCTTGTGACTAAATGTTAAAACCCAAGACACACTTGATATTGATCTTGGGTTTCATTATTATCAAACTAGTATCTATTAAACCAACCGACAATCTTCCTTCATACTAGGCATGACTCCAACCAGCAGAGGGGTTTCTAATGATTTCTATTGACTCCAATTTTTTGAGAGCTCATTGATGATATTTAAGCCAGTCAAGTGCAGCTTTGATGTCTAAGGTAGTTGCCTCACCTCTGAGTTCAGCCTGTTTCTAATATGTAATTTAAAAAGATCAGGAAGCATGGGCAGTGTTGAATTGTTTTGGCCTTTACAATATGGTAGATGGCTCATGAACAACATAAACTTCATAAACAGCATATACTTCATGCTCACAATGCTCGAAGCTTCAGCGGCTTTTTGCAAATCCTGAAGTTCTACGCCAAGAACCACAGTTCTGTACATTTTATCTTACAATTAAATACTCTTCAATTAGCTGCATCCTGGCCAAGCATTTCCTGGGCGAAAGTGAGGACTGCAGGTGCTGGAGGTCAGAGTCAAAAGTGTGGCGCTGGAAGAGCACAGTAGGTCAGGCAGCATCGGGGAGCAGGAGAATTATCATTTTGGGCACAAGCCCTTCGTCAGGAATACTTCATCAAACATTTCCTGTTCAGCTATTACCTATCCAGCAAACTTTCCAAATAAATTGTCCATGAAAATCCAACCTGGTCAAATATCTCACCTATTCTTGATCATCTGCAAAGTCCTGGAAGGAGTCGTTTTAAGTGCTGTCAAGCCTACTGATGTTCAGTTTGAGTTATTCAAGGCTAGTCAGATCCTGATCTCAATGAGATCATTGGTCCAAACATGGACAAATGAGCTGAACTCAGAGGTGAGGCAACTACCTTAGACGTCAAAACTACACTTGACTGACTTAAATATCATCAATGAGCTCTCAGAAAATTGGAGTCAATAGAAATCATTAGGAACTCCTCTGCTGGTTGGAAGATTGTTATGATTCTTGGGGATCAAACATGAGAGCCCAAGGATATCAAGGATGATTTTATTTTATCAATTCATGGAATGTGGCCTTTGCTTTCTGTTCCACCATTTATTGTCCACCCCTTGTGGCTGAGAGTCATAGAGATGTACAGTATGGAAACAGACCTTTTGGTGCAACTCATCCATGCCGACCAGATATCCCAATCCAATCTAGTTCCACCTGCCAGCACTCGGTCCATATCCCTCCAAACCCTGTGTCATATAATCTTATATACTCCACAACCACCTAATGAAGGAGCAGTGCTCCGAAAGCAACAGCTTCCGAATAAACCTGTTGGACTATAACCTGGTGTTGTGTGATTTTTTTTACTCAATTCAATCTTGCCAGTGTTAAGCCAAAGAAAGCTCTAGCTCATTTATGAAGTAAAATGCAGTTGGACAGTCAATCAAAGTTTAGGTGGGGCGGTAAAATTGAACATTGTAACATATAATGTAACCTAACTTCACATTTCTAAATAATGTCATTGATATGCAGCATCAAGGTGATAGAAGGAGGCCAGGATTGAAGCCTTAAGAAACAGGAGAGATTACAATGCAGGATGGGTGAGATAAGGCATTGTAAGAACTTCAATAGCACAGCTGGGGCATGGACGAACCTTTTGAGGATAGTGCTACAGAGGAGAGGGTGAGAAAAAAGAATGGTGTTAATCATTTCAAAAACTGAGATGAGAAGACATCAGCTGTCATCATGGTGATTAATCAGAACGCTGGACCATTTCAGTGCTGAAAGCAGCATGATAACCAAACTAATAAATCTGCTGGGTAAATGTAACTTTTGTAATTGTAAATCTACATTTATAAAATATGTAGATTTTGAAATCTACATATTTCAAAACATTATAGATTAAGAGATCGGTTGTAGTTGCAAGATTGTAATCTGTGAAAGAAATGGACTGATTATGTCAATATTCTTGTGTGAGAGAATGAAAAGCAAACAAATGAGGCTAAACTATTTCAGTAATCATCATGGCAGACTTCTGAATTGGGGTGTCCAAGATTTTGAGTGTGAGCACCTTGCACCTGAGCTGGCGCCAAAGCATTTTAATCATATATGGCCCGTACAGGGATTTGGAGTGAGGCCCAAGGCCCAATAATCAGGCTCTAGGGATCTGGTGGCTTGCTATTTTCAGGCCAGTGTTAGGTATCTGGTTGCCAGGAGCAATCCCTGAGGTCTATGTGTTTCACTACATTTGTCAACTACTTTGGCATATGTATAAAATTCTGAAGGGTAATTGGACCCAAAAAGTTAACTCTTATTTCTCTCCACAGATGCTGCCTGATCTGCTGAGCTTTTCCAGCAATTTGTTTTTGCATATGTATAAATGTTGATTGGACCATGTTAAATGGTGCAGTGTGCAATGCATACAGGAGAAAAAAGTTGCAAAGGATCAAAGTGATTGGACAAAAATGTGAGATCACTCATTTCAGACTAATGGAACTTAATTTCATGTTTTTAAATAATGTCACTGAGATGCAGCATCAAGATGATAGGAGGAGGCAAGGGTTGAAGCCTTAAGAAACAGAAGAAATTATAATGGACAGTTGAGAAAAGGCATTGTAAGAATGTAAGAACATTTCTAAATGGTAATCTAATTTCTAATTTGTAAGAATATTTCTAAATGGTGAGGATAGGGAAAGTTGGTAGTGTAGTGGTCAGTGAAGAAGATTATCTCAAAGTACAACGGGACCTCGATCAATGGGCCAATGAGCTGAGGACTGGCAGATGGAGTTTAATTTAGATAAATGTGAGGTGTTGCATTTTGGTATGGCAAATAGAGCTTCAATTAGGCAATATCTAAAGTACCTCATTCAGTTCTAGATATTGCACATTGGAAGGCTATACAAGCACTAGAGAAAGTGAAAAACAGATTCACAAGAAAGATAGAGGGGTAAATGATGAGGACAATTTGTATAGAAAGCTCGTTTGTTTATAGATAATTAAGGAGACATCTAATTGAAATCTTGTCAGATATGAGGAGACTGTTTAAGGAACAGTTGTTGCAAGTGATGAATAAATATGTCCCTCTGAGACAGGCAAGAAGTGGTAAGATAAAGGAGTCTTGGATGACGAGAGCGGTGGAGCTTCTTGTCAAAAAGAAAAAGGTAGCTTACATAAGGTGGAGGAAGCTAGGGTCAAGCTCAGCTCTGCAGGATTACAGGCAGGCAAGGAAGGAGCTTACAAATGGGCTGAGGAGAGCCAGGAGGGGGCACAAGAAAGGCTTGGCAGAACGGATTTGGGACAACACAAAGGCATTTTACACTTATGTGAGGAATAAGAGAATGGTCAAAGAAAGAGTAGGGCTGATCAGGGATAGCATAAGGAATTTATGTGTGGAGTCTGAGGAGGTAGGGGAAGCCCTAAATGAGTTTTTTGCTTCTGTCTTTATGAAAGAAACAAACTTTATAGTGAATGAAACCTTTGAAGAGCAGATGTGCATGCTGAAATGGATAGAGATAGAGGAAGCTGATGTGCTGAAAATTTTGTCAAACACTAAGATTGACAAGTCGCCAGGCCCGGACCAGATTTGTCCTCGGTTGCTTTGGGAAACAAGAAATGTAATAGTTCGCCACTTGTGAAGATCTTTTCATCCTCGCTCTCCACTGGAGTCTTTTCTGAGGACTGGAGAGAGGCAAATGTAATTCCTCTCTTCAAGAATGGAAATAGGGAAATCCCCGGCAACTACAGACCTTTAAGTCTCACGTCTGTCGTCTGCGAGGTGTTAGAAAGGATTCTGAGGGATAGGATTTATGACCATTTGGAAGAGCGTGGCTTGATTAAATGCAGTCAACACGGCTTTGTGAGGGGCAGGTCATGCCTCACAAACCTTATCGAGTTCTTTGAGGATGTGACTAGAAAAGTTGATGAGGGTCGAGCTGTGGATGTGATGTATATGGACTTCAGCAAGGCATTTGATAAGGTTCCCCATGGTAGACTCATTCAGAAGGTCAGGAGGAATGGGATTCAGGGGAACATAGCTGTCTGGATACAGAATTGGCTGGCCAACAGAAGACAGCGAGTGGTAGTAGAAGGAAAATATTCTGCCTGGAAGTCTGTGGTGAGTGGTGTTCCATTTGGGCCTCTAGTGTTTGTAATTTTTATTAATGACTTGGATGAGGGGATTGAAGGATGGGTCAGCAGGTTTGTAGATGACACAAAGGTTGGAGGTGTCGTTGACAATATAGATGGCTGTTGTAGACTGCAGCGGGACATTGACAGGATGCAGTGATGGGCTGAGAGGTGGCAGATGGAGTTCAACCTGGATAAATGCAAGGTGATGCATTTTGGAAGGTCGAATTTGAAAGCTGAGTACAGGATTAAGGATAAGATTCTTGGCAGTGTGGAGGAACAGAGGGATCTTGGGGTGCAAGTACATAGATTCCTTAAAATGGCCACTCAAGTGGACAGGGTTGTTAAGAAAGCATATGGCGTTTTGGCTTTCATTAACAGAGGGATTGAGTTTAAGAGTCGTGAGATCTTGTTGCAGCTCTATAAAACTTTGGTTAGACCGCACCTGGTATACTGCATCCAGTTCTGGTCGCCCTATTATAAGAAAGATGTGGATGCTTTGGAGAGGGTTCAGAGGAGGTTTACCAGGATGCTGCCTGGACTGGAGGGCTTATCTTATGAGGAGAGGTTGACTGAGCTCGGACTTTTTTCATTGGAGAAAAGGAGGAGAAGAGGGGACCTAATTGAGGTATACAAGATAATGAGAGACATAGATAGTCTCTGGTTATCGACTCTATCTCCCAGGACAGAAATGACTAACACGAGGGGTCATAGTTTTAAGCTGGTTGGAGGAAAGTAGAGAGGGAATGTCAGAGGCGGGTTCTTTACACGGAGAGTTGTGAGAGCATGGAATGCATTGCCAGCAGAAGTTGTGGAGGCAAGGTCATTGGGGACATTTAAGAGACTCCTGGACATGCATATGGTCACAGATATTTGAGGGTGCATACATGAGGATCAGTGGTCAGCACAACATCGTGGGCTGAAGGGCCTGTTCTGTACTGTACTGTTTTACGTTCAATATCACTGTCATTGAGGACAACTGGTTTAATATATCACTGTAGGTTTTATATATATCTATGTATGATACAAAGCAGCTGGCTTTACAAGTATACCTGTGACATTGGTTTTGTGTATGCTATATTGCTGCTGGTTTTGAATTTGTATACACACACATATATATATGACTTGGTTTTATATGTATAGTATATACCATCTTGCTATTGGATTTTTCTGTAGATATGAGTCTCTGTTCATATTATAAGCATACTATATTGACACTAATTTTACGTATGTAGTATATTGCAGCTGGTTTTATCTGTATGCTATATTGTTGCTGGTCTTAGATGTATCCTGTAAAGCTGCTGGTTTTATATGAATACGATGTTATTGCTTTTCATGTATACTATAAGACTGTTAGTTCTGTATGTTGATGGTTTATATATTACTGTTGGCTCTGCAAACACCCCTCTGCTATCGCTCTCCTCATTCATTGATTGAGCGCCCATTGCCAGCTGGCCGGAAGTGGTGGCTCCCAGTTCCGTTTCCGGTTGCGGCTCCATCTTGTCTAGTTGTGACGGTTCCGGGGCTCCTGTGGATAATTTTCAGGTCAGTCAGTGAGGCTGGGCTAGGCCTGGCCTGGCCATCAGGGATTACCGAGTTAGGCCCAGCTGCGGCTCTCACTGCAGGGAGCGGGGCCGTACTTTCGGCCGGTGTCGGGGCTGGCAGAGGCCGCTGTCGCCAAAGAGTGTTATTCCCGGGATGTGGGAAAGGGCGAGGGCTCGGTGTGTGACTGGGGTGGGCTTGGAGTGCCCGGTGTCGTTCCCCCTTCCCCGGTGTCCGGCAGGGGGAGGAGGGTGCTCATTGTGGGGGTGTTGTTTTAAGTGTGTCTTGTGTGCGCTAAGAGGGGGCTCAGTATCCTTAGAGGAGTACAGCAAAGGGCTCAGTGTCTCCGCAGCTGCAAGACAACATTAGCTCAGATACGCCGAGGAGACGAGTGTCTGTGGTTCCTAGGTGCCCTGTCTCTCAGATGCATTAACGTACGTACGTACACATTTGTGTTTACGGAATCTTGATCAGATGAGCCAATGGGCTGAGGAAGTAGCAGATGGAGTTTAATTTAGATAAACGTGAGGTGCTGCATTTTGGAAAAGCCAATCAGGGCATGACTCGTACACTTAATGATAAGGTCCCAGTGAGTGTTGCTGAACAAAGAGACCTTGGAGTGCAGGTTCATAGCTCCTTGAAAGTGGAGTTGCAGGTAGATAGGATAGTGAAGAAGGCGTTTGGTATGCTTTCCTTTATTGGTTAGAGTTGCGGTTGTACAGGACGTTGGTTACAGCTGAAAATGTGTTGCTGGTTAAAGCACAGCAGGTTAGGCAGCATCCAAGGAACAGGAAATTCGACGTTTCGGGCATAAGCGCTTCATCAGGAATGAGGAGAGTGTGCCAGGCAGGCTAAGATAAAAGGTAGGGAGGAGGGACTTGGGGGAGGGGCGATGGAGATGTGATAGGTGGAAGGAGGTCAAGGTGAGGGTGATAGGCCGGAGTGGGGTGGGGGCGGAGAGGTCAGGAAGAAGATTGCAGGTTAGGAGGGAGGTGCTGAGTTGAGGGAACCGACTGAGACAAGGTGGGGGAAGGGGAAATGAGGAAACTGGAGAAATCTGAGTTCATTCCTTGTGGTTGGAGGGTTCCCAGGCAGAAGATGAGGCGCTCCTCCTCCAGCTGTCGTGTTGTTATGTTCTGCCGGTGGAGGAGTCCAAGGACCTGCATGTCCTCAGTGGAGTGGGAGGGAGAGTTAAAGTGTTGAGCCACGGGGTGATTGGGTTGGTTGGTCCGGGCGTCCCTGAGGTGTTCTCTGAAGCGTTCCGCAAGTAAGCGGCCCGTCTCCCCAATATAGAGGAAGCCACATCGGGTGCAGCAGATGCAATAGATGATGTGTGTGGAGGTACAGGTGAACTTGTGGCGGATATGGAAGGATCCCTTGGGGCCTTGGAGGGAAGTGAGGGAGGAGGTGTGGGCGCAAGTTTTACATTTCCTGCGGTTGCAGGGGAAGGTGCCGGGAATGGAGGTTGGGTTGGTGGGGAGTGTGGACCTGACGAGGGAGTCACGAAGGGAGTGGTCTTTGCGGAACGCTGATAGGGGAGGGGAGAGAAATATATCCCTGGTGGTGGGGTCCGTTTGGAGGTGGCGGAAATGACGGCGGATGATACGTTGTATACGGAGGTTGGTGGGGTGGTAGGTGAGAACCAGTAGGGTTCTGTCTTGGTGGTGGTTGGAGGAGCAGGGCTCAAGGGCGGAGGAGCGGGAAGTGGAGGAGATGCGGTGGAGGGCATCGTCGATCACGTCTGGGGGGAATCTGCGGTCCTTGAAGAAGGAGGCCATCTGGGCTGTGTGGTGTTGGAACTGGTCCTCCTGGGAGCAGATGCGGCGGAGACGAAGGAATTGGGAATATGGGATGGAGTTTTTACAGGGGGCAGGGTGGGAGGAGGTGTAGTCCAGATAGCTGTGGGAGTCAGTCGGTTTATAGTAGATGTCTGTGTTGAGTCGGTCGCCTGAGATAGAAATGGAAAGGTCTAGGAAGGGGAGGGAGGAATCTGAGACAGTCCAGGTGAATTTGAGGTCGGGATGGAAGGTATTAGTAAAGTTGATGAACTGTTCAGCCTCCTCGTGGGAGCACGAGGCAGTGCCGATACAGTCATCGATGTAATGGAGGAAAAGGTGGGGGGTGGTGCCAGTGTAGTTGCGGAAGATGGACCGTTCCACATATCCTACATAACAACACGACGGCTGGAGGAGGAGCGCCTCATCTTCCGCCTGGGAACCCTCCAACCACAAGGAATGAACTCAGATTTCTCCAGTTTCCTCATTTCCCCTTCCCCCACCTTGTCTCAGTCGGTTCCCTCAACTCAGCACCGCCCTCCTAACCTGCAATCTTCTTCCTGACCTCTCCGCCCCCACCCCACTCCGGCCTATCACCCTCACCTTGACCTCCTTCCACCTATCACATCTCCATCGCCCCTCCCCCAAGTCCCTCCTCCCTACCTTTTATCTTAGCCTGCTTGGCACACTCTCCTCATTCCTGATGAAGGGCTTATGCCCGAAATGTCGAATTTCCTATTCCTTGGATGCTGCCTAACCTGCTGTGCTTTAACCAGCAACACATTTTCAGCTGTGATCTCCAGCATCTGCAGACCTCTTTTTACCAGCACGTTGGTTAGGTCATTTTTGGAATATTGCATGTGATTCTGGTCTCCTTCCTATCAGAAAGAGTTCTGAAAAGATTTACAAGGATGTTGCCAGGGTTGGTGGATTTGTGCTACAGGGAGAGGCTGAATAAGTTGGGACTGTTTTCCCTGGAGTGTCTGAGGCTGAGGGGTGACCTTATAGAGGTTTACAAAATCATGAGGGGCATGGATTGGATAAATAGACAAAAGTCTTGGGCATAGGTTTAGGGTGAGAGGGGAAAGATATAAAAGGGACCTAAGGGGCAACTTTTTCATGCAGAGGGTGGTGTGTATAGAATGCGCTGCCAAAGGAAGTGGTGGAGGCTGGTACAATTACAACATTTAAAAGGCATCTGGATGGGTATATGAAAAGGAAGGGTTGAGGGGGATATGGGCTAAGTGCTGGCAAATGGGACTAGATTGGGTTGGGAGATCTGGTCGGCCTGGACAAGTTGGACCGAAGGGTCTGTTTCTATACTGTATATCTCTATGACTCTATTACCTTTCATTTTAGTGTTAAACTCAACTGACAAAGCAAATCGTATTCAGAATGTGATTGTCCATGTTACAAGACCAGGAATGGCACAGTGGCTCAGTGGTTAGTACTGCTGCCTCATAGCACCAGTCCAGTCTTGGACAACTGTCTGTGTCAAGTTTGCACATCAGTTTCCTCCTACACTGCAGAGATGTGTAGGTTAGGCATATTAGCCAAGTGAAATGGTAACATTCACACCACACAAATGCCAGGAATTCCTCCGCCTTTGCCGCATCTGCTTCCAATAGGACCAGTTCCATCACAGAACACACCAGATGGCCTCTTTTTCAAAGACTGAAATTTCTCCTCCCATGTGGTCGATGATGCCCTGCATTTCTGGCAATTCTGGCACCTCTGCCCTCAATTCTCCAATGGCAACAAGGACAGAACCCCAGTTCTCATCTTCTACCCCACCAACCTCTGGATACATCTTATCATCTTCCGCCATCTACAAACAGACCCCACCACCAGAATATGTTTCCCTCTCCACCCTTATCTGTAATCCACAAAGACCATTCCCACTGCGATTCTCTTGTCATGTCCACACCCCTCACCAACCCAGCCTCCCATCCCAGCACCTTCCCCAGCCACTGCAGAATTTGCAAAACCTGTGCCCATACCTCCCCCCTTATGTCCAAGGCCCCGAAGGAGCCTTCCACTTGTCACTTACCGTATCAAATGCCCCCGATGCAGTCCCCTTTACATTGGGGAGACAGGATACCTCCTTGCAGAACGCTTCCGAGAACATCTTTGGGCCACACGCATGAAGCTTTAACTTCCTCTCCCACTCCGCCAAGGATATGCAGGTGCTGGGCCTCCTCCATCTCCAAACCCGAATCACCTGACACCTTGAAGAAGAAGTTCATCTTCCGCCTTGGGGCCCTCCAACCACACAGAATCAGTGTGGACTACAGTTTCCTCATTTCCTCTGCCCCCACCTTATCCCAGATCCAACCTTCTAACTCGGCACTGCCCTTATGACTAATCATACCTGTCCGTCTTCCTTCCCACCTATCTGCTCCACCCTCTGACCTTATCACCATTACTTCCACCTTCATCCACCTCGCACACTCTCAGCTACCTCCTCCCATTCCATCCTCCCTCCCCATTTATCTCTCTACCCCCTTGGCTCAGAAGCCTCATTGATGAAGGGCTGATGCTCCTGCCCCTCAGATGCTACCTCACTTGCTGTGCTTTTCCAGCACCACACCAGACCGTAATTAGTGGACTGTTTTTATTTCAAAAGAAAGGCCCACATTACCTCCTGATTTATTCTGTCTTATGGAACATCATCTAATCCTAGCACTTCATTGCTTGCTGTAGTATTTATTCCATTTTGTACTAATGAAGCTACCTCACCACACTTCCTGCGTGTTCTTCCAAAAACATTGACCATCCCTGAAATATTTAGTTCCTATCTTCGATCTCTTTGCAACCATGTCCTTCTGATGACTAAAAGATAGCTCCATTGATCTGTCATTAATTCAAGTTTGTTCTGAAAACTGTGCACATTTAAATAAAGTGCCATTAATTTTTTCATTATTATTTTATGCCCCTTTAATTCCTGTATAGTCAACCCTCTTCCTCTGAGTATCATTATCAAAATAGTTGGCCTGCAGTGTTGCCATATCATTTTGCTTTGTAAGCTTTTGTATTCCCCCTCCCTGACGTTATCCTTTTCAATTTAGCTCAATTAATCAAAATCTTTCAGAACTTCCCTTCCGATCTATCAACATTGTTAGTACCAGTTTGAACAATGACTACAGGATCTCTCCTCTCCCAAGTTCTTCTCCAGCTTCGAGATGTCCTTAATCCTTGACCAGGCAGGCAACACAGCCTTCAGGCTGTCTTATTATGGCTCCATAGGTCTGTATCTATTTCCCAAATTGTACTGTTCCCTACTACGTTCCTATTTCCTCCTCCTACGTGGCTGCCTGTACCATGGTGTTATGGTCAGTTCTGTCATCCTACCTATAGCCCCCACTGCTGTTCACACACCTTTAGAATTTTCTTAGCTATTAGAGCCTCTGTCCCTACAAATGTCTTTGGAGATCTGCCTTTTAGGGCTCCATTACTTATAATCACACCCACCTGTCCTTAATCACAGCAGGTTTAAATTACATAATGTGTGTAGCCACCACTTGTAATGAAGTGTCAAAATAAATTTTCAGCCTTCCAGTTGTGATGCAATGTCCTCAGAAAGGGCTGCAGCTCCTCAACTCTGATCCAAAGTTGCTCAAGCTGCAAACTTTTGACACAGATGTATTAATTGTGGATCACCTTTTGTGTTCAGCTGTTGCCATATTTTGCAAGTGCAACACACCAGCCAACCTGCCAATTCTATTGTCTTTCAATTAATTAAATCACACTCGTAATCCTGCTCTTTACACTTGAGGAGTCCCCACTGTGGCACATTACTGTACTTCTTAATTTTCTGTTTTATACACTATCAATCTTAAAATTAATAAGCTATTTTTAAGAAAAATGATTTGAAGATGCCAGTGTTGGACTGGGGTGTACAAAGTTAAAAATCGCACAACACCAGGTTATAGTCCAACAGGTTTAATTGGAAACACACTGGCTTTTGGAGTGCCGCTCCTTCATCAGGTGGTTGTCCACACAACCTGTTGGATTATAACCTGGTTTTGTGATTTTTAACTTTAAGAAAAATGGGATGCAAGGATAGAGACCTAAACACAAACTGAAGACCTTAATTTTAATTCAATTACTAGAAATATCAAGCAATTGCTTTGTTTAGACAAAAGCAATCAAAAACTTCCCTCTTTCCTCTTTGAGACATTCAACTCCAGCAGTAATGCACACTAATTTGACTGCTTATATATCTTCCCAACACAAAGCACATAGTTTCCTCTCTTAATGATCCAGTTTCAGCTGGTATTTAATTAGTCTGATCTTTCAATGCATCCCTTGAAAACAAACCTGCTGAAAGATCCTGTCTACAGATTAAATTACAAATTATAATCTTAATTAGGCCAAATTAAGTTTGCACAAATATTTGAAGACTTTTACCCAGCAAATGCACACGCTTAGCACTCGGAAATGATGAAAGACGTGATAGTCAATGTGAGCTTGATGTTCATTGTGGTTAACATTATCAAAGCTCAAGCAATACCTGAGTAGACATGAAATAGATGGCCTTTGCAAGTTTGTTGAATGAAGAGATTTTGCCAACCTAAATTGTTAGTTTCTTTTGAGGGTGTGACAAAGAAGATAGAGTAGGACAATGGATGCAACGTATTATGATTTAATTAAGGCCACTGATATAAGGTAACTTGGGAGTTTGGTACTAAAAATGGAGAGCCTAAATGGTTTGAAATATATTTACTTTCAATGCAGGAAGTGCTTACTCAGAGTTGAAATTTTTTCAGACCATTTTTAAAAACTTATTTCCCGTCTGATTGAATAAATGGCTATGAATTTGAAGTTGCAATGAAGTACATTATGGATGAGCAGCCAGCAGAAAACTAGACAGACAAATATTTTTCTTTTTTGCTTTCAAAGTTTAAATTCACAAACCAGCAAGTGCTACTTAAATCAATTAAATTGATTGAATAATTTCTGCACATTGTTTTTGACTTCTGTTTTCCTTCTTGACTCGGGTTGTGGTAAATAGTTAAACATAAATTATTTTCAGCCACTTAGGAATTAGATTTGGGACAGAGTAGGTCCGTAGCTTGACAATTCAATGTATTTCTGACTATATTTCAGGTCTTACGGTTGATGATGATGTCAGTTTTGGGCAGTAACCTATATCATGCTCTAATTGTACATTTTATTAGAGGCGGGCAGGCTGTGGCATGTTGCTGCACCATTGTAAAGGTAGAAGATCCTTGATCCAAATGCTTGGGACCAGCTGTTTTTCAGAATTCGGAATTGTTCGGTTTTCAGAATAGTGAGTTTAATGGTGAAATTTTTAAAATATCTTACTGGAGGAGCAGACATCTAAGTAAGAACGTCCTTGGCCACACCTCTCCACGTCGTGTCTGAGTGACATACATCAAGTGAGTGTCGACTTGGGGGCCGTTCACAGAGAAACCCTAGGCCTATCGGTACTTGGTCATGTCCCCTTGCGTCACATCTGAGTGACGTGCAACGAGTGGGTGTTGACCTTTGGGCAATCGCAGAGAAACCCCAGGCCTGTCTGTTCTTGGCCACGCAACCACCCCCCCACCCCCTACCCCCCACCCCCCACCCCACTCCCGTGTCGCATCTGGGTGACACGTGCAGAGTAGGTGTTGACTTGGGTTAACTGCTCGCCAAACAACCTTGTGAATTTGAAAAAATTTCACAACAAACTTTTGGATTTCGGAGCTTTTCGATTTTGGATGTTCAGCGAAAGGATCTTCTACTTTGTATTGGCTATGCTTGAAGATATTGGAAATAATTAATACAGCTCATTCAGATTTATTATTTTCCCAATTAGAGTTGATTTCCATGACATGACAGACCACAATAGTTTGAAATTGGCATGAAAGGTGGCTTGAAAAAGATGTAAATCTTGCATTGTAAGCATGGGCATAGTATGCACCAATCCATTCTCCAAAAGGATTTGTAAAATCAACAAAAATAAAATTGGAATGTGACCTGCCTATTTGGGTACTCGCTTAAATTTTATTCCTGCCCAACAGATTATATGACTCGAACATTGCCAGAAGTTGAATTTTGGCCAAAGCCTTTATAAAGCAGCATATGCAAAAAAAAATCTTGAAAAATGTCTTTCTCCAGAATTTGTAGTACATAAGGTCTTTGACTTATGAACATTCGACTTATAAGCATTCACACTTACAAATGAGATCCCGTAGGTAGTGGGTGGCACAGTAGTTAGCACTGCTGCCTCACAGCGCCAGAGACCCGGGTTCAATTCATGCCTCGGGCAACTGTCTGTGTGGAGTTTGCACATTCTCCCCATGGCTGGGTTTCCTTTGGGTGCTCCGGTTTCCTCCCACAGTCCAAAGATGTGTAGGTTAGGTGAATTGGCCATGCTAAATTGCCCGTAGTGGAGGGGTAAATGTAGGGAAATGGGTCTGGGTGGGTTGCTCTTCGGAGGGTCGGTGTGGATTTGTTGGGCCGAAGGGCCTGTTTCCACTCTGTAATCATTACCATTCCCATAGTAATAATCTAATATCCAACTTTATAATGCAAGCATTCAGTTGTACTTACGGCTGGATATTTTATACTGTATGATATTACGTTCTGACTTGTGTACAGATTGACTTACAAATGTACATGGGAATGGAACCCATTTGTAACCTAGGGAACTTCCTGTAGTAACAGTGGCGAGGCCCAATTAAATGTAAAAGTTATGTTAGTTAACGTCAGCAGTATTGCTCTTTACAAGATGGGCAGTTATAGTCTTTGCCAATGCAATCAACTTAGTTTAACTTCATACCAAGTTAGTAATTCTAACTATCCATTATGCTTATTGTAAATACCATTAAAAATTATTGTGAAAGCTACTGTTACAAGTAACTGAGCTTTTAAACAATGTACAAAATCAGAATTGCTATTGAGCAATCTCTGGCTCTGAAAAAATTGGTTTCACAAATGTGAAATCGCATTCCATCAGAAATTTAAATATTCATATCATTTTTTGGAAAAAACCTCTCTGCCACATTTTGTTTGAAACTCTATTTTACCATTATTTCAGTACAATTTATATTTCCTAATGCTGAGTTCCCCAGTTGTTGCCTGTGAGAATTCTTCAATTTGATTGGTTGATCATTCTTGTTACTTGGAGATAGTGAGGAATACAGATGCTGGAGAAGTCAGTGTTGATACTGTGTGGCACTAGAAAAAGCACAGCAGGTCAAGCAACATCTGAGGAGCAAGCCCTGATGAAGGGTTAAGCCCGAAACGTTGACTCTCTCGCTCCTCAGTTGCTACCTGACCTGCTGTGCTTTACCCAGTGCCACACTTTATCCATTCTTGTTACTTGCCTTGTTCACAAACCCAGCAGGTCCTTGTAGAAAATACCAAATTCTAATGAAGTGCCAGGCAGACATTTATTCTTCCCAGTTGATCATAAAACTCATGCCCATGAATCTTTTTTTTAATAAAATCAATTGCTCAGTGTTCAAAATCCCTTGCCATTTTGGATGTAGGTTTGCTCGCTGAGCTGGAAGGATCATTTCCAGATGTTTCGTCACCTTACTAGGTAACATCTTCAGTGGACCTCAGGCGAAGCACTGCTGATAATTCCTGCTTTCTATTTATATGTTTGGGTTTTTTTGGATTGGTGATGTCATTTCTTGTGGTGAAGTCACTTACGGTTCCTTTTCTCGGGTGGTAGATGGGGTCTAACCCAATATGTTTGTTGATAGAGTTCCAGTTGGAATGCCATGCTTCTAGGAATTTTCATGCATGTCTCTGTTTGGCTTGTCCTAGGATGGATGTGTTATCCCAGTTGAAGTGGTGTCCTTCCTCATCCGTATGTAAGGATACTAGTGAGAGAGGGTCATGTCTTTTTGTGACTAGTTGGTGTTCATGTATCTTGGTGGCTAGTTTTCTGCCTGTTTGTCTAATGTAGTGTTTGTTACAGTCCTTGCACGGTATTTTGTAAATGACATTAGTTTTGCTTGTTGTCTGTATAGGGTCTTTCAAGTTCATTAGCTGCTGTTTTAGTGCGTTAATGGGTTTGTGGGCTACCATGATGCCAAGGGGTCTGAGTTGTCTGGCAGTCATTTCCGAGATGTCTTTGGTGTAGGGGAGAGGGGCTAGGGTTTCTGGACTTTTTGTTTTTGCTTGTTTGGGTTTGTTGCTGAGAAATCGGTGGACTGTGTTCATTGGGTACCCATTCTTTTTGAATACATGATATAGGTGATTTTCCTCTGCACTGTGTAGTTCCTCTGTGCTGCAGTGTGCTCGTTGAAATAATATTCTGATGCAGCTTTGTTGGGAGGGTTGGGATGATTGCTTCTGTAGTTCAGTATGTGGTGTTTTCCTGTAGACGCTGGTTTGATGTTCCCCATTGGCTGTTTGCTCTACTGTGACATCTAGGAATGGCAGTTTGTTGTTGTTTTCCTCCTCTTTAGTGAATTTTATGCCAGTAAGTGTATTATTGATAGTCTTGAAGGTTTCCTCTAATTTGTTTCGTTTAGTGATGACAAAGGTGTCATCCATGTAGCAGAGTCAAATTTGGGGTTGGATGGTTGGCAAAGCTGTTTGTTCAAGTCTCTGCGTTACTGCCTCTGCTAAGAACTCTGATATTTGAGGTCCCATGGGTGTTCCATTGGTTTGTCTGTAGCTTTTGTTGTTGAAGGTGAAGTATGTGGTAATGCATAGGTCCACTAGCTTGATGATACTGTCCTTGTTAATGAAGTTAATGGTGTTTGGTGTATGTGTCTTTGGGTCTTCTAATAGTGTAGTGAGTGTTTCCTTGGCCAGGTTAATGTTAATTGATATAAACAGGGCTGCTACATCAAAGGAGACCACTATTTCGTCCTCTTCTTAGTGTCTTTGGTCTTCAGCAATTCTTGGATCGAGTGGATGGAGTGGCGTGAGTCTTCCATTAAGTATTTTAGTCTTTGGTGTAGCTCTTTGGCAAATCTGTAAGTTGGTGTTCCAGGTAGTGAGACTATGGGTCTGAAGGGGGCTCCTGGTTTGTGAATTTTGGGTGATCCATAGAAGCGTGGTGTGTTGGAGTCATCTGGTTTTATTTTTTTGGAATTCGGTTTTATTTATTTCTCCAGACTTCTGAAGTTTTTTGAGCAGGGCTGTGATTCGGTTCTCTAGATGTGGGGTCAGGTCTATTGCCACTTGTTGGTAAGTGTTGGTATCCGTAAGTAATGCGTTCGCTTATTCAGTGTAGTCTCTTCGATTTAGAATGAGTGTCAAGCGTCCTTTATCTGCAGGTAGGATAACAATGTTTTTTATCATTTTTCAGTCTTTCCAGTGCTTTCCTTTCTTGTATATTGAGTGTGTTTCCTTCCTTTTTTCTGCTTAATGTTGGTGCGACTATCTGTCTGATGGTTTGCTGGGTTTCTTCTGTGAGTTGGTTGTCTTTTTGTCTTTTCTAATGCTGCTAAGAAATCTTTCTTGTCCGTATCCTGGTAGTTGTAATTTAATCCTCTTACTAAGACAGCTTTTTCAGTGTCGGTTAAGGGTCGGTCAGATAAGCTTTTTATCCATGCTTCTGTGTTGTCAGTGTTGTTACTTTCTGTAAGTTTGTCGCTGTCTAATATCTATGGCTTGTTGTAATGTGTCTATCCATTCATGGTCTGTTGCACGAATGAGTAAAATTTCCTGGTTGTATTTCCGGAATCAGTTGTGGACATCATTAATCATTTCTCTAAGCATTCTGTGGCTGTTTTGCTCTGCTATTTGTTTGGCTAGTGGGGTGTTAAGGAGATGTTTGTATTTAAGGCATTTAGGTGGTACCAGTTTTCTTAGGCATTCATGCAGGAAGTACAGTTGTTCATGGATGGCACTCTGTCGCATGGCATTCGTTTTCCATTTTCAGGCCATTTTTAGTGTATTACACTCATAGGTCTTAGTGAGTTTTGAGAAGATTCGTAGCTCAGGTTGAGGTTTTGGATGTATCCTGGTATCATGTCCTGGTATATGTAAGGATACATGAACACCAACCAGCCACAAAAAGACATGACCCTCTCTCACTAGTATCCTTAAATATGGATGAGGAAGGACACCCCTTCAACTGGGACAACACATCCATCCTAGGACAACACATCCATCCTAGAACAAGCTAAACAAAGACATGCACGAGAATTCCTTGAAGCATGGCATTCCAATCGGAACTCTATCAACAAACACCTCGAGTTAGACCTATCTATCACCCCCGGAGAAAAGGAACAGGAAGTGATTTCACCACAAAAAAACATAACCACAGGAAATGACATCACCAACCCAAAAAAACCCAAACATATAAATGGAAAGCAGGAATTATCAGCCTGAGGCCCACTGAAGATGTAACCTAGTAGGGTGACAAAACATCTGGAAATGAACCTTCCAGTTCTGTGAGCAAACCTACATCCAAAACCTCAATCTAAACTACAAATCTTCTCAAAACCCACTAATCCCTTGCCATTTTTGCTGGTGCCTGATCTTAAGCTGGCACTTTAAAAAAAACAAGACTAAGTGCTTATGGTGAAATCTTTAGTGTAAATAGAATTAATTTGTTCTTGCTGCTTTGAAATGACAAGTAGGGTTTTTCCGATTATATCTCCTGGCCATGTTATCCACATAACCTGTCTAAATCTATTTTTAAAATGTATCAACATTGATTTGAGGTACAAAAATATACATGTACATATGTAACAAATGGCAACAATGTGGTGGGAGCAGGGAAAAAAACCCTACATTTTGTCAAAGAATTTAAATATAATTTAAGCAAAATTTAAATTCACAGCTGTTTGGGATCAGTCTTTCTTGTGTTGCTGGAGAAGATTGATAATTACACCAAGTGGTGTGATTAAGGAAGATACTGGTATTGGACATTGCAGCACATCAAGCAGCTTGGACCATAGATCTGGTTATGGGAGATTTAAAAGTGGGAAAATATCCCTGTTGGTTCCACACCAACACTAGCTCTAGCTAGACATACTTATTCAACATCAGAATTAAAAGACCAGCATGATCTTTTTCAGTAATTGAACATGTAACCGAGAAGAAGGAAAATTTTGGAGAAGCAGGATCGAAATTAATTAGCTACAAAAAGAGGCCAAAAGCAACACATTGTGTATATACAGCAAAATTTTTTGTTAATGTGCATATTGGTGATGAGGTTTGGAAAGGTCAAGTTAACTGCAATTTGAGCAATTTTTAAAAATATTAAGCAACTAAAATTGAAGTGAATTTGTAAGGGAAGTGAATTTTAGGAATGCTGACCTGTAATATTTTTCCTTTTCACTGCTGTTTTTTTTTCAGTAAATTTATTGTATTACTGTATTGTATGCTATGTAAAGAATGTGGGAGACAAGATCCCACAACAGCGAGGTGATGATGTTGGTTTATCATAGAGTCCCGACAGTGTGCAAAGAGGATATTTGGCCCATCAAGTCTGTATTATTAGCCTACACGTTCCTAACACTATGGGACAATTTAGCATGGCCAATCCACCTAACTAGCACATCTTTGGATTGTGGGAGGAAACCCATGCAGACGTGGGGAGAATGTGCAAGCTCCACACAGTCACCCAAGGAATCGAACCCGACGACTTGGCATTGTGAGGCAGGAGTGCTAGCTATTGTGCTGCCCAAAGGGAGTAATGTAGACCAGGACGTTGGGTGAACTTTTTTCAGGAGCTATGCAAACCACAAACAGATCTGCAAAATCTTGTTCTAACATCTATTTTGAAGGGTGGAACATTCTGATAAATCAGTGCCTGCTTAGTACTGTTCTGTTTTGGCCTTGACTCCACAAACTATAACTAAATCTGCTAGTAGGACACAGTTCCCTCTTGATTTTCATGTTTAAAAATATTTGAATTATCTGATCATTTTTAAACTAATTGATGGAAGTAGCATAGCAAAATGCTACTTGTTAGGCAAAGATGAAGCTATGAAATGAAAACAGATTATTGACCTGGTTAGGAGTTGGTGAATGGCAGGAAATACAAAATAGGGATAATTGGTCGAATCTGACTGTTGGTACCCCACAGGCTGGATATTGGGGCCTCTACTATTCATTATTTATTAATGATTATAATGATGAGATAGGAACCAACATATTCAAATTAACTGAAAACAAAAACAAATAGGTACATTATAAATTGTGCCAATGGAAGCTAAAAATGTACAAACTTATTAATTGATGAATTGGCAAAACAGTGGAGATGGATTTCTATGTAGGCAAATGTGAGGCCACCCAACTTTAAACCTGAGAAGGATAGAACAGAGTACCTTCTAAAGTTGAAAACATAGGAGATCCAAAAAAAAAACTTAGGGATACAGCAATAGAAATTATTTATATTTGTCATTATGACATTTTAAATTATCAATAAGTCTAACTGAATGCTGGACTTTACACCCAGAGACGTAAAGCAGGTTGAAGATCTGCTTTAATTATCCAAGCTCTAGTTACTATTCCAGTTGTGCCTATCAGCAGTTGTGGCCATGACATATTAGGAAGGATATATTGGCTTTGAAGTGTATGTTTGCCAGAATCATACTTGACTCTAAGGATTAAGAGGAACAAATACACAAACTAGATTTGTATTGCCTGGAATTATAAGTTTAAATGGTAACAAACTCATTTTTAGAAAGGGCAAATGAAAGAAACTGTTTGGAGAATCTAGGATTTGGGGTGCAGGCTAAAAATGATAAGTTATGCTACTGTGTGGTGGTGGTGGATGTGAATATTTGTGGATGTGGTGCCAATCAAATGAGCTGCTTTGACCTTCCTGGTATCAAGCTTCTTGACTGCTGTTGCAGCTGCACTCAACCAGACATGTGGGGAACATTCCTTTACACTCCTGATCTCTGCATTATAGATGGTCAATAGGCTTTGGGAGTCAGGAGGCAAGTTACTTGCCGCAGACTCATGGATGAGTTAGACCAAAGGGTCTGTTTCTGTGCTGTACATCTCTGACTGTCTAACCCCTGACTTGCTGTGGAATCCTGCAATGAGTACATGCATTTGGTTCTAATTGGTAACGTCAGTAAATTTATGCGTTTGTTTTGTTTTAAAGCTTTCTTGTTTGGTTTTTAACTTGTCATCTCTGTACTTTGAAAACAGAAATAATGGTTAAATTAAAAAGGTTAGCATGCAATTTTTTTTCCACTGTAAAATGCATGAGACTCTTAATTGTTGAAAATGTTGTTTGTGGTTTTCCAGGATTTAAGTATGTAAAATGTTAATTGAGTTATGTATTTTACATGTCAAGGACAATTAAGGATTTATTTATGAAACCGTTACGCTGATATCTTCTGATTTTGTGAAAACAGGGCTGCAATTATGTCAGACAAAGACAAAAGTGAACTTAAAGCAGAATTAGAGCGCAAAAAGCAGCGCTTGGCTCAAATCAGGAAGGAAAAGTCAAGGAAAGAAGAGGAGAGAAAGAAAAAGGAAGTAAGTCATAAATGAAATCATATATTTGTACCGTCCATGGATATTTCTCTCTTGTATATATGCAGCTTGCATTTTTTATGAGTTTTGTTCTATTTATGGCTATAACTGCTTTTATCCTGTAACAAGAAAAAAATGTCCTAACCAAATTAATTTTTTGTGTATTTCCAGATACATTGCTGCTAGTATATCTGTGAATTTAAAGCCAGATTTTGTTTAAGAAAAGGATGTAAACGGGAGTGAATCAATTTCTGCATTTGAAAGTATTGAGCAATTGAAGATAGACTTAAGATGATTACATAATGCTGCAGTGGGATCATTAGATTAAAATTTCATTTTAATACAAGAAAGGAAAAACATCCAGCTGATTAATATTTCAATACCCCTTGGCAAGAAATAATTCCTTTGAATATCATTCTGAAACATTGTGATGAATTACCAGTGCAAGAATCCTCTCACTAATGTAATAAATACACATTGAAAGTGACCACAAGACATAAGAGCAGAAGGAGGCCATTCAGCCCATTGAGTCTGCTGTTCAGTGAGATCATAAATTCTGATAATCCTCCAATCCACTTTCCTACTTTTTGGCAATATCTTAAAAGCTCCAGAAACCTGTCTTCCAATTTTGAATTCTGCGTTAAGCCCGTTTATGATATTTTAAAACTCATACTGAGAAATAACGAACTATAGAGGCATCATTCAGGCCATGTACACATTACTTTACTTCCAGAATGTCCCCATTGTGCTTGGTGTCTCTTGGAGAACAAAGAAAAATTTCCATCTTGAACTGATCTCTCTGTAGAAATGCAGGTTTAATATCAATTGGTCTACACTCCCAAGTATTTGTTAACAACAGAACCAAAAAAATTTTCAAAATTGCTTTTCCTGCTCTTGGTCACCCACTTTCTCTTCAAAACCTCATTGTTTTAATCTTTCAAGTCCCAGCAAATGATATCCTTTCTGTGCAGTTCTGCCTAATTGATAGAGCTGATTATTCCCTAACAAGCACCCTATCAAGTAACCCCAGATTCATTTCAATTTTTAAATTCTTGTTATTTCCTAACATTTATTAACTTGTCTTCTAGTTTATTTGTAGTCACCAAGACTTTCCAAGGCTTCTTAGAAAGCAAAGCATTCTGTTCTTGGTGTTGTTCCTTATTTGTACTGTATTTCTTAACCTTGTTAAACTATGACTTATTTCTTGGCCTTCTATCTTTTTCTGGGCTACTACAGTTTGATCTCTCCTGGAAGTGCTAGGATCCTTTCAATAGTTTGTGATCTCTTTCAAGGGGAGTGTTGGCTTCTCAACCCACTGTTAGAACTTATACTGCATTTTCTTGCTTTTCATCTTTGTACCTCATGTTCCCAATCCATGACCCTAGTTACCTGCACTTCATTTCAATACAATTATTCAGCTTTTATATTTTCCATTGACCTTCCCTGCTCTACTTATATTGGTCACATTTATCCATTGATTAGCCACTTCTCGTAAATATTTGAGGTTCGTACCCACTTTTGGCAGTTATCCTTTGGGACCAGTGGCCTCATATTGGTCATCAGAACTGATCTGTTCATCATCAGACAAACTGTCAATTACAGCAGTTTTGACATAGCTCTGCAATGTTGGGTATGAGAGGTACCTCACTCGTTTTATTTTACAACACTTTCAGAATCTGCAAATTTGTAATCCATACTATTCAGGAGAAAGTGAGGACTGCAGATGCTGGAATTTTTTGAGGACTATAAATTCCTGAAGAAGGGCTTATGCCCGAAACGTTGATTCTCCTGTTCCTTTGATGCTGCCTGACCTGCTGCGCTTTTCCAGCAACACATTTTTAAGATCCATACTATTCAACCTTGAAGAGTGTACCTGAACAGTCTGGTCTGTATGCTGTACACTTATTACTTTTCCATCTTTACCAATAACTTGCCCATTCTTTCCTCTCCATTCTTTAAGTCCTTGTCTTCCAGATTGAAACTGGTTATCTTGTAACTTGATGTTCACTGAATTCTTTCTGATACTTTGGGTTTAAAACCTTTCTGTCTGCATGCAGTATATTCAAATGCTCTGAAAAATGTAGAGTTAATTGTAACCCCAACCCACGCTGGGGGCTGAACATTTGTTACTGATGAAACTTTAGGACTCCTGCCAAAAATTACCTGAGATTACTGTACCCTTCAACCATCTGCAACAAGCTCTTAGCATGGATAGTACAGATGATGTTTACAGCTCGGCTAATCTGCCAAAATGTTATAAATTTGGTTCTGAATGGTTCCTTTTGCATTCTCTATTGCTAAAAGTGCTGTCTGCTGCTGTCTTCATAACTATAATGTTCATGTGTTCTAATGAATTTTTTTGCAAATTCCATCACTGTTATTGGAGAGACATTTTGTCAGTGGTCCAATTCTGGGCACCTGTCCATTACCATATCCACAGTTATTTTCTTAGTTTTACTATGTTATTATTGACTGACAAAACCTGGTTAACAAATATAAAGTGAAAATAAACATTATCTATATCTGTAAATCAATAGCCACACTCTCATTGAAATCTTTCGCCAAGGTGAGACTTACTATCAATCATGATGGTGTACTTGTCGATAAGTTCTCACATTTATCACTTATCTCTTAACTCTTATTGAACTCACCATCCTTATTTCTGCATCCTGTACTATAATGTACCAGTTTTGTAAAATGCAAGTTCAGTGATTTTTATTTTCCATATCTAGTGTGCTTTCATTATCAATGGTCTACTCAATAGTAACAGTATTTCATTGGGCACTACATAACTAAATGTTCAGTTTTGTTTATTTCATAACGGATGACTGTTCCTCAAATATGTTAGTGTGTTATCATCCCCGAATCTGAAACTAAGTAGCACTCTCAAATTCCTTAGCTTTCATCCAACCCTGAGTACTGAGAGTCAAGATAGCATTTTAGCCAGTTTATTCCACACATTTCCACCTGCAGTTTTATAAGCAGTCTACAAATTTTATTATGTGCTTTTCCATGGTCTTATTCTCAATCTTTTTAAATGTGTCAAAGTTTGACCATGCCTAATAAGCAATCAGTAAATTATCTTTTGAGAAATTATTCCCATGCAAGTTAACAAGCATTCCAAACTTCATCAATGTTTAAATCATCAGGCTCTAATTCCAGAAAAAAGTTGATTTTTATCCTGCTTCTGTATGATAATGAAAGTGCTAAAGCCACACCTCATTTCCTTTTTGATAAAGAAGGAACGCACGTCTGCATCACAGCTTCATTCAACCAATGGCCTTAAGGCTCACTTTCAGAAGATCAGTGAGTAATCATACACTGAAACTAGACATTTTGACTCACCCATCCTCTAGGAGAAAGTGAGGACTGCAGATGCTGGAGACGAGTTGAAAAGTGTGGTGCTGGAAAAGCGTAGCAGGCCAGGCAGCATCTGAGGAGCAGGAGAATCAACGTTTCGGGCATAAGCCCTCCTTCAGGAATGAGGCTGATGTGTCCTCTTTCGACTGACTGAACTGGTTCTCACTCTTAACAATTTCTCCTTCCAATCCTCTCACTTCCTCCAAACCAAAGGAGTAGCCATGGGCACCCGCATGGGCCCCAGCTATGCCTGCCTCTTTGTTGGATATGTGGAACAGTCTATCTTCTGCAGCTACACTGGCACCATCCCCCACCTTTTCCTCCGCTACATTGATGATTGTATTGGTGCTGCCTCGTGCTCCCATGAGGAGGTTGAACAGCTCATCCACTTTACTAACAGCTTCTACCCTGACCTCAAATTTACCTGGACTGTCTCAGATTCCTTCCCCCCCCCCGACCTCTCCATTTCTATCTCAGGCGACCGATCAACATAGACATTGACTACAAACCGACCGACTCCCACAGCTACCTAGATTACACCTCCTCCCACCCTGCTCCCTGTAAAAACGCCATCCCATATTCCCTCCGCCGCATCTGCTCCCAGTAGGACCAGTTCCACTACCGAACAGTCCAAATGGCCTCCTCCTTCAAAGACCGCAATTTCCCCTCCAATATGGTCGACAATGCTCTTCACCGCATCTCCTCCACTTTCCACACCACTGTCCTTGAACCTCTCCCCTCCAATCGCCACCAGGACAGAACCCCACTGGTCCTCACCTTCCACCCCACCAACATCCGGATACATCGTATCATCCTCTGTCATTTCTGCCATCTCCAAACAGACCCCACCACCAGGGATATATTTCCCTCCCCACCCCTATCAGCGTTCTGGAGAGACCACTCCCTCTGCGACTCCCTCATCAGGTCCACACCCCCCACCAATCCAATCTCCACTCCCAGCACCTTCCCCTGCAACCGCAAGAAGTGCAAAACTTGCGCCCACACCTCCCCCCTCACCTCCCTCTAAGGCCCCAATGGATCCTTCCATATCTGTCGCAAATTCACCTGCACCTCTGCACACCTCATTTACTGTATCCGCTGCACCCGATGTGATTATCTCTACATTGGGGAGACAGACTAACTACTTGCGGAACGTTTCAGGAAACACCTCTGGGACACCCGCACCAACCAACCCAACCGCTCCGTGGCTGAACACTTTAACTCCCCTTCCCACTCCGCCAAGGACATGCAGGTCCTTGGCTTCCTCCATTGCCAGACCCTGGCTACAGGACACCTGGAGGAAGAGCGCCTCATCTTCGCTAGAACCCTCCAACTACACGGGATGAAAGTAGATTTCTCCAGCTTCCTCATTTCCTCTTCCCCCCACCTTATATCGGTCCCAACCCCAGATTCAGCACTGCCCTCTTGACCTGCAATCTTCTTCCCGACCTCTCCGACCCTCACTCTCACCCTCACCTCCTTCCACCTATCGTATTCCCAGCACCCCTCACCTCACCTTTTATTTCAGCCCGCTTGGCACACCAGCCTCATTCCTGAAGGAGGACTTATGCCTGAAATGTCGATTCTCCTGCTGCGCTTTTCCAGCACCACAATTTTCAACTCGCCCATCCTCTACTACCACTATTATACATTAAAAGGTAAATGGCTTTGGATAGAGTCCCAAGTCCACACTTTTAGTGAGAGCCTTATTTCCTTAGTTAAATTTAGTTAATTAAACTCCATGTATTATATATTAATATATCCATCAGCTATTCCCTCATTCCATTAGGTCTCGGGCATTCCCTCAGACCATATTAGATGATAATATATATTTGACGATGGTTTTGGACTTGATTATAATGTTTTTCTGAAATAATTTGTCAAGTATTTTCACCTAGGATAATGCATGAAGAGTGAACATGTTTAGGAAGTATCAGAGAGCTGAGGGCACCTATATTATGATAGCTTCCTCAGCAGAGATTGAAAAAAGATTGGTTAAAAGAGCAATCAACGATAACATGGCTTGAAATAGATAACGTACTTTTTTTTTAGTTTATTGCATAATCACAATTCATGACCATATTTTGTAAAAGTGTTGTACTCGTCATTTCTACCTTAGGCTGATCAGAAAAAAGAGTTGGTACAAACTGAAGAATCTGATATTGAAAAGAAACGAAGAGAAGCTGAGGCATTGTTGCAGAGCATGGGCATTACATCTGAGCCCTCTTTTGGTATGTATGTGGATTTTGTTAATGAGGTATGTTTCATTTTATGTGAGAATGCGGTTTGTTTTCTTTGTGAATATTTTACTAAGTTAGGTGCTGTTTTGTTTTATTTTGTTTTATGAAAGTCAGTTTAAAGTGAGATTTGAATTGGAGCCATGGAAATGAAAGTAAACATTGCTGCTCGCTAATAATTTACAATGGGAGTAGCACTTAGGTTTGTTTTTACATGATGTCAGATTTGTTTGACATAACTGTCTAAACATGTCAAATGTTAATCAGAATGAAGGTTTGACAGATTCTAATTATTTTTGGATTACTGAAATGTTGAGAGCTAAAGTTTGGGGTTTTTTTTACATTTTATGTTATCCATTTCTTAACTCCTAAATAAATTAGCAAATGTTAATGTTACAGATAACAATATTGGGCTATCAGTAGATGGCAGTAGAGCATCATTATGTTACTGTGTCCTTAAAGACACAATATATAATTATGAATAACAGTACATTTTAAGTTAGTAAGTTTAACTGGGAAAAAACAAAACGGTAATCTAAACCTATGTCTCTCAATTTTGTTTTGTTGTATTGATTTTTGAGAGTTAAATCCCAAAAAGAGCATTTGCTCTACAAGGAAATGTTAATTGGGACTGACACTGTTACTGTCATTGCTATAAAGACGTAGAATAACATAAAGCAGATCTACTATGGTATTGCTCAGATGAGTTGGAGATGTTCATTTGTGAAACAGCACTACCAACTGTGACAGCAAATTCCCAAGCAATACAGACTATATTGAAGACTTGCAATATACTAACAAGTGGATCCTCCTTGTCTGAAGTTTCTGTTTAAATCATTGCTACTAGCTTGTGTTGCTGTTCTGTTGTCTCTGCTTCCACCTTTTAAGATGTTCCTTAGCGCTATGTTTTTGCCAATCTATTCCTAATCTGTCCTAAATCTCATGTTGCTCTGTGTTAAATATGTTTGATTGTTCCTGTTGAGAATATTTTTTATTTTTAATTTTTAAAAATATTTTTATACATTAAAAGTGATATCTAAAGTTGCTCTGTTAAAGTGTGGGCATCTCTTTTGACTTGTCTATCCTCTCTTATTTTTACTTTTCTTTTGGGTATGCAGTGATAGATTGGATAATATAATGAGGACAAGAATGGACTCCTACATGGTAAACGTTTTAGTGAGAGTACAGACACCAGACAAATGGGCTTCCTTATTGTTTTTGCTTTCACCCTTGCTGTAATTCAGTCCTGCTACCCCTTGCCCCCATATCTCTTTCACTTAGACTGCTCATTCAACTCCTATATTTCCCACAGCTCTTTTGTTTACAATTCCACTTGACCTCCTCCATTTCTATTCTGATTTGCTTTCCTTGTCAACAAAAGTTGGGTCCTGCTTACAGTTGCTCACAACTGCACAACCACCCCTTATGCATTCCCGATTAATCTTACCAGCATCTTCCTGTTCTCATGTCTTGCACTCACCTCTTTGTATTTATGCCGTTCTCCTCTCTTATTTCTTCTGTTCTGTTGCTCTTAAATTCTTTATTCCTCTTTTTCTCTAATTTATTAACCCATTCTTGTGTCCCCTCCAGCATATCCTGTCTATCCTTCCTGACAGCGTCCTTTTGTTGTCTTTCTTCACATATGCCATCCTGTGCTTCCTGTCACATTTCCCCCCATCCACTATCTTCTCAACTTGTCCTATTTCTTCTCACTACCATGAGAAAATCTATTTTAAGCTGGCTAAAATCATACTTTTCAATAAAATAATAATACTACAAATATATCTCTTTAAACTCTTAAAAAGAATGTTGGTTGTTTGCTTATTCCTTGAGGTTTTTGAAGAGAATTAACTACTAGAGTTAAGGCATGTTCAGGGAATTGAATGAACTGAAATTGGGGAAGGGAATAAAAATGAAGAGCAGTGCTGGGCTGGAGTTGGCATGAGTTGGCAGGAGAGCTTGGGTGAGTGAAAAGAAGGACTAATGAGAGAACAGGATGAGCACAGTGCCAGAGACCAGAATAGTGAGATTGATAAAACAGTAACTTGCATTTATCGTGCATCTTAACACAAGTTCACTAAGGCATGTTATAGGAACCTAATTGAAGAAAAGGAAAACATGTACAAGACAGGTGTAATGGAAACCTGGGGTGCCGAACTGAGCATTACAGTCTTCAACCAATTTGGTTCACTCCACATGACATCAAAAAATGACTGAAAGCTTTGGGTGCTGCAAAGAATATGGGTCCTAATAACAGTCTGATAATAGATCTGATGACTTGTGCTCCAGAACTACATTTGCCTCTTGCTGAGCTGTTCCAGTAAAGCTATAACGATGGTATCTACCCAGCAAAATGGAATATTTCTCAGGTGCGTCTAGTCCGCAAAATGCAGGAGAAATCCAACTCAGCTAATTACATTTCCACCAGTCTATTCAAGGTCATTAGCAAAGTGATGGCAGATGTTGTTGACCACATTAAGCAGCACCTATCCGGTTATAACCTCCTGAATGATGCTCATTTTGGCTTCTGCTGGGGCCATTTATCTTCTGACTATATTGCGCCCTTAGTCCAAACATGGACAAAAGAGCTCAACACCAGAGATGATGTATGTGCAACTCCCTTGACAGCAAAGTAGTAATTTAAGAGTCTGCATAATGAAAACCTAGCAGTACTGAGTCAGTGGAAATCGGTGGAAGTGCTGGTGTATTCAACAATCTGGTGACAGTGTTGTGCCAGTGTTGGAGGATTTGAGGGACAACATAGGCTGCTGCGAACATATGCTTGATGTACTAGCCATGGTGAAAGTGAGGACTGCAAATGCTGGAGATCAGAGCTGAAAATGTGTTGCTGGAAAAGCGCAGCAGGTCAGGCAGCATCCAAGGAGCAGGACAGTCAACGTTTTGGGCATGAGTCCTTCTTCAGGAATGAGGAAAGTGTGTCCAGCAGGCTATGATAAAAGGTAGGGAGGAGGGACTTGGGGGAGGGTCGTTGGAAATGCAATAAGCAGGCGAAGATAAAAGGTAGGGAAGCAGGCGAAGATAAAAGGTAGGGAAGCAGGCGAAGATAAAAGGTAGGGAGCAGGCTAAAATAAAAGGTATGGACGGCTGGAGGAAGAGAGCCTCATCTTCTGCCTAGGAACCCTCCAACCACAAGGGATGAACGTAGATTTCTCCAGTTTCCTCATTTCCCCTCCCCCCACCTTGTCTAAGTCAAATCCCTCGAACTCAGCACCACCTTCCTAACCTGCAATCTTCTTCCTGACCTCTCCGCCCCCACCCCCACTCTGACCTATCACCCTCACCTTGACCTCCTTCCACCTATCGCATTTCCAACACCCCTCCCCCAAGTCCCTCCTCCCTACCTTTTATCTTAGCCTGCTGGACACACTTTCCTCATTCCTGAAAAAGGGCTCATGTCCGAAACGTCGACTCTCCTGCTCCTTGGATGCTGCCTGACCTGCTACGCTTTTCCAGCAACACATTTTCAGCTCTGTACTAGCCATGGGCCAAGTTAAGATATGAACTGCAGTTGGATGATTTCAGCTTCAATGCGGTTGGAAGGTAGGACTAGTGATTATCGGAGTACTGGACCCTGGCATTAATATAAGAACACAAGAAATAGGAGCAAAGTAATTAAATCATGATGGCTGGAAAGTGGGAAGCCTTCACAAATGAGATAACAAAGAGTTCAGCTATAGTATGTTCCTGTTAGAGTGAAGAGCAAGGCTGATAAGTGTAGAGAATGCTGGATGACTAGACAAATTGAGATTTTGGACAAGAATAAGAAGGAAACATATGTCAGGTATAGACAGCATGGATCGAGTGAATCCCTAAAAGAGTAGCTAGGCATTAAAAGAATAATTAAGAGGGAAATCAGGAGGGCAAAAAGGTCAATGAGATAGCTTTGGCTAACAGGGTTAAGGAGAATCCAGAGGGATTCTACAAATCCATAAAGGATAAAAGGGTAACTAGGGAGAGAATGGGACCCCTTAAAGATCAGCAAGGGCACCTATGTGTGGAATTGCAGGAGATGGGGGCGGTACTAAACAGATTTACTGTGGAGAAGGACGTGGAAGCTAGAGAACTTGGGAAATAAATAGTGACATCTTAAAAACATGCATATTACAGAGGAAATGGTGCTGGATGTCTTAAAATACATACTGGTAGATAAATCCCTGGGACCTGATCAGGTGTACTCTAGAACTTTCTAGGATGTTATGGAAGGGATTGCTGGGCACCTTGCTGAGATATTTGTATCATTGATAGCCATAGGTGAGGTGCTGGAGGTTGGCTAACTTTGTGCACTACTTAAGAAAGGTGGTAAGAAAAGGCAAGGGAACTATAGACCAGTGAGCCTGATATCAGTGGTGGGAAGGTTGATGGAGGGGATTCTGAGGGGCAGGATTTACATGTATTTGGAAAGGCAAGATCTGGTTAGGGATAGTCAACTTGGTTTTGTGTGTGGGAAATCGTGTCTCACTACCTTGATTGAGTTTTGAAGAGGTAACAAAGGATTGGTCAGGGTAGAGTGGTGGATGTGATCTATATGGACTTCAGGAAGGCATTCGACAAGTTTCCTCATGGTAGAGTGGTTAGCAAGGTTAGATCACATGGAGTGCAGAGAAAACTAGCCATTTGGATACAGAACTGGCTCGAAGGCAGGAGGCAGAGGGTGGTAATGGTGGGTTGCTTTTCATACTGGAGGCCTGTGACCAGTGGTGTGCCACAATGATCAATGCTGGATCCACTGCTTTTTTGTCAATTATATAAATGATTTGGGTGTGAACAAAGGAGGCATGGTTAGTAAGTTTGCACATGACATCAAAATTGCGAAGACAATTATCTTGGAGTACAACAGGACCTTGATCTGATGGGCCGAGGAGTGGCAGATGGAGTTTAATTTAGATAAATGTGAGATGCTGCATTTTGGAAAGGCAAATCAGGGCAGGTCTTATGCACTTAATGGTAGTGTCCTGGCAAATGTTGTTGAACAAAGGGAACTTGGAGTTCAGATTTGTAGTTTCTTGAAAGTGGAGTCGTAGGTAGACAGGATAGTGAAGAACGTGTTTGATATGCTGGTCTTTATTGGCACGTATTGAGTACAGGAGTTGAGAGGTCGTGTTGTGGCTGTACAGAACATTGGTTCGACCATTTTTGGAATACTGCGTTCAGCTGTATTCCCCTACAAAAGGAAGAGTGTTGTGAAACTTGAAAGGGTTCAGAAAAAGATTTACAAGGGTGTTGCCACGGTTGGAGGGTTTGAGCTGTAGGGAGAGGCTGAATATGCTGGGGCTATTTTCCCTGGAGCATCGGAGGCTCAGGGCTGTTTACAGAAGTTTATAAAATAAACTTTGAGGGGCATGGATAGGGTGGATAGCCAAGACCTTTTCCCCAGTGTAGGAGAGTCCAAAACTAGAGGGCATAAGTTTAAGATGAGGGGGAAAAGATTTAAAAGGGACCTAAGGGGCAACCTTTTTTTTATATAGAATCCCTACAGTGTGGAAACAGGCTATTCGCCCCAACGATCCACACCGACCCTCCGAAGAGTAACCCACCCAGACCCATTCCCTTTCCCCCCCTCCCCACCCACCCTTAATTTACCCCTGACTCATGCACATAACCTACACATCCCTGAAAACTATGGGCAGTTCAGCTCTCACAGAGGGTGGTATGTGGATGGAATGAGCTACCAGAAGAAATGGTGAAGGCTGATACAATTACAACTTTTAAAGGCATCTGGATGAGCACATGAATAGGAAGGATTTAGAGAGGTATGAGCTAAATCCTGGCAAATAGGACTACATTAACTTAGGATATCGGGTTGGCAAGGGTGAGTTGACCAAAGGATCTGTTTCTATGCTGTAGAGCTCTATGACTGACCTACCTTATCAGCATTTTCCTGCACTATTCCATATTCCTCAATATTTTTAGAATATAGAAATGGGAAGGTGATGGACTGTGATAATAATGTTGGAGAAATAATACTTAGCATTCTTTCTCTCGTCACCAACCCCCACACCCACCGGCCCCCAAAGAAAGGAATTGATATAATGCTTCCAGGCGCTGAAACTTTGCATTTATATTAAAGATATATCTGAATTCCTGCAAAATCAATGTTCTTCCTATGGCCATTATGGTAGAAATAAAAGAAATAAACTATTTGGAAATAAAATATTGATCTATATATATATTTACATATTTAAATATATTTAAACTTCAATGACAAAGTGAATTAATTGTGCTGAATTACTTGTTTTTGTGCTGTATATCCTATGTGGTGAAAGAGATTAAAAGATTTAAAAATTATTTTTGCATGTGTGTCACAGTTTTTGTTAAATGCAAATCATTCTTGATGTTAAGATACAATTTTCTGAACTATTTCATTGTATCATGTTTTACTTCTATTATTCATTGACTTGTAAACAAAACATCACATCTGTAGTACCCTTTGTGTTCCAATTCCCCTATTCACTGAAGGTATATTAGCCTATTATGCAAGATCCCTTTTCTCTGACCTAATATGATATTTGATTCTAGAAGGGAGCTGTTTCACACTGCATAAAGAATTATGCATAAATGTTTATTTTCACAAATTGCTAAACAGATGAGTTTTTGACTTTGAATGTTGTTTGTATTAAAAAGTTTTGTGATTTCAGTACGGCACGGTGGCACAGTGGTTAGCACTGCTGCCTCACAGCGCCAGAGACCCGGGTTCAATTCCCGCCTCAGGCGACTCTCTGTGTGGAGTTTGCACATTCTCCCCTTGTCTGCGTGGGTTTCCTCCGGGTGCTCCGGTTTCCTCCCACAATCCAAAAATGTGCAGGTTAGGTGAATTGGCCATGCTAAATTGTCCGTAGTGTTATGTGAAGGGGTAAATGTAGGAGTATGGGGTCAAGGTGGTATACGCTTCGGCGGGTCGGTGTGGACTTGTTGGGCCGAAGAGCCTGTTTCCACACTGTAAGTAATCTAATCTACAAATGCTGTGACAGTTTTTGCTCCATGATATGTATTAGTCAGCAAAAGGGATAGTGCATGTTTGTATTTGTTGAATAATCAGCAAGATCCTATTTTATATTTGAGGAAAGCATGACTAAAGTGCACAAATGATTCCAAATTTATTTCATCCAAGCACTGACTGCATACATTGTTAAGTGCATGAACCACTGCATGGAATTTAACTTTGCTTTCTCCTTTCTCTCTTTTTAAATTTCATTTCATTCATGTATTTTTCTTTAATGCCATCACCTTTGTTTTATTCAATATTTCATGTTAAATTAATTTTGAAACATCATTACCAGTGCATCCACTACGGGTAGTAACAGCGGATACCTGTCTGTTTCACTATTTAGTCCCTCCTACATCTCCTCCCTCAAAATCGGTGAGTACACCAAGTGAGGCTGGAAGCCAGGATTCTGCTGATTGCACTCTTGGGGCAAGGTATGACCACTTATTTACATTTCACTCTGCATTTTCTGTTGTATCTATACAGTGTATAATTTCTGATATGTATGAATTTTATGATTTCATTGTCTCATAAGTAAGAAATGTGTTTATTTCTACAGTTTTTCCTCCCATTACAGTTTTTAGAAGCTACATTGTGTGATTTTGTACCTGGTTATAAATACCATTCTTCAGGCAGCTGCTGGATGGTACATAGTATCAGCCAAGTGACCTGTTTTCATTTTAAAATGTATTTTTGTTTCCTCCTCCACCTATCGTATAGTGCTGTGCTGTTCCTTAACATCTTAGAACATAAGAATTAGGAACATGAGTAGACAATTCAGCCCATCGAATCTGTTCAGCCATTCAGTTTGGTTATGGCAAATCCCATCTCGGTCTCAATTCAACTTTACTGGTCTCTTTCCAAAATCCTTAAATGTGTCTGTCTCCTGTCCTGGCATCCATTGCACTCTATAGCAGTAATTCCACAGACTCACGACCCTTTGAGAGAAATAATTTCTCCATCTCTGTTTTAAATTTCCAACTCTGTCCTAAATCTATAACCTATCATTCTAGATTGCCTCACAGAGGAAAAAAACATCTGTGTCTGTTGTGTCAATGTCCGTTATATCTTACATAGATATCATACAGTCATTGAGTCATAGAGACGTACAGCATAGAAACACCCCCTTTGGTCCAACTCGTCTATGCCGACCAGATATTCCAACCCAATCTAGTCCCACCTGCCATTCCTGGCCCATATCCCTCCAAACCCTTCCTATTCACATACCCATCCAGATGCCTTTTAATTGTTGCAATTGTACCAGCCTCCACCACTTCCCATCTCAAATAGATCTCCTCATTCTTCTGAACTCTAGAGAATATTGGCTGAAACTGTTTATTTTTTCTTCATACCACAAAACTTTCATCTCTGGTATCAATCTAGTGAACCATCTCTGAAATGCCTCCAATGAAACTGCATCCCTCTTAAAGGAACCAAAATTATGTATAGATGCAGTGTCACTAATGCCTTATACAATTACAGCAACACTTCCCTACTTTTATTCTCTATCACTTTAACAATCACTGCCAAAATTCCATTTGACTTCCTATTTTCCTATTGTACCCGCATGCTAGTTTTCTGCAATTTCAAGCACATCTAGATCCCTCTGCACCAAAGCACTCTGAAGTTTCTCTCCACCTAGATAATAAGTTGCTTCTCTATTTTCCATACAAATTGGATCACCAAATACCTATCCACATTAAACTCCATCTGCCAATTTTTGGCCCATTTACCTAACTTATCCATATCCACTTGTAAATTTCTTCATTGACACTTGCTTTCCCACTTAATTTAGTGTCACCTTCTATCTTTGCATCCAGCTCACTGGCATTGATTGTAAATAGTTGGAAACTGAAGTCCAAATCCTGTGCCACTCCACCACTTACATCTTGCAAACCAGACAAAAAACAATTTATCCTGACTTTCTTTTCTATTGGTAAGCCCATCCTCTGTCCAAGCTAATATATTGCCCCTAACCCCATGTGATCTAATCTGGTACATTAACCTTTACTATGGCATTTTATCAAATGCTTTCTGAAAGTCCGGATATATGACGTTTACGGTATCCCCATTGTTCATTTTGCTAGTCACATCTTTGAAGAGCAAATTAGTCAAATGTGACTTATTCTTCGTGACATCATGCTGAATCTGATGCAGTAGCAAACCAACCAAATATTATTTATTCTCCATGAAACCATACCAACTCTGGTGACTTTTGACTTTCCAAATGTCCAATTATCACTTCCTTCATAATGGATTCTAGCAATTTCCCAGTGATAGACATTAAATATTCTGTGGTTTTCTATTGTCTGCCTCCCTCCCATTTTGAGCAAGAGCACTTTATATTCACATTTTTCAAACAGCTGGAACCTTTCCAGCCTCTAGGGAATTTTAGAATATAGCCAATGGATCCTTTCTCTCTGCTGCTACTTTTAACACCCTAGAGTGTAGCCCATCAGGCCCTGGGGACTTGTTTGCCTTTAATCACAATAATTTTCTCAGCACTTTTTCCCAAGTTAAGTTTCTTTAAGTTCATTAAGTTATTCCTTTTCTGTAGTCTCTGCATTGCCTGTTTCTCTGAGGAAGATAGGAGATACCAGTATTAGACTAGGATGGACAAAATCAGAAGTCACACAACAACAGGTTATAGTCCAACAGGTTTATTTGAAATCACAAGCTTCCAAAATGCTGCTCCTTCATCAGGTGAAGTCATTGCTTCAAGAAACGCTCTCTAATATATTCAATAAACAATCCTTCAGGCATATCAAAATCACCTCTGATTCTGGCTTTTCCTTTTTTATAATAAGTCTCCAATGTGTCCTGGTTTATACTTGCCCTACTATGAAACTACTGTTTGGGGCTATTCTGCCTCTTACAAGCAGAGAGTTCCAGATTCCAACCATGCTCTGAATGAAAATATTTACCTCACATTTCTTCTAAATCTTCTGTTCCTTACCTTGAATATTTGCCCCCTTCTCCTTGATGGAAGAATTAATGAGCTGAAGATGTGTTGCTGGAAAAGCGCAGCAGGTCAGGCAGCATCCAAGGAGCAGGAGAACCAACGTTTCGGGCATGAGCCCTTCTTCAGGAAGAATTAATGACAAAAGTTTCTTCCTATCTACCCTAACTATGCCTATCAATTTTATGCATCTCAATCATGTTTCCTGTCAATCTCCTGTGTTTTAAGGCAAACAGACTCAGTCTGTCCAATCTCTGTTCTTAGCTGAAACTCTTCATTGAATAGCAACATGCTGATAAATCTCCTTTACATCCTCTCCAGCGCAATCACATTCCTACTGTAATGTGGATTCCAGAACTGCAGAAAATAATTTAGCTGTGGCCTAACCAACATATATATAGTTCCAGCATAACCTCCTTGCTCTTAAATTGTGCATCTTGGCTAAGTTTTTTGCATGAGGTAAAAACAATGACTGCAGATGCTGGAAACCAGATTCTGGATTAGAGTGGTGCTGGAAAAGCAGATCAGTTCAGGCAGCATCCGAGGAGCAGGAAAATCGACGTTTCGGGCAAAAGCCCTTCATCAGGAATAGAGGCAGAGTGCCTGCAGGTTGGAGAGATAAATGAGAGGAGGGTGGGGGTCTAAGCCGATCCCTACTCTTTTATGATTCTTTTGTGCAATGTGACATCCACACATTCTGTTTTTTCCCTTGGTAACAATCTGCTTCATCACTAACTACACTCTTTCCTCTCCTTTAATTATAAAATTTCCATGCAGTTGAGTCCTTCCTCTCCAGTATTTAGTTTAAATCCCTATCTACAGTCCAAGCTATATGATTTACCAGTACTTTGGTCCTAATTTGCTTCAATTCATGAATTCATCTTGCAATGATGGGCCATGATTAGGATCTTGAAGTAAGAACTAATTCTGCTTTTTTACTATGCTGTTATGTGAATAATTCCTCTTTTTTTAGTTTCTACTTGGATCTGATTAGATCCAAGGGGAGGTGATGGCCTGGAGGTATTATCGCTAGATTATTAAACCAGAATGTGAGCTAATGTTTTGGGGACTTGGGTTTGAATCCCATCATGGCAGATAGTAGAATTAGAATTGTGTAAACATCTGGGATTAAGAAGCTAATGATAACCATGAATCCATTGTTGATTACCGGAAAAACCATCTGGTTTACTAATGTCCTTCAGAGAAGATGATCAGCCTCACCTGGTCTAGCCTACGTGTGACTCCAGAGCCACAGTATGTGGTTGACTCTCAGTTGCCCTCTGAAATGGCCTGGCTTACCAATCAATTGTATCAGAAGAGCAACTAGGGATGGGCAATAAATGCTACTCAGCCAATGATGCCCTTAAATGAATTAAAAGGATGATCTCTGTTAGGTGTAGGGTGAAAAGTAGATTGTAAACACCATCTTGCAAATAGCAGCTCCACAGGACTCTGGTCAAGAACTTCATTGTTTGTGAGTTAGTAAATTAATTCAAATGTTTGCTCAAGGTTGGTTTCAGTTCAGAAGCACTCAAAGCTTGGCACTTAGCCATATATATATATGTTTCCGAGGAAAGAAGTAAAATTCTTTTTTCAAATTTTGCACAGAGAGTCAGCAACTGATAAATATTTCTACGTGATCTAGGTCAGAAATACAAGTTATTCTGCCCATTCTTAATACACAGATTATAGGATTCATTAGCAAGTACTGCAGTATTTGTCTGGGATCACTCTGAAGCAGTGTGGAGCAGCTCAGCTCTGATCACTGAACTGAGGAAGAGAAAAGAATCAAACTGTGACACCACATGAAACCCATGCTTTGATTAGTCGATGAGTATTGTTGCTTTGTTTATTATTCTCCAAAGTTAGCAAGTTATTCTAAGGAGCTGGAAAGTTAATTTTTTTTTTGTTTTGCTGCTAAGTGTTAAATAAGACATTTCAATTAGTTTCCCTTTTTAAGTGACAACAGGAGAAGTGTTTGTGAGTCACTTTCCAATAGTAAGTTTTATTCTTACTACTGGGAAACTCTGATCCCCAGGTATGCGTATCCTGTTCCATGTGCGAACTCCATAAAAGTACCAATGATGTACATAGCTATATGTATATGAAGTGTTGTTAGCTACAACAGCTTGGATTGTCAATTTCTCTGCTTGAGTAGCACTGACATCACTGGGACATATCTATGAGGAAAGAGCTTTGTTCGTCTCATGTTTATGGATGTGGTCATTGTGAAGCTTAGCAGTCTGCAGGAAGAGATTAAATGGATGATCACATGACAGTCAAAAGCAAATAGGCAAGTAATGCAATTGCCCACGAGTACATCTAGCTCTTCAACCATCAATCAGTTCTGAATATTGATGAAAGTGTTGGTTCATCTGAGGAGTGCAGCTAGAGTTAAATCCATGGCACTATAGCTGATTCTGCTGTACAGTGGTCATGAGGAAGATGAGATGAGCAATAAAGAAGGTATAACAAATTGTTAGTGGGACACTGGCATTTCTGTAATCACACGTACAGATTTGGATGGTATGTTGCCTTCCTAGTGCCAGGGTGAAGAATGTCACTGGATGGCTGTAGATGGCCCTCATGGCTCACCAATGAGGTAGGTAGGCAGAAAATGAAATGTCCTGCAGTCAGAATTTATTGAGCTAGGTAGGAAATTAGCAAGCAAACCCATCTCCGTAGTAGTGATCCTGCAAGTGAGTATAGAAATAAGAGTTATATAAAAAGAAATCCAAAAGTCTTCTATAGGCATATTAGTAGTAAATATGTGGTAGGATGACGATGAAAGCAATTTATATATGAAGATGAAAAGAATGGCTGAGGTATTAGCTCTGTGCTTAGATCTGTCTTTATCAAGGAATAAAGTGTTGTGTTGAAATAGGAGGTAGTTCAGGCACTTGAAGTATTTAGATATTGATTGGCTCTGTGGAACTAAAGTTGATCAGGTGCTGGGTCTTGATAAGTTGAAGCTGGGGCTGTTGGAAGAAATGAGAGTAGGCGATACATGGACACTAGCATAACTCTAAAGCTCCTCAGGTGTAGTGCCGATGCCAGAAGTCTGGAGAATTGCATATGTTGTATCCCTATTCAAAAAAAAGGCATAAGTTACATCCCATAACTTTAAGTCATTCAATTTAACCTTGGTGGCAGGGTAGCTTCTAGAAATTTTAATTTAGGACAAAATTAATAGTCAGTTGTAGGTTAAGTAAACAAAGCCAGCATTGACTTGTCAAAGGAAAATTGTAGCTAACTTGCTTGAATTTTTTGAGGCAACTGAGCCAGTTAACATGAGTAGTGCTGTTGATGTGGTGTACATTGTCTTCCAATAATATTATAGTGCTGGAGAACAGACTTGTGAGCAAAGTTAGAACTCGTGCTAAGAGAGACAGGAACAACATGGAGACAATACTGAGTGACAGGAAACAGAGTGCGATGGAATACCTGAATGAGAGCAATTCCAACAAAACTCAAAAAAACCTGATACTCTCCAGGACAAAGTAGCCTGCTTGACTGGCACCACATCCACAAAGAAACATTCACTTTCCCTACCACTGACACATAGTGGCAGCAGTGTGTACTACTGCACAAATTCATTAAGTTTCCTTAGCTAACACCATGACCACTTCCATTTGGAAGGCCGGGAATAGTAGACAGGAACCCTGATATCCGCAAATTCCAATCCATGCCATTCACCACCCTGCCTTGGAAATACGATTTAGAGATGCCGGTGTTGGACTGGGATATACAAAGTTAAAAATCACACATCACTAGGTTATAGTCCAACAGGTTTAATTGGAAGCACGCTAGCTTTCAGAGCACCGTTCCTTCATCAGATGCTCCTTTGTGTGTGTGTGTGTGAGTATTTGCATAATTTGTTAACGTGGCAGGAAAGATTGAGAGACCAAGTAATAATGCATGTGGAAACCAGGCCAATTAACACTAGTGGAAGAAAGTACAAAAGTGAGGAGGTTATGTAAAACCTGTATAAAACACGTGTTTATCCTCGAATAAAATAATGCATCTAGATCCTTACTTCGAAAAAGTTAGGAAGGTATTAGAGAGAGGGTTCAGAAAATATTAATGAGAATAGCTCCACACATGAGGAATGTCAGTTTCGTGAAAAGATTGGAGAATTTAGGACTGTTTTCTTTGGAGAATAGATCGATGACAGGAGATTTGATAGTGGTATTCAAGTCCACAGAGTAGATAGAGAGAAATTGTTCCATTTTAAGGAAGAATAAGAGAACCAAAAGGCACTGATTTAAGGTTGTTAAGAAAAGAAGGAATAGTGGAATAATAAACATTTTCATGCAGCAAATGGTTAGGATCTGGGAATGCACTAACTGAATGCATGGTAGAGGTAGGGTCAATTGAGGCTTTCAAAATGGAATTGGATCTTTGTCTGGAAAAGGTGATTTACAAGGCTACAGGGGAACAGCAGTGGCATGGTATTAGCTGTATTGAAACACGTGGCGCTGGAAAAGCAAAGCAGGTCAGGGAACATCTGAGAAACAAGAGAATTGACGTTTCGGGCATAAGCCCTTCATCAGGCATGTCTCCTATTAGCTGTATTGTTCCTTCAGAGCACCGGCACAAACATGACAGGCCAAATAGCTTCCTGTTATTGCTTGTAACCATCCAATGATTCTATGAGATCTAGTAACCACTTTGACTTTCATTCTTAATCATTTGATCATGGATGATATGCTTCTCACTCCCTCCTCCTGTCTTCTCCCCATAACCCTTCAACTCAGTGGTTAAAAATCTGTCCAGCTCCTTCTCAAATTTACTCACTGTCCCAGCGTTCACTGCACTCTGGGGTCGCAAATTCCACAGATTCACAACCCTTTGGGAGAAGTCTGCATGGGTTTCCCCCGGTTGCTCCTGTTTCCTCCCACAATCCAGAGATATGCAGATTAGGTGAATTGCCCATAGTATTCAGGGATGTGTCAGTTAGTAGGTGCATTAGATAGGGGAAATTTATTTATAATTGTAAACATCTTTTAATGCTTGAGGTAGTCAGTGTGACTGATGAATGTTCTATTGTTGAGGAAGCAGACATTTGTCATCTACTGTTTTCTTTGTCGGGTTGCTGAGCAAACTGGCAAGGAGCCTCATCAATTGCATCAACATCAATATTTTAATGTTAATGGTTTTTAACCTACACTGATGTTACCACCATGAGAAACATTTTGTGTTTTATAGTATGCTGCCTCTGATAAAATATAGCCTAAATATTTCAAAGAAGAAAATTGCTGAAAGCAAAATAATTGAAAGATGGTTTGCAGATCGTAAATGGAGGAATGATTTGAGGATGTTTTTGAAAACCATATTGAAAAATGTGTAGATGAGATAGAAAAATTATGGGACAATGTTAAGAAAATGATGCTGAAAACTCCAAAACTGAAACAACAGTTGGACAACACTTCAACTGGCTAACTGGCGTAATTTGCTTTGGAGCTTGCAAGGGAAATTTCAGTGACAGTGAGACAGAAGACACAAACAATGTTGCAGTGGAAAGAACTATCAAGGCGATTGCTAAGCTGTATACTTTGTAGCGTTGTTAAATTTATTAGGACACGTCATTGGACTCAACGTGAAGAAGTTGCAAGATAGGATGAACTTGAGGTTATAGGGCAGTGTTTCTCACGGGAACTGAACAGTGTGCCTTTGATTTTGCAGATGATGCACTGCAAATGCAGTACTTGTTTATATTTGTTTGGTAATTAGAATTGTGTGTTTTTTCCAAATCATTATACCACATTGGATGTGGATTGGAATAGGCATGAGTTAATGGAAAACATGTTGAAACTTGGCAAAATTGTTTGCCATCTTATAGTATTTTTGTGAGTACTTAGTGCTTGCCTTTGTGTAATTCATCTTCCACTGTGTTTGACTCATGACTTCCTTAGATTCCTTTGCTAGGCACCAAATAAAGTCTCTAATTTTACCATAACTTATGGTCACTTGGTAATCTAATATTTCAGAACTGAAAAATTAATTAAGTTTATTTTTGAGACTTGATTTAAAAAAAAGTTGAGATTTGTAGTGAGGTTCAAACTTTTATCAAACTTCAAAGTTTATCAAACTTCAAAAAGCAGATCTTTTCTTTAAAATTCAAAAAAACACAATTGGCTGCCACCTGGACACTAACCAAGTCTCCTTTCATTCAACCCGTCACTATCACAGTTCCCCCATATCTATTCTAAGATGATCTGTCTTTGGCTTTTGCAATACCTTTTCCTACAATCCTTTTTCATTTCTTGTTTCTTTAGCTGTATATTATTTTTCATGCTGCTAGTTATTTTTCTCAATATTGTGTGGTGTTTAAAATGTATACATTAAAGTTATCTTACTGCCTGTATTCGTCTGATGTTTAGCTGAAATGTGACTTTTCCTAACTATTTTGTTTTAACATGGAAATAAGTAATAAATGTTTAATGATAGTATTCGCCTGTACAACAGGTAGTGTTACAATAAACAGTACACTAAAAATTAGTGCTTAGTTGTTTAAATATATTTATGGAAAATGAATGTCTGAATTATATGTACATCAATATTAACATTACTGATCTAAACTTTTTTTGATAATGCTGCACGGTTGACTTGTCAATCACTTAGGACCTTTCACTGGGATACCGATCCTTCAGTTCTGCAGCTTCAAGCTGATATTGGGTATTGCTTATTCATTCTATTTATTGTACTTTTCTGCCATTTGTATATTTCTCACATGCTAGTCTGCAGAATTAGGCGATAAAGTTACATCTTTGTTTTAAATATCTATCAATTGATGTTTTTCATGTGTTCTTTTAGCTTTGTATACAGTTACTTATTTTATAACTTCAGTAATTCTCTCTCCCTGTCCCAATCATTTATTGACAGACGAGGACCCATTAAACTGGAGTTGGCAAAAATCACGCAAGTAGACTTTCCTCCACGAGAGATTGTTACATACACAAAGGAAACTCAAACTCCAGTGATTACACAAAATACTGAAAGTAAGCTGACAGATATGAATGTACATTACTAGAAAAGTATGAAAAATAATTAAGTACCTTTTTCTTGATAGTGTTGTGAATTTCTGAAGTAATATTTTTGAACAAACAAATTATTGTGCTGTTTAATTGATGGTGTAAATTGCATGGATAAATATTAAATGTAAAAAAAACTTCTAAAATGTTTTTGATGGAAAATTCATCTTCTAGCTCAATGTGGTATGAAACCTAAAATACCATATTATAGAAATGGGTTGTATTTGCTTGGAGTGCAGATTAGCATTTTGTCAACATTTTCTAATACCATGTGCACTGCATATTTAGTGAGAGTAAATACTGTACTCTCTCACCCATTTTTTTTACTGTATAAACCAGCAATCTATGAATATTAGATCATTCAGGAAACAGACCGTTGCAATACATTGCTACATTTGACTTTTCTAGCTACTAGTGAAGAGGGAGGAGGTAAATCAGCAAGTTTTTCCTCTGAGCTTTACAATTTCAGAAAATTAATCACCCTCTTCCTTTGTTCCCTTTCCCCACACCTGTATGTGTGTTGCTCCTAGCACACCAACCTATTTTCTACCATATACACTTCTCATTAGCACCTTAACCAGTTCTCTTTTAGCTTATCTCATTATTTGTTTGTTTCACATCATTTTGTCTGTCTCTCTCTAGTGCCTTTCCCCTCTCTGTTCCTGTCTTTCCTTTTCCTTCCCTGTGCCCACTCCTTTTCTCTATACCCCCAACTCCTTCCCTCACTGTTTTCTTTCTCCCTGTCTCTCTCTCTCCCTTTCTTCTCTTCTCTTCCACCACCCCCCCCACTCTCCCTCCCCTTCACACTCTCTTTCTCCCCCCTCTTCTCTCTCTATATATCTGTCATTGGGCCACATCTTCATGTACTGTATTGAATCCCCCATCATCAGCAAAAACACCATCCTTTCCCATCTATTTTCAGTTATGACCGTGTTTTTACAAATGCTTGTGGACAACTCAACGTTTCATCTAACCCTTAAATAATTATTCAACTGATTTCCCAGTGTATCTCACACCCCAACTATGTCTTCTCCAGATCTCCAAAATGTTCAGATCTTGATTCAACAGTCCCCTCCTCCTAGGGCTGGACCGAAGATTTTACTCACCTGGCACCCTGCACGTACTCACTTGACACTTTATCTACCTGTCATCCCATCCTGTATTGCACGATACACTACTCATCATCACCTTACATACTTACGCTTTGATATAAGCTTCAAAGTGGCTGTCTGTGATTCTGAACCTTTAAATTACAGAATACAACAACAAACTGCTGTGAAACATGGGGCGTGGTTTGCTTTCCCCTGACTGCTCTACACTACGTTAGACCTGTCAATGAAAATATGGCTCTGTATTTCTGAAGGAGCTCTGATTGGAATTTCCTGTCATAAATCAGTTCCCTTCCCTAAAAAGGAAATAATGGAGTGGCAATCTCTCTCAGATTGCTACTGTTCAGAAAAAATGGTCCATTGTTTCTGTCACTCCTATTTACTCAGGATGGAAATATCATTTAAAAAGGTATCTGTTTTAACTGTAAATTGAAATTGTATAAAATAGCTGTTTAAACATTAACATTTATTTTAATAATGATAACACATTAATATGTTCCGATAATCTTTATATTTTTGATTGATCCAGTTGCACGTGTTGACTCTTTAGTTGGAAGATGTAGGCTTGATCCTACTAAATAAGTCCTAATTTTGGCTTTGAAATATTTGAAATGAGCAGTTGCATCAAAGTGCCTTTAGGGCTAGTTGGATGTTGCTCCTAATGGGCATTGTCCAAGGAGATGGAAAATGGATGAGCAATGGCAACATTCTATGCAATGATTCTCTTAATTTGCTGATTGTAAGGTGGGTGGAGCTTGGTGCCTTCAGTCAGAATGACAACCTTACTTGGATCCCACCGGAAGCGAAAAGTTAAATTGGCACTATTGTTCATGATAACTATCAACCATGATATTCCAAAGGGTAAATCAGGTCAATTATCTATTTCAATAAAAAGCTATTCATTGATTGTGTTGACTGTAGAATATGGGTGTACTTACTTCTTTAAAAATAATTTCACCAAATTGTAACTTATGGTGTGGAAATACTGCTGTTTTTTTCAATGTGATATAATGTCACAAAATTATTTTATTCATATTTTCTGAACACACTGCAAAATGCTAACCGAAAGATAAACATTTATCATTTAACAATTTATGAATTTACATCCTCAGTAATTTCCATGGTTAATCTTAATTGGATGTTCAGAAACTATTTTATAGATATACAAAACTTTAGAAGATTGTGTTACAGTTTTAACTTGTATAGTACAGTTTATTTTACTTGTTCAGAGCCATGTTGTACCTTTATTTGCTTAGTAATTATGTTGGATCTTGCAATTTGTCTACAGTGGAAAACAGTGTTGCAGGTTCCTAGCCAAAGTGTAACTTGATTTTGGGTGAGATCAACATTATAGTGTATAGATGTGGAATTTGTGGTAGATTTTTAATTTTCCTGTAATTATGTGATTAATCTTCGGAGTTGGGAATTGTCTCAATATACTACTAGAACGCTGCATTAAACGCATTGAAAATCAACATTTGTTCATACTATGCAGTTTGACTTTCTAAAAGTTTATTTCATTTGAATTGACGTCAATATTTTTTTTCAAATTAAAGAATGTGACTTTTCCATGATCCATCCTTTTAATGAATGCAAGGATATATGATTTTGGATCCTACTGTGCAAAATTGGTAACTAATGTTTTAATCATGATTGCTACCATCTGTAATAGCTTATCAGAAGACCTAAAGTTAGTAAGGATATTTTCTTGTTCTCTAAGAACCTTCTGAGAATATCACAGTACTTCTGAATTATTAATAGCTGCACCACTAATCTTGTGATTTGGTTTAGGGGCCACAGGTTTGTTTTGATTGTGCATGTGAACAATAAATTGACTATCAGTTTTTCCCAGACACAGCCGTTGCATTTAAGGACAAATTTTGAATCATGTAGTATAGAGGATTAGTGAATCCTCCCTTCATTGCTTTGTAACTATCAGGAATTTAATATAATTGGATGCTTTGTTTTCCACTTCCAATGCTGTAAATGTGTTTCTACAATAAAATGGAATACTGTGGATGTTGGAAATCAGAAATTCAAATTGAAAATACTGGAAATGCTCAGCAAATTAGGTAGCATCTGTTGAGAAAGCAATACTGAATGTTTCAGGTCAATAACCTTTCATTAAAACTGGAAAAATCTCTAAGTGTGACAGATTTTAAGTTGGTGAAATAGGTGGTGGAGCCTATTTTGATGACCAAATCTGTGCTATTTCTATCCTTAGCCTGACCTGGAAAACTGCTACTCCTTTCCCTTAACTTCAAATAGTCTACATCAATCCTTCCTCAGAGTGGTTAGATTTTTTTTTAGATTAGACTTAGTATGGAAACAGGCCCTTCGGCCCAACAAGTCCACACTGACCCGCCGAAGCGCAACCCACCCATACCCCTACATTTACCCCTTGCCTAACACTACGGGCAATTTAGCATGGCCAATTCACCTGACCCGCACATCTTTGGACTGTGGGAGGAAACCGGAGCACCCGGAGGAAACCCACGCAGACACGGGGAGAACGTGCAAACTCCACACAGTCAGTCGCCTGAGTCGGGAACTGAACCCAGGTCTCAGGCGCTGTATGGTGGTTCAGTGGTTAGCACTGTTGCCTTTCAGCGCCAGGGACCTGGGTTCAATTCTCGCCTCAAGCAACTGCCTGTGGGGAGTTTGCACATTCTCCCCATGTTGGCGTGGGTTTCCTCTGGGTGCTCTGGTTTCCTCCCACAGTCCAAAGACGTGCAGGTTAGGTGAATTGGCCATGCTAAATTGCCCGTAGTGTTAGGTGGATTAGTTAGGGGTAAATGTAGGGGAGTGGGTGGATGGATTGCTCAGGAGGGTCGGTGTGGACTTGTTGGGCTGGAGGGCCTGTTTCCATATTGTAATGAATGTAATTTAATCATCATCTTGGACTATCCCAGAAATTGAGATAATCAACAAATGTTCATTATAAGCTCCCTTAATGCTCACAGCCACTTGATCTATAACTTCCTCACAATCACCTTCATGCAATTTTATTCTAATTCCTTTCTCACAGTTTCATTGTTTGTTGTATATGCTAATAGCAGGGCTTCAGATAGGTCCTCCTTTTTCTTCAACTCAGGGTTTTCCCAAATTCGTTGGCAAAGCCAGTGACAATTGTGATGCTACTTTCTGTACGTTTACTTTCATGAATTCCCCGCCCTTTCAGAGACATAATAGGGTTCGCTTTTGTCTCACACATTCAAGTTTTCAGTTTCTGTATTTAACAGATCCCCCAACCATTTCTACTACTTGCAGCAAGATAACTTCACCTTGCTCCGTATGGATTATCATACATCTTCCTCCCCTGCTTTTCAGTATCCTGAAATGATTGTTCTTTCCCCTGCACTCAGTCCACTATCAATCATCCCAATACCCCACTATCTTTCCAAGCAACAACAGGAGGTACAACATGTGGCATATTATCTCTTTACCTTTCAAAACTGTAAGGTATGCTGTATGCAGAGTCACTTTGCACTAAACCTAGATAGTTTAAGATTTTAGTTCTCCATCTGGCTCTCATGCTGACCCTTTTATCCTCACAGTACTGCAGTGTTCCATTGATGTTCAACTCAAGGTCAAGGAATAGAATCTCATCTTGCAATTGGGTACTTCACAGTTATCTCTCCTCAACAATAAGTTCAGTAATTTCAGGCTGTTATCTCTGCCCATTTTGTTTCTTATTCTTTGCAATTTGGTCATCGTCTTTTTGTTTCTTGTTTAAGCTTTCAGATGGCAGCTGTTCATCATTTTCTGAAACTTAGCTACTCCAGGCTCATTCTTATCCTCGTTGATACTATCCCCATTCTATTTAAGCCTCAACCACTACTACTACCTCCACCTCTTTTCTTACTTCATCTCTACTGTCTGTCACATCATCACATATTTTCCCGTTTGATATTTTTCTACCCATTCTATTTCAGCTGCTTAAAATGTATTGCAGTTTCAACTATTCTTAACTGTGATGAAAGATTATTTATCTGAAATGTTAACTTTACTTCTGTTTCCACAGATGCCACTTGCCTGTTGAGTATTTCCAGCATTTTCTGTTCCAAGAAAGTTTTGATGATAATTGATCAAGGTAGTGGTCCTGAATTTGCATTGTTTTACAAGGTTTATTGGAGGCAGAATGGATAAGTCAGATACATGCAGACTTTGTGCATCATCTGAATTGCTATTCCAGAAAGTTGGCACATGCTGCACCCTCATATCTCCAATATCATGAATAGAAAATAGTCCTTATAATACCAGGGAAGCTCCCTATTATTTTGACTTAGACCTAGCACAAATGAAGACGAATGAGTTATTGGAAGCCAATCATGTCAGCCCAAGGGCATTGGTGTATGAATTTCTTGGGGTGGTTCCCTAGACCTGCCTACCTTCAGCTTCATCAATGACCTATCTTCCAACATAAGTTCAGAAGCAGGGACATTAGCTGATAAATGCACCGTGTTCCCTTTCCATTTCAATTCCTAAAGCTGTCAATGCCTGACTGCAGCAAGAGCTGGATAACCTCTGGTTTTGGTGATACGTAGCATTTACATCACGTAAGCGCTGATTATCTAACCACCTTCCTTTGATATTCAAAGGTATTACCATAACCATCATTATCCAGAGGATCACTATTGATCTGAAACTTAACTCAACCAGCCATGAAATACTGTACTTGTAAGAGCATGTCAAATGCAGAGTGGTGAGTAATTTCCCTCTGAACTCCCCAATAAATTTTGCCACCTAAGGAGCATATTAGGATTGTGATTGAACACTTTCTAGTTCCAACATCATGCAAGAATTATGATATCATCCAGGACAAAACGGTCTCTTTGGTCAACACCCCATTCACCACCACTGGTGAAATGCAGATTGTGCCATGCTATCCACATGTTGCACTCCAATAACTCACCAGGGTTCCTTTGATAGGATTTGCCAAATCTACTACTAATATTGCTTTAGGCAGTAGGTACATGGTAACACTATCCCTCCAAATCCCCTGATGAGTCACACACCAACCTAATTTTGAATAATAAGTGTCATTCTATTATCACTGAGCCAAAACCTTAAAATTCCCACCTGGCAAGTTTGAGAGAGTGCTGGTGACTCCACTAATATCTAAATCTGAAGAGATTAAAAAATATCCTTAGACCATCAGGATTGCAAGGCTATTCAGTCTGTGTTTAAAATATACATTTTAATACTTAAAAAAACACATTTCATTGTGTCCCGTATTTTATATTTTGGGACAAAATAGCCAGTTACCATGCTAACTTGTTATTTAAAATACACTGGTTAAAGGAGGGGGCATATCTTCAATATAATGTCCTGTTCTGTATTCCTGTTTTCTTGCCCTCTCTGTGTGTCCTCTTCAGCTAGTAGTGATTCTAAGGTTGATGATGATAATGGTTATGGTAATGCCATTGGATATCTAATGACGGTGGATAGACATTTTCCTGTTGGAAATGGTAGTTGTTGGCTAGCACTTACATGATGGAAATGCTACTTACTGCGTGCACTCCAATTTTCACTATCTTACAACTGTATTGATTAACTTTAATAACTGCTGTACTACCTTTTGAACTAAAGGGAACTTCTGGTCTTCGAGCTTAAATCTGTATTCTGAAAATGAGTCATTCACTCAGCATCAATACTGTTTCTTAGTCACTAACAGACCTGCTAAGCTTCCCCAGCATTTTTGATTTTTATTTTGCACTTTCTATCCTTAAAATAACCCGTCCTTGATGATTGACTAATCAAAAACAGCCTATATATAATAACTGTAGAGAAACAGTTATTTAGCTCATATCAAAAGACCAAATACAAAACCATGTTTGGGCAATGTCTTCCCCATATTTGGAACACCTCGTTCCTAATGCAACATTTCTAAAAGTCTTCAACTCCAACTAATTTTAAATGCACTTGACAGGCTGAGCCTGGGTTGTGCGCGCGCCCCCCCCCCCCGCACATGGAAGCCATCTCTTTCTGTTTCATAGAAACGAGTTTCTATAAGTTGCAGCTGAAGGGAACCCTTGCTTTTTATCCCTGTTGTCAAAAGATTGTTTCAGGAACAATACCAATTTAACTATTTATCAATTTGGAACTTTGCGAGAGCAATGAATTTCTTTCTTATAATTTCACTTATCCAAACTGACCGACCTTTCGTTATCGATTATTTAAAATGTCCTTCCTCGCAAGAATCTGTAAGCATTAAATTCAAATGCCATCCTTGGGGGTTTTTCCCTTGCTTCTATGTAAAACCAAAATCAAAGTGAAACTAGATTGGAATGACTAATAATACAGGTGCACAATCCTTTATCTGAAATGCTTGGGACCAGCTAGTTTTCAGAATTCAGAATTTTTCTGAATTTAGAATAAGTGACAGTTTGATGGTGAAACTTTAAGAAATCTTGCTCGAGGAGCTGGCCTTGAGACAGAATTGAGGCCTGCCAGTGCTGGGCAATGCCCCACCCCACATCATATCTGAGTGACACGCATCGAGTGAGTGTGGTTTTGGGTTAACTGTTTGCATGCCAAACAACCTTGTCAATGAGAAAAAAAACTTCACAAAAAAACCATCAGACTTTGAAGCTTTTCGGATTTTGGATAAAGGGTTGTCTACCTGTAGTTGTCTTACTTTTTATCTACCTAAATGAAAATTTATCCTTGTGTTCAAAACTTAGTATAATGTTGCAATAAGTTGGAGAACAAGACTGAACTCAAGATTGTATGAGCCTGAAACTCAGATTTTCACTATGCATTGCTTTTTAATAATGGAATAAAGGAAAGCGAGAATAAATTCTTAGCACGATTAAAACTTCAATGGTGAATTGAACTACTTTTAAAATGAAAAGTGACTGTAAAGTATATTTTAAAGGAGAGGGTAAATGCTGGTCAGGTTGCTTTGAATGAAAATATTTTGATCTGACTTTGAAAGAGAAGGTTGAAAAATGTTAGGACTTGAAATAATAGTTTTATTTTATACAATGATTAAGTATAGAAATATGTAGACATAGGAAATAGGAGCAGGAGTGGGCAATTTGGCCCTTGGGCCTGCTATACCTTTCAATATAATCATGAATGATCATCCAACTCAGTACCCTGATAGAGTAATACAGCATGGAAACAGATCATTTGGCCCAATCTAGTCCATACTGACCATGGTGCCCACTCAGCTACATTTGCCCACATTTGGTCCATATCCCTCTAAACCCTTCCCATCCGTGTACCTGTCCAAATGTTTTTAAATGTTGCAATTGTAACTGCCTCAACCACTTTCTCTGGCAGCCTGTTCCATAAAAGCACCATTATCTGCATGAAGATGTTGCCCTTCAGGTCCTCTTTAAATCTTTCCCTTCTCACCTTAAACTATGCCCTCTAGTTTTCAATTCCCCATCTCTGGGAAAAGGACTATATGCATTCATCCTACCTATGACTCTCATGATTTTATGCACCTCAATAAGGTCACCCCTCATTCTTCTATGTTCCAAATAATAGAGTCCTATCCTGGTCAACCTTTCCCTAAAACTCAAGCCCACTGGGCCTGGCAACATATTCATAAATATTCTTTGAGCTCTTTCCAGTTTAACTATGTCTTCCCTGTAACAAGGTGACCAAAACTGTACACAATTCTCCAAACGCAACCTCATCGACAATTTATACAACTGTAACATAACATCCCCACTCTTATAAATAATGCCTCGACCAGTGAAGACCAGCATGCTAAATGCCTCCTTCAACATCCTGTCTAACTGTGAAGCCACTTTCAAAGAACTATGTAGCTGTACTCCTAGGTCCCTCTGTTTAACACTCCTCAGGACCTTACCACTTACTGTACATGACCTACCTTGAGTTAACTTTCTGAAGTGCAACACCTCACACCTATCTGTATTGAATTGCCTTTGCCAGTCCTCAGCCCACTTCTCCATCTGACCAAGATCCCTCTGTATTTTTTGATAACGTTCCTCAGTATTAAGAATATGTCCTAATTTTGTATCATCTGAAAACATACTAATCATGCCTTGTACATTCACATCCAGATCATTTATGTAAATAACAAAGATCCTTACATCGACCTCTGTGGCATACCATTAGTCATGGGCCTCCAGTTCATGAAGTAACCTACAACTATCAGCCTCTGCTTCCTACCATCGAGCCAGTTTTGCATCCAATTAGCTAGTTCTGCTTGCATACCATGCAACCTAATTTTCATGACTAGCCTGCTGTGTGGAACCTTGTCACAGGCCTTACTAAAGTTTATATAGACAACATCCACTGCTTTACCCTCATCTTTCCTCTTGGTTACCTCTTCGAAAAACTCTATAAGATCTGTGAGACAAGATTTGCCGCGTGAAAATCCATGCTGACTATCCCTAATCAGACCTTGACTGATCCTGTTTGCTTTCCGTATCCTTTGGTCCTTTTGCTCCAAGTGCTATATCCAGCTCCTCTTTGAAAACATTCAACGTTTTGGTCTTGACCCCGTATTCAATGCAGAAAATTCCACCGGCTCATTACTGTGTGAAGAACTCTGTCATGATTCCTAAAAGGCCTAGTCTTTAAACTTAAACTGCGATGCCTGGTTCTGGATTCCTTGGTTTTTGGGAACATCCTTTCTATATGTACCCTATCTAGCCCTGTCAGAGTTTTGTAGTTTTCTGAGACTCCCCCTCATTTCAATCAACAGATATCAGCATTGCATATTGTGCAGAATGTTAGCTATGTGGCAAGGAATAGAGATTGTGATAAGAGATGGTGTAAGTTAAACTTTTATTTCTTGAAATGGAGAAGGTCCCGGAGTATTTGACTTTTTTAAAAAGAATTTTCTAAGTAATTAGTAGATAGTTTCTGTGAACGAGAGCCATCTAGGACAAGGGGATATAATTTTAAAACTAGTTTACAGCATGGTAAACAGCAGTGAGATCAACAGCCAGCCAATTTAATAATGTTGTTTGAAAGAGATGTGTTGCTCGGGACACTTCTACGAATTATACAATGGGATCTTTCTTTAATGTTCATTTGAACAACATAAACGGACAGATGTGCCCTCAATTTACCTTCAGAGGGGCAAGTTTTTCTTCTATTAGGAATTTTCACCACCATTTAAAAGGCATATTTAAATTGTAATTTATTTCTGAGTTCAGATGATTTAATGCTTCAAAAATGTGGATGATTGTGTCTTTGTATGTAGGAAGTAAAACATGAGTCAAATGCCTTGTATGCCTGGAAGGATACAAATACACCCAAGTTAACAAAACACAGCTATTTCACAGATGATTTAACTTTGATTAACCTGCTCCATAGAAACACATCATCTAGACAACTGTAACTTCACTCATATCGTTATTGCTGGGTGCAGCCTAATTTACAGCAATGCCTTTTTTCCACCTCAACGAAATACATCACAATTTTGGTGTTAAGACAGAGTAAAATCTCAGTGGTTCATTAACCTTGGTGTTCAGTGTTCATCGACAATAGTTGGTCACTTCTGCAGTAACTGCTATTTTAGTGCAGTGTCTTTATTGTATAGTCTGCTGGAGTGAAATCTATTGATGAAAACCAGACTGTGGTAAGCATGAAGCATATGGTGTTTTATTTTAAAAATTGACAGTATAGTATTTTGATGCTTTGATGTCTACTCTCTTGTATCTAAATCTGTTAGGCGTTATTATTTGTTGAATGGGAAATAATTTCCTTTACATGAAAGAAAATTAAATTTCCATGTGCATTCCTCACAAAGCAATGGCATTATGAAGATTCAGGTCTAAGTAATATTGGTGTTGAACTGATGGGTGTAGAACTAGCTGTTATTGAAGATTAATTTAACCATATTTTTAGTGTTTGTTCCTCTATAATGATAAATGTTTCAACTTGAACTTTAATTTTCCAAGTAAGAGTCAAAAGGTTTGGAGAATCAAAGGTTTTGGAAAGTCAAATGCGGAACTTGTTTGGACAATGGAATCAGAGTTCTGTCAATCTTTTTCATAGATATTAAACCAAAATGATACTGTATTTCATAAAAGGAAATAGAATTAGTTCAAAATAATCTATCTAGATACATTTCATATTTTGAATTATTGTTCATGATTACAAAAGAAAATAACCAACTTGTGAGAAGCCATTTTTAAAATGAATCAGACTGAGCAGTATAATTTAATTTTGTTGGCAAAAGACACAAGGATCAAATTGGTGCCTGCAGTACAAAAGCATGATTGATCACATCGGTGTTTCTTTTAGTGTGTGCTGGAACACAAGCTTACCAGATTAAACCAAGCTATTTCAAAAAGGTCTGTTTTCAAGTGGGGATTTCACTGAGAGACTCAAATGGATATATTTATTCTATTAATCTAGCAATTCAAATACAACAACCTAAACAGAAATAATAATATCAGAAAAAACACTATCTCTAAAGTAAGAATACCAAACAATAGTTATGTGTTGCTAGTTTGTAAGTAACTTCACTGCCATTACCAGCAAGAACCTCCTGAACACTTAGGCATACAAACCAAGTTGATTTTTTTTGCTAGATGAATTTCTGGATGAAATAAAACTAACGAGGCAAGGAAGAACATCTGAGCTCCTGTGTACTAACAATTGATCTAAATTCTGTTCTTTTAGAACTTTTTTAGAAATCAAGTTTCAAGGGAGCTTTTTAATTCCCATTTCTTCCCCAGCTATACCTACATTGATAAGTATCCTGAAGATAATGTTGCTCTTTTCTTTAGAATTATCTAGTTGAGAAAGGTAAGGTATTTTTCCGATAATACAAAAGCTGGATAAATTTTGTATGAAGAGAAGTCAAGGACAGAAGAGGCCCAAACATATTCTTTGTAAAATGTTGTGTTACTTGTCTTGAGATCTAGAGAAATCCCATGAGGAAAGTTTAGGCTCTCTCTTTCCCTTCTGAAACCTGACGACCTTCAAAAATATTTCCTCTTTGTGAATTATGAGAGTCTAGGGGTATGGCGCTGACTTGAGATGAAGGACATATGAATGGGGAGTTAAAATTACCTGGCTGTTTAACTGCTGAGGTCAGTGATATTTGGTACTTGCCTTGGTCTCTGCTAAATTCCTATTTAGGGTTAACATTATTCCTAATATCTCTGAAAAGACCACTGCACCCTACTGTGAGTATTTCTATTTCCCAAATCAGCCAGATTCTTTCCAAAAGATGTTAATTTAGTGCTGAATTTTTGTTTTAAAGTGGAAATTCATTTTTTGGATGCTGAACTGTAACCAAGCTTATTTTGGAAGTGACGGTTACATGAAGCAAGCAGAAGATCAACATCCCTTAGATCAATTGAGGATATCAATGCAGATTTTAAAACCAAAACATCAATTCACTTTGTCAATTATTTCCTAAGAATTGATCATCTAAGTACGGTCAGTTCTTCTATAACATGATAGCTACATTCTTGTGTAAACCTGCATTATTGAAAAATTGGGTTTTAGAAACAGCGCTTAAAGTGTTAGTGCTGTAATCGTGTTACAGCCAACACACATTTTAAAAGTTTGCACTGTAGAAACAGCATCCCCAATTTGTCAATCGAGTTATAGCACATTTGCATTGATGAAATGCGCGTTATACCAGAACAACCAGTTACTCATCAGATTTCTGTACGTAGTTTAAGTTGTAGAGCATGACTCAACTATTTTATCATAAATTTGTAATTGTCTTTCTCAAAGCAAGTTGAGTTTATCCAAATGGCAGATGATTTTCCATATGGTGTAATTTTTCATACAGCAGTTTCCATTAAAGCTTAACATCTGTCCAAATTTTAATGGGCAATTGCGAATGTTAATCATCAAAAATTGTCAATATTCTATAATGATAATGATTCCAACACTTATTTGATCCACAAAATGCTTTATTTACATTTTGTTTTTTGTAGGTTGGGTTGTTATTCAGGCAGCAATTTTCTTTGGCAGAGATCAGCATTCTTTTAATGCAGCATATTTTATTGCAGTGTTAACCTTTTTAGTCTTTTATTCAAATTCTGCAGCTTTATCGAACATTTTCCTGCTAAGATCAGTTTTGTTTTATACTTTAATAAACATTACCATATTATTGGAAACAAAATTGTATCTTTTCACTGTGAAATATCGTTGGTCAGTTCTACAAAAGTATGAAGAATTGTCAAAGAATTATAAGATTTAAGTAAGACAAACTAGTAAATCAGTACTTCGTTGTATTTTTCAATAAGTAAATGCAGCTGCATTTCATTATTTAGTTTAAGATGACTTATCATTTAAAATGCAGTTATTACATTATCAAGCTTTTGGTCCTGAGAAAATGTTCATTTCAAAATTATTTATTGTAAAGGTTTTAGATTTGATGATTGTATGTAAAACTGTCAACAAAGTGGCATGGGGGGCAAGCACACCTGCAGAGATTATTTCAATTTTGGGTGTCGCGTTTTTGGTTTTGTGCTGAACAACGTTGGACCCCTACCATGTCAGACTGCTTTCAGATTAATAGATTGTCCAGTGTATAAGTGATTTCTGTGAAAGGATGTGCATCTTCTGTGTCTCAGTGTGATTATTTTTGAAAAAAAGCTTTCATTTTTTTAAGTAGCACAAAAGCTATAATTGGCATGCTTTGTAAGGAAGTGTCAGTGTGTGAGAGATCGGAATCACTGTGAATTCTTTTTAAGCATTTCTTCCCCTCTGCACCACCGCCTCCTCAGTGGGGTCATGCAGATCACTAGCTTCTCCTGAAATGGCCATTTTCTCTGGCAGGTGCATTATACCCTGTGTTTTCAGATTGTTTTTCCATTCTGAATGGATGGCAGGTTGATTGCTCTGGCTGCATTCTTAGAGAAAGGGCTGACAAATGCAGCAGAGCTTGCTCAAAAGACAGTGATTACTGTTTTCCTTTGCAGCTGATTGAAGCCCTTGAAAGGAAAGATTTTAACTTCCCCATTTGGTTGAAAGTATGAGCATATCTGCAGGATATTGAAATTGTTCATGTTATTAACCCATTTCTGTAAACTTGTCAGAATTGGAGGCAGATTCAATTTCCATCTACCGTTAAATTTGCACATACGATTATCATTTCGATAAAGCACAAGTTAACATCATAGTGTGCATTTCACTGTTATTTTTCTCAGCTCTATTACTTGCAGGCTTAATTATGTTTTATTGTCTGCCTAAATGTGTTTGTTGTGAAGGATATGAAAATGTGGCGATTAGTGTGGCTTGGCAGCTGTTATGGCCTACAAGATGTATTTTATTCAGTTTTCAGCCTGAATGCTTGCCTTTAACTCCCCTGGTGGGCCAGTAATTACACAGTCTTGCTGTCAGAGGAGATGTGATTGGAGGCAGTCAGGCAGAAAACTTTGTGCCATCCCAATGCCACCTTGTAGTGAAGAACACAATCCCAGCAGTACCATCTGTTCTTTGTTGTCTAGTCATCTGGCTGGGCTGCTGAGACCTGATCTAGGCAGCTGGTTCCCATCATCTGACCAGCCTATCTTATGTGATAGAACAGCTTACACCACTCAACTTGTACTCTGGTTTCTCAAAGTAAAGGAAAGTTTCCTGCTGGTCCTTTTTTTTTGACAGATGACCTGACAAAAGATGACCTTTTACCACACAATCTCAGGTTTAGAATGAAACAGCAATGCAGAATTAACTATATTTTAAAAACAATACCTAAGATATGCAGATTTTCAAATTGAAGCCATACAATAGCTTGGTGTAGGGAAAGTATAACTTTTGAAACTAGTTTTGCTAGTACCCTAGATATAATGTGACTCCAGGGATGAGTTACATTTTCTTGTTCACTCTACTAAGTAAGTCCTCTGTAAGAATGCACTAAAATTTAACATGTAAACTTTAATGATACCGGTCAATCCCAGAATCTGTCTCTAAGAATAACAAGATTATTAATTTAATTTTACCTCTAAATTGCACACTATTCAGTTGAATATATAACATCATAACATCACTGTTTCTTGATTGTATTGAAACCCTAGAATTTAAGTGTCATCAGTACAAAAATTTACAGCAGTGTGCCGAAAATGAACATTGCCACCTTGCAGCTGAAGAGGGGCAATAAATAAGCTTTTATTGCATCATACCCCATTCTGAGGGCAATTTATGAAAAAAAACAGAAAGAATTCTTTCCTTATTTCCAGTTTACCAGTTCAGTAGTGTAAACTTTGAATCCCATATTTAGTTGCATGCTCAGGGGCCTTGAGAGCTGGATTTTCCTAAATGCTAAAAGGATTGGGCTGGATATCCTGTTTACCAAGCTGGGGATTCCTGACAGCAAATAGGAGTCTAGAAAATTTTGGTAGGAAGTCCAGGTGATTCTGTAGAACTGGAAGAGGTGGAATAATAGTAAAATGATAGCAGGGTTCCAAAGGTTGAACCAGCATGTTGAATGGGAACCTTTGACAAGACCACATTTTTTCAGACGTTAAGCAATAATTGTGGCAGAATATGATGTAAATAGAAATTTAGACCTACTGTATATTGTAGTCCCAGGAAGTGGCAACAGTAGGATAAATTCTAAATCCTTTGGAATTATTGGATTTTTTTCCTTTTTGTTCATTATATGAACTAGTTTATTTTTCTGACATCAACTATGCAAGTTTGAGAATAAAAGAGGACATTCTATTGAGAAGTTGGTATAGATTTTGTATTTATTTCTTTTTTCACTATTTAGTTTACAACAATTAGTTTAAAATAATAAAAGTAATTTCTCAACATTATTTCCTCTCAGTTGCAATTTGCACAACCACCCAGTCCTATACTGGGGTGAAGCCAAGTTGGACAATACTTGAGTACTCATAATTGTGATCACTAAAGTGGTTGAACTGGGAGGTATATCCTAATCAAAGATTTCCATACCAATGATAAAATAGTATTTTTCTGAAACAACAACTGAATTCTTTCTTGGAATACTGTTGTTTGTACAGTTGGTTCTGATATAACATGATTGTTCCGTTCTCGTATGATCTCATGTTATAAGAAAATCATGCAATGTCCATGCCATTTAAACTACTGGGGCCGAACCGTGGTTATAACCATTACAGATGAGGAAAGTTCATATTCTACAAATAACAGTCTAAATTCTCCAATCGCATCAGAGCTAATTTGTGTTGAAGAAACTCCTGTTATAGCAGAGGCAACTGTATATAAAGGATTAAGAGCTGTCCTTAGACTTTTCTTCCCTTTGTGTTCGACATTGTCTAGAATTATATAATCATTTAGGCCAGTCAGTGTATCAGATTTGGGTCATGTGGCAAAATCATATGCCAATGTTTGGCAAATAACCAGACGTGCTAGCGTTGCTATTTGTTGGTAGTCTTACCTGAATTAGAAGGTTGTGTGTTCAAACCTCATTGCATGACCTGAGCATGTAATCTACCTTAATACCTTGATGTGATATTTGGATGTGTTTTTCATATGAGATGTTAGATTCAGGCTCTGTCTGCCTGGTGATGTGGATGTAAACAATTACATATCACTTTCAAATAAAAGAAATGGAATTCTTGAGAATCTGAACGGGGCTACTTAATTATAAATTCCTTTCTTGCTTTTGTTAGACAGTGGTGCTCAAAATATGCTTGTGTTTATGCAGCACCAGTTTGTAAACTTTATGTCAATTCATAAGAATTTCATAATTATCAGTAGCCTTGATTTTAGAATTCGCTCTTTTAATGTTATGCCTGTGAATTGTAATGGAATTATAGTAGTGGTCCTTATCTGTGCAAAATATTCTCACTTTGTGCCATATTTTTGTTGGTTTGTATATCTTTTAATTAATTATTGGCCCAACATTTTAACTTGCACAGAAACCGTATATGACTTTATATATTCCTGAGAAATGGAAGTCATCAGTTACAAGAATAGAGGTGTTTTCCATTAGCTGTCGGTAGAAGTGACTACTTGTATATTTAATGTTATCACATCTCTCAAGGTCCTGAGAAGAACAGTATTAGGCGGAATGATTTATTTGTAATCAGGATCTATAAGAAGTCAAATTATTACACAGTTAATTTGTTGATTTTGCTTCTAAGTGAAATGTAACTGAAAAGAAATCTTTTTCTTCCTTTTTATTCGTAATGCATTGCAGGTGTTGTTAGCTAGGCCAGTATTTATTGCTCATTCCCAGTTGTCTTAAATGGCGGTTTAGATTAAACCACATTGCTATTGGTCTGAAGTCAGATGTAGACCAGACCAGGTAAAGATAGCAGATTTCTCTCCCTAATGACATTAATTAAACAGATGAATTTTGCCTGCAATCAACATTAGTTTTTGTAATCTTAGATAACTCTCTTCACTTTCCACTATACCACCAATTTTGGTGTCATCATCAAACTTACTAAACCATGCTTCCTATATATTCATATAAATCATTTATATAATAACAAACAAAAGTGGACTCAATATTGATCCCTGTGGAACACTGCTGGTCATAGTTCTCCAGTCTGAGAAATAACCCTCCACTGCCACTGTGTCTCCTACCACAAAGTCAATTTTGTGTCCAACTGCAAGTTTACCCTGAGTTCCATTTGTGCTAGCTTTACTAATTAGTCTGCTATGTGGAGCCTTGTCAAAGGCTTTACTAAAGTCTAAGTAAATAATGTCTACCGCTCTGCCCTTGTTAATCTTTTTGGTAACTTTGTTAAAAAAAAAACTCCTTTGAGTTAGTAAGACTTAATTTTCCTCGCACAAAACTATGCTGTTTGTCCCTAATCAGTCCTTGCTGCTCCCAATGCATGTAAGTCCTATTTTTCAGAATCATCTCCAACAACTTACCCACCACCGACGTCAGAGTTACAGGTCTGTATTTCCAGGCATCTCCTTACAGCCTTTCTTAAACAATGGCACATTAGCCACACTCCAATCCTCTGGTACCTTACCTGTCTCTATAGATGATACAAATACTCTGCTCAGGACCCCACAATTTTCTCCCTAACTTCCTAAAATGTCCTGGGATACACTTGATCAGGCCATGGATATTTATGTGCCTTTATGTTCTCTAAGAACTCCAGCACATCCTCTTCTGTCATGTTTACTGTTTTCAAAACTTCAATATTTTATCTCCAAGTTCTCTAGCCTCTATTTCTTCCTCATCAGAAAAAACTGAAGTGAAATATCAGTTTATTTTCTGTCCTACCTCCTAAGGTTCAACACAAAAATTATCTAGTTGATCTTTGAGGAGTCTTAATTTCTTGTCAAATTGTTCTCTTGCTCTTAATGTATTTGTAATTGTTTTGAATTATTTTTAACCTTATCTGTCAAGGCTATTTCATTCTGTCTTTGCCTTCTTGATTTCTTTCTTAAGAATGCCCCTACACTCTTTATACTCTTCAAGAGGTTCAGTTGATCCCAGTTGCCTATATCCATGACATGATTCTTTGTTATTCTTGATTAGAACCTCAATATCTTTATTCATCAATTGTTCCCTAATCTTACCAGCCTTACCTTTTACTTTGATAGGAACATAATGCCTCTGAACTTATATTATCACACTTTTGAAGACCTCCCACTTGCCAGTCATTCCTTTACCTGCAAACAGTTTACTCCAATCAATTTTTTGAAGTTCTCGTTTCATAATTCTAACATTTGCCTTATTCCAGTTAATAACTCTTATGGAAGACTTATCCTTTTTCCTAACTATTTTAAGACTAATAGTATTATGATTACAAAGTGCTCCTCTACTAACACTTGAGTCACTTACCCTGTCTTATTTCCCAAGAGAATGGTTAAATTTTGCTCCTGTAGTAGGACCATATACCTATCGCTAAAGAAAATTTTCTTGAACACATTTAACAAACTCTTCACCATCCAAACCTTTAACACTGTGATACTCCCAGTCAATATTTGGAAAATTAAAATCCCCTACTATTTCAACCTTATTATTATATGTATTTGAGATCTCTGTCTACATATTTCTTTCTCAACATCCCTCTGACTATTGAGGGGGGCTATAGTACAATCCCATCAAGGTGATCATGCCTTTATTATTTCTAATTTCAGCCCATGCATATTCACTAAATGATCCTGCAGAAATATCTCTAATCACATTAGTAATGTTTTCCTTAATGAAAATGCAACGTGGCCACCACCACCTCTTTTTCTATCCTACCTTTAACATCTAAAAGCTGGAACATTGAGCTGCCAGTCCTGACCTTCCCTCAGCCAAGTTTTGGTTATGGCTACAACATTCCATTCCCATGTTTCCATACATGCCCTGAGTTCATCAGCCTTACCTGGAAGACCTCCTGCATTGAAATAAATGCATTTTAATTCTTGAGTTACATCATTGTCTGACTTGCTCTTGTCTGTTTTTCCTTAATTAACTTGCTCTTTTCTGATTCAGAACCATCCTCATCTCTCTTCCTATTTTCACTGTTACTTAGGAAGAAATCCCAGTCATCCAAGAAACTGATTCCCTGCACATTGTGCCATCTCTTCAGCCATTGATTTTTCTCTCCTGTACTTTTATTCCTTTATTTTGGCCCCAAAAGTAAACCAAAGATTACAACTTTTGATGTTCGGTCTTTTTAACCTTCCTCAGAACATTGGCTTGGGGTTCTGGATTGCAAGTCCAATGATATTGCCATTACATCGCTACCTCTTCCTAAATTTGGATACTTCAAATAATTCAATTGATTAACTTACTAGATTTATTGATGTATGACAATCTCGTATTTTACTAAACAGAAAACAGTTGGAACTATAGGATTCTTGAACTTTATTATTTTTTTAACTTTGGAAAATGAACAATAATATTTATAAGAGTTCATCTCATCCGATTTATATGTTGAAGTATTATCAAAGAGGCATTTTGTGATTGCTGTTCAGTGCTAGTACTGAATTGATCAGAAAAACAATGATGTTTTGAGGCATTATTATAGATCTACGTTGAAAGTTGTCTTGTATCTTTAAGTTGACTAACTTAGTGTTCAATATCTTATTTCACTGAATAATCAGAATTCCCTCACCAGAATTAAACTGAACCAGCCATATAAGTACAGTGGCTACAACAGCAGTTGAGGGTTTGGAATCTTGGAGAGAGTAACTTACCTCCTGACTCCTCAAAGCCCATCCACCATTTATATTGTACACCTCAAAACTCCATTGGAATGCTTCTTACTTGCCTGGATGTGTGCAGCTCCAACACTCGAGAAACTTTACACCATCCAAGACAAAGTAAACCTTTTTATCGGTACCACATCCACTCTCTTCATCACTGAATCTCACTAACCACACTCTGTGCGTTCTACAAGATGCATTACAAAACTGCTCAGAAAAGACTCTGCAAACCCATTATCAGTTCAGTCTTGAAGGACAAATGTGGAGGTGCTGGTGTTGGACTGGGGTGAGACAAAGGCAGCAGATCTATGAGAATACAGTCGCCTGCATATTCTCCTCTAAGCCACTCACCATCCTTACTTGGAAATATATTGCAGTTCCTTCAGTGTCATTGGGTCACCTGGATCAAGTGGATCCTGGAGCACCCTTCTTAACGGCATTGTGGATCAACTTACACCAATAGCAGTGCTTTAAAAAGGCAGCTGACCATCAACTTCTCATGGGTAACTAGGGATTGGCATAAGGCTGACCCAGCCAGTGACACCCTTGTCCCAAGAGTGAATTTAAAGAAAACAAATTGGAATGATTTATATTAGTTTTAGGTAATTATGCTGCTTTAGTAATGAATTTAGTAATATTGAATCACTGCTCAGAATTTCAAAGTATGAACCACAAAAGTTGAAAAGTTAATATGGTTGAAAACTGAATGGTTTTTCTGTACTGTGTTTTTAAAAGGAAAGGAATTTAAATATTATTTGGTGTGAATATCATATGTGGAATCACTAAGTGTATTGTGAAATTTAGTTTTCCTGGTAAGAGTCCTATGGTGTTAAGGCTGTAAGCACGGAGCAAAGTAAAAAGCAGTTAAATGTCAGTACCTCTGACAATAGTAATGTCAAGAAATGATTGTCATGCCATTTTCAAGATAGAAGCCATTAGTTATTTCTTCATTGCCCTGACATTGATGGCCTGAAGATTACAAGTAGCAACTCAGACAGCTATGAAATAATTTACTTTGTTCATCATCTTAAGTAATGAATAACATTTCTTTAGATAATTAAAGTCAGTATGTTAATAGCTTCTGAAAGGGAACATTTGTTGCAGATACTTCAGAATGAAAATGTTGTGCTTAAATGTAAGGTGTTCCAAGGTATCTATAAGGTTGCAACACTGAATTTTCTAAACTGTTACTTTGCAGCTGAAGAGGAAGAGGAAGATATTGTACCTAAGCAAGTAATTGAACCGGAACCAGAACCAATACAAAAAGAAGAAGTTAAAGAAGGTATTTTGTTGTGAAAATTTGTTCTGAAGAGCTTAACAATATAACCTGATTATAGTAGTATACTTTGCATATGCAGTTCTGTGATTTGGTGTCAACGTTGATCATTTTGCACCAAGACAACCACTTGACTATCAAGTTTGTTATTGTTAAAGCAAAACTATTAAAACAATTTAAATGTGTACAATTCCTTTAACATACCAAAATATTCCAAATCACTTCACAGGAAGATTGGGAACAAAGCCACATTAGAGGTGTTAGTTCAGATGACCTAAATCTTGGATAAGGAGGAAATGTTTAAGGTGTGTCTTAAAGATTTAAAGTGAGGTGTTGAAGCAAAGAGGTGCACAGCGTGAATTTCAGAGCATGTTATCTATGTAACTGAGGGGGCAGCACCAATTTTGAAGCAGTAATAATTGAGATTGTTTGAGACCAGAATATAAGAAGCAGTGATATCTCAGAGCAGACTCGATGGGCCAAACAGCCTACTTCTCCTGCATCCCCTGGTTTTGAGAGATTGGAAAAGGTAACAGAGAAAGGGAGGAGCAAGGCAACAAAAGGATTTGGAAAAAAAGATGAAAATGTTAAAGTTAAGGTGTTGCTTGAAAAAGAGCCATTGTTGGTAAGTGGCACATGGTTAATAGGGGAACAGGACTTGGTGTAAGTTGAGTCATAATCAGGAGCTTTATGGACGATCTCAAATCTGCAGTGAATGGAGCATGAGAGATCAGCCAGGAATGTGTTGGAAAAATAGAGAATAGTAGTAAAAAAAGGTACAAATAACGGTTTCAACAACAGATGAGTTGAAATGGGTGAAATTGGATAACTTTACAGAAATGGAAATGCACAATACTAGTGATGGCACGAACATTAATTCAGAAGCTCATCTTTGGATCAAATATGACAACGTTTTGTGAGCAAACTGGCTTGGTCTCAGAGTGGCCTCAGAGCGATGGGTGGAGTTGATGCCCAGGGTTGGAGATTGGATTGGGGATAAAAAAAACATTGAATTGAATTTATTGTCACGTGTACCGAGGCACAGTGAAAAGCTTCGTCTTGCGAGCAATACAGGCAGATCACATTGTTAAGTAGCATAGGTAAGTAAATAACAGGTAAACAGCAGCAAAATCAAAAACACAGGTACAGGCGAATGTTAAGAGTTTGAGAGTCCATTCAGTGTTCTAACAATAGTAGAGTAGAAAACTGGTGCGTGTTCAGGTTTCTGTACCTCCTCCCCAATGGTAGAGGTTGTAGAAGAACATTGCCAAGGTGGGATAGATTTTTGAGAATGCTGATGGCTTTTCCTTGACAGCGGGCTTGGTAGGTGGATTCTATAGCTGGGAGGTTGTCCTTTGTGATTGTCCAGGCCGAGTTCACTATTCTCTGTGTCCATCTCTGATCTTGAATGGTTACAGTTCCCATACCAAGTAGTGATACATCCAGACAGAATGCTCTCAATGGCGCACCTATAAAAGTTGGCAAGGGTATTTGCTGTCCTGCCAAATTTCCTCAGCTGCCTAAGGAAGAAGAGATGTCGTTGGGCTTTTGTAACCAGTGCGTCCACATGAAGAGTCCAAGAAAGCTTGTTGTGGATGACCACTCCCAGGAGCTTGACACTCTTCACTCGTTCCACCTCTGTGCTGTTAATGTATAGAGGTGCACGATTAACATCCCGCTGCAAGTCAATAATGAGTTCCTTGGTTTTGCCAGCATTGAGAGCTAAGTTTTTCTTAGTGCATCATTTTTCCAAGCCTTCCACCTCCCGTCTGTAGTCTGTTTCGTCGCCACCTGAGATTCGACCGACTGTGCTGGTGTCATCAGCGAACTCCAGTTGTAGAGAGTGGGGCTTAGTCTGAGAGTACCAAGTTTAGTAATCAGTCTCCAGTCTTTCAATGCCTTCAGTCTTTCCCAATATTTAATTCGAGGAAAGTTCTCCTCATCCACTACTGACATCTGATAAGCAGTTTAATAATTTTGCAGCAGTGCAAGAGTCAAAAGAGGTGATTGTGTGGTAAAACGAAGTGTTGTCAGCATAAAAGTGAAAACTAATGCTGTGAACAGATGGAACAGATAGGAAGAAAGATGTATTATCGTGAAGAAAGAAGTCAGTGACCAGAGTATTAAGCTTTAATGTAATTGAGGAAAGCACGCAAGGGGAATTGAGAATAAATACATTTCATTCAGAGTGGTTTAGGGTCTAGATCTCACTGACTGAATGAGTGGGAGAGGCAGAAACCCTATGCACATGTAAAACAAAAGTGCTTTGGACCAGGAGTTTGAACATAGGATTAGGCTGGATGGCTAGTAATGGCTAGTCAAGAGATAGAACAATTGATTATGTAACAAGGAGGCCATTGGCTCCTCTTGTTTACGTTGATTCTTTACAAAAGCAATTCTTTTAGTACCACCCTAACTCTGTAACCCTGAAATTGTTCACTTTTCTGATTTTTATCAACTTTATTGTTGAAAGCCATAATTGAATTTGCCTCCACCATACTTTTATGTAGAACATTAGACTTTGAACACTTGGTGAAATGGAAGATCATCCTCGAATCACCATTGCTTCTTTTGCCAGTCATCTTAAGTTGTATCCTTTGGTCCACAACTTTGTGAACAGTGTCTTTTAAATACTCTGAGGTTTTGGAGATTTTAAAAAATCTCTATCAAATCTCTACTCAATTTTCTCCTTTTTTAAGGAGAAAACTTGCTCTTCTTCAATCCGTTCACTTAATTGAAGTCCTTATTCCTGGGACCTTGCTTGTAAACCTTTTCAGCACCCTCTCTAAAACATTCACATCCAGTTAAAACATGGTGTCTATAATTCGATACACTGCCTGTTTGTAACGAATCAGTATTTCATAAAATTTTGTCATAACCTCCTTACCTTTGGATTCTGTGCTTCCCTTTATACAAATTTGTGACCCCATTTATCTTTTCAACAGTTTCTCAACCTGCTCTGCCATTTCAAACAATTCTGCACATTACTTCCAGGCATCTTTGTTCCTGCAACCCTTTTACAATTGCATTCTTTAGATGATGTTGCCTGTCCTCATTCTTTATTTGTCAGCAACTTTTTCCTGAAATTACTCCGCCCTGTACCATTTCTGATGTATGCATATATAACATATATACGCATACTTCTAGAATACAGAATTCTAAGTGTGGTCTGTCTCAGTGAATTTATATGCATTATATAATTTTGGAGACTTTCAATCTAGTGTGCATTAATGTCAGCTGTAATAAATTGTGCTTGCTGTTCTGTAGGCAAATATTTGTGCCTATATACATTGTTATCATTTTCGCAGACTTGCATATTTCCAAGTATATGAAATAAGAACAGGAGTAGGCCATTGACCCCCTACAACCTGCTGTTGCATTTAATGAATTGATACGTGATACCTAATCCTCTGGGATTAGGTCTGAATTCTTGGACTGCGCATGATCTTAACCTTTAGATAGAGGATGGATCACATTAGATCGACACTTTTTGATATTGCCCCTTTTGTGAAAGTGCTAATAGACTTTATTAATCAAAAAAGCTGGGTCAGCGTTGCCCTTATTAATCAAAAAGGCTGGCTCAGGGACAATACTCTTGCAGCTGTCAGAACGTTTGGGTTCAGAGGGCCTGAGCACTCGGCTTAATTTTATTGCCAGGTTGAGGATCTAGAAAAAAAAACTTAATTTTCAGAGCATCATTACAGCCCAAAAGTGCTTCACTATGTATTTCAAAGTGTCATCATTGGAAACATCTGAAACTGCACAGAGCATAATAATGGTCAACTCATCTAATTGTGAAATTAGTTGTGAACGTCCCAGCTCTTGTTGAAATAAAGGGTTGGGATGCTGATTTTGGAAAAGACATAGAGTTTATGGCCCTTATGGTAGCGATGGATTTAAAGATCCTTTCCACTATTTAAAACCAAGAATAATTTTCTGTTTGCCAGAGAGTAAAGAGATTAGCTGGTCATTTACCTTACTGCTGTTTACTAATTATCTAATTTACTATTCAGATAGCAAATTGCCACACTTTTAAAACTTGATTGACTGTGAATCTCTTCGAGACATTGAGATTGTGAAAGCACTGTATAGTTTTTTCATTCTTTTGTCACTTCCTCCATCTCAGGGTTTCATGCTGATTTGATTTGCTTCTACTGTTGCTTTATTTAAGATGAACTAACATCAAAATGAAGGACGTTATAACCAGAGACATTATTGGTCTCCATGGGTTAATAACACACCATTTATATGTTTTCTGTAAAGAATATCTTAATTTGATTAATTAAAGATTAATTTGACATTATGTATAGAGAAAAATATTTTCGGTCATGAGCAAATAAGCTAATTGATCAAGTAAAATATGAGGGACATAGATAAGGTGAATAGCAAAGGGCGTTGCCCAAAGGTGGGGCAGTTCAAAACTAGGGAGCATATTTTTAAGGTGAGAAGAGAAAGGTCACTTTTAAATCTGAGCGGCAATGTTTCCACACAAGTTGTTTCATACGTGCAATGAGCTACCAGCAGAAATGATAGATATAGGTACAGTTCCAATGTTTAAAAGACAATTGGTAGGAACATAAATAGGAAAAGTTTAAAGGGATATCGACCAAATGCAGGCAAGTGAGATTAGTTTAGTTTGGGAAACTTGGTCAGCATGTACAATTGGACCGAAGGGTCTGGTTCTATGCTGTATGACTCTGACGTGCAAATGAAATGAATGTTATATGTATTTTTCTTTGGCATGAGAAAGATCTTTTAAAAAACTGCCTTTTCTTTATCAATTAGTAGTTGATGGTTTTGAATTTCAGCAAGAAATTGCACTAGACATTGTGGCCACATGCTTAATGCTACACTAATGGGAACTTTGATGCATCTTTAAAGGAAATTGGATTGAATAGATGGCCAAGTGAAGATGTAAAGTACCTTTCTGAATTTCATGTTTAAAACAAACTTAAAGTAAGAAAGATTTGCTCACCTTGTTTCACCAGGTGCACCACGTGAACTTACAGAAGAGGAAAGACAGCAAATTATTCACTCTGATGAATTCCTCACATTCTTTGATCACAGCACCAGAATAATTGAAAGAGCTCTTGCAGAACATAAAGATCTCTTTTTTGACTACAGTGGCAAGGATTTAGAAGAAAAAGAAGGGTATTATTCTTTATTTTATGTATTTTGGCTAGACTGTTTCTGGACAGAACAGGATTTTTGACTTGCACTTTTTCTTAACAGAGAACTTCAAGGTGGAGCTAAACTTTCTATAAACAGACAGTTTTTTGATGAACGCTGGTCAAAACATCGCGTTGTTACATGCATGGATTGGTCACCTCAGGTAGAATGTTCAACTTTAATTTTCTATGTGAGGGTACTTTTTCCACCTTGTCTTCATTAACCTTTTTCTCTTTATGTACTTCTCGAAGTTTTTACAATTAGTTTGTTCTTTGTACTCTCGTACTCTATTTTCTTCCATTTTAATCAACTCTTTTGCATTCCTTTGCTGAAATCTAAACTGCTTCTAATCCTCAAGTTTGCTTTTTCTTTTGGCCAATTTGTATGTCTCTTCTTTGGATCTTATATTATCCTTAATTTCTCATGTTAGCCTTGATTGGGCCACCTTTCTGGTTTTATTTTTGTGCCAGAAAGGAATGAATAATCATTGCAGTTTCTCCATACACACTTTAAAAGTTTACCATTGACTTTCCACTTATCACTTTAACTAACATCGTAGCCAACTTTTGCCTCATACCATCGTAGTTCCTTCATTTAGATTGAGGATCCAAGTCTCAGAATCAACCGTACCACGTTCCATCTTAATGAAGAATTCTGTCATATTATGGTTACTCTTCTCCAAAGAGGCCTCGCACAGCTAGATTGCCAATTTTTTTTTCTCATTGCACTTTATCCAATCTAAGAGGGCCTGTTGTCCCATTGGCAGTTAAACATGTTAATCCAGAAAACTACCTTGTACGTAATCCAGGAATTCATCTTCTGTGGCATTGTCACTGATTTGATTTGCCCAATCTATATCAGGTTAGTATCTCTCATAATGACAGCTGTACTTTTATTGCAGCCATCTCTGATTTCCTGTTTCGTTCTTTCTTCAACTTTACCACTACAATTTATTTGTATAACCCATGATCATTTTCTGCCCCTTGGTGTTTCTAAGCCATACCACTACAGATTCCACTTCACTTCATAGTGGTCTCGTTTACATTATTTTACACTGTGGCCCTGTTTGATTCTTGCCCTTGAATTTTCTGCCTATCACTTATCATCTTATCCATTCTATATTTTGTTTTAGACCTTTTTGTCCCCCATCTTGTTTCCCTGTATAAGTTCCCTGGCCGTTCTAGTTTAAGTTCTCCCCTGGAAATCAGTTTTGTTGCTGCTCTGGTGCAATCTGTCCAACATGTATTGTTTCACCACTTCCTAATTCCTATGTTGTATTTTAAGGACATCATCCCTTATTTTTACCTATGTTGTTGGTACTGATGTGTTCTATGACCATTGGCTATTCACCCTCCCACTCCAAAATATCTTGTGCTGCTTCAAACCATTCTTGACTCAAGCACCCAAGAGGCAACATACCATCCTGGAATCTTGTTTGTGCCCACAGCAGCACAACACCCTATAGCAACAATTCTCTATTGTAGCATTTACAGGCTTATGCTTCCTCTTCCATGCAGCAAGGCCACCAAGACGCCAAAAAAAATGGACTGTTGCTACTTTCCTCTGAGAGGTCATTCTCACCCAACAGTATCCATGTTTTGCAGGAGGTGGCACAGGGGATTCCTGCATTGCATGCCTGGTCCTTTTCCTATGCCTGGTGGTCTTCCATTCTCTCTCAGCTGAGGGGATACTCAACAGTGTTCCAAGTCACTGATCAAGTTCTGGAATTGGGACTTCCAGGAGATACAGATGCAGATGGAGATATCTCCTACACACATTTTGGTCCCAAGCACTGGAACTGTGCCCAACTTGCCACATAAGCAGGAGGAGTGTCTTGAGCTCCCCATCCTTGACTTACCCCATTTAAATTAGAAACTATAATGATAGCTCGGGAAGTCATATTGAACATGTTAGAAAAAATGCTGGCACATAAAACCATACATCTCAGAATGCACTACTGGATTTCGCTTGTATGCATTCAGTCATGGATTACATACTTCTCCGTGGTGTCCACTGTTAATATTTTACTTTTGCACTCTTAGTCTTGATACAGAAACTTTGAAGAAGCTATGTATTGAATAAAATATGACTGAGTCGTGATAATGTATTAAGTTCTTAATTAATAACCTGTTTGATTCTGAAAAACGAATTTTATGTTTAGAAAGTAACATTTTATATATCATGATAAATTCACAATAAATGAATACATTGGTTAAGTTTATGATATATTTTAGCCTCTACCTTAATCTAAAAGTAGAATATTGCAGATACTGGAATTCTGAAATAAAAGTAGAAAATGCTAAAAATACACAACAAGCCTGGTTGCATTCATGGAGAGAGAAACAGTGTTTTAAGTTAGTGACTGAGCCTGAAGCAAAGCTGCATACTTTACAGAAGATCTGTGTGAACTAGGCATACATGTTTAGTATCCTCAATCAGTCAGATTGAAGAATTCTCCCTGACGTGCACAGTCTAAATCAGGAAAGACCTGTATAGAAAAACGAGTGGTTATAGTCCGTCACTTAAATGTTATGTGTTTAACTTGCATCCCATCAATATCCTTAGTAACAAACTATTATATTTCACCACAGCCCCATCTGATTCTCTAAAGGTTCAGAAATTCTATGTAGACTTTCAGCTTGCGGCAGTTTGCAGCCTCATCTGTTTGTAATAGTGACTGATGTGCAGCTGATATGTTAACTACCGAGTAGCATAGTATTGCTGTGCCTCAGGCAACCTACTGTTCCTATTAATGTTTCTTTTCTGATCTTGCTGTCAACAGTATCCAGAACTACTTGTTGCTTCATATAACAACAATGAAGATGTTCCACATGAACCAGATGGTGTAGCTCTTGTGTGGAACATGAAATTTAAGAAAACTACTCCAGAATATGTCTTCCATTGCCAGGTACAGTATGAGATCTCTTTCAACCAAAGCCTTTATTTAATTCTCTTAGAAATGTGGACCATCATTTAAGACTTTCTCATGCTTGTCAACTTAACGATTTAATCACTCTAGCATATACATTAATTTTCAACACTTTTATGTTGGTAATAGTGTTAAATACTTTGTGTCACATGCTAGCTATATAAGATATTGTATATGTCATGGAGATGTAACAGCATAAAAACAAACCCTTCGGTCACGCTATTCATATACCCATCCAGATGCCTTTTAAATGTTGTAATTTTAACAGCCTCCATCACTTCCTCTGGCAGTTCATTCCATATACACACCCCATTTTGTTTAAAAAGTTGTCCCTTAGGTCCTTTTTAAATTTTTCTCCGCTCACCCTAAATGTATGTCCTCTAGTTCTGGACTTCCCCCACCCTAGGGAAAAGATCGTGTTTATTTACCCTGTCCATGCCCCACATGATTTTGTAAACCTCTATAACATCACTCCTCAGCCTCCAATGCTCCAGGAAAAACAGCCCCAGCCTTATTTAAGAAGGATAGTAGGGATGATCTAGGTAATTATAGTCCGGTGAGCCTGATGTTAGTGGTAGGAAAGCCTCAGAAGATACTGAGGGATAGGATCTATTTACATTTGGAAGAAAATGGGCTTGTCAGTGACAGGCAGCATGGTTTTGTGCAGGGAAGGTCATGTCTTACCAACTCAGTAGAATTCTTTGAGGATATGACTAAGTTGATTGATGAGGGAAGGGCTGCAGATGTCATATACCTGGACTTCAATAATGCATTTGATAAGGTTCCCCATGGTAGGCTGATGGAGAAACTAAAGTCGCATGGGGTCCAGGGTGGACTAGCTAGATGAATGGAGAATTGGCTATGCAGCAGGAGATAGAGAGTAGTGGAAGGGAGTTTCTCAAAATGAAGAACTATGACCAGTAGTGTTCCACAGGGATCCGTACTGGGACCACTGTTGTTTGTGATATACATAAACGATCTGGAAGAAAGTATAGGTGTTCTGATTAGCAAGTATGCAGATGACACTAAAATTGGTGGAGTATCAGATATTGAAGGGGACTGTCAGAGTGCAGCAAAATATAAACAGTTTGGAGAGTTGAGCAGAGAAATGGCAGATGGAATTCAATCTGGATAAATGCGAGATGATGCATTTTGGAAGATCTAATTCAAGAGCAAACTTTACAGTAAATGGAGAAGCCTTGAGGAAAATTGATGTACAGAGAAATCTGGATGTTCAGGCCTATTGTACCCTGAAGGTAGCAACGCAGGTCGATAGAGTGGTCGAGAAGGCTTATGGTTTGCTTTGCCTCATCGGACGGGGTATTGAGTACAAGTGTTGGCAGGTCATATTATTGTTGTATAGGACTTTGGTTTGGTCACATTTGGAATATTGTGTACAGATCTGGTCACCACATTTCCAAAAGGATGTGGATGCTTTGGAGAGGGTGCAGAAGAGGTTCACCAAGATATTGCCTGGTATGGAGGGCACTAGCTATGTAGAGAAGCTGAGTAGATAAGGATTATTTTCATTTAAAAGATGGAAGTTGAGGGGGGGGAACCTGATTGAGGTCTACAAAGTCATGAGAGGTATAAACAGAGTGGATAGCAAGAAGCTTTTTCCCAGCGTGGGGGACTCAATTACTAGAGGCCATGAGTTCAAGGTGAGAGAGAAAATGTTTAAGGGAGATATGTGTGGAAAGTTCTTTACACAGAGGGTGGTAGGTGCCTGGAAGGTGTTGCCAGCGGAGAAGATAGAGGTGGGCACAATAGTGTCATTTAAGATGTATCTAGACAGATACATGAATGGGCAGGGAGCAGAGGGATATAGATCCTTAGAAAATAGGTGACAGGTTTAAATAGAGGATCTGAATCAGCACAGGCTTGGAGGGCTGAACAGCCTGTTTCTGTGCTATAATTTTCTTTGTCCTTTGCATTCATCCTCTCTCCATAGCTCAAATCCTCCGACCCTGGCACCATCCTTGTAAATCTTTTCTGAACTCTTTCAAGTTTCATAACATCTTTCCGATAGGAAGAAGGTAGACCAGAATTGCACACAATATTTCAAAAGTGGCCGAACCAATGTCCTGTACAGCTACAATATGACGTCCCAACCCTGTACTCAATGCTCTGACTAATAATGCAAAGCATACCAAATGCCTTCTTCACTATCCTATCTACCTGTGACTTTCAAGGAACTATGAACCTGCACTCCACGGTTTTTTCATTCAGCAATGCTACCCCCCTTACCATTAACTATATAAGTCTTGCCTTGATTTGCCTTTCCAAAATGCAACACCTAACATTTATCTAAGTTAAACTTCATCTCCCACTTCTCAGCCCATTGGCCCATCTGATCAAGATCCTGTTATACTCTGAGGTAACTTTCTTCACTGTCCACCAAATGTCCAATTTTGGTGCCATCTGCAAACTTACTAACTATACCTCCTATGTTCGCATCCAAATTATTTATATAATGGCAAAAAGCGGTAGACCCAGCATTCATCCTTGTGGCACTCCACTGGTCACTGCTTCCAGTCTGAAAGGCAACTCTCCACCACCACCTTCTGTCTTCCAGCTTTGAGCCAGTTCTGTATCCAAATGGCTAGTTCTCCTTGTATTCCATGTGATCTAACCTTGCTAACCAGTCTACCATGAGGAACCTCTCGAATGCTTCACTGAAGTCCATATCGGTCGCATCCTTCGCTTTGCCCTCATCAATCCTCTTCATTACTTCTTCAGAAAACTCAGTCGAGTTCGTGAGACATTTCCCATGCACAAAGCGATGTTGACTATCCCTAATCGGTCCTTGCATTTCCAGATACGTCATTCCTGTTCCTCAGGATTCCCTCCAACTACTTGCCCACCATTGATGTCAGGCTGACCGGTCTATAGTTCCCTGGCTTTTCTTTACCACCTTTCTTGAATAGTGGCATCATGTTAGCCAACCTCCAGTCTTCCGACACCTTACCTGTGACTGTTGATGACACAAATATCTCAGCATAGCCCTAGCAAACACTTCCCTGGCTTCCCATAGCCTTCTGGTGCACACCTGATGAGTTTCTGGGGATTTATCCACCTTTATATGTTTACAGGTATCCAGCATCACCGCCTCTGTAATATGGACATTTTTCATGATGACACCATCTATTTCCCCACATTCTATATCTTCCATGTCCTCCTTCACAGTAAACATTCATACAAAATACTGTTTAGTATCTCTCCCATCTCCTGCGGTCCACACATAGGCAGCCTTGTTGATCTTTGAGGGGCCCTATTCTCTCCCTAATGACCCCTTTGTCTTTAATGTATTTATATAATCCCTTTGGATTCTCCTTAGCCCTATTTGCCAAAGCTGGCATGTCCCCTTTTTGCCCTCCTGATTTCTCTCTTAAGTATACTCCAACCGCCTTTATACTCTTCTAATGGTTTACTTACTCTCTGCTGTCTATACTTGGCATGTGCTTCCTTCTTTTTCCTAATCAAAACCTCAATTTCTCTAGTCATCCAGCATTCCCTACACCTACAAGCCTTGCTTTTCACCGGAACAGGAATTTGCCTTCTCTGGACACTTGTCATCTAATTTTTGAAGATTTCCCATTTCCAGCAGTACCTTTACCTGCAAACATCCCCCCACCCACCCCAAGTCAACTTTGGAAAGTTCGTGCCTAATGTCTTGTAACAATGGAAATGAATTTGATTAATGCATTCATAAATAGATGTCAGCTATCCCAGTGTTACTTGCATGGCTGAAAAATCCAGTTTCAACAAAGAAGCTATTTTCCAATCTCATCAATATCAGCAATATTCAGCTGGTAAGGATTGGGTATGAACAATGCAAGTCAACATTTTTCTGTTTTGCCTTCTAGCTAAAACAGCTTTGTGAGATTAGTAACTATGTTTAGAAAAGCTGGTCATATATCCAGTATGTATCCTGTAACTACATTGACCATTTATCATTGTTACTATTGTTATGACACAGATAGCAAGCCAAACCAAATCAGCCTTACTATCACTGGATTTGGAGCACATTTAAATTAAAACATTCAATGACTCTCAAAATTGCCCAATTGTTCGAACGAGACTTTATTAATCATACAATGCCTGCAGTGTGGAAACAGGTCATTTGGTCCAACAAGTCCAGACCGACCTTCTGAAAAGTATTCCACCCAGACCCACTCCCCAACCTTATTACTCTACATTTCCCCTGGCTAATGCATCTAATCTGCACATCCCTGAACACTATATGGGCAATATACCATGGCCAATTCACCTAACCTACACGTCTTTGGACTGTAGGAAGAAACCAGAGCACCCGGAGGAAGCCCATGCAGACTTGGAGAGAATGTCCAAACTCCACACAGACAGTTGCCTGAGGCTGGAATTGAACTCTGGTTCCTGGCACTGGGAGGCAGCAGTGCTAACCACCGAACCACCGTGACACCATTAATAAGAGATTTGGACACTACATTTATAGCTTAAACAAAAATTAACAATGTATTATCAACAATATAATTTTAGTTGAACACTGATGAACAATAAGGTCAACTAATATGTTAATGTGCAACCTAAGATCAGCCTTTTTTGATCAATCCTCCAGTCACACAGACAGCAGACATGGCTAAGGGAAAATTAAAGAAAATAAGTGAATTGTAATTTACTGGTTCAATAAACCATTTCATATGATGGATATCAGTTTTTCATAAAATCCTGGGTGAAAGCTTTGTACATATTTAGAGCTTGTTTGAAATCTGAAGTCACTGGTGAATGCAAATAGTTTTAGAAGACCTTCAGAAACATTCATTTATTTCCTACTGACAGGGATTCTTTTCTCAGAACATTTAACAATTCAATAACTTGATGAAAAATTAGAGAGAGAGAGAGCAAAACACAGCAGCAGTCTCTGGAACTTCTAAAAACCTATTCAGAAAGGTTTTTGAAATTTCTTTCCGATCAAAGTTCTCTGTGATCGGCTGGTTAGAACTGGTCTTCCCTTGACCAATTCAACATCCAACCAGCTGGGCATAGCAGCACCTTGGTGCCAAAGTGCCTAGTGTCGTTAAAATAGTAATTACATTGCAGTATTTTCGAGGCCAGTTCACATCTATCTTTGTTTACTTCTTTAAAACCAACTTTCAAAGTTTAATTCTTAACCTTAACTGTCAGTTCCAAACCAAAACAAAAGAGATGGCCTCTAACTATACAGAGATATACATGCGAATGAGTAAAATGGAAGTATTTATAATTGTTGTAGAAAATATGGCTGAAAGGATAGACATTTTGGCAAAGCTCCTCATTTTGCACTTGTCAGGACAAACAGAAAAATGTTAAATCTCAAACAGTGGCAACAACATATCCTGAAGGAAGTGCTGATTGTTTGGCTGATCAACTCTTTTTGACTGAAGTGGTACTGTAATGAAAACAATGGGGAATTGTAGTCCCTCTAAACTCATAGGTAATTCAAAAAACATGAAAGGCTTAAATTCCTTCCTTTTCAGGGAGCACGTCCTTGCTTTTGTATATTTGTTGGTTCCAGCAAGTGTAAATGTACCATGTTATACCTATGACTGATTATCTTAAGTTAGTTGCCAGTTGAGCAATTGGCACAGTCACGATTGTTCAGCAAATGTTGCCCAACTATAAAATTCCATTTAACTGTGGATATTTTGTTTTGTATGTTGTAAATGCAGCCTATTTGCAAACGTTTGTGTCTGTCTGTAGCAAACAACTGAAGACGTGCAGTTTGATTCAATCAGACACTTGCTGAGATATATGACTTATCTGTCTGGCATCATGCCAGTACTGAAAAGATTTCCTAGTGACCATACAGTTGAGTATAGTGTATGAATTTTGGTGACATTGTGATACTAGGTGCTTAAATTTTATATCCTAATGATTGATTGGGAGCAACGAGGACCTGTGGTTTTTCTATTGATTTCTTCACTACATTGCCTCAGCCAATCAGAGACAACTAGTCAACCAACCAATACTCCACTCTCCTTTGGTATGAATTGTTTGAAATTTGACATTCTTGAGTTTACCCTTGTGTTCAACCTAAAATGGTTGGGAAACATGCCTTTCTTAATACAACATAGAAAATAATCTTTCAAATTTCAGAAGTGAATTAACAGTCACATTTGCAAAGATTATTATGAAGATTATACTTGTGTCCTCACAATGGATAAGTGTATGGGTTACAAGATTATACACTTGCAATATTATGCAAATTTGATATTGGCCCAAATGGTGTAGAATCCACATTAGTGGAGTTAAGCAATAATGAGAAGGCAATGTTGGTGGCAGAGGTCTACAGGCACCTAGTGGTTATGTAGGATCAGTATTAAATCAGGAGATAATGAGGGCATATGAGAAAGGCAGTATACTAATTATAGGTGATTTTAATCATCATACAAATTGGAAAAATAAAATTATCAGCGGTAGCTATGAGGAAGCATTTGTAGGTATACTCAAAATAGTTTCCGAGAATAATATATTCGGATCTAACCAGGGATCAGGCTATTTTGGATCTGGTAATGTATAATGAGGCAGGTTTAATAAATGATCTTAGTTTCCCTTGGGAGCAGTGGCCAAAATATGGTAGAATTTAGCATTCAGTTGAGGGCAAGAATTTGAATCGGAGATAGTTGTGCTAAAATGAAAAAGGTGGGAATGAGGTCAGAATTGGTTAGAGTGGATAGGGTGAAGAGTTTAGCAGAAAGGGTGTTTAATAGCAGACATTTGACTCATGGCAAAGATATTTTGCAATGAGAAAAGAAGATTCTAGAAAGGTGTTAAACTAACCACAACTAACCAGGAAGTTAAGGACTGTATCAAATTGGGGGGAAAAAAACATACAATGTAGCAAAGATTAGAGGAAGGCCAGAGAATTGGGAAGGTTTTAAAAGCCATCAAAACATGACCTGAAAAGCATTGAGGGAGAAAATAAGCAATGGGGATAAACTAGCAAGTAATACAGAAACAGGTAGCAAGAGCTTATTTAAATACATAAAAAAGGAAGAAAGAGGCAACAGTGAATGTGGATTTCTCAGAGAACAAGACTGGGGAGCCACAAAATGGCAGAAGAGGTCATAGTAGCAGATATTAATAGTGTCCCAAAAATATTAAAGAATCATTGGGCTAAAGTATGGAGGCATGGTGGTCGTAGAGAAAAGCAGTAAAACACTAACTATCACTAGAGAAATGTACTCGGGAAATTAATGGGCCCAACTGACAATAAGTTCCCTTTGGCCTGATGGGTTGCAACCTGTGATTTTAAAGGAAGCACCTACAGGGATAGTGGATACACTGGTTGTAATCTTCCAAGAATTTTTAGATTCTGGAAAAGTCCCCCAGGATTAGAAAACTGCCAATGTAACCCCCTTATTCAAAAAGGGGGACAAAAGCAAGTTAGTTTAACATCTGTTATTGGGAAAATATTATGATTATTATAAAGGATGTAATAAAACAGCATTAAGAAACACATAACACAGATTTTAGAAACCTGTACTATGATCAAGCAGTGTCAACATGGCTATATGAAAGGGAAATTATGCCTGACAAATTTAATCCAGTTTTTTTGAGGAGGTAACAAGCGCAGAGCTGAAGGGAGCTAGTAGCTGTAATACATTTGGATTTTCAAAAGGTATTTGTTGAGGAACCACATACAAGACTACTTAATAAGGTAAGAATCCATGAACTTGGTAAGTATATTAGCATGGATAAAGGATAGAATAAAAGATGGATACGGTTGGTTCTGATATGATGCAATAGTTCCATTCTCATGTGATCTCGTGTTATAAGAAAATCGCACAATAACTGCCATTTAAACTAACAGGCTAGAATCACGTTATAGCTAATACAGGTAAGAAAAGTTTGCTTTCTGCAAATAACAGTCTAAATACTTCAATCATGTTAAAGCCAATTCGTGTTGAAGGAACACATGTTATAGCAGAACCTATTGTAGTTTAGTTAAAAGAGGCATTTTCAGATGGCACCTAATGACTTAGGTGAGGAAAGTGAATGTACTATCATCATGTTTGAAAATGACATAAAATTAGTGGGAAGGTGACACAAGAGGTCTACAGTTGTAAACAAGTGAAATGAGTAAACAAAAACTTGGCAGGTAGAATTAGATTAGATTAGATTAGACTTACAGTGTGGAAACAGGCCCTTCGGCCCAACAAGTCCACACCGACCCGCCAAAGCGAAACCCACCCATACCCCTACATTTACCCCTTACCTAACACTACGGGCAATTTAGCATGGCCAATTCACCTGACCCGCACATCTTTGGACTGTGGGAGGAAACCGGAGCACCCGGAGGAAACCCACGCAGACACGGGGAGAACGTGCAAACTCCACACAGTCAGTCGCCTGAGTCGGGAACTGAACCCGGGTCTCAGGCGCTGTGAGGCAGCAGTGCTAACCACTGTGCCACCGTGCCGCCCACAAATATAATGTGGGAAAGTGATAGGTCATGCATTTTGACAGTAAGAATAGAAGAGTTGGAGGTTATTTAAATGGAAAAGACAGCAGAAAAGCTGCAATACAGAGGGATTTGGGAGTTCCAGTGAGTGAATCACAAGAGGCTAGCATTGAAATTCAGGTAATTGGAAAGGCAAATGGGCGGTTACCCTTCATGCCACAGGACATAGCAGATAAAAAGGTGGCTTTGCTAAAGCTATACAAGGTACTCGTCATCACAGCTAGAATACTGGAGTAGTTTGATCCCATTTACCGTGGAAATGTATCCTGGCATCAGAGGCAGTCCGGATAATGTTCATTAGCTTGACCGTGGAAATGGAGGGGTTCTCTTATGTGAGGTGGAATGAGTTGTGCCTGTACTCGATGGAGTTTAGAAGGATGAGAGGAAACTTTACTGAAATGTTAAGAATCTTTGGGGTTTGACAGGATAGATGCAGAGAGGTAGTTTCCCCTTATGGGAGAATCTAAGACCAGAAGTCATAATCTTAGACTAAGGAGATGCCAGTTTAGCACTAAGATGAGGAGGAATTTGTTCTCTCAGCAATATAGTGATTCTGTGGATTTCTTTACCACAGAGGGCAGTTGAAGATGGGCTGTTCAGTATAAGGCTAAGACACACACATTTCCAATCATGAAGGGAATTGAGGGTTATAGGAATAAGGCAGGAAATTAGAATTGAGGATAATGGGCGGCACGGTGGCACAGTGGTTAGCACTGCTGCCTCACAGCGCCTGAGACCCGGGTTCAATTCCCGACTTAGGCGACTGACTGTGTGGAGTTTGCACGTTCTCCCCGTGTCTGCGTGGGTTTCCTCCGGGTGCTCCGGTTTCCTCCCACATCACCAAAGATGTGCGGGTCAGGTGAATTGGCCATGCTAAATTGCCCGTAGTGTTAGGTAAGGGGTAAATGTAGGGATATGGGTGGGTTGCGCTTTGGCGGGTCGGTGTGGACTTGTTGGGCCGAAGGGCCTGTTTCCACACTGTAAGTAATCTAATCCGATAAGTCATAATCACGTTAAATGGCTGTGTTGATTTGATGGCCTACTCCTAATATGGTCTGTTATTGCAAAGAAATAAGTCAAGCTGAAAGATTAATTTAAATTATCTAATGGATGTGAGATTAAAAAGCATCTGAATGAGCATAATATTCTGGTTTAGTCCTAAATGGAACTACCTAGATAATGCAATTGAAAATTGCTGCTCTGTTCCTTTTTCGTGATGGACAACTGGCTTTATTATGTTTTTCAACAGTCATCTGTGATGTCAGCATCCTTTGCACGATTTCATCCAAATCTTGTAGTTGGAGGAACATATTCTGGCCAGATTGTGCTCTGGGATAATCGCAGTAATAAAAGGACACCAGTCCAAAGAACACCACTCTCTGCTGCTGCTCACACGGTACAGTTCAAAAATAACAACTAGCTAAATTAAGATTTTGAAGCTCCGAGATTAAAAATCATTTTTGAAAAAAATTGTAGAATTGACCTTTTAATGTTTTTAAACTTTACATATATTGGTAAAATGATTAAAACATTTATAACAATCATATTGGACAAGGTATTAAGCAGAAACTAATCTGCCTACAGCATCCAGTCTACTGTGTGAATGTCGTTGGTTCCCAGAACGCTCATAACTTAATCAGCGTTTCTACTGATGGGAAAATCTGCTCATGGAGCTTGGATATGCTTTCTCAGCCACAGGTAAAGAAAATCTAATTTAAAAATTGCATGGTTGTTACAATTCTTTGATTTTCAGTGCATTTTTATTATGCTATATGAGATTGGAGTACAATGTTAATAAATGAGAAGTCATCCATTTTGGTAGGAATAGCAGCAAAAAGGATTGTACTTGAATGGTAAAAAAAATTGCAGCATGTTGTTGTGCAGAGGGACCTGGGTGTCCTTGCACATGAATCACAGAGGGTTGGTCTGCAGGTGTAGCAGGAAATAAAGAAGGCAAATGAAATTTTGCCCTTCATTGCTAAAGGGTTTGAGTTTAAAAGCAGGGAGGTTATGTTACAGCTGGTGCTGGTGAGACCACACCTGGGGTACTACATACAATTTTAGTCTCCTTACTTGGGAAAGGATGTACTGGCATTAGAGGGGGTGCAGAGAAGGTTCAGATAGCTTGATTCTGGAGTTGAGGGGGTTGGCTTATGAGGAGAGACTGAGTAGACTGGAATTATATTCTTTGGAATTTAGAAGAATGAGGGGGAAATCTTACCGAAACACAAAAAAATTATAAAGGGAATAGATAAGATAGAAGTAGAGAGGATGTTTCCACTGGCGGGTGAAACTAGGATAAGAAGGCTTAACCTCAAAATTAAGGGGAGCAGATTTACAACCGAATTGAGAAGGAACTTCTTCATCATGAGGGTTGTGAATCAATGCATTCCCTGCCCAGTGAAGTAGTTGAGGCTTCCTCAGTAAACGCTTTCAAAGCTAAGATAGATAATTCTTTTGAACCGTAAAGGAATTAAGGGTTACAGTGAGAGGGTGGGTAAGTGGAGCTGAGTCCAGAAAAAGATCAGCCATGATCTTATTGAATGGTGGAGCAGGCTCGAAAGGCCAAATGGCCTACTACTGCTCCTAGTTTTTATATACTTGAACTAGAGAAACCAGTTAAAGGCAGTCCTTTAACAGTTTTATGGACTAACAATATGGCTTATTCTTAATAGCAAATACATTTTGTTCATTATTTTTAAAAATAATGTTGGGAAAGAAAGCTCTGAATTTAGTTTTCTACCTTTATTTATCTCTATTGTAAAACACTTAACATGTCATCTCCCCAGCTCCTGAAGTTTGTAAACTGAAAACATGCCCTGAGATCCAACCACTGTAAGGAGCTGAATGTTTGTTTTCTACTTCTCCATGATCAAAGTGTTGAAACAACAATGTGCTGTGCCACTGTTCTCCCTATATTTTCCTGCATTTAACTACTAAAATTTGCATGTTTGGTTTTTTCAATACAAAAGTTAACATTAAATTCTGGAAAGTATCAATTGCACAGCAGTTCAAACTTTACAGTTACAGCAGAAACTACATAGCTGCCACCTAGGCACAGGCAATAAATGCTGACCAGTCAGCAATGATTATATCTCTCAAAAATGAATAAATAAAAATGTATTATCTGTTAATCTCAAAATCATGGAAGTTACAGGGAAACCATTCGACACAGCATGGTGCACTAAATTCAGCAAATTTAGTTATTTGTCTATTGCCGTTGGTCCACCTTATACCTTAGACCTGCACATCGTTCTTTTTCAGCAACCAGTCCAATATTCTTTTGAATACTTAACCTGCCTCCACCACAGTCTCAGGAGGTGCATTTCAGACCTTAACCATTTGAAAGGAGTAAACATATTTTTCTTGTCTTATTTTTACTTTTGCCAGTTATTTTAAATCTGTAACAAAAAAACCCCACAGAGTTGCAGATGCTGGAAATCTGAAAATCAAGCAGAAATTGCTGGAGAAACTCCGGTCTGGTAGCATCTGTGGAGAGAAAGCAGAGTCAATGTTTTGGGTCCATTGCCTCTCCTTAAGAACTGATACTAGCTCGGGAAAAGTGGTAGTTATGTTGATGACAAGGAGTGGGGGAGGAAGAGAAGTAGTAAACAATAGATAGTGAAGGAGTCTAGAGAGAAAACAGCAGTTGGGCAGATGAAAGAATGGAAAGTGGTGAGCTGAGGAGAAAGAAAACCTGCTGATGGAGACCATTAGTGTATGAAACTAGGTTGGCTGTGATGAAAGTAGCCCATGTGATGACAAGGCCTGGTGTGTGGGGTAGATGAAGGAGATGGAAGAATATGCCCAGGCCTGAAAATTATTGAACTCAGTTTTGAGTCCTGAAGGTTGTGGAATCCCCAAGCGGAAATTGGGATGTTATTCTTTCAGCTTGCACTGAGTCTTTCTGCAGTACTGCAGCAAACCTGAGCCAGAGATGTTGGTGTGGAAGACAGTGGTGTGTTGCAGTGTCAGGCAACTGGAAACTCAGTCATTTTTGAGGGCACAACTGAGATGTTCTACAAAGCAGTCGCCCAGTCTGTTTCACCTTCCCAGCGTCTCTGCATTTTCTCAATCAGCAAGACTGCCTAATTCTCTCATTACATTGCCATTTATGTCCATGCCTCAGCTCGTCTGTTGCTGGAGCTTTCATCCATGGCCTTGTTACTTCTGGACCTTAATCCACTGTTCTCCTGACTACCCATCCAGCTAGTATATTATATGAACTTGAGCTCCTGCAAACCTCTGCTGCCTGTAAACTTATTTACCCAGAACCCGAGTGTTTGCTGCACAGCGTAAGTTCTGTACTAACATTCCCTTGTTTCTAAATCATACAATTGCTAAAAAAATGAGCAGGAGTTGGCTACTCAGCCCTTCAAACCTACTCTGCCATTCATTATGATCATGGCTGATCATCCATTGCAACAGCCTGCTTCTGCTTTTTCACCTTATCCTTTGATCTCATTAGCCCCAAATGCTATACTGAACTCCTCCTTCAAAGTATGCAAGTTTTGGCCTTGACACCTTTCTGTGAGAACAACTCCACAGGCTCACCAATCTGGGTGAAGAAATGTCTCCACATCTCAGTCCTAACTCGGTCACGCTGTATCCTTAGAATGTGACCCCTGGTTCTGGACTTCCCTGTAATCAGGAACATCCTTCCTACATCTACCCTGTCAAGTCCTATTAGAATTTTACAGTTTTCAATGAGATCCACCCCTTGTTCTTCTGAACTTCAGAAAATACAACCCTAACTGATTTAGCGTCATCTCATATGTCGGTCCTGTCATCCCTGGAATTAGCTTGATGAACCTTCGCTGCAGTCTGTATAGAAAAAAGATCCTTCCTCTGAGAAAGAAGGTAACTTCACATTTATGCATATTATACTGAATTCAGCATGCATTTGCCTACTCAATCTGCTTGTTCAAATTACAGTGAAGCACCTCTGCATCCTCCTTACGGCTCACCCTCTCGCTCAGCTTCGTGTCATCTTGTTGGGTCCCTCTGTCGACACTGAACCAATTCTCCTCTTGGCTGGGTATACAGGCATCTTGCTTCTCCTCCAATTCTGATTATATTTAAGGGAGAGACTGAAGATAATTCCTTTTGCTTAGCACCAAATAATTTCTTTTCAAAATTTAATAGCATCAGATGTGAATACAGATCCCACCTACAACATCAAAACTCTTTCTGTGGTCCTGACATTCAGTATTTCTAACAATCTCTTCTGACATATCTTGCCTTCACAACATGTTGGAGCAAGTAACTAATCAGGTAAAATGCTTTTGTCACCTTGATTCACAAAGACAGTAATACATCAACAACAGTGTTTTGTTTTGCACAGGACAGCATGGAGTTGATGCACAAGCAATCCAAAGCAGTGGCTGTAACTTGCATGTCCTTCCCATTGGGTGATGTTAATAATTTTGTGGTTGGTAGTGAAGAAGGTTCTATATACACAGCATGTCGCCATGGAAGGTAAGGCAGAAAATATTTGAAATGCTTTGTTTTAATTATTTCCCTGTAAGATTCCAGTTTTATATTCTGCTAATGAAAAATAAGTTGGTACTAATTTTTGAAAAAATCACTTTGTCATTAGAAATTTTGAACGTAAACCTATTGAAAGCCTCCGAGAGCAAGGCATAGTTGCATAGTGTTAGCACTGCTGCCTCTCAGCAACAATGACCCAGATTCGGTTCTAGTGTTGGGTGACTGCATGGACTTTTACTAGGTTCTTCAGTTTTCTCCCACAGTTTAAAGATGTACAAGCTCAGTGCATTAGCTATGGTAAATGTAGGATTACAGGGATAGGGTAGGAGGCTAGGTCAGGGTAGGGTGCTTTTGGGTCAGTGCAGACTCAATGGGCTGAATGGCCTCTTTCTGGACTATAAGGATTCTATATGCTTATGAGGAATTAATTAATTTTGAAATTGAATAAATTGTGTGTAAAAGCTTTAGTGCTTATTTAAACAAATAAACTTACGTTGCTGTCAAATTTTCACTTGTTGCCCCCACCTTACCATCTTATTACTATTCCCAAATGGCCCACAATCACATTTCTTAAGTATTGACAAGAAACTGAGTTAGACCATCTACAAAAATGTTAGGCCCACTCGCTCGGGACAGAGGCTGGCATTCTGAGGTGAGTAGTTAAGCACCCAACCCCCCAAACCTTCTCCACCTCATGGATTGCTTTCTACCTGTTTTGATCGGTAACAACTCCAGCTAGCGGGTAACTCCACTCCAGCCAGTGGGTCACTCCACTCCAGCCAGAAGAAAGTTGGATATTCACCAACTACTGTATGTTAAACATCCACTCCTTTAGTCATCAGCTCACAGCCACGACAATGTATACTATTTACAAGATGCGATGCAGCAATCCATTAAGGTTTCTTGGCAGGCAAACCTGTAATCTTCACCAACCACAAAACCCAAGGGAAACATTTGCAGGAGAATACCATAATCCCCTTAAAGGTTCATGGTCTCCACAAACAGTGTCTCACATTTAATTGCATCACATGTACGGCATGGAAACAAATCATTCAACTAAACTGGTCTTTATTGATCTTTATTACTCAGTCTCCTCCCACCCTACTTCATCAAACATTTCATCATAGCCTTTCAGTCTCTCTCTCGTGCCTATAAAGTATCCCCATTAAGGACAAGTAGATTTTTTTTCTCCCAGTTATGTTTTTGCATTGTTCCACTCTCTTGAGTGAAAAACTTTATATCTTATTGACCTTGTTAGTGATCAGCTTCTAAATATAATCTCTGGTTTTGGACTCCCCATAAGCGGAAACTTTTTCTCTACTACTTTCAGGTCAATAACTGTGCATTTGTTTAGGACCTTTAGTAGAACTCTAGTGAATGTAATCCTACCCAATTCAACCTCTCCTCATACATCAGTCAGTATGTCTTATTTATGCATTTGTGAAATACTATATCTCTCTCTCATTCTTTTATACTTGAGTTCTGTATTTAAATCTTTAATTGTTTTATCTCCTCCTTTATTAAACATATACTAGAGATACTTTTTTCTTCTGTTTCAAATTTGCCTTGTTAATAGCAGTTATTTCATATAATTTTGAAATATGCTTGACTGTTGAACAATCTTTTGCCTGAAGTGCATTATTCACATTACAATTCAAAGGACATTAAAGTTGTAAAGCTATAATCATAGAAATTTACAGTTTTTAGATCAGAGTGGTGCTGGAAAAGCACAGCAGGTCAGGTAGCATCTGAGGAACAAGGAAATCGACGTTTCAGGCAAAAGCCCTTCATCATAGAAATTTACAGCCTGGTAATTGGCTTTTGAGTATCTCACAACTGTACTAGTTCCTTGAAAGAGTCCATCCCTAGAGTTTCATCCCTAGCTTTTCCTCCTAACACTACAAATGATCCTTTATTAATTACTTATAAACTCCCATGGAATCTGATCTACCACCATTTCAGGTAATATGTTCCAGATCGGACCAATCCTCTCAAAAGAAATTTCTCTTCCTTTCTTTTCTAGATCTTTAAACAATCGTTTAAAATCTGATCTCTGGTTATTATTTACTTGCTGTGAAGGCAGTATTTTCTCCATAGTATTATATTTATCAGTCACTACCAATTTGAAATCCTTTAAGTCTCCTCATAACTTTCTCTCAGAATAATCCTAGCATCTCTAATCTCTTCACATCGCAGGTATTAGACATTTCAGTTATCACCTAGTGAACATTCTCTAGGTATTAACATCTTTCCTAAACTCTGGTCTTCAGAATTGTGTATAGTACTCCAGCTGAGACTGAAACAGTGAATTTTAAAGATTTATCTGATTTTCATATTGAGTGTCTTTACTGAAAAAAATTCCTTTTTTTTTGTTAAACCATCCTAACACCTTCCATCACCACATTGAATCATTGGCATTCTCTTACTAACCAATGGAAGTCCAATGTGGGGATGCTTTACACAGCTTGATTGGCTTGAATACACTCACATGGAGAAGACTGGTATCTTGGAATCAGTCAGATTATTGAACTAGTGTCTCAAATACAACAAAGGGAACTTGACAATCCCGAACAATTTCATTCAGCTTTCAATAATAACGAATAATTTTATTTACGTAGTGCTTTAAATATAAACAAAAGTCACAAAGCATAACAAAGGTATGTTAGAAGCTAGAGGATTTTAAAGTTGGGATATGAATATTGATGGCATTTGTTGCCATTGAGAAGGTTGCTATGAGCTATCGTGTTGAACCTCTGCAGTGATTGTGGGTGATGCCCGACAGTTTTGCTGGTTGGGAGTTCCAGAAAAATGCATCACGGAAGAACCAACAATATATGTCCAAGACAGGATAGAATGTGACTCAAAGGGGTACCTGAAAATAATGGTCACTTGCACACCTTGTCCTTCATGGTGGAGCACAAGGATTTAGGAACTTAGGAGTTCTAAACCTCAAATAAGATATAGAGTCCTAGAGATATGTAGCACAGAAACAGACCCTTCGGTCCAACTCGTCCATGCTGAGCGATATCCCAAATAAATAGTTCTTTCTGCCAGCATTTGGTCCATGTCCCTCTAAACCCTTTCTATTCTTATACCCATTCAGATGTCTTTTAAATGGTATAAGTGTACTAACTTCCACTACTTCCTCTGGCAAAATAAATGGGTCTCAAAATTTAGTATGGGGATTGAGTAAACAACAGTAAAAGTGAGCTTGTCTAAGCACTATGATCACTTGAAGCATTTTTCTTTTTCAAATTATCTAGGTTATTTATTATACTAAGCAATTAATATTTCTGTGCTGTATGACTCTCACATTTCCAGCATAGAACATACAGTGAATCTTTCAATTACCTCTTATGCCTTGAAAGCTGTTACAGAGTCAGAGTCAAACAGCATTGAAACAAATCGTTTGGTTCAACTCGTCCATGCCGACCTAGTTTTCCAAACTAAATAGTCCTACTTGCCTGTATTTGGCCCACATACCTCTAAACCTTTCCTATTCATGTACCTCTCCAAATGTCTTTTAAATGTTGTAACTGTACCTGCATATACCATTTCCTCTGGCAGACCATTCCAGTATGAACCAATCTATATGAAAAAGTTGCTCCTCAGGTCCCTTTTAAATCTTTCTCCTGTCGCCGTCATAATTGGCCCCTAGTTTTGAATTCTCCCATCCAAGGGAAAATACCTATGCTCATCATCTTATTTACATCCCTCATTTTATAAACTCTAAGGTCAACCCTCAACCTCCTACGCTCCAGTGAAAAAAGTCTGTCTATCCAGATTCTCCTTATAAATCAAATCCTCCATTCCCAGCAACATCCTAGTAAATATTTTCTGAACCCTCCTTCCTATAGCAGGGTGTTCAGAACTGTACGCCGTACTCCAGAAGTGGCCTCACCAATACCTTGTGCAACATCAGCATGGCGTCCCAACTCCTATACTCACTAGACTGAATAATGAAGGTAAATATACTGAACACCACCTTAACCACCCGTCTGCCTGTGATGCAAATTCCAAAGAACTATGCACCTGAATCCCCTAGGTCTCTGTTTGCCAACACTACCTAGGGCCCAACCATTAACTGTATAAGTCCTGCTCTTGTTTGCTTCACTAAAACTTCTGAAGTTATATTCAAACCCCAATTAATACCTTTTTGTTTAAGGTGTAGTGTATTTATTGATAAGTGGCTGGAGAAAATGAATAAAATTCACTTTTTTGTATGTTGAGTCACTGTTGAATTTTGGGTTGTGACCTGTAACCCATCATCTTAAAAATGAAGGTGATGAAATTGAAAGTCGGTGACTAAGAGTGCACCGAAAGGCACCTAAGTCTAATTCATACTCATGTCTCCTTGGTGCCGACATCTTTCTGCACTTTTTGTAAATAATTCCTTTTTAGTACAAAATTTAAATATTAGTACAAAATAAACAAACTTGAAGCTTTCATCTTGGATTCTTCAGGATTGGGATGCAAAAACCAAACTTAGTGAAGGATCAACAATTTCTGAGCAAGGGAAGAGTGCTGAAGGGTTAAACTTAAGGACCTAGAATAGGGATTGTTAACTGTAAATCTTAGTTGATTTCCTTCTTATACTGTTTGAAGATGAATTTTGCATTGAGAAGGGGTGTTTGCTTAAAGAATTATTTTCAATTGATCCTTCCATTAAAGAAAAATCATTTTGAAAAATTTGTTGACCAGATATTTTTATCTCAGTGACTTTCCTCTCCCTATTAGATGACAAGAAAACTGAAGGGTTCACATTTGTCTGAACAAGGGCATTTTGTATTCACTTTATAATGTCAATTATACATTTTTGTTAACAGCAATTTATGTAATCAAAACTCTTGTTTCTTGTAGCAAGGCTGGAATTAGTGAGATTTTTGATGGTCATCAAGGACCGATCACAGGTATTCATTATCACACTGCAGCCGGACCAGCTGACTTCTCTCATCTTTTTGTCACCTCTTCCTTTGACTGGACAGTCAAACTTTGGACAACTAAGGTAGTTTGACTTCCTGGTATTAACTGTATTTATACTGTCACTATATTCAACTTGTAGTACTTCAGATTGGCACATTGTTGCATAGAAGAAAATCTACAAAATAAAAGTTAAAATTTCATAGGTATAATCTTCTGAGTTCATGACAATAATTGAATGAAATTGAATATATATAGTTTGATTTATGGATCTGTTTTTATATACACAAAAAACCTTAAGTTATATAAACACTACTTTCTTTCAGAATAACAAACCATTGTATTCCTTTGAAGATAATGCTGATTATGTTTATGATGTCATGTGGTCACCAACACATCCTGCCCTTTTTGCTTGTGTTGATGGAATGGGAAGACTTGATTTATGGAATCTCAACAATGACACTGAAGTAAGTAGAATTAGGTGGAAGTTTAATATTGAGTAGTTTGTACCAGTAGTATTGTGGTTTGGACAATTCAGATCCAGTATTGTACCGTCTGGAAAAAATAGATATTCTGAAGTAAAAATATTTTGTCTTACATTTTCACCACTTCGAGATAATCAAAATTCATGGCAATTATTTCAAACTTTTTTTTCTCTAAAATCCAAATTAGGTGCCAACTGCAAGCATTACTATTGACAGTAATCCTGCACTAAATCGTGTGAAATGGACTCAGACTGGAAGAGAAATAGCTGTAGGTGACTCAGAAGGGCAGATATTGATTTATGACGTAGGAGAGGTGAGTAATTCATCATATTACTTTGTTTACTGGAGTAGATTGGATTTTGGTATGAAAGGATTAACATACTGACCTTTTTCAGCTGTACAAATGAGGCTGCGCCCTTCCCAAAGTAGCAAGTTAAGCTTGGTCAAAATCACAAACAATATCCTCAAGGATTGGAGTTTTGATACCTCTGTAGGGGTCAACTTCAACAGGATTTTCCTTCTATTCTTAATTGTTCCATTACATCTCCAGCAATAGCATTTTTTTCCAATTTTCCAATGAAGACCCAATCCAAATGGATCAATACCTGGTGCTACGATGTTGTGGCCATAACACAGATATAGGTTTCTCCAGGGCAGGAATGGTTGCTGGATGTTCCAGGGTTTAGAGCATTTAAAAAGAATAGGGAGGGGGGAAAAAGAGGAGGGAGTGTAGCACTACTAATCAGAGAGGGTATCACAGCTACAGAAGCATCCATTGTCGAGGATGACCTGCCTATCGAGTCAGTATGGGTGGAAATTAGGAGCAGCTACAGACCCCCAATAGCAGCAGGGAGATTGAAGTAAGCATAAGTCGGCAGATTTTGGAAAAGTGTGGACGTAGTAGGGTTGTTGTAATAGGTGACTTTAACTTTCCCAATATTGATTGGAACCTCCTTCGAGCAGAAGATTTGAATGGAGCTGTTTTGTAAGGTGTGTTCAGGAGGGTTTCCTAACTCAGTGCATTGACAGGCCGACGAGGGGAGAGGCCATTCTAGATTTGGTGCTCGGAAACGGGCCGGGGCAGGTATCAGATCTTGTGGTGGGAGAGCATTTTGGTGATAGTGACCACAACTGCCTTACACTCTACATAGCTATGGAGAAGGAGAGGATTAGGCAAAATGGAAGGATATTTAATTGGGGAAGAGGAAACTATGATGCGATTAGACATGAGTTAGGAAGCATGGACTGGGAGCAATTGTTCCATGGTAAAGGCATTATAGACATGTGGAGACTGTTTAAGGAACAGTTGTTGCGAGTAATGAATAAATATGTCCCTCTGAGACAGGCAAGAAGGGGTAAGGTAAAGGAACCTTGGATGACGAGAGCGGTGGAGCGTCTCATCAAAAGGAAGAAGGTAGCTTACATAAGGTGGAGGAAGCTAGGGTCAAGCTCAGCTCAGCTCTAGAGGATTACAGGCAGGCGAGGAAGGAGCTCAAAAATGGTCTGAGGAGAACCAGGAGGGGGCACGAGAAAGGCTTGGCAGAATGGATTAGGGAGAACACAAAGGCATTTTACGCTTGTGAGGAATAAGAGAATGGTCAAAGAAAGAGTAGGGCCGATCAGGAATAGCATAGGGAACTTGTGTGTGGAGTCGGAGGAGGTAGGGCAAGCCCTAAATGAGTTTTTTGCTTCTGTCTTTACGAAAGAAACGAACTTTGTTGTGAGTGAAACCTTTGAAGAGCAGTTGTGCGTGCTGGAATGGATAGAGATAGAGGAAGCTGATGTGCTGAAAATTTTGTCAAACATTAAGATTGACAAGTCGCCGGGCCTGGACCAGATTTGTCCTCGGCTGCTTTGGGAAACGAGAAATGCGATTGCTTTGCCACTTGCGAAGATCTTTGCATCCTTGCTCTCCACTGGAGTCATACCTGAGGACTGGAGAGAGGGAAATCCCCGGCAATTACAGACCAGTGAGTCTCAGATCTGTCGTCTGCAAGGTGTTAGAAAGAATTCTGAGGGATAGGATTTATGACTATCTGGAAGAGCATGGCTTGATTAAACGCAGTCAAACACTGCTTTTGTGAGGGGCAGGTCATACTTCACAAACCTTAGAATTCTTTGAGGATGTGACTAGAAAAGTTGATGAGGGTTGAGCTGTGGATGTGGTGTATATGGACTTCAGCAAGGCATTTGATAAGGTTCCCTATGGTAGGCTCATTCAGAAGGTCAGGAGGAATGGGATACAGGGGAACTTAGCTGTCTGGGTACAGAATTGGCTGGCCAACAGAAGACAGCGAGTGATAGTAGAAGGAAAATATTCTGCCTGGAAGTCAGTGGTGAGTTGTTCCACAGGGCTCTCTCCTTGGGCATCTACTGTTTGTAATTTTTATTAATGACTTGGATGAGGGGATTGAAGGATGGGTCAGCAAGTTTGCAAATGACACAAAGGTTGGAGGTGTCGTTGACAATGTAGAGGGCTGTTGTAGGCTACAGCGGGACATTGACAGGATGCAGAGATGGGCTGAGAGGTGGCAGATGGAGTTCAACTTGGATAAACGCGAAGTTATGCATTTTGGAAGGTCGAATTTGAAAGCTGAGTATAGGATTAAGGATAGGATTCTTGGCAGTGTGGAGGAACAGAGGGATCTTGGTGTGTAGGTACATGGATCCCTTAAAATAGCCACCCCAGGGTTGTTAAGAAAGCATATGGTGTTTTGGCTTTCGTTAACAGGGGGATTGAGTTTAAGAGTTGTGAGATCTTGTTGCAGCTCTATAAAACTTTGGTTGAACCGCACTTGGAATACTGCATTCAGTTCTGGTCGCCCTATCATAGGAAAGGTGTGGATGCTTTGGAGAGGGTTCAGAGGAGGTTTACCAGGATGCTGCCTGGACTGGAGGGCTTATCTTATGAAGAGAGGTTGACTGAGCTCAGACTTTTTTCATTGGAGAAAAGATAATGAGAGACATAGTCTCTGGCTATCAACTCTATTTTCCAGGGCAGAAATGGCTAACATGAGGGGTCATAGTTTTAAGCAGGTTGGAGGAAAGTATAGAGGGGATGTCAGAGGTGGGTTCTTTACACAGAGTGTTGTGAGAGCATGGAATGTGTTGCCAGCAGCAGTTGTGGAAGCAAGGTCATTGGGGACATTTAAGAGACTGCTGGACATGCATAAATTTGAGGGTGCATACATGAGGATCAATGGCCAGCACAACATCGTGGAAGAAGGGCCTGTTCTGTGCTGTACTGTTCTATGTTCTAAGACCTCAAGTTCTGCAAGGGCCCATTACGGGTTTCCTCTTCTATGTTGCTGCTCAGTGATATCTTCTGCAAGTACATGGTTATCTGTGCTAATAACACTTGGCACAGTTACTCCCTATGATCATCTCACTGCCCGATATTATAAACAAGACAATTTCCTATATTGGAGGAAAGGATCTAGATCCTATGTTTTCCATGAACCTTCAGTGCAAAAAGTTTTTTTTAAAATTTGAACTCCAGTTTTGTTCTATCACTAATTCTCAATATTATCAGGTCAGTAAAATCTGTATTTAGAATCCTTCTTCCAATTGCTTCTGCGTTTAACTGCATCTTTTAGTTTTAATATTGAAAGTAATGATTAGCATTTTTAAACACTCATTTCTTTTAACAGCAACTAGCAGTTCCTCGAAATGATGAATGGACACGATTTGCTCGGACACTGGCAGAAATAAATGCGAACAGAGCTGATGCAGAAGATGAAATTACAGCATGAATAGCAGATTAGAGTTCAAGGCATGACTTAATTGTAGAGTACTTCCAAATTTAATTTTATCTTTTCCAAATCAGGTTTGTAATTTTTATATGCTTTTTCTCTGAATATAACTTGATGGCTTAGTAAACCAGCTCCTAAACCTCACCCATGGATTACTGAGCCAGATGCAAGAATTTTTCACTTAACTATTTGCTTTTTTAGAATAGATTCAAAAATATCAAAGTAACAACACAGGGAATAAAATTTGCACTTGCTACCTTTTGCTGATTATCTCTCTTCACTAATAGTGGTAAGGGTATCAACTGTCCTAAACTGGTCCATTCTTAAAAAAAGACTGCTGTTGTAATTTGGACAACTGTAATATGACATGTGGACAAAGGGGCAGAATAACCACAGTGGTTACAATTTCTTGCTCAAAACCTTTCCCCTTTAAAGGGTCTTAAAAAGGAAAACTCCCATCCCCCATTACAGAAGACCCTTGAACTGACTATCACTTATTATATGTCCTTTCAATTCAGTTTGAGTGCTGAGAATTATTTCCAGAAATTTTACTGGCCTGGTTTTTGTTATCCTGAGTAGGGCATACTTGAGATTAGAGTATTTTGCCCAGTACTATTAAAATGGAGAAAAATATTGTGCTCATTAAACTAACCAAATGGTAAAAATGACTTGGTCTTTATAAAGTTGTGTACTAGTTTTAATGACAGTTTTACATAAATAATAAAACAAGTAAAAATGTGTTCTGGTTTTCGTGTAGGAATTTGTGAGAAATTACCAGTCAACTTATTACCATAGGACCAAGTGGCCTATACTTCAAAGTATTTACATTTTTATTTTCAAATCTTCCTTCATTGGTTTAGTTGTTTTGTTTGCATCAGGAGTGCAAAGTTCCTGTGAAAGGAAAAGTAGCCTTATTATTGTGGTTCAAGACCACAAGTGTACTCTCAACCACAGTGAAAAAGTTCAGGCACCATCTATTTGCTCCAAGTTATACATTTACTATTAAGTTTTAATTCCCCATAAACATACTGAAATGCAAAAGATTTTATCTGCCATATATACAGTTTAATTGTAGAAATGTCACATTAGATGTATTCCTTGTCACACAAACTGCTGGTGGTAGGTTAATGAATAATGCAATTTTAGTCTGTACACAATTCAGATGCAGCTTCAATTTACTGAGAAACACCCAATTACAAAATAAAAGAACACCTCCAGCAAATGTGCTGAAATATACATCATAAAAAGCAAGTTTGAGCTCAGGTTGATTTACCTATTGGCCTAAAATTATATCCAGACTTCCCAGCAATTCAGACACCAAATCTAACAGCCTCATTCTCATTAAAGAAATCAATACAATGAAAATTATGATTCAAACAGTAATATCCTGGCATGATTTAACAAAATTATAATCTGTACAATGTCTTCCACCAACCTTTAACTTAAGCTTATTGCACCACTTCTGTTTTACTCAGTCCCTATGGTGTCTGTACAGATGTACAATATGTACAGGTATATCAAGTACAAGTTTTGTAAAGCAAAATCTAAAATAATGCAATCTTAAATTTAAAAAATTTAAAATCAGTATTAATGTTGGATTATTATGCCAGCTAGAAAAGTGACCCAATTCCAAAAGGAAGAATCAACTCCCTTCGTATGTATTACAGCTATTGATTTTAATAGGGTTTTTTTGGAAATGCTGAGGACATGGTTCAGCCAGAAGCTGGCATTTATTTAACATTCGTGAAAGGCATGAAAATTCTTAGGGTTGGTCGTTACTTGACTACTCCTGTCACGTTTGTAAGAATACTTACAAAATGCATTTTTAAAGAATTCTGTTTTATACTGAGCACACTCGTCCATCTTTTCAACTTGTGTCTAATATACAGACTTTACGGAGAATCCTTCTTCACTGATAATATTATTAAACAAAATGGTTTTTCATGCTATAGCAGTGTTTTCATTGCGGATGTGCATGAGCTCTGCCCACACCAGAGTTTGAATCTTAATATGCAGAAGTAAAACATTAACCAACCTGCCCACATTTAAGCCAAGTTTGATATCAGTTGCATTATTGTGAAACAATTTTTGAACCCAAACAAGTTAAAATAACTTTTCTGCACTTTAATGAATGAACAAAATAAAATGTGCATTAAACTTTGTAACATTAGATACTTTTTCATTAATAATAAGTTCTGTTTTGAACTTTTTTCTGGTGCTTCATAAGCAAGAGAAGAAAAGATCAAGAAAAATCACATCAAGAATAAAACAACTTTAAAGTGTCCATAGCAGTCAACACAACAAATATCAACAGTATTCAAGTCAGAAATCAACAATTGAATACATTGCTTTTTGAAACAATCATGAAATTTAAGTGGTTTTAAGTATTTATTTCTAGCTGTAGGTGGAGTTTTGTTTCATCTTTTACACATGATCTCTAAAATTATACAAGTAAATTCTGTAGCAACAATTTTCTGCAATGCAAACAATTCAAACATTTAGTATTATTACAAAAATTTAATTAGGAAATACATGATTTCAATCAAATTCCAACTGACCTCCACCTACATGCAGCTTTATACATTGCACCTCATTGCTTTGGGAGATCTTTTAAGATTCTGGAGAACCAGGTGACGCTTGTGGATGGATTGAAGCTACACCTGATGATCTAAATTTAGGCAGGTAGAGGCCAAATTTGTTTTCAACTCCAGCAAAAGTGGCAGCAGCTAGTTTGTATCCTCCAATGTGATGAGGCGAGACGGGAGGAAGGTCGGCGATCCTAGATTTCGGTGTGGGCTCAGAACCAACAGGTTTGCTGTTGAATAAAAGATTTTAGCAGTGACTTTGGTGAGAACTACTTGCGAGAATGAGAGCAGCAAAACAAACAATACAGTGCACTTCTCCCCGGATGAATCTCAAACAGTTGTGATGAATAGGAATGAGCTCAGTGAAGCTCATTTTTAAAATTGCATCCCATCTCATGCTCTCAAACTAGACTGTGCTGGTCTACGTCTGCACTGTAAAATTACTCTTCAGTTTGCCAGATGGGAAAAGAAAAATTCAGCTAATTCGAATACAGTTAAATTGTAGTAATGGGAATGAATAGCATAGCATTCTTTTAACTTTAACTGAAGAGAATGGAATTGAAAACTCCCAGGAGCAGAACCCAACATTAAAAATTAGTTGACTTATAGGTCAGCTGACCACTAGTATCAACAATTTTTTGAACGTGCTTAATTTAATAGTACACTGTACCAATGAAAACACAGGTCTGAACTGTTGTGATTATGTAGCAAAGTATAAGCTATTTTAACAACTTATTTCTTTATGGAATGTGGGTGTCACTCACTTTGCAAGCATTGATTGCCTTATACCCAAATGCAAATAGAAGGAGAATCCCATATCGGGATGGATTGTGGCTGAGGAGATTGGCCGGGAGCTATGTTCATATGCATGTGTTGCCCTTGTCTTTCCAGGTGTTAGAGTAGGGGTGTTGAGTTACTCATTGCAACATGCTGTTTTATTGTTTGTAGTGTATGTAAATGACATAGAAGAAAATGTGAAGTGGGAGAAGAAGTTTCTAGATAAACAAAAATTGGCAGGTGGTTGAGCAACAAGATTACAGGAGGATATAAACAGGTTGGTCAGATCAGTGACAGGTGGAATTTAACTGAGAAGTGTGAGGTGATGCATATTGGAAATAGGAACAAGACAAGTGAGTACTCAATGAATGGCAGGACACGAGCGCTTAGAGGAACAGAGGGATTGGGAGTGGGAAAGGATTTAAAAAATAATACCTTAATGAAATAACTTGTACAGCAATATTTAATAAGTGTTGTGAATTTTTACCTGTGAATAATTCACAAGGACACATAACTGTTAGTTAAACATGCATAGAACCATTTGTTCTAAGAGCTGACTCTTCTGCAAATAGCAAAGGGAAACATAAGATAAAGCCTACCGTCAAAAAAAGTTGTTTATTCAGCGAACCTCTGAAGAAGCCACTAAAACATCAGTGGTATCTGTCTCTGTAATCATTTACTCCAAGTCTCTGGGGTATTGTTTTTAAATTCCCTAGTTTTAGCTAAATAATAAAGACTAATTTAACACTAAGGATTTTTTCTCAGGTAACTCCCTGCAGATAAGGGTTAGAAGATAGTTGGGCTACTATCAGACCCAGGAAATTCTTGCAACAGAGTGCTAGTCTACAGATCCCTGAAGGTGGTAGGGCAGGCTAATTGGGTAGTTAAAAAGGCACTCCTGCTTTTATCAATTTTGGCATAGATTATAAGAGCAAAGAGATTATGTTGGAGATGTCCAGGACTTTTCTCCAGCCATGGCTGGAGAATTGTGGGCAGGTCTGGTCACCACACTATAGGAAGGATGTGATTGCACTAGAGAGGTGTCAGAGAAGATTCACCAGGATGTTGTCTAGGATAGAGCAGTTTAGCCATGAAGAGGGGCTAGGACCATTTTATTTGAAGCAGAGAAAAGTGGGTAGGGAAACTGGGGATGACATGGAGTGGGTATATAGAAACCAGCCTAGACTGCACAATTATCATTGTTCTTAATTTCGTTTGTTTAAGAGCTGCCCCAGAACAAGGCTTCAATGGCATTACAAACAATAAAGATCCTTTACTATCTTATAATGTTCGCTAAAAAAAACCCAATAACTTGCTTTTTTCTGTTTTGCTGTTCATGACCTAAAATTTACAATACTGAAATATGCATGTAATGGAGTGTGTATGCAGTGCTTTGCTAGAACGGGAGAGGAAGGGCAAGACAAAACTAGTGTATCTGGTCATTTTTGCACATCAACATGTTCAAACTGCAGTATGGGTTTGGCAATGCTACATTGAAACATGTAAGACTGAATGACCAGCTGATCTCAACTTCGCACACACTGTCATTCCATAAATCAGAAATAACATGAAAACTACATCCAAATTGTGCCACAGACAAAACACTGATTGCAAACATGTACTTACATTCCCCCAAAGTCAATGTTGAGCCACCTTTGCAAAAGTTCGTAACTCACCAGAGTTACACCAAACTGAGGTGAGGACCGGCAGACACGGGCTGTGGGAAAATTAAAAAGCAAGTTTCTTCATGTTACTTGACTAATTCTTTTTATATAGATTATCCTCTCCTGTTCAAGCCTTAATCATATGAAGCATTAGCATTCCATACCTCCAGCTCCCTTCCATAAAGCTCTGGGACCTTCCTCTCTTAAGATCTTCCTAAAACAGTCAATAACACCACTATAGGTAGTCTGACCAGCACGAGCTGCTACTTGAAGTCTTGTTTTGATGACATCTGCAGGAGTTACTAAGGAAGCAGCAGGAATACCTTTAAAAATAATTTTGAATAATCACGTTACATTGTGAATACAAAGAAAAAGTTAGCACTGATATTTTTCATTCAAACTACAGGTAAGCTGCAACTAGGAGAGAATGTTTACCCAGTCAAAATTAGAAATGTTACATCTGTTCTTAAAAGGGAATTGGAATAAATCTAGCCAATCAAACTAACGTCAATGATATACAAACTGAAACACAAGCTATGTCAATAAAATTAATGGCAATGCAATTGATGAAATGACACTGTCAATACAAAATTAGCATGGACACAGACAGCACAAAGTAGTGGCGAACAATTGCTTTTTTCAACTGGAAAGCACACAATGTTTGCTTATCACGTCACTGTGAAGTAAAAATTTCAGGGCTGGGAGGAAAAGACTAGGATTTGACAAACTGGATATCACTAGCAATGGGTTCACAATCACAATGGAACAAATGATATTTCTATGCTATATCATTTCTTAATTTTCTAAGGGTACCATTCCCTCTGAACATCAGTTAGGTGCTAGAAAGGACACGTCTTTGATAAATGACATCACTTTTGTGACACTGAAGCTTTTACAACAGCTGGTGTAATTATTCTCCAATATCCTATGGTCTAAAATACACAACACAGCCTCAAGTTAATGAACAGAATCAGAGATTGGAGCAGTAGCATCATGGTAATATTACTCTACCAATAACCCAGGGACCAGGATTAATGATCTACATACACGATTTCAAATCAATGACTTGGAAAAATTTGAAGTTCAATAATTAATAAAAATATGGAATTAAAAAACCAATTTTAATAACCACCATGAAATTACCAGATTGGGCAGAAAAAATGCTCACTAATATCCTTCATGGAAGGAAATCCGTTATCCTCACTCAGTCTGACCTACATGTGACTTTAGACCAAAGCAATGTAATAAACTACTAAGAGCCCTCTGAAATGGTCAACAAGCAACTCAGTTGTATTATTGCTGCAGAAAAGCCACAGGCAATTGACTGAGACAAGAAAATACAAAAGAACTTCTTGTCCAATCAATACGGTAGATAACAATTAAACAACTAATTAGAGACTCCTCAAACTTCAAAGATTGTGCAGCTGAGTATATTAAAGAGAGAGCTGAATTCATTTTCAAACAAGTGCCAACTGGATATCCATCTTGGCCTCCTGAGGTTGCCAGTTTTCAATTCATTCTATGTTATATTAAGAAGCATCACGGCGCACTGGAAACAGTAAAGGTTGATAACATCTTAATGATTGCAGTGAAGACCTGTGCCTAGAACTAGCCATGTGCTTGGTGAAGCTGTTCCAGCACAGCTGCAATGCTATTATCTACCTGACTGTATGGATAATTGTTCAGGCATGTTCTGACCACAGAAAACAGCACAAATCAGATCTGGAAAATTATCACCCAACAGCATATTATTTGATAATGTGTCGTATGAAGGAACCCTAGCAAAATTAAAATCAATGGGCATCAGGAGTCACAAAAGGTTAACTCATAAGAGCCCATAGTGTTGGAGGGAGAAATGACTCACGGGCAGAAAACAGCTAGTGGGATTAAGAGGTGCTTTTCAGGTTAGTAACAAGCAACCAATAGGGTTTCACAGGGATCAGTACTGGGACCACAACTGATTACAATACTGTATATATTAATGACTTGAGAGAAGGAAATAAATATACTGTACTCAAATTTATAACCAGCATGAAAATAGGTAGAAAGCCAGGCCATAAAAAGATAAGCAGTTTAAAGAGAAATATTGGTAGGTTAAGTAAGTGGTTAATAATTGGCAAATGGAGCATGTGAGAAAATGTGAAGCTCATTTAGGAAGGAAGAACAAAATATTATTTACTTGGAGAAAAATACAGAAAGCCGCAACACAAAGGGACGTCCGGGCACTTGTGTATTAAATGCAGAAAGCAGCACATAGGTTCTGCAAGTAAGCAAGAGAGAAAACCAGAAATTGCTGGAAAAACTCAGGTCCAGCAGCATCTGTGGAGAGAAGGCAGAGTTAACTGTTTCAGGTCCAGTGAAACATTGGTTCAGTTTTTGTTCAGAACGAGCAGTGACTTGGAAAATATATGCAAGAGAAGGTACTGGGGTAGGCGAGGGGTGGAGGAGAAGAGAGTTAATGACAGGTGTTAGCTCTGAAAAAGGGTATCTGGACCCAAAATGCTAACTCTGCTTTCTCTCCCTCTGCCAGAACTGCTTACTTTTTCCAGCAAATTCTGACTTTCTTTGTGATTTCCAGCATCTGCAGCTCTTTGGTTTTTTTTGTTGAGGTAATCAAGGCAGCTAATGGAATGTTGACTCTAATTTCAACAGGTATGGAATATACAACTAGGGAGGTCTTACTGCAGCTGTAAGGGGAGGTGATGGCCTCATGATATTATCACTAGACTATCAATCCTGACACTCAGGTAATGTTCTGGGGACCTGAATCTTGACATGGCAGGTGGTGGAATTTGATTTCAATAAATATCTGAACTGTTAATGGTCAGAAAACCCCATCTGGTTCACACAACAGCTGAACAATCAGGGGTGGGTAATAAATGCTGGCCTGGCCGGTGACACCCATACCCTGGGAAGGAATTTGAATAGAAAGATGCTAGTAAGAGCACATCTAGAGCACGGAGAGCAGTTTTGGTCCCCATAACTAAGAAAATATATTACTTCATTGGAGACAGTTCAAAGATGGGTCACTAGGATGATCCCTGATGTGAAGGGATTATCTTATGAACAAAGGCTAAACAGGTTGGTATTCTGCTCACTGCAGTTTACAGGAATCAGAAGTGGTCTCATTGAAACATACAAGATTCTTTAAGGGATTTGACAGGGTAAATGCTGAAAGTATGTTTCCATGCCTCCCCCCACCAGCGTGTCAGAAGTGTGCTTAAACAGCTCAGGAGCAGGTAGGATTTGAATACAGGCTTTTTGGCTCAGAGATAGGTTCTTTGGAGCACTGTTCAAACCCCAATCATCTTCAGCTGCTTCATCAATTATCTTTCCTCTGATATAAGATCAAATGTGGGGTTGTTCATTGATGTTTTGCAGTGTTTGCAATGTTCCATACCATTTGCAACCCTTCAGACAGGAGATAGAAGAGCAGTAGGCCTTTCAGCCTCCTGAGCCTGTTCTTCCTTTCGAGGTCATGGCTGAAAATTGACCTCAATGCCATTTTCACATGCTATACTCATATCCCTTGTAGTTGTTAGTATCTAGAAATCAATTTTCATCTTAAACATACTCAATGGCTGTGCTTCCAAAGCCATCTGGTTTACAGAATTCAAAAGATTGAGTAAAAAAAATTCCTCCTCATTACAGTCGGAAATAGTTTAATTATGATTCTGAGACAATGTGTCCTGGTTCTAAGCACTCTAGATGAAACAGCCTTTGTGCAGACTTTAAGAATTTTGTAAGTTTTAATTAAATCATCTATCATTATAGGAACAGGAGTAGGCCATTCAGCCCTTGTTGATCTTGTTCCATCATTCAATGAGATCATGGCTAATTTGTGGCCTAACTCCATTTACCTACCTTTGGCCCATATCCCTTGATATCTTAACAAACAATTATCAATCGCCAATCTAAAATCCAGCTTCCACTGTCATTTGTGGAAGACAGTTCCAAACATCTACGATGCTGTGTGTAGCAGTACTTCCTAACATCTCAATTGAACGATCTGGCCCTAATTCTGAACTTATGTCCCCAAGGTTCAAAATCCCCAACCAGTGGAAATAGTTTATCTTTACCCACCCTGTCTTTTCCTGTCAATTCTTCTAAACTCAAAAAGAATATCAGAACAGTTTTCTCACTCTTTCCATATATTATAACCTGAGGTGTTATTCTGGGATGAGCCTCCATTGCAGTTCAATTGCATGTACATCCTTCCATTGGCAACAAAATGAAAACCACACATAATACTCCAGATGGAGTCGCACTGAGGTTCAATATAATTGAATCAAGACATATTTGTACTCGTATTCAAATTCTTCAATATAACTTTTGTTATTCATACCAATTTCTTTCAATTTCATGTTCTGATATTTTGCACCTCTCACCTTTTGAGGATTTCTTACATCTTTCTCATGGAGACAAAAAGTAAATTTAGCTTCTCTGCCATTTCGTTATCATAAATTCTTCTGTTTCTATCTCCAATAAATTCATGTATCTAAATATTTTCTTTTACATAGTCACAGAAGCATTTACAGTCCATTTTTATGTTTTTTGCTCATTTACATTAATGCCATATCCTCCCTTTTTTACATCAGTTTTGTGGTCCACCTTTCAAGAAGTCCATGCCAGCACATAGCAAGATCAGAAAATGACATGGTACAATGACTACTGAGGCAATGACCATTTTAAACAAGAAAGAACATAAATAATTTCCCTTAATGATCAACTGCATTACCATCTTCAAATCCTCCACCACCAACATCCCGGGGATTACTCTGAACCATCTGCATAAATATTCGGGCTACAACAATGTGGGAATTGTGTGTGGAGTAACTTATGTCCTAACTGTCCAAAGCCTGCCAACTATCTACAAGGCACAAGTCAGAATGCAACTCACTACCATCTTATCAAGAGCAATGAACACTGGTGTTGCTAATAACAGCCACATCCATGAATGAAATTTTAAAAAACATGTGAACCAGGCATATATTCCCTTGATCTGGAATGAAGTTTGATTTCAATGAAACATAACATTTTTAAATGAGTTTGAAAAGGTTGATGCTGGGATAGCATGGGAAGGTGGAAATAAAGTCAATCTTATTGAATGGTACAGCACCCTTGAAGGGCTAAATTCCTTAACTTTGTTCCTATTTCTGAAATTATGTTCTACTTGCATCAGTGGAGGGGGTCATAGATTGGAGCTTTAGGGAAGTAGTAACTCCAAAGATTGCAGACAGATGGGTGACAGTGAGGGGGATTGGGAGAAAGCAGCCAGTGCAGGGACCCGCTACGGCCGTTCCCCTCAAGAACAAGTATACCGTATTGGATACTTGTGGGGGGGGGGGGGGGGGGGAATGACTTACCGGGGGTAAGCAATGGGGTTTAGGCCTCTGGCACGGAGCCTGTCCCCGTTGCTCAGAAGGGAAGGGTGGAGAAGAGCAGAGCAATAGTTATCGGGGACTCGATAGGCGGTTTTGTGGGGGCAAGAGACATTCATGTTTGGTATGTTGCCTCCCAGGTGCAAGGGCATGTGACTTCTCTGATCGTGTTTTCCGGGTCCTTAAGGGAGAGGGGGAGCAGCTCGAAGTCGTGGTCCACATTGGCACCAACGACATAGGTAGGAAGAGGGCCGAGGATGTTAGGCAGGTTTTCAGGGAGCTAGGTTGGAAGCTCAGAGTTAGAACAAAGAGTTGTTGTCTGGTTTGTTACCCGTGCCACGTGATAGAATGTCGAGGAATAGGGAGAGAGAACAGTTAAATACGTGGCTACAGGGATGGTGCAGGAGGCAGGGATTCCAGTACCTGGATAACTGGGGTTCTTTCTGGGGAAGGTGGGACCTCTATAAACAGGATGAACCTGAGGGGCACCAGTATCCTTGGGGGGAGGTTTGCTAGTGCTCTTTGGGGGGGGGGGGTTTAAACTAACTCTGCAGGGGCTTGGGAACCTAGACTGTAGCTTTAGGGTGCAGGACCTGGAGTGTAGGGAAGTTAGGAACATGGCATCGATCTCGAAGGAGGGTGCCTGTAAGCAGGAAAGTGGCTTGAAGTGTGTATACTTCAATGCAAGAAGTATACAAAATAAGGTAGGTGAACTTGCAGCGTGGGTTGGTACCTGGGATTTCGATGGTGAGGCTATTACGGAGACATGGGTAGAACAGGGACAGGATTGGCTGTTGCAGGTTCCAGGGTTTAAATGTTTTAGTAGGGTCAGAGGTGGGGGTAAAAGAGGGGGAGGTGTGGCATTGCTTGTCAAAGATAGTATTACAGCGGTGGAAAGGACGATGGATTAAGACTCACCATCTGAGGTAGTTTGGGCTGAGGTTAGAAATAGGAAAGGCGAGGTCACCCTGTTAGGAGTTTTCTACAGGCCTCCTAATAGTCCTAGAGAAGAAGAAAGGATTGCGAGGATGATTCAGGAGAAGAGTGAAAGTAATAGGGTAGTTATTATGGGGGACTTTAACTTTCCAGATTTTGACTGGGAAAGCTATAGCTCGAGTACGTTAGATGGGTCGGTGTTTGTCCAATGTGTGCAGGAGGGTTTCCTGACACAATATGTAGACAGGCCAACAAGAGGTGAGGCCATACTGGATTTGGTTCTGGGTAACGAACCAGGCCAGGTGTTAGAATTGGAGGTAGGTGAGCACTTTGGCGACAGTGACCACAATTCGATGACTTTTACTCTCGTGATGGAGAGGGATAAGTGTGCACTGCAGGGCAAGAGTTATAGCTGGGGGCAGGGAAATTATGATGCGGTGAGGCATGACTTAGGATGCGTGGCTTGGAAAAGTAGGCTTCAAGGGAAGGGCGCAATCGATATGTGGAGCTTGTTCAAGGAGCAACTATTGAGTGTCCTTGATAAGTATGTACCTGTCAGGCAGGGAGGAAAGGGTCGCGTGAGGGAGCCGTGGTTTAATAAGGAATTGGAATCCTTTGTTAAAGGGAAGAGGGCGGCCTATGTAAAGATGAGGCGTGAAGGTTCAATTGGGGCGATTGAGAGTTATAAGGTAGCCAGGAAGGATCTGAAGAGAGAGCTAAGTGCAGCAAGGAGGGGACATGAAAAGTCCTTGGTTGGTAGGATTAGGGAACACCCAAAGGCTTTCTATAGGTATGTCAGGAATAAAAGGATGACTAGGGTAGGAATAGGTCCAGTCAAGGATAGTAGTGGGAAGTTGCGTGTGGAGGCTGAAGAGATTCGGGAGACACTGAATGAATACTTTCCGTCAGTATTCACTCAGGAACAGGACATTGTTGCCGATGTGAATATTGAGTCACAATTAATTAGAATGGATGGCTTTGAGGTATGGAGGGAAGAGGTATTGGAAATTCTGGAAAGAGTGAAAATAGGTAAGTCCCCTGGGCCTGATGGCATTTATCCTAGGATTCTCTGGGAAGCAAGGGAAGAGATTGCAGAGCCATTGGCCTTGATCTTTATGTCCTCATTGTCTACAGGAATAGTGCCTGAAGACTGGAGGATAGCAAATGTGGTTCCCTTGTTCAAGGGGAGTAGGGATAACCCTAGTAACTATAGGCCCGTGAGTCTCACTTCTGTTGTGGGCAAAGTCTTAGAGAGAATTGTAAGGGATAGGATTTATGAACATCTGGGTAGGAATAATGTGATCAAGGGCAGTCAGCATGGTTTTGTGTAGGGCAGGTCGTGCCTCACAAATCTTATTGAATTCTTTGAGAAGGCAACTAGGAGGTGGACGAGGGTGAAGCAGTAGATGTGGTGTATATGGATTTTAGTAAGGCATTTGATAAGGTTCCCCATGGTAGGCTAGTGCAAAAAATATGGAGGTATGGCATTGAGGGTGCGTTGGAGGTTTGGATTGGGAATTGACTGGCTGGAAGAAGACAGAGGGTAGTAGTTGATGGTAAAGGTTCATCTTGGAGTGCAGTTACGAGCGGTGTTCTGCAAGGATCTGTTTTGGGACCATTGCTGTTTGTCATTTTTATAAATGACCTGGAGAAGGGGTTAGAAGGGTGGGTGAGCAAGTTTGCGGACGATACGAAAGTCGGTGGAGTTGTTGACAGTGAGGAAGGATGTGGCAGGTTACCGTGGGATATAGATAAGCTGCAGAGCTGGGCAGAAAGGTGGCAAATGGTGTTCAATGTAGCTCAGTGTGACGTGATTCACTTTGGTAAGAGTAACAAGAAGATGGATTACTGGGCTAATGGTAGGCTACTTGGTAGTGTGGATGAGCAGAGGGATCTTGGTGTCCATGTACACAGATCTCTGAAAGTTGCCACCCAGGTAAATAATGCTGTGAAGAAGGCATATGGTGTACTGGCTTTTATTGGTAGAGGAATTGAATTCCGGAGTCCTGAGGTCACGTTGCAGTTGTATAAGACTCTGGTGCAGCCGCATCTGGAGTATTGTGTGCAGTTTTGGTCGCCATACTATAGGAAGGATGTGGAGGCACTGGAACGGGTTCAGAGCAGGTTTACCTTTTTCCACGTATGGAGTCCGCTATTACGAGGGGGCATAGCTTTAAATTAAGGGGTGGTAGGTGTACGGACAGATGTTAGGGGTAGATTCTTTACTCAGCAAGTCGTGAGTTCATGGAATGCCCTGCCAGTAACAGTGGTGGACTCTCCCTCTTTATGGGCATTTAAATGGGCATTAGATAGGCATATGGAGGATAGTGGGCTAGTGTAGGTTAGGTAGGCTTGGATCGGCGCAACATCAAGGGCCAAAGGGCCTGTCCTGCGCTGTATTTTTCTATGTTCTATGTTCTAAGTTCGAACGTTGTGCAATGCAACGTTTAGATTAGATTAGATTACTTACAGTATGGAAACAGGCCCTTCGGCCCAACAAGTCCACACCGACCCGCCGAAGTGCAACCCACCCATACCCCTACATTGATCCCTTACCTAACACTATGGGCAATTTTAGCATGGCCAATTCACCTGACCCGCACATCTTTGGATTGTGGGAGGAAACCGGAGCACCCGGAGGAAACCCACGCAGACACAGGGAGAACGTGCAAACTCCACACAGTCAGTCGCCTGAGGCAGGAATTGAACCCGGGTCTCTGGCGCTGTGAGGCAGCAGTGCTAACCACTGTGCCACCGTGCCGCCCAATAAAAGTGCCCAATATTTAAAATACACATACTGAACTGAAAATTACTAGTCAAAATAAAAGTGAAACCATTGCAATCAAAACAATTGCTAGTTACCAATTTTAAGTAATTAATTGTCATTCTTACCTGCAATAGCACCAGCTGCAAGAAGCTGCAACGCACCCAGCCTCCCCTGCTCATCTGCAAAGGCCAGTTTAGTATGAGCATACACCGGGAAGTAGATGGCAGAGAAAGGGATATCACGGAGAAAACAGGCCTTTGCACCCTATAAGTAAATAAAAACAATTTTAAACATAATGCCATTTCACAGACTGAGGTCTTTTTTTCTCCTCGGTATCACACTATCAACAACCTCAATTTTTAACACTTAAATGACAAGTTCTAGCTCAAAATAAACAAATGAAAACTGTAAATATCATTCAACATAAAACTTCCTATCAACCAATACAATTAAAAAGCTTCTCCACATAGCTTGTGAAGATAAAACAATCTCTGTGTTAGATTTTTAGTTCCAGAATATTGAAGAAAATTGCACGATCAAACCACATTAAAAAATGTAAAAAGATAGACTGATCCTAGCCCAAAAGAGGTGACCAAGACAGCTGGATAGTAGGTTGACAAATTAGTGGTGGAAAATCTCTAAACGCAACAAGGGGTAAAGAACAAATAGACGTATTCTACTAAAGCAAAAAAAAAGGAGTATCAAACAACAGATTCGGTGGATAAAATGCTTAACAAAAATTAGGTTAAAATTTAGGAAGGGGCATTATAAATGCATGATTTAATGTGGAAATGTGAAGGTTAATGACTTTTGGTAGCAAGTAAAAGCAAAGAAGGGAACTATAAAGCTAATGGAAAGCACTGGAAAATACAGATAAACAGAGACATTCAGGTTTAGATTACTATAGTATGGAAACAGGCCCTTCAGCCCAACAAGTCCACAGTGAACCTCCCAAGAGTAACTCACCCAGACTAATTCCCCTATCCTATATTTACACCGGAGTAATGTATCTGACACTATGGGCAATTTAGTATGGCCAATTCACCTGACCTGCACATCTTTGGACTGTGGGAGTAAACCAGAATACCTGGAGGAAAGCACGCAGACGCGGGGAGAACGTGCAAACATCACACAGACAATTGCCTGAGGCAAGAAATGAATCCGGGTCCCTGGCACTCAGACAGCAATGCTAATCACTGAGCCACCGTGCCGTCGTCAAACAATAATCAGGTCTTAAAGATGCTATCAAAAATATGAATTTTTATAAATGGGGTACAGAGTAAGACAGACAAGTTATGATTATTTATGTTTAAAAAAATGGTTTAGGCACTCAATCATATTTCAAGGGAAAGAGAGAAAATTCAGGGAATTATCTGTGGTAGGGAAATTGTTGAAGTCTATAATCAAGGGTAACATAACTGAACAACTTGAATATTTTCAGTTAATCAGAGAGAGTCATCGTGAATTCATGGCAGGTAGACCATGCCTGACAAACCTCACTAATAGGTGACTCAAGCAGTGGTCAGGAATGTCTATGGATGTTTTTTATATGAACTTCCAGAAGGCATTTGATAAAGTCCCACATTAAGATACTATTAACTAGGGTAGAAACCCATGGAACTGCAAATTGCTGGCATGGTTAGGAAATTGGTCGGGTGGCAGGCAACAGAAAGTTATGATAATGGGTATTCAAACTGGCAGGATCTGACCAGCGGCATCCAACAAAGATCTATATTAGGGCTTTAATTATTCACATTATTCATTAATGACTTGGATAATAGAAAAGAAAGTCATATATCCAAAATGGCTGATGATACAAAGTTAGGCAGCATTATGACAGTGTAGATGCTAGCATAAAATTATAAAAGGGATATTGATAGTCTAGGTGAACAGGCAAAATTTTGGCAGATGGACTGCAATGTACATTCAGGTGCGTAGATCTTTAAGATGTCACAAACAGATGCAAAAAAATAATCAAGGCTGCTAATTGAATGCTGCCCTTTATATCTGGAGTATACGGACAAAGAAGTTATGACAGATATATACAGAACTCTGGTTAGACCAACTTGAATTACTGTGAGCAGGTCTGAGCAAAATGGCATAGGAAGAATATATTGGCCTTGGAAGGAACACAATGTAGGTTTACAAGAATGATGTCTGGATTTTAGGATTAAACTATGAAGAGAGATTAAACAAAATAGGCTTGTTTTCTCTAGAATTTAGAAGGTTAAGGGATAATTGGATAAACGTCTTCAAGATATTAACAGGAAAAAACAAAGTAGCATTTCCAATGATTGGGGAGTCTAGAACCAGATAGATAGCAGTTATAAGGAATATAGACCAAAATTAGGAATACAGAGTTCAGCCACAGATCAGCCATGATCTCAATGAGTGGTGCAACAGGTTTGAGGGCTTGAACAGCTGACTCCTGTTCTCATGTATGCAGCTTTGGGTAAGCCTTGGAAAGTATAATAAAGATTCACAATAATTATACCAGGCTTAGGAAACTACAGTTAAAAGGACAAAGTGGGATTAGTTCTATTGAAGCAGAGACAACTCAGGAGATTCAATAGAAGAATATGTGAAGAATTTTGACAGCATACAGAGAGAAAAAAATGTACTTCTTCCAGTTCAGAATCTGTAATGAAGTGGACATCAATGACAAGTAATCACGGAATGAATAGAAGAGTCCAAATAAACTTGTTATACAGGAACATTGGAAAATTGAATGCTTTACCACAGGGGAGTTCTAAGGCAAACCTCACTGTGTCTTTTTGAAGAAGACTGCATTAATATTTTAAAAACAAGAGTAGGTTGGACAGGGGCATTTGTTTTGGATTGCTCCAGCAAAGTGTTGGCACAGATGTAATTGGTTAAACACACAGCAATGAAGGAAGACTATTAATTGGATGATTTTTCTGTAATAGAGAAAGTCCACAGGAACAAAGATTTTTTAGATTAAGAAAGATTTTGAAAGGATATTTTGTCCAGCAATTGATGAATTAGTAAGCGGGAGATGCAGGATTAAATTAGAAGAAAAGCTAAAATATTTTTCATCCTAAAGCCATTAGACTGTTTTCTTATAAGTGGTTATTTGAACAAAGATGAGAATATCATTTGAAAAAGAAATAAATATCTGAAAAAAAAAGCATATGAAAGATCTGTGAGAAAGATGAAGTCGGAAATTATATTAAAAATCATATGACACCAGGTTATACTGCTCCTTCATCAGGAGGTGCTCCAAAAGCTAGTGCTTCCAATCAAACCTGTTGGACTATAACTTGGTGTTGTGTGATTTTTAACTTTGTACAGCACAGTACAACACCGGCATCTCCAAATCAAAATTATATTAAAGTAAGTAGCTGCTGCTAAAATGCTAGTATTAACTTGAATGACCTTCTTAAATATAATTCAAGAAGTACTCTCACTTGTGACTCAAAGTACTCTTTCTGTCCTAGTTCCAACAGAGTTTCTTTTCCTCTGTATTCTTTCATCAAAGTCTGAGTCTCTGTTATTGCTGTCCTTCTCGCCTCCTTTTATTCCAAATACTACATTGCTGCTGAAGTCAATCCGAGAGTTAGTTCCCTGCAAATAGAAGCCAGCACAAGTAATCACTTGCTCTGGTCTTCTACTTTAAATCTATCCCTTCCAATCTGCAATTTAATTTCTTTTCTTCCAAATTCTATTATTGCAATACTTTCTTTGCTTCTAATGCGGCTGGGAAAACTGGCAGGGAGAGAAAGGAACACACAATGCAGATGATAGAGACTAGCTGAGCAACTCCCACAGAATTTTGATATGGCCATGACAGACCAAGTGGAATCCTCCTCTCCTAAGAGCAAAGTTAAGAATTAGGAATGGCAATTATATTGGCGAATGCTCAAAGGTTATCCTAAAGGTTCAGTATCATGGTAAACCAAAAAAAAATCCAACAAATATGAATGCCATGCACTACAATAAACTTCATAGTCATAAATTCCTGCTGCTAAATGAAATGTGTTAAATTCATTCAGAATACCCAAGATTGTTAAAACTCTGGGACAATTCTGAAAGTGACAACAGTTCTAATTCATTTTAATTACACTTCAGACAGGGAGTTACTAACATGGCAGAATATGATGAATCTGAACATCAACTAAAATACAGCAAAACAATATTCGCACTCCTGTGGCATAGTGGCAGTGCTTCCACCTCTGGATAGATCATCCATATTAACGTCCCATCTACACCAATTTTGTAGAAATAGGTTAAATAAAATAATTAAAAATAGATTTCTTCATACAAGATACAATTTTAATTTCCATTAGTGATTTACCATACATCTCACACACAACAGGGTGGAAAAGTCTAACCCTGCCTGCTATCACTGCAGTCCTAACTACACCGCTCAACCAAACGCTGACTTTCAAAACAATAATGATCACTTTTAACTTCCCTTGTCCTTTAATAGCTCCATCAGAAAGACTGACATGGCCAAAAAAGTTTGTGTGTCTAAAGTCGAAGGAGTTCATGCTCATTTTCGATAATGCATTAATCAATGCAGACAGTAAATCATTATAACTGCTTTGTTAAACTTATTTCTCCTATTTTAGAAGTTTTTGTTGAAGTGTTAGCAGTTACAACAGCTTGTTCCACTTCTGATGAGTGGGTAAACATTGTACTGAGGCTCACATTTTTCCCATTATGTAATGGCTGGTATTTAATATTTATATCCAATATTCGCATCGTGACTTTTTAAAATTTGGAAAAGGTAAGAACATTCCTCATCAAAGGGTTTTAATGATCAAGATCACTCAAGAGTCATACAACAGGAAACAAACCCTTTGGTTCTATCAGTCCATGCAGATCATAATTCCAAACTAAACTAGACCCACCTGCCTCACTTGACCCACATCTTTCCAAACATCTTATTCATGTACTTATCAAAATATCTTTTACACATTGTAACTGTACCTGCTTAAAACCACTTTCTCTCAAAGTTCATTTCACACATGAACCACTGTAAAACAAAGCTCCTTATGTCATTTTAAATCTTTCACCTCTCACCTTAAAAATGTTTCCTTGTCTTGAAATCTCCCAAACTAAGGAAAAGATACCTGCCATTCACCATATCTACACCCCTCATCATTTTATAAACCTCTATAATGTCACCTCTCAACTTCTTATGCTCTAGAGAAAAAATGTCTCAGTCTATCCAGCCTCTCGTTATAATCCAAACCCTCCATTCCTGGCACATTCCGAGTAAATCTCTTCTGAGCTCTCTCCAACTTAATAATATCTTTTCTGTAACAAAGAGACAAAACTGCTCACAGTACTCTAGAAGAGGCCTCATTAATGTCCGATACAATCTCAACTTGATGTCTCAACTCCTATACTCAAAGGTCTGAGCAATGAAGACAAGGATGCTAAACACTTTCTTAACTAGCCTGTCTACTTGTAATGCAAATTGCAAAGAATTAAATACATGAACCCCCAAAGTCTCACTATTCTACAACACAACCCAAGTCCTACTTTTAGTATAGTTCTTGCTTTGGCTGTTTTACAAAATGCGATACCTCACATTTATCCAAATTAAACTTGATCTACCACTCCTCAGCAAAGTGACCCAATTGATCAAGATCTCTTTGTAATCTTAGATAACCTCCTTCACTGTCTACTATACCAATCTTGGTGTCATCTGCACATTTACTAACCATGTTTTCTATATTCTCATCCAAATCATTTATATAAATGACAAACAAAAGTGGACCCAGCACCGACCCCTGTGTAAGACTGCTGGTCACAGGCATCCTGTCTGGAAAACTACCCTCCAGTATCACACTCTGTCGCCTGCCGTTAAATCAATGTTCTATACAATTTGCAAACTCACCATGAATCCATTAGGATCTAACTTTACCAATTAGTCTACTATGCACAACCTTGTAAAAGGCTTTACTCAAGTCCAGGTAAACAATGTATACCGTTCTACCCCTCACAAAACCATGCTGACTATCCCCAATCATTCCTTGCCTCTTCAAATGCATAAAAATCCTATCTTTCAGGATCACTTCCAACAATGCACCAACCACTGAAGTCAGACTCAGAGGCGTATAGTTCCCAGGCTTCTCCTTAGATCCCTTCTTAAACAAACATTAGGCAGTCATTCAGTACCTCACCCATATTTATCGATGATACAAATAATTGTGCAGATGGCCCCCAATTTCTTCCCTAACTTCCCACCAAATCCTGGGATACACTAGATCAGGTCCCCGGAGGTTTATCCATTTTATTTTTTCTAAGACCTCCAGCACTTCCTCTTCTGTAATATAAACGGTTTTCAAAACATTCATTGTACTGAATTCTCTAGCCTCTATTTCTTTCTCCACAGTAAAAGCTGACGCAAAATATTCATTCAATATCTCTCCCATCTCCTGAGAATCAGCACAAAACAATCTTTTGATCTTCAAGGGGCCCTATTCTCGCTCTATTTACTCTCTTGCTCTTAATGTACTTGTAGAATGTCTTAGGATTATCTTTAACCTTATTTGCCAAGTTTCCCTCTATTCTCTCTTTGCCTTCTTGATCTCCTCTTAAGAATGCCCCTACATTATTTATACTGCTCAAGAGATTCATTTGAATCCAGTTGTTTATATCGAATATATATTTTTTTAGTTTTGACTAGAACCTCAATATCTTTATTCACACATTGTTCTCCAATCCTACAAGCCTTTCTGTTCCTGTTTGAGTGAAAAGTACGGTTCTGAACTCTCATTTTCACACTTATGAAAGTTATCACATTTGCTTGAAATGGTATAGGATTACTTTGTTTTTGTGAAATAACAGAATCGTGCAAGGTGCTTTCTTTTAATTAAAAGGTCAAATATTGTAAATTGACAAAATATTTTAAATACATCCATCTAAAACAGACAATGCATCTCACTTTGATATAATCTCGTAGATGATTGCTCATGCAAATTCAGAAACTATGAATATAAAGAAAAATAACAATATATTAATTAGAATATTAACTTTGCTGTAATATTGCACATAATTAGATTTTTATGTGAGGTATGCAGCAAGTAAAAATGATGATCAAGATTCAGGGACAATTCAAATAATAAAAACCTAACTGTATTCAGTGTTTTGGATAAAGGCAGGAAAATGGCAAGTCATTATAGTCATTCAGCTGGTGCAGATAGGATGGCCAAATACCCACTTTCTGCACCGTAACAATTCTATGGTGCTGTCAAGAATTGGGGGAAGAAAAGGACACAGGAAGAAGAGTATAAATGAATAAGATTGTAAATGGTTACAAAAAAGATAAAATTAAATTTATCAGGAAAGGCTCTGATTGAAGTACACAATGGAAGGAATTCAAGCAGCTATACTGACAATGAAAATATGTGAACAAGAACAATTCTGTAAAATAAATAAACTGGATCAACTCAAAGTGAAAGAAATCAGTAACAAAATAAAAGAATATTAACTGAATGGTAACTCGTTTAAAAAAAACACAGATGGATTTTGAGACTGTGAATTAAATATGCAAATATTTTAACTGGTTCCTGAGCACTCTGATCCAAATGTGATGATTCCAACATATCATTCCATTCCTTCATTTATACTTTAAACACAACCATACACCTTGAAAAAAAGCCTGTGTTCAAACTGGGTAAAAATTCAACATACAGACAATTTATCTTTGTAATAGGCTCCTTACAGGAATAAAGCTTTAAGCTGTCATGCCTAGGCTAACATGGTTACCTACCTTATATAAACCCAAAAACCCAAGGTCACGCATTACAGAAAGTGCACTGACTCTAGGACCTGTGGTAATTTCTCCTGCAACTTGGAGTCGAATTTTCACTATTTCCAGAGGATTTGTAAAGATTACTTGAGAACCTCCAGCCTGAAAAAAATAAAAATCATGTTAAAATTCCTGATACAAGGTTCTATACAAAGTTTGACACACCCGAATTTTCCTATTCTGTATGGACTCCCAATCACATACCCATGGCTTTTTACTCCTACTTTTAATGACATTCCCCAAATAAAATATCTAGCAACACAAATCCAAGTGCCAGAGGAGCAGACATAATCATTTAATTTTTCTAGTAAGTATTCTCCATAAAGTAGGGCACAGAGTATCAGAAGAAAACTTGGGAAACAGTTTTCCAAAGTATATATATCATATCAAATACATAGAATAAATACACACAAACATATAATCTAATTACCAAAGAGAAGAAAACTTCCAGAAGGTTCAACAAAGGAATTGCGTTCAATTTTATGTCACAGCTCATCACAGACACCATTGTGTTAAGGAAATGTTTTAGTCTAGTCAGAAAGAATCCATTCCAACTGATGCTGAGCAGGTTGTTCATGGCGGTAATAAATACTGCAGATACTATACATCTGAAAGGTAGAAGTTTCTTTACTGGTAGCATCTATTTAGGTTTTCTTCTAATTCACATATGGGTTGTGGTTGCCACCAGCTGTGTAAGAATTTATTGTTCACCACTAATTGCCCCAGACGTGGTGGTAGTGAGCTCCCTTTACAGGAGACCCACAGTGCTCTCAGGAAGATAGATCTAGAATGCTGAGCCAGTAACGATAGAATGGAGATATATTCCAAATGAATGTCCTTCTAGGCTGTACAGGACTGGGGTTGGGAAGGTGCTGTCAAAGGACCCCTGGTGAGTTACCATAGTATATCTTATAAATGGTACACTGTTGCTACTGTGCATCAATGGAGAGGGGGATAAATGAAGATCATGCTTGGAGTGCCAGTCAAGTGGGCTGCTTTGTACTGGATGGTGTCAAGCTTCCTCAGTGGGAAAGCCATGGAGCAAAAGTTAAGATTGTCCTGTTGCAGATGGTAAGTGCCTGGCATTTGTGTGGTGCAAATGTTAATCTTATCAGCCTAAGCTTGGATGTTATCCAGGTTTTGTCGCATATTGGCACAAATAGCTTCAGTGTCTGAGATCAAAAGACGAAGAAAGGCTTTTCAACCAGAGTCTGCTCCACCAATGAGATCAGACTGATCTGATAATGCTCAATTCCACTTTTTTGCCTTTTCCCCATAACCCTGGATTTACTCAATGATAAAGTCTGTCCATCTCTGCCTTCAATATTCTGAAACAGCCAGTCTCTACTGCCCTCTGCGGCAAAGAAATTCACAGATTTGATATCCTCAGAAAAGAAATTTCTCACGTCAGTCTTACATGGGTAACCCCTTGCTCTGAGATTATGCCCTCGGGTCCTCAATTTTCATACAAGGGGGAATCAATCTATCAGCATCTACCCTAGCAAATTCCCTAAGAACCTTATTTTATTCAATATTTTAGCCTCTCATTTCTAAACTCAAAGTGTATAGGCTTAACCTACTCAGCCTCTCCTTATAAGGCAGTGCCTCAAAATCCAGGATCAACCCAGTGAACGTTCTCCAGAACGCCTCCATCGTCAATATACCTTTATTTGGATAAAGTACCAAAACTATTCAGTTCAGAGAATCATAGAATCCCTACAGTGTGAAAACAGGCCCTTCAGCCCAACAAGTCCACACCAATCCTCCAAAGAGCAACCCACCTAGATCCATTCCGCTACCCCATTATGCTACATTCACCCCTGACTAATACACCTAACCTACACATCACTGAGCACTATGGAGCAATTTAGCATGGCCAATTCATCTAACCTGCACGTCTTCCAAATATGGGAGGAAACCCAGAGCACCCGAAGAAAATCCATGCAGCCATGGGGAGAATATGCAAACTCCACACAGACAGACGCTCAAGGCTGGAATCGAACCCGGGTCCCTGGAGCTGAGAGGCAGCAGTACTAACCACTGAGCCACCATGCCGCCCTTGTTTAGGGGTGGTCTAATTCGTGCCTTCTATTGTTTTGTAACAACTCCCTATTTTTATACTTCATTCCCTTTGAAATAAAGGCCAATATGCAAATTGCCTTCCCTATTAACTGAACTCATACATTAGCTTTTTGAAATTTATGCACAAGGTTTCCCAAATCCCTGTGCTGTAGCTTTCTGCAGTCTTACTTTAAATATTATTCAACTCCCCTATCCTTCCAGCTAACATCTGAAATTCAAAATATACCCCATACACTGGTATCCCCCTTCATTAATTCTGCTAGTATGTCTCTTCATATATTTATCAAGTCCACATATATTCAAGTCTTATAAATTCCAATTTTTAGAATAAAACCAGCCTGATTCCAGGTTAAAACTCGGAGACAGATTTTGAACAAGGCCTCACACCTACAAATTCAGTGTCTGACCTGAGGTGTCACATTTTGTTTATTCCTATCACTCTGTCTGATTGTCATGACAGCACAACACTGATACTGACTTTATAAGCACTTTCCATACCGTCTGACACTCAGTCATCCATGTATTGTGTGACATATTATCCACTCATACCAGTTGTATGATCTTTTCATCTCTGCCTATAAACTTTGGGTCAGTGCGCAATGCTCTCTCATTGCACTTGATGAAAGCTTGTGCGATTTCAAATAGACCTGTTGGATGATAACCTGGTATCATGTGACTTCTGACTTTGCCTCTCAGCTTTTATTTTCCACCTTATGATCTGTAAATCCATGCTTACTATGATCTGCCTGTACTGCTCGTAAACAAAGCTCTTCACTGTACTTGGGTACAGGTGACAATAAATCAAATCAAATCAGGTAGCAAGCATTTCAGACATGTATTAGCAAGTCAAATGCTGACATCAAGTCAAAGAATACACTACATTAACATATTAGTCATGTAATGAACAAAGTGTAGCTAGTTGAGTTTAATAGATAGCAAGTACAACAAAACAAGAATTGTCTGTTTTGAATCAAGTTGCAATTAAGGGGGTTAGCATGTAAATTGAGAAAAAACTAAATAAAGACTATTTAGCCTTCTGTTAAACATTGTTAAGGATCTGTATGTGGCTGGCTAAAAGCCATCATTTATTGCTCACCCTTAGTGGTCAACTGCAATCTTGAACAGTTCACGTGATGTAGGAATATCCACAATGCTATTAGAAAGGAAGTTCCAGGATTGTGATAGATGGTTCTGCAAGGAAGGTGTGGAGCTTGGATGGGAACTTGTAGGTAGTGGTGCGCTCACAAATCCACTGTATTTGTCTCTCCAAATAGTACAGATCATAGGTGCTACTGAAGGAGCTTAGATAGACTTTCAGTACTTCTTGTAAATTTTATACGCACTACTGCCACTGTGCATTGGTAGAGGAAGGACTAAATGGGGAACATAATGGATAGGATGCCAGTTAATTGGCTTGTTTCATTTTAGATGGCATTAAGCATCTTGAATATAGTTGGAGCTGCACTTAACCAGTAACGTGTTCCGCTATATTCAGGTGATGTGTTCCTCTCTGCGGAATTCCTAGCTTCTGACCTGCTGCTGTAGCCCCAGAATTTAATGGGGTGGTCCAGTACAATTTTAAACACAAGGTATTACTGGTAAATTCAGTAAGGGTATTGCTACTGATTGCCATTGGCAAATTATCAGATTCTCTCTTAGTCACTGCCTGACCCATTTTGTGTTGTGAATATTGCTTGCAAGTTATCAGGCTAAACATGAATATTGTTCAGGTCTTGCAGCATATGGACAGTTTCAGTATCTGAGGAGATGGAAACAATGCTCAACATTGTATAATCATCAGCAAATATCCCCACTTTTGATTTTATAATGGAATGAGGCCCATTGATGTAACAGCTGAAAATAGATGGGGCCAGGACATTATCTGGAGGAACTACTGCAGCAATGTTCCAGGACTTGAAAGTGGAGTCGCAGGTAAATAAGATAGTGAAGGCATTGTTTGGTAGGCTTTCCATTATTGGTCAAAATATTGAGTACAGGAGTTGGGAGCTGAAAATGTGTTGCTGGAAAAATGCAGCAGATCAGGCAGATCCAAGGAACAGGAAATTCGACGTTTCGGGCATAGGTCCTTCCGAAGAGCCTATGCCCAAAACATCGAATTTCCTGTTCCTTGGATGCTGCCTGACCTGCTGTGCTTTTCCAGCAACACATCTTCAGCTCTGATACTCCAGCATCTGCAGACCTCACCTTCTCCTACAGGAGTTGGGAGGTCATGTTGCGGCTGTACAGGATATTTTTTAGGCCACTGTTGGAATATTACATGCAATTCTGATCTCCTTTCTATCGGAAAGATGTTGTTAAACTTGAAATGGTTCAAAAAAGATTTACAAGGGTGTTGCCAAGGTTGGAGGATTTGAGGGAGAGGCTGAATGGGCTATGGCTGTTTTCCCTGGAGTGTCAGAGGCTGAGGGGTGACCTGATAGAGGTTTATAAAATTATGAGGGGCATAAATAGGATAAATAGACACAGTCTTTTCCCTGGGGTGGGAGAGACCAGAACTAGAGGGCATAGGTTTAGGATGAGAGGGGAAAGATATGAACAAGACCTAAGGGGCAACTTTTTCATGCAGAGGGTGGTATATGAATGGAATAAGCTGCCAGAGGAAGTGGTGGAGGATGGTACAATTGTAACATTTAAAAGGCATTTGGATGAGTATATGAATAGGAAGGATTTGGAGGGATATGGGCCGGGTGCTGACAGGAAGGACTAGATTGGGCTGGGATATCTGGTCGGCATGGATAAGTTGGACTGAAGGATCTATTTCCGTGCTGTACATCTCTATGATTCTATGACTGAAGATTAGCATTTAAAACCATCACTGACATTTTTTTGCAATGTATAGTGGAATATTTTTCCACTGGAGTCCAGTTCTTCTCGTGTGATGATGTACACAATCAAATGCTGCCTTGATTTACAGGGCAGTCAAACTAACTTCACCTCAAAAGTTCAGCTCATTATCATGTCTGAACCAAGGCTGTAACGAGTTCAGGAGCTGAGTAGTCCTGTGGAACATGTCATCAAGTTATTGCTGAGCAAGGACCACTTGATGACACTGTAGGTAACACCTTCTACCTCTTTATTATTGATGTAGTGGAGAATAACGGGACAGTAATTGGCCAGACTGATTTTTTTTTATTGTGAAAAGGCCATATTTGTTTAACTATCCACATTGTTGGTACATACCAGTATTGTACCTGCATGGAACAACTTGCCTGGTTCTGAAGCATATCTTCACTACTATTGCTGGAATGCAGTTACGAGTCCATAACTTTTGTAATACCCAGTGCTTTCAGTGATGCTGGAGGAAGCAGAGATGAACCATTCATTCAATATTTCAGACTGAAAATTGTTGCAAATGCTTCAACCTCATCTTTTCCACTGATGTTCTGAGTTCTTCTATCATTATGGATGGGTATACTAATGCAACGAGGAGAAAGTGAGGTCCTGATGAAGGGCTTATGCCCGAAATGTCGAATTTCCTGTTCCTTGGATGCTGCCTGACCTGCTGCGCTTTTCCAGCAACACATTTTCAGATATACTAATGCAACCTCTGCCTCCCCATAGCCGTTTAATTGTCCACCACCATTCACAGTGGAAGTGGCAGGAGTGCAAAACTTAGATCTAATCCATTGGTTGTGACATTATTCAGCTACGCCCGTCGCAGGTTGCTTCCACTGTCTGGCATGCAAGTAGTCCAGTGCAGTACTTCCACAGGTTAATCCCTCATTTTTAGATATGTCCAATACCACTTTTAGCATGCCCTCTTGCACACTTCCTTTAAAGGGTAATTAAGTTAGTGGCAATTAAGCAAACTGAAAAAGTCTGAACGAATGTTTAAACAGTAGAGCAGCAGAGAAACAGTGGAGTGGAGAGGATCGGAAATTGCATAGCAAAATGTTCATTTCAAACTAAACAGGAAGATGACATATCCAAATCTTCTCTCAAACTTTGAATGACATTATCCAAGCTGGAAATGCTGAGATTGAAAATTTAACTTGTATGGAAAGATGGAAAAAGATCAGTAATAAGAAAAATCAGTCACAAACTATTTGAAACATGTAACATTAAGATAGGAAGCAGTGGGAAAGGACAACAGTGAACATTTAAAGAACAAATCAAGTGGAGGAAAGAGACAACAGAAACTCACTGAGCAAAAACAAACCTTTCAAGGTTAACATGGCATAAGTATCCACAGGCGAGTACAGTAACATGGGAATAAACAAGAGGTAAATATTTGATGGGCAATGCTGGAATCTCAAGACAATGTAGGAGAAAGGGATGGTATGTTTTAGAATAAATTATGGACAGCAGGATGAATAGTGATGAGAAAATTTGTAGACTGACTAAGTTTAAGGGATTTTAGATATAAATAAGATTTATTTTTTTAAATGGCACAAGGAAATTGTTTTAAGTTGAACTAAATTGGCAGAGTGTTGCATCACAAGAGGTTTTGAAATACAGAAAAAGCTTTGTGCAATGGGGAGTTCATTACAAGAGAGTGTAGGCATGTAGAATTCAAAGCATCTGCATTTCAAGCATTAGTCACAGAGGAATACAGCACAGTAACAGGCTGTTTGGCCCAACTCATCCACGCTGACCAGGTTTTCTAAACTGAATTATTCCCATTTGCCTGCGTCTGGACTATATCTCTCAAAACCTTTCCTATCTATGTACCTCTTCAAATGTCTTTTGAATGCTGTGATTGTACCCGCCTCTTCCACTTCTTCTAGCAGCTTGTTCCATGTACGCATCACCCTTTACATGAAAAGGTTGCCCCTCAGGTCCCTTTTAAAACTTCCCACTCTCACCTTAAATCTAAATCTAGTTCTGGACTCCCCTACCCAAGGGAAAAGACCTCAGCTATTCACCTTATATAAGCTCCGCATGATTTTAGAAACCTCTACAAGGTCACCCCTCAACCTCCTACACTCCAGTGAAAAAAGTCCCTATCCAAACTCTCCTTATAAGTCAAAACTTCCAGTCTTGGGAACATCCTTGACAATTTTTTTGTGCTCTTTCCAGTTTAATATCAGTATCATAGCAAGGAAACCAGAACTGCATACAGTACTTCAAATGTGGCTTTATCAATGTCCTATGCAGCTGTAACATGACATCTTAACTCCTGCGCTTGATGCTCTGACTGACGAAGGCAAATATGCCAAAGGCATACCTGTATACCGGTGACCAGTTTCAAGAAATTACATACTTGCACACCTCGGTCTCTGTTCGACAACACTCCTGTAGGCCCTATCATTAATTATGTAAGTCCTGCCCTGGGGACTGGGCATTTATCCGAATTAAATGCCATCTGCTGTTCCTTGGCCCACTGATCCAGTTGATCAAGATTCAGTTGTACTCTTAGATAACATTCTTCACTGTCCACTATACTATCAATTTTGGCATCATCTGCAAACTTACTAACTGTGCATCCATTATTTTCATCCAAATCATTTATATAAATGGCAAACAACAGAACACCCAGCACTGATCTTAGTGGCCCACCGCTGGTCACAGGCCTCCAGTCTGAAAAATAACCCTCACCACCATCCTCTCCTACCGTAAGCCACTTTTGTATCCAATTGGCTAGACCTCCCTGGATCCCATGTGGTCTAACCTTATTAACCAGTCTACCACGTGATATCTTGTTGAAGGCCTGGCTAAAGTCCATGTAGACAATATCTACCAGGTGAAGGAACAGTATCAGTAAAACCTCAAACTTTCAGCTAGAGAAGAGTTTAAAAGATTTCACTTTCTTAATTATTTTCAGGCAGACCAGGAAAGTCAAAAACTGGTTAACCACAGAACTTACAGAAAGCCCAGGACAGAGACGTTAGGTGCTGGAGGGGAGGCAGTGGTCAAGTGGTATTCTCCCCGGATGATTAATCCAGAGACCCGGGTAATGTTCTGCAGTCCTGGATTTGAATTCCATTACGGCAAAGAGTGGAATTTGACTTCAATATAAATCTGGAATTGAGTGTCTAACAATGACCATGGATTCTTTGCTGATTTTTTTGCCAGAAATGCCCACCTGGTTCACTCCTGACCTTTAGGAAAGGAAACTGCCACCCCTATTTGGTCTGGCCTACGTGTGGTTGACTCTTAACTGCCTGAGCAATAAATGTTGGCCTAATCAGTAACACCCTCATCCCATGAATGAATAAAAGGACGTGATCTGGGGTGTTACAAATCCATCTGAAAGACTGCATTTAAAAAAATGACATTTGTTGTTGTTGGATTATGCTTACATACATTTAACATCCATGAAAATACCATATAAAATGTTTAGAAAATAACTGTTGAAATAAAACAAAGGTTTATGGGCAGAAAGTACATGCCATATTTCTTCATCTGAATCTATTTGAAGTGTAAATTCACCATGAAACAAAACTCTTGTTTTAAGTTTCTGATTACCCAGTCCATGAATGATGTGCCTTTGTTTTGGTTCATTTCTCCAAACAGATAAGAATATCATTCTACATGAGAAAAATGCCTGAGTACATTGGCCTTTCCAGTTAATTAAATGCTGTACAGTCAGCATGATCTCTCATTCTGCTCTATACAAGATCTGAATCTATGATATACTCAATTATTTGCCTGGAGCAGACAGCATTGAACCTAAAAGTAACAGCAGAAGTACTGAAATTAAATACAACAGACTAGTACTTCCAACAACTTGAGACCAGATTCTTAAAAAAAATCAGATTTTGAGGGAACTTTGCAGTGGGAATTGAATTTTCAAGGCACTTGACTAGAACCTAAAATAAGCAATTTAAAATTCATTCTCATGCATTAAGCCAAGCGTACAATTAGAACATTGAGATAAACGTATGCAGAAAGAAAGCTGACGGTGGAATTCAGAGGATTTTTTTAAAAAAATGTTCATGGGATGTGATCAGTACCGGAAAAGCCATTATTTACAGACAATTCCTAATTGTACTTCAGAAGGTGGTGGGAAACTACCTTCTTGAATCAGTGCAGTACTTGGGGGTGGTAGGTACAACCACACTGCTATTCGAAAGGGAGTTCCAGGACTTTGACCCAATGACAATGAAAGAGCACTGATACAGTTCTAAGTCACGGTGGTGCGTGACTTGGAGATAACTTGCAGGCTTTGATACAGTTATACTAAAAGCCATAGCAATAGCAAGACAATTACCACTGGCTCTCAAATTAGGACAAATAATGAATGTTCCAGTTTGCAATCTTGCAGATGGCCACAGGAGGTATTTGTCTGACTAGTACCTGACCAACAAGTACAGAACTGTGAATTTTCCTGTGGGATTTAACTTTGCCAGGAACAGAAAAATGTTCTATTATCCAATCTCAGTTTTGGAATAGGTATTCAGTGACTATCCCCTGCATAGACTGGAACAGAAATATTTTTTGAGGAAAAACATGCTTCAAGTGATATTTGTAGTCCCCAGGTTCGCATGCATCATCCTTTGCCCCAGTAATCCCCTCCTCCCGTCTTTTGCAATGTTTCTGGTAACACAATGAACCACAGACTTGTCCAAAATGTTTGGAATAAGATGAAATATTTTTATTAAGACCTCTAACAGAGGTTGCAAACTTTTCTCATTAAAAACACGAGCTATCTGCTTACCAAAATAGAAGAAAACAAATATCATGCTATCGCCCAGACAGCAGAAAAGGAAGATTAGCCGACAGTTCAGGATACACATTTCTTATAAAGGATAATATTTCCAAGTCACAGAAATAAACAAGCAAGGAAGAATGTTAGATTTGTACATATGGGTGAAACTTTCGATTATGTCAGGATCAATCAAGTTGAATTAATTCATTGAATGAAATCTGTACTGGCTATGATGAATTCTAAGTAAAGCTCACTGAAAACTGCAAAAAATGACAACATTTTAACATTCAGGGGTATAGAGAATTCTAATGATTGCTACATTTGATTGTTCCAAAATTAATTACAATTAACTCAACCAAAATAGGGACAGGGCTAATTCCAAGTTTTCAATATATCAGACAGAATAGCTTGGGATCACTCAGGTGCAGTTCTGGGGTCAAAACAAGTTGGAGAAGGATAGACAGACAGAACCTCCAAGTTTAAGGCAGAGTTGTCATTAACTGTGCTGCTAAAAGACAACAGAAACTCAGATTTTGTGTAGCGAGTAATCAAGGAATACATCAGTTGAGCAACTCTGGGTAATAAAGGCTTGGGAAATCCTAGAGCTGTGAACAGCTCAAAAGGAGCATTATTATTTAGCTCAACAAAGAGGGTGAAAGATCCGTAAGGAGTATGTAACTGAACAAGATTGGAGCTATCGATGAAAGAATGGATCTCCTTTTGAATAAGTACTGGAATGCCAGAGTGTGGACCCAGGAAAGGAAGGTCATCAATCAGAATGAGAACAGTTGTTGAGGCAGTCCATGATGGAACAGTTTAAGAGGGAGTTTCACGGTCAAATTAATGGAGGTGAGGAACTGATGAAATTTAATGAGGTCTGCAATCGTAACATTAATGTCTGTGGGAAATTATTGCAAAATCTGTAGAATCTGTCAAAATTGCATTTGCGAATTGTTGTGAGCTGTGACATATTTGATCAAAAAGTACATTAGTTATGGGTTTTAGAATTAACTTTCACATGTATTATATATTGTATTTCTTGTACATTGCATATTTCTTGTTTATTCAGAACTATGGAATATTGCAGCTTTATTCTCTGGATCTCACCTTTTGTCTATTTTAAAAATAAATGTTAGTTGCCCCTAACCAAAATAATAACAATTTTGTGATCCTATTGGAATCATAACGTTAGGTAGCAGTCTGGTTTGGGATCATAAAACCATAGCTCCAATTTCTCACAAGTTTGCTCACAAGCTTAAAGGCATTTGGATGGGGATAGGAAGGGTTTAGAGAGATATGGGCCAAGTGCTGGCAAATAGGACTAGATTAGGTTAGGATATCTGGTCGACATGGGAAAGTTGGACCAAAGGATTGTTTCTGTGTTGTATATCTTTATGACTCTAATTATTTTGTCCTCACCTGCCATATCACAGAGCTATTGTTTTACTTCACTGAGGTATAAGCTGAAAATGTGTTGCTGGTTAAAGCACAGCAGGTCAGGCAGCATCCAAGGAACAGGAAATTCAACGTTTTGGGCAAAAGCCTGAATGAAGGGCTTTTGCCCGAAACGTCGAATTTCCTGTTCCTTGGATGCTGCCTGACCTGCTGCGCTTTAACCAGCAACACATTTTCAGCTCTGATCTCCAGCATCTGCAGACCTCACTTTTTATTCACTGAGGTATAAACTTAGAATGACAATGTCAAACTACTTTGGTATCCTTCCATCTTAGCCAGCTTTTACATGGCAATATATTGAGGGCTTTTTAAAAATACCTTTTAGCCTGGGTCATCACTATCTATTCGAGTTGTAACCCACTTTTAAAAAATGAACTAAAATAAGTAAGGTACAAGTTTGCCAACTGAGGCAAAGAATTTCACAACAAAATCCAAAGATTAGAACATTCAAAGTTTCATGATACATGAAGATTTTGATTTGATTTATAAATGTCATGTGTACTGAAAGTGTAAGCAATACTTACACAACCACCAGCGAGGATTTCTCCAATAATAGGAATTGAGCCATCTCTTCGAGTGAACTTGTCTCGTACAAAATCATTTACCTGTTAAAGAGAAAATGCACAAGACTTAAAATATTACTGATATCACATGCAAGACAATATATTTTTGGTTATATGCATTCCTTTTCCTTCGCAATTTTCTAAAATTATTATAGGTGGATAGATGTACAGGCAAGTTATTTGAGCAGACCATGCTGAAACCAGTTCACAGGAAGTGCCAAGAATAGCCAAAAATAAATCTCCCACAGACTTCCCTTGTTCCAAATAGTGAAGTATCTCATATCTACTTCTCCACCTCAGCCAAGGGAAAAAGCATTTATTATTTTTATTGACTAACAGCAACCATTAATTCAAAAGGCAGAGAACCTTATTTTTATATAATTTAAATCACAATCTGCAACTCTCAGGTTGTTCCCATTTCCCTATTTATTTTCACAGACTAATTGTATGAGTGCTCTCCTTTCCAAATTGCACAAAAATCTGAAAGCTGCAAAGATACAACTATTTAAATGAATTGAATTTATTAACCGTCTTTCATGTCTAAAAGGTAAAGTTGCCACAGTGACACTGGACCATCGGACTGCACTCTCATGAGAGAGCAACAACTGGCAATGGTTTAACCTGAGGGTCACCATGCCTCAAGCAAGGAAGAGCTTGAGAAGAGGAATCATTCATAGTAACCTTAACCAGTGTGGGAATTGAACCCATGCTGTTAGCAGCACTCTGCATTGCAAACAATATGTCCAGCCAACTGAGATTACCAACATGCCCCTTTTCATGATTATAGGATGTCTAAGAACACTTTGCAGTCAATGCTTAAACTGTAATTGCAATATTGTGTTATAAAGCTGAGGTTGATCCCCCTCTGAGAACCCAAAGAGGAGGGCCTCACCCTATAATCTGTGAAAAAGAGTGTGATAAGTGAAGTAACCTGCTCTTTAGCAAATTCTAGTGGTTAAATAAAATAAATTCCAGACACTCACTTTAAAATCCATAAGTAATGATTTATTTATCCACCTCTAACAGTGAACAAATGAACTATTAACAAACTGAATAAATCATTTCTAACGACGAACTATTCCTGAATAAAACCATATTCTAATGGTATGATGCTCCAATAAATACAAATCCCACTCTTATATAAAAGAAACAGAATTTAGCCTCTCGAAATTACAGCCAAGTTGTGTGTCTTCCCTGTCAATTCTTCTGTCAGGAATGTCTTCACCCTCATTGGTAGCATTGTTATTGAGATGGTGCTTTCTCAAAGACATTGATAAGGCTGTGAGAGCCAGCAATTCCCGTTTGAGAGCTCAGGGATGTTAGCTCTGGTGGATGGCAGCTTGCTCTCGGATCTTAATTCAACTGCCCCCTTCTTTTATACCCTTGATGACATATCAATATTTCGTATAATAAGATTGGTGCTCTGTTATCAAAATTATCAGATTTAAATTGAATAGGTTTTTGGCTTCTAAATGTCTGGTTCAAAGTGATTGGCTAAATTCAAAAGCCTGCTCTCTTGGTAAAAACTGCAGCTTGGGCTGCTAACTGTACGGCCTTTAGATACAAATGCTTTAGTTCAGGCTCTGTGTACTAGCAAACTTTCAAGCTGCTACTGACAGACATCCATTTTAAATATCTAAGCACATAAAAAGCATCATCTTTTAAAAGGGACCACATAATGCTTTCGATGTTTTACAATTTTACAAACATTAAATTCTAACTTCCTGCCTCCCTTGAAATGTGGCAAGTGTAGTAGTTAATTTGAGCAGGGCAAGCTCCCCCAAACAAGATTTGGAGATGCCGGTGTTTGACTGGGGTGTACAAAGTTAAAAATCACACAACACCAGGTTATAGTCCAACAGGTTTAACTAGAAGCACACTAGCTTTCGGAGTGACACTCCTTCATCAGGTGATAGTGGAGGTCTCAATGCTAACACAGAATTTATAGCAAAAATTTACAATGTGATGTAATTGAAATTATACATTGAAAAATTGATTGCCTGTAAAGCCTTTCATCTGTTAGGATACAGTGATAGTTTCACTTCTTTCTTGTGTAAACCACAAAACCCTTTTTTTAAAAAAGGTTGCATTCTCGGGTTAGCTGTTAACAATGGTGATAGCTAGACTATATATTGAAGGTGTTGGCCCCCTGTGCTCTCTGTCTATGCCATGATGTTTAGATTGATTCTAATCTAAAAAGTGAGATAACGGAGTTTTACACAAATTCATGCAGTTTTTGAGCTCAGAGTTCAATAAAGTCTCCCAAACAACAATGCAATAACGACCACCCATGGTACTGATCTTCAAAATAGGGCTGCGGGATTTTTAAGCCCACCGAACAGGGCAGACGAGGTTACAGTTTCACAGTCAATCTGAAAGATGGCACAACCAACAACTCAGTGCTCCCTCAGTAATGAACTGGAGTGTCAGCCTTGATTTGTATGCTCTGGGAATATGACTTTAATGCATATTTTTCTACTCAGAGATTGGTAGTTGTTTCAAACAATGCCTTGGCTGACCCCAGAAAATTTGGAAAGTCTTAGGACAAAGACATCAAAATTTAAGCGAGGGAGCAAAAATTTGCAAAAATGTCATGAACAGCTAGTTAAAGGCAGTTTTAATACTGAACCTATTTTTCTAATCAACTTGTTCAGAGATGTTATTAAACACCTCAGGAGGAGGTGGGACCTGAACCCAGGCCTCCTGATACAGGGGAAGGGATGTTGCCACTGTGTCACAGGAGGGTTCCTTAGAGATACTGTAGATTTGGTTTGATTTATTACAGTCACTTGTACCAGGTACAGTGAGTAGTATTGTCTTATGTGCTTTATGAGGAGTCCATACAAATGTATCAGAACAGAGTGAAGGCTACAATTTTGACACCACACAAGCAGACCTATGAAGCTTCAAAAACACCTTCCAAGACACACAGTTGAGATTTTGGAGGCCAGTAAAAAAAAAATGGTGCCATCTTTAATACCAGGTTCATTTTTATGCCATGACTTAGTTTTTCCAGGGAACAGACACAGAAGGTGGTATGGCTGGAATGTTAATGGAGAGTGATACAAGAAAGTGATCAGAGGTAGTCTGATCTGTGGATAGATATGATAGGCATTTGAAGATCATAAAATGTGGCAAGTTCAAAAGCAGGGACTGAATGTGAGGTAAGAATTTTGTTTATAAAGGTTGAGATTATGTGAGGATAGAAAGACACCCAATCTAATTCTCTCAAAGACAAACATTTGCCAAGTACAAACATAGGAGGAAGTAAAACTTATAACTCTCCTTGTTAACGTGGATTCCAAAAATCAGTTTATGTAGAATGCTAATCAAGTTTCAACTGCAGAGAGATTTCAATACATATGGAATCCAAGAGGTGAAAACAGATAGTTAACATTTTGATCCTTACAGACGATATGGTTGGGAAAAGATGGTTTTGCAGAAAATGCTTAATTCAAAGAAAGAAACAAGAGGTTCAAGAGGCCCAACTGTTCTTACTAATTATTCTGATATTCTTTGTCATCACATCAAAATTTCTAAATATAAGTCTGGTCTAGCAAAACAGCAAGAATGGGAGAAAATTTCTAACAATAATGATCAATAAAAGGTAGGTGTAGTAATTTAGCAGATCCAAACCCAATCGGCTAAAGTAAGATTTCAGTTAACTTAGAATTACATACAAGGTGGCAGCAGTGTAAAATATATCAACTTATCTTTTAAGACAAATCAACTCAATTTATAAAGTAAATTTTTTCATTCTTAAATAATCGGTCAAAGAATGGAATCTGCATGGATAAAAGCTCAATTCTTTGGTTGCTTTCATCAGAAAGAATAGTATGATCTTTTGATAGATTTAAAAGATTGCGCTGTTTACACCCAACTTTCCTAGATTAGTTCATCATGATACTCAGTTGCAGATTCAGATGGATCAAAAGATCAAGCGTTGGTATCAGAGAGAAGCTAAATGTAAGCAAACTTACAGGAATTAGGACAATTAAAATGTTGAAGTCATAACAGTGTGACACTGTTCTAAAAGCCTTTGGAGCAAATCACTGCATCTGAAACAATTATCAGCTGTTTCTATAGCAAAAGAAACAGAAGACTAAGAAAAACAAACAGGCAAAAGCAAGCCAAGGAAACATGAAATTGCCAAGTTGTATTTCTGTAAGGACCGCAGAAACATTGTAGTAAAGCAAAACTATAAGTATGGTTTACTTCACAGACTTTTAGACAGAAGGGTTGGAATACTTTCAGTACTTCCAAGCACGCAAGTAAATACATATGGGATAGACTGAAATCGGAAAGAATACAGAGGTTTTTCAATTAACAACATAAGTACAAAGTAATCTAGCAATGCTAGTTGATCAATGCCCTTGCTTTTAAGATGAAGTTCAAGTCTAAAGCTGTAGTTAACTGTCTAGAAATCAGTTCAGGAGTTGTACACTATTTCTTCTCTTAAAATAAAACCTCTTCAAAGTTTTCCTACATGTTTTTGCTGAAATATAACTGTTTCATTGAGTACTCTACAAATGAAGCAATCATAGGTATTGGCTGTTTTACTCGTTGCTCAGAATTAGACATTTTGCTACTGTCGGCAAATGTTGCATGGAGCAACTACCCCTGGTTGGGTTACTTAAGGTGCTCTAACTATAAAATATTTCACCAGGGTTGGGGGCGGATTGCTTTTTTTAAACATCTAACGCTTTCAAGAAGGAAGAAAATGAAGAGGTATACATTAATTCTCACTCACACTAGGGTAAGAATAATCAAACTCACAACTAGGTAGTGCCATGATAGCTCTCCACTACATTGTGGACGCTTACCAATGGGATAAGGCACAGAACAATGTAATGTTGATATGATTTACTTTTGGGTGAAAGAGCTGCAAGAGCAAGAAAAATGTAACATTAACTGTTTTGAATACTTCTAGGAATTTAAACGTTTTTTTGGTTAGTGTAGAATGGACAGGGGTCTGTCTTTGTCCATAGCAAACACAGATTTCGAAATGTTGAAAAACTAACAAAAAAAAATTTATTTCTCCATGGTAGAGTATCTTTTCTGCATTTATCAAGAAAAGAAAGCCAATTAGACATTTGATTCCAGTATCATCTTTCTGGAGTATGGCGGCTCTTAGCCCTACATTGTTGACATTGATTACTGAAGTCTGGGGCATCTGTAGAGGCAGGTTTGCCAAGAGGTTTTCAATTTTAAAAACAGGATCTTGGCATGCCTTTTACTTTCTTGTCAGGGTTAATGTCAGGAGGGTGGCCACGGTGTTAAAGTTCAGGACATACTTGCAGTAGAACATGGTCGTATCTAGAAAACACATCAACTCCCTTTGTTTTCAGGAGTCTGGGGTAGCAGTCTTGCTCTCCGCTTCATAATCTAGATAAATTACTTTGGCCACAGCAAAGTCACATTTTGTAAAGTTCAGTACAACATTAGTCTTTTCCATACCCTTGACCACTGCTTCCAAGTGGTTTAAATGGTCATACCAAGTGTCACTGTAAATGTGCAACTGTTGAATCCAGGTACTGCCTGACTGGTGAACTTAAAAGGTTGTGGAAGTATTTTTTGAGGTCAAAGAACATAACCTCACATTTTAAAGGCTACATGGAGACAAAGACAGCCCATGCAGAGACAAATTCTGCGATTTCTTTCGCTCTTGCGGTCAGGGGGCCTTGCTAACCTTTTTAAAGGTCAGCCAATCCTGTCTATACAATTCTTATGATGTCAGATTGGATAGGAGTTGACCCAGGTAAGTGCATTTACTTTTGGTAGTCGATATAGAGCTCAGTCAATCCATCCAGCTTTGGGACCAGTACAATGAGAACTCCAACTACTCTAGCTAAACGCATTTATATTATTTTCCAGCACATACTGGGTTTTCTGCCTGACGAGAGCCGGCCTGTCAAGAATCAACCAGGAGGGGTTTTGTTTTATCGCTGGGATGCGCTCAATCCCTAAATTGCAAACTGCTACCATGGTACACACTGTCTAGTGCTGACAGATTTCTTTAAATTTCATAGCAGAGTGGGCACATTATCCTGCTGTTTTTGGGTCAGGTAGGCTTTTAAGTTTCCAAGACCACAGTATAATCCCCTTAGTAGCAAAAGGTTCAACTAGAGACCCTACAGCTACCCCCTCCTCAGCTGACTCCTCCCAACTGTGTTCAAACGTTTGAATTTACCGACAAACATTCACAGACTGACTGCTTTCACAATAATCTCTCTAAGATGTTAATGTAGTATTGCAGGTGTCTTTTTCTCCAATCAGGAGTACTGATCAGGTAACTGACTTTGTTGATCCTTTTGGCCATCCAGTTCAGCTTAGAAAGAGAGTAAGTGGGGTGCGGAAGCAGCATAAGAACATGGCTTTTGGGTTGGTGCATCTGAGCTTGGCCGTGACTGTCCACCTTAGTGTTTGCTGACATTTCTAAAGACTCTTTGGCCACGACATAGGCACTGAAAAGAAACTGCGAGGTAGATATGTTGGGGACTCTTTCTTGGCCTCCAGAACTTTGCTTGTCAGTTGCTGCAGGGAACCCCATCATCATTAACTGTAAATTAACTTGAAAGAGACTGAAGCCTGTGGACTTGATTGTGGAGTCCCTGGCAGCAAAAAGTACAAAACTCAGTCACATAAATATTTGGTGCAGTGTGTCCTGATCACAGTTTTTAGGGTCTGTTAATATTGCTGAAGTTGGAGGGTCATACAACAAGGACTTCAGCTGAACTTTAAACTGTGCAACACCTCCTGAAACACTTGAGACATGATGTTAGCTCCCCAACCTAACTGAATCTCTCTTGGTGGGTTTGACCAAGTAAATAACTGGATTAGGCATGCTGTAACTTTGCTGAGAAGCATGACCTCGGTATCTGCTGGTTATCCATCATGGTGAGGAGGTACTGGTGGCCAATTTTGGTTCTGGACAGTGGCCCCACACCATCCATTGGTTGAAGGGTCCCCCAAAACCATACGTGGGTCTTAGACAGGGCATGTTTAGTGGTGGCCTAGTATTTCCCTTGAATCTGGCAAGAATTGAAGATTTTACAGTGTTCAGCCACATCAAGCCAGAGATAAGACCGGGGAGAAAAAAGTATCTGCTTATTCAGGCCATTAATTTTTGAGTATCCACACACCCAGACAGTGGAAAAGTATGAGTGCATTTTAACATCTCCTGACAATATTCTGGGAGCCATATAACCTGGTAGACATTTCAGCTATCCAATTGTTCTGTTTTGTTTAAGTCAGTTTACTTTAGCTTGTTTCTTATACTTAAACATTTGCCAAACTTTGCACCATTTTAGCTAATTTTACTTAATCCAATCTGGATACAAGGACCCAATGTCAATTATGGAAACATTATAAATATTAAAACAAATCTCTCACTACTTACATAAATTTTGATTTTTTAAAAAAATCTTACACCTTTTGAAAATGGGGTTGCAATTTAGTGTTGTAAATTTAAAGCATAAAGCATGGTTTATTTCACACATTCTTAGACATTGGCACAGATATGTACATAAGCACAAAAACAATTCTTATGATGCATAACTTGCTGGCATCAATTAATGGTCCTTTCCTTTCTCCAGATATGCAATTGGCATAAAGGTTTGTCAGAATCCAAGTGCAAGAAGTGAAATAAAAAGCAACAACAAAAAAGGATCAACAAAAGGCAAAAGTTTGCACCACATTTTATTTCTGTACCCTTTCCAACATCTTGAGGAAACTTATTGCCAAGCAACCCTGAATACCCATTGTTAACAATATTAGAAACATATAATAGTAAAAAGGTAAAGTTTCCACAATCTTTCCCAGACCATTAGGCTCCTCTCTCATTACAAAGAGATCTTTGGTGGTGGTTTAACTGGGAGGTCACCACACCTCAGGCAAGGAGAGAGGTTGAGAAGGAAGTCCTTCATGGTGACCTCAGTCAATGAGAGAGCTGAACCCACCCATTGAAAATCAGCCATCCAGCAATAGTGCTAACTGATCCATGGCATAGAATAATATGACTCAGAAGGAGGCCATTCAGCATACTGAATCCGCACTAGGTATTAAAAAATGCCATTTTTCACATTTGGCTGCTGCCAATGAGAAAACCAAGACTTCTAAGTAATGCATGGATTTCAGAAATCTAAGCATTAGTACAATGAAGTATGTTTCACTTTTGATTTAAAGCAATAGATAACATGAAGGAAAACTAATTTTACATTTAACTTCAACCTTAAAATATAATTTGAATTAATTTTGGGTGAAGTTTTCAGATGCTTCCCCATCATGCTGAGGATGGATTACTGATTAAAAGCCAATTACAGGCATCTGGTGTCCTAACGACCCAGTAGACTTGAAAACCTCTGGCATCTACTCAAAAACATACACATTTGCAAAGTAAAGTCACAGAGTCACAGATGTACAGCATGGAAACAGACCCTTTGGTCCAACCCATCCATGCCGACCAGATATCCCAACCCAATCTAGTCCCACCTGACAGCATCCGGCCCATATCCCTCCAAACCCTTCCTTTCATATTTCCAGCCAAATGCCTCTTAAATGTTGCAATTGTACCAGCCTCCACCACTTCCTCTGGCAGCTCATTCCATACACGTACCACCCTCTGCATGAAAAAGTTGCCCCTTTTATATCTTCCCCTCTCACCCGAAACCTATTCCCTTTAGTTCTGGACTCCACGACCCTAGGGAAAAGATTTTGTCTATTTATCCTATCCATGCCCCTCATAATTTTGTAAACCTCTACAAGGTCACCCCTCAGCCTCCGACGCTCAAGGGAAAACAGCCCCAGCCTGTTCAGCCTCTCCTTATAGCTCAAATCCTCCAACACTGGCAACATCCTTGTAAATCTTTTCTGAACCCTTTCAAGTTTCACAACATCTTTCCGATAGGAAGGAGACCAGAACTGCATGCAATATTCCAACAGTGGCCTAACCAATGTCCTGTACAACCGCAACATGACCTCCCAACTCCTGTACTCAATACTCTGACCAATAAAGGAAAGCATACCAAACACCTTCTTCACTACCCTATCTACCTGCAACTCCACTTTCAAGGAGTTATGAACCTGCACTCCAAGGTCTCTTTGTTCAGTAACACTCCATAGGACCTTACCATTAAGTGTATAAGTCCTGCTAAGGTTTGCTTTCCCAAAATGCAGCACCTCGCATTTACCTGAATTAAAATCCATCTGCCACTTCTCAGCCCATTGGCCCATCTGGCCCAGATCCTGTTGTAATCTGAGATAGCCCTCTTCGCTGTCCACTACACATCCAATTTTGGTGTCATTTGCAAGCTTACTAACTGTACCTCTTATGCTCGCACCCAAATCATTTACATAAATGACAAAAAGTAGAGGACCCAGCACCAATCCTTGTGGCACTCCACTGGTCACAGGCCTCCAGTCTGAAAAACAACCCCCCACTACCACCCTCTGTCTTCTACCTTTGATCCAGTTCTGTATCTAAATGGCTAGTTCTCCCTGTAATTCATGAGATCTAACCTTGCTAATCAGTCTCCCATGGGGAACCTTGTCAAACACCTTACTGAAGTCCATTTGATCACATCTACCGCACTGCCCTCATCAATCCTCTTTGTTACTTCCTCAAAAAACTCAATCAAGTTTATGAAACATGATTTCCCATGCACAAAGCCATGTCGACTATCCCTAATCAGTCCTTGCCTTTCGAAATACATTTACATCCAGTCCCTCAGGATTACCTCCAACAACTTGCCCAGTAACAACGTCAGGCCCACTGGTCTATAGTTCCCTGGCTTGTCCTTGCCACCCTACTTAATCAGTGGCACAATGTGAGCCAACCTCCAGTCTTCCGGCACCTCACCTGTGACTATCGATGATACAAATATCTTAGCAAGAGGCCCAGCAATCACTTCTCACAGAGTTCTAGGGTACACCTGATCAGGTCCTGGGGATTTATCCACCTTTACCCGTTTCAAGACATCCAGCACTTCCTCCTCTGTAAAATGGACATTTCGCAAGATGTCACCATCTATTTCCCCACAGTCTATATCCTTTTCCACAGTAAATACTGATGCAAAATACTCATTTAGTATCTCCTCCATTTTCTGCGGCTCCACACACAGGCCACCTTGCTGATCTTTGAGGGGCCCTATTCTCTCGGAGAAGGTGAGGACTGCAGATGCTGGAGATCAGAGCTGAAAATGTGTTGCTGGAAAAGTGCAGCAGATCAGGCAGCATACAAGGAGCAGGAGAATCGACGTTTCGGGCATGAGACCTAATTCAGGAAAGAGGAAAGTGTGCCATGCAGGCTAACAAAAAACGTAGGGAGGAGGAATGTTGGAAATGCGATAGGTGGAGTGAGGGTGATACGGTGAGGGTGATACGGTGAGGGTGATACGGTGAGGGTGATACGGTGAGGGTGATAGGCTGGAGTGGGGTTGGGGGCAGAGAGGTCAGGAAGAAGATTGCAGGTTAGGAAGATGGTGCTGAGTTTGAGGGTTGGGACTAAGACAAGGTGGGGGAAAGGGAAATGAGGAAACTGGAGAAATCTGATTCATCCCTTGTGGTTGGAGGGTTCCAAGGCGGAAGATGAGGCGCTCTTCCTCCAGCCGTCATGTTGCTATGGCTTGACGATGGAGGAGTCCAAGGACCTTGGTGGAGTGGGAGGGGGAGTTGAAGTGTTGAGCCACGGGGTAGTTAGGTTGGCTGGCCCGGGTGTCCCAGAGGTGTTCTCTGAAACATTCCGCAAATAGGCGGCCTGTCTCCCCAATATAGAGGAGGCCACGTCGGGTGCAGCGGATGCAGTAAATGGTGTGTGTGGAGGGACAGGTGAATTTGTGGTGGATATGGAAGGATCCCTTGGGGCCTTGGAGCAAAGTAAGGGGGGGGGGAAGGGGAGTGTGGGCGCAAGTTTTGCATTTCTTGCGGTTGCAGGGGAAGGTGCCGGGAATGGAGGTTGGGTTGGTGTGGGGTTGTGGACCTGACGGGGGAGTCACGGAGGGAGTGGTCTTTTCGGAATGCTGATAGGTGAGGGGAGGGAAATATATCCCTGGTGGTGGGGTCTGTTTGAAGGTGCCGGAAATGACGACGGATGATACGATGTATATGGAGGTTGGTGGGGTAGTAGGTGAGGACCAATGGTGTTCTGCCCTGGTGGCGATTGGAAGGCGGGGCTCAAGGGTGGAGGTGCGGGAAGTGGAGGAGATACGGTGGAGAGCATCGTCGTACATGTCGGGGGGAGGGGGGGGGAAATTGCGGTCTTTGAAGGAGGAGGCCATCTGGATTGTTCGGTATCTTTGAAGGAAGCGGCCATCTGCTCCCAGGAGGACCAGTTCCAAGACCACTCCCTCCGTGACTCCCCCGTCAGGTCCACACCCCCCACCAACCCAATCTCCACTCCCAGCAGCTTCCCCTGCAACCGCAAGAAATGCAAAACTTGCGCCCACACCTCCCCACCTTACTTCCCTCCAAGGCCCCAAGGGAACCTTCCATATCCACCACAAATTCACCTGTCCCTCCACACACACCATTTACTGCATCCGCTGCACCCGACGTGGCCTCCTCTATATTGGGGAGACAGGCCGCCTATTTGCAGAACGTTTTAGAGAACACCTCTGGGACACCCGGACCAACCAACCCAACCATCCCACGGCTCAACCCTTCAACTCCCCCTCCCACTCCACCAAGGACATGCAGGTCCTTGGACTCCTCCATCACCAGACCATAGCAACACAACGGCTGGAGGAAGAGCGCCTCATCTTCCGCCTAGGAACCCTCCAACCACAAGGGATGAACTCAGATTTCTCCAGTTTCCTCATTTCCCCTCCCCCCAACTTGTCTCAGTCCCAACCCTCGAACTCAGCACCACCTTCCTAACCTGCAACCTTCTTCCTGACCTCTCCGCGCTCACCCCTACTCCTGCCTATCACCCTCACCTTAACCTCCTTCCACCTATCGCATTTCCAACGCCCCTCCTGACCTTTTATCTTAGCCTGCTTGGCACACATTTCTCATTCCTGAAGAAGGGCTCATGCCCGAAACGTCGATTCTCCTGCTCCTTGGATGCTGCCTGACCTGCTGCGCTTTTCCAGCAACATATTTTCAGGGCTTTATTCTCTCCCTAGTTACCCTTTTGCCCTTAATGTATTTGTAAAAACTCTTTGGATTCTCCTTAATTCTATTTGTCAAAGCTATCTCATGTCCCCGTTTTGTCCTCTTGATTTCCCTCTTAAGTATACTCCTACTTCCTTTATACTCTAAGTAGTCACTCGATCTATCCTGTCTATACCTTACATATGCTTCCTTCTTTTTCTTAATCAAACCCTCAATTTCTTTAGTCATCCAGCATTCCCTATACCTACCAGACTTGCCTTTCACCTTGAGAGGAATATACTTTCTCTGGATTCTCGTTACCTCATTCCTGAAAGCTTCCCATTTTTCCAGCCGTCCCTTTACCTGCGAAAATCTGCCCCTAATCAGCTTTCGAAAGTTCTTGTGTAATACCGTCAAAATTGGCCTTACTCCAATTTAGAACTTCAATTTTTAGATCTGGTCTATCCTTTTCCATTATTTTAAGTCTAATAGAATTATGGTCACTGGCCCCAAAATGCTCTCCCACTGACACCTTAGTTACCTCACTCCCTTATTTCCCAAGAGTAGGTCAAGTTTTGCACCTTCTCTCATAGGTACATCCACATACTGAAACAGAACTTAACAAATTGCTCTCCATGTAAACCCTTAACACTATGGCAATCCCAGTCTATGTTTGGAAAGTTAAAATCCCCTACCATAACCTCCCTATTATTCTTACAGATAGCTGAGATCTCCTTACAAGGTTGTTTCTCAATTTCCCTCTGGGAAATTACGAGGTCTGTAATACAATCCCAATAAGGTGAACATCCCTTTCTTATTTCTCAGTTCCACCCAAATAACTTCCCTGGATGTATTCACAGGAATATCCTCCCTCAGCACAGCTGTAATGCTATCCCTTATCAAAAATGCCACTTCCCCTCCCCCTCGCTTCCCTTTCTATCCTTCCTATAGAATTTGCATCCTGGAACATTAAGCTGCCAGTCCTGCCCAACCCTGAGCCATGTTTCTGTAAACTTGATCCTGGCCCCAGGGATGACTCAGAGAGGGTGCAGTATGTTCTCACAGGGGAGAGGAGCCAGCAAGAGGTCATTGTCCACATTGGAACCAATGACATAGGCAGGGAAAAGGTTGAGATTCTGAAGGGAGATTACAGAAATTTAAAAAGGAGGTCCTCGAGAGTAATAATATCTGGATTACTCCCAATGCTACAAGCTAGTGAGGGCAGGAATAGGAGGATAGAGCAGATGAATGCATGGCTGAGGAGCTGGTGTATGGGAGAAGGATTCACATTTCTGGATCATTGGAATCTCTTTTGGGGTAGAAGCGGCCTGTACAAGAAAGAGAGATTGCACCTACATTGGAAGGGGACTAATATACTGGTAGAGAAATTTATTAGAGATGCTCGGGAGGATTTAAACTAGTAAGGTTTGGGGGGGGGGGGCGGAGCGCGGAGGTAGGACCCAGAGAGATAGTGAGGAAAGACATCAATCTGAGACTAGTACAGTTGAGAACAGAAGAAAGTCAAACAGTCAGGGCAGGCAGGGACACGGTAGGACTAATAAATTAAACTGCGTTTATTTCATTGCAAGGGGCCTAACAGGGAAGGCAGATGAACTCAGGGCATGGTTAGGAACATGAGACTGGGATATCATAACAATTACAGAAGTTCAATTTTACAACGCAAAGAAAATTTAGACTTTTATTCTTTGAAATGCAATATTTCAAACAAAATCTTTCAGCAGAACTAGGAAATAATAAGAAAAATTGCACACAGATAAAACTTGGCTTCAAATTCAAATTAAGAAAATGGCAACAATGTCCGAATCTTATGCTATTTAGAGTCCAAATATCTGAAAACAATAAATATCTTCAAGTTAATACTGCAATCCTCAATGGCAGTGTTTCAGAGAAGGCATTCGACTTCTACCCAGAGGGCAACATTCATTTGGTCAACAGCCATTTCAGATCAGTGGTAAGGTAAAATATTATTTAGTCGGTTAATTAGTCAACCTTACAATTGAGCTGAAAATGTGTTACTGGAAAAGCGCAGCAGGTCAGGCAGCAACCAAGGAACAGGAAATTCGATGTTCCGGGCATTCCTGTTCCTTGGATGCTGCCTGACCTGCTGCGCTTTTCCAGCAACACATTTTCAGCTCTGATCTCCAGCATCTGCAGACCTCACTTTCTCCTCGAAGATTTTAACCTTACAACTGAGACAATTTGAAAATAAATGCGGTTCATATGTAACATCACGATGTTAAAGGATTATAATTTTCAAGGCCGGTATCAGCTTAGAATATGTGACAGGTTTCATAACCGTGAGTAATCTGAGGAAATAGAAAAAGTGACCATGGGAACCACCAATCCTAAAATAATAACAAACTGCTTAGCATCTTTACTAATTTGTTATATCATTAAAAAAGTTAGTTACGCTTTTATGTAAATACCTTTGTCTCAGACTAAAACCAAGTTTTGCATTTCAATATACAATAAAATTAACAGTTCTAAACGTGTGCCATAAAACATGCCTACATTTGAAAGACAAGGCACAGTTTAACTGTTAGAGTGCAGACTTTGTCAAAATCTGACAAGTGATCCGGGGCTTCAAACTCAAACAGATTTGTCCAGCATTCAAAAACAAACCTCCATGTGAGTCTCAGATTAAGACTACATTGCCCTTAATGTCAAATAAGATAGTTGATTTAATAACCTGAATGTTCGTTACTGTCATATACAATCTAGATCACAGTAGAAAAACTTTTCTTTTATTGTATAAGATGTTAGTCTGGTGGCTTTTGAGTTTTAAATGCATTAAGTCTCAAGAAAATACTGGAACTTGGAAGCAACCCCACAACCATCAGACCTGGAACATATACAAGAACTTGCATTTATATATAATGGCTTAATGCAATAAAACAACTGAAAAGTTCTTCTCATGTGTATTATAAGACAAAGTACAAAACTGAGCCACAAAGATCATAGGACAAATGACCAATGTCTTGATCATACTGTGAACAACATTTGGTTGAAGCTAGGACAGGGCTGCTGGTTTTTGAGCAGTTCAAATTTACAGCAGGTAGAATTTAAGTAGGTGACCAGGAGTAGATTAAAACAGTCCGCTGTAGAGGGAATAATGGTATGGATGAGGGCTTCAGCAAGGTGGCTGAAGAGACATACCCAGGTGATGTTATGGAGTTGGAAACAGGCCGTCTTTGTAATGTAATGCAATTGGAAGCTCATCCAGGGTGAAGTATGATGTCAAGGTTGCCAACAATCCCAGCCCCACAATCTGGAATATCCAAACTCCTGTAATTCTGTTCTTGTGAACATTTCAGATTTTGAATCACTGATAGCTGTGACTTTGTTTGCCTTGGCGCTAAGCTCTGGAATCTCACTGCTAGGCCAATTCACATCATTCTACTTTCCTTAGGACTTTGGAGAGGACAGCAGGTTGGAGAGAGTGTGGGCAGTTTGCAGCAACAGTGATCAAGGAGATCCATTACAAATTTAACTAACATGGAAGCCAGGAACTAAGTATGGCAGCAATTCAGTAGAAATTCAGCTGCTGACCTAAGAGGGGATGAAGGGAGACAAGATAAAAAGATAAAACTGAAAAAAAAACTGGATGCTGTAAATCAGAAACAAAAACAGAAATTACTGGAGAAACACAGCAGGTCTGGCAACACCTGTGGACAGAAATCAGAGTTAATGTTTTGGGTCAAGTGACATTTCTCCTGAAACATTAACTGATTTCTCTTCATAGATCCTTCCAGACCTGCTGAGATTTTCCAGCAATTTCTGTCTTTGTAGGAGAAAAAGATATCAGCTCAAGGTTAGTGCAGAAGGTACGCAAAAAGAGCATTTGATCCAATAGGTGAGTGAATCATTGGATAGTCTTAAACTTACTAGCAGATTATTGTATTTACTCTTGGAGATGTAAGACAAGAAGGCCAAAGAGAGGGATTCAAAACAAAGATTTCCAACAGAGAAAAACAGGGGATATCTTTGCAGGTTTCCCACAAGGGCAGGACCTAATTATATTTTATGTAGTCTAGCCTGATCAGCTAGTGAATGGCTAATCCAATTCCATGCCACATCCTTTCAAACCTCCAGCTCTTGTACTTAAGGAAATGAAATGGAAGCTGCACTGGAGGGAATGAACGTGGTGAGAGTAACAATTTAAGTACAGTCAAGGATATCAAAGGTGGAGGTGAATATATGTTAAGCAGAATGGTAGCTAGAGAAATGCTGTGGCAAACAGAGGACCAAAACATAGACAGAAATTTAGAAAGATTTGAAGGTAGCTTTGTTGAGGAGTTGCTGGTCTCTGGACAATACAAAAAAAATCAGGGTATCGAGAGAAAACTATTTCTCAAGTTGTTTAAAAGCTAGTAATGGCAAACACAATGCTCTGTTTTCACTTCAGTGGGTGCATTGGTGGTTGAGCTTATTAGCAGTCAAAGACGTGGAAAAATTGCCAGAATTCAATTGATTGTACATCATAAAACAATGGCTGGATGAGGAAACCACCATAACCAAAAGCTATGCTATTGTTGCAGCTGTAATTAAGTACAAGCAGGACAGAGGCTCAAGAACCTGAAGGGATGGATTAGGTGATGCAAAAGAGGTAGGAAAGGGAAGGAGAACAGAAAGAAAATTGGAATCGATGTGACTAAGACATAGGAAATAGAACAAAAAGTCAGCAAATGTAAATATTACAGATAAATATCAGAAACCAATTGAGTAAATTAAGCTTTAATATGTTTAGGAGAAGAAGCCTACCTCAACAGGAGATCAAGCATTGCAAACTTGTGACACCTGACAAGTTAAGAAATGCTACAAAAATTCAAGTTGCTGATCAATTCCTTGTGTTTAATTTAAATAACAGATGTGTCACATGCAAGAGGGAATAGTAGTTGTTTAGATTGGGAATATTAACTCGGATACATTAGTTCACTGGGCTTGCATACATACAATTCTGTTCATTGGGCTCTCTTACATAGTACACTTGAGCATCTATTTTTAAAAAATAATCTAAAAAAGAACCAGTACCATATTGTATAGCACAAATTGTAGATTAATCAGTTAAAATTTTGCTTTTTAGGACTCACCAAGTAGAATGTTATTAATAGTAAATTGCTTATAATCAAGTACAAGGCATGTCTGTATATACCTTCTACACGGAACAATTCTGTTAAATAGACTGCAAAACCCAGAGAATCTAAAAACAAAAGACTTTAGAGTATTTATTGTTCATATTCATACAGTAAGTAAACTAACAAGAATAAAGAATAAAATGAATACTTACAGTGAGTTTAATGGCCTTTTCTGGAGCAACACCCAATAACTGTGGTAAGAGACCTAAGTGTTTAAAAGGATAGTGCAAACCATTAGCAGTAATGAAACATAAATATGAATTTGTCACTGGAATTTTAACACAAAAATGTTACAATCGAATCAAATGATTTATGAAGATACTTTATCGATTTTCTAACAAAATTCAGTAAACTGATTTCACGATTAACAGAGACTAATTTACAAAAATAGTGCAGCTGTGGGATCATAAACCCACTGCTATATAGTTGTGCAATTACTACGTCAAAAATTCTTGCACACTCTTCCTTGTTTTTTGATAAGCTTTATGTGAATAATGGGATTGTTACTCAAAATCTGATCCAAGATGCAGAGGGATAAAGGGGATAAAGCATGTTGCTTCACCAGACTGCTACCAGACACCAGTGCCAAAGCTAATTAAGAAACTGAGAAATGAGATTCCATACCAATGAGAAAGATTCCTGGTTTATTCCATCATCTGTAGAAAACTAGTGAATCTTAGCCGAGACAAGTTCTGTGACTACTTCAACACTCCAGCATAATAAAGAGGAACTTGGTTAGGAAAGTAAAGGAGCATGCAATAAGGGCAATGTAATAATCTTCATAATAGATTTGGCAAACCAAATTTGAAAAATTAGCTTCAGAGACAGGTTTATGGAGCACAAAGACTTAAAAAGAAACATACTGAGGAATCAATTACAGAATAGTTATTTAAGATCTTTAAAAAAGGATGCTCTGGAGAAAAGCAATCATTATTTGAAATTAAATCCAGTTAAGTTCAAGTGTGACGTGGTTAAAGCCAAAGGATCTTAAATTTAAATAAACCCATTTAGAGAGGTAAAAACAGCCAATGTTAGAGGTTCATTGGAAAGTTAGGTTTCATAATTTTCAATGCATAATGTTCCCATGACTAAAAATATCATTGAAAATGAGATGGGTAACTGTAGAAGAATAGAGCTAGATTTAAGAAGGCAGTGGTTGAGGTTTTAAAAGTTATTTTCAAAAATAAAGCAGCAAAGGTCCAAGAAATTGACAGAAGAAAACTGAACACAAGTAAGAGTTTACACAAACACAAATAAAGGAAAAGATTAGTAAAATTAAATGGGTACCCTAAAATAGCAAAATGAGAATCACAATCATTAATGTCAAAACGGTAACACATTAAACTAATATCTAGCCATGTAATCACGGAAGAAGATATGAAGTACAATCAAAGTTACAGAGAACGAAGGACTTTCCATCCTACCTCCCTGATTGGTAAATTCACTGTCAATGCTTACTTAGTACTGACAGTGCAATATGTTTACTTTAGTGAGGGCCAAAAATCAAATGTAATTAGGTTTCCCAGGTAGACCATGCAATACCTCTTTCCACCTGCAGATTGAAAAATGTTTAAAACAAAAAAAACCTCATATCATCTATGCCATGACCAGTTACGGATGGCAATGACAACCACCTGACTGGCTGCCCACATTAAAGACTAAATAACTTAACGCAGTTCTATTCAAAGAACAAAATGATTCACATGTGACATGTACTTATTTTACTGTAATAAACAAAATCCAGATTGCTCAGATAGGGAAGGAGAGGCTGCCATCCGTTGATGACTGATTCCAGGAAATTACCTCAATGACATGCTGGTGTTTGAGAGCTTAATGAGGACCTTTTACCAGCAGCCCCAGGTATGCATGACTGTTCTGGCCGAATACCAGCAGTACGATCCAGGTTTCCATCTGCATCTCACCCCTCCCCGTCCCAACCCTTGGAGTAGAGTAATATTCCAAATATTATGTCAGAGTTCATCAATAAGTTGAATTATACAGTACTCTGAATGCAGAAACACCTTAAGGTGCACAGCAGGCACGTATGTTAAAGCCTAATGAAGGTTCAAGGAAGGTTTATGCAACACCCAAAAATACAGAGCAAGTTATTCGAAACAGGGAGCTATGCTACAACTGACCTTAACATGGAAATATACTCAAAGTAATTACGTTAATCAAGAAAGTTCAACTTCCTAGTAGGACCTAACGATCTACAGCTTTTCCTCTGTATGCATCAAATCTGCTTCTTTTTCAAAGGTTAGAATGATGGCCTTAGTCCTTTTCATATGCTTTATATCTGCCAGTGAACCTGATATGCTTCTTAAAAAAAAACTGTCGAGTGACTTTTGCTGGTACACAGCCAAAGCAGTCATGCATACCTGGTGCTGCCAGTCAAAGTTTCTCATTAAGGTCAGAGAACACCAACTCTGCAATTAAGATGTTTTCTGGAATAAGTCATCAGCAGATGGCAGCCTCTCCTCCCTTGATCTGAATTAGCAATCTAGTTTTCATTTATTACAATAATAAAAAGGAATACATCTTAGAAACAGAATTATGCTTAGCATGAAAGGTGGATAGTCTTCATAATTTTGCTTCCTTGATTTGTTTTCCTTAATAGGCAGATCACGCAACTTAGTAAGACATATCTTGGTCAATTAACGAAATCCTGATAAGCCTACTCATCCGTGGAGAGAAATCAGAGTTCATGTTGAATTCAGTGACCTTTCTTCAGAACTGGACACTGGACTCAGAATGTTAACCCTGATTCCTTTCTACAAATCTTGCCAGACATGCTGAATTTCTTTAGTAATTGCTATTTTTGTTCAAACTGCCAGCACCTGCAGATATTTGTTTTATATATTATTCGTATTTCCTTTATTTTAGAAAGGTATTAGTGGTATTTATCTTCAGTTAGATTTGCTCACAAGTGTTTTTTTTTTAAAACTCCTGACAATCAGAATGAAAAGTCTGAACAGACTACTTTATCTGATTCTCCAAAGACAACCACTAAATATTTGGACCCATGTTGTCAAAAACATGGAGCAACAGGAAGTATGGCTCAGACCAGATATGCATTTTTTTCATCGAGTTTCATTAATCTATTCATTCAGTAGGAAACATAATTTGAACCCACAAGATCTAAAAAGCCCAAGTTGAAAAAAGTGGTGATGGAGGGAATGAACAAGATGTCTTTCGAGTGTTATACAAGAGGATTTTTGGTGTAGAGAGAGGGATATAAAGATACTTTCACAGTAGCTCTGGGCAATGAAAAATTAATATATTATACATTGGTAGCATCTATAATGGAACAAAAATATTTTGAAATAAAACATTATTCTGTGCGCATCCCAACCTGCTCAAATTCAGAATATCTTATGCCACTGATTTTGCAATTTCATTTACATCATTACAAAACTGCCATGTAAGTGGAAGTACAGAACTGAAAGCATATTATTGTCCTTAGAAGAAGTGAGGAATTGGATAACTTTCTTTCATGGCTAAGAAAATAATACATTCACAACACTCTCTTAATATTATTAAGAACTGTATAACTGGACTAAACTCCTACCTCTGTAAAGGCCAAAAATGCCTTCATATCGTACAACTTTCTGAAAACAGTCAAAACTATTTTTGTACATCAGTTCTCCAATGAAGGATCCTGTAGAGCGCTGGTTCTGCATCCTTGTTTTCACTAAATCGATAGGATAAACTGCAGTAGCTCCCACCGCTACAAGAAAAAAAGAGAATGGTAAATTCAGTTGAATAGCTTTTAAGTCATTATGAATAATCACATTAGTTCCTAAAATTTAAATAGTGTCTCAAACAGTTACAGAGCTTATGCTTACAGTAAATAATAGGGTATATAACATACATTATTGTGGTTCTGTTCGCCGAGCTGGAAGTTTTTGTTGCAAGCGTTTCGTCCCCTGGCTAGGCGACATCATCAGTGCTTTGGAGCCTCCTGCAAAGCGCTTCTTTGATGTTTCTTCCGGTATTTATAGTGGTCTGTCCTTGCCGCTTCCGGTTGTCAGTTTCAGCTGTCCGCTGTAGTGGTTGGTATATTGGGTATATTCACCCAATATACCAACCACTACAGCAGACAGCTGAAACTGACAACCGGAAGCGGCAAGGACAGACCACTATAAATACCGGAAGAAACATCAAAGAAGCGCTTTGCAGGAGGCTCCAAAGCACTGATGATGTCGCCTAGCCAGGGGACGAAACGTTTGCAACAAAAACTTCCAGCTCGGCGAACAGAACCACAACAACGAGCACCCGAGCTACAAATCTTCGCACAAACTTTGATAACATACATTCCTAGAACCAATTTCCAGCATTATTGAAATCAATTACAAAGGTGCTACTTTTACAGTACCACCTATTTTAAGCAATTTCCACAAACTTTCACAAACTTTGCGAAAATTCCATAAGCTTATCAGGTCTTGATGGAGAAGATTTTTTGTTTGTTCTACCTTATACACTGATACAGTAAAAATGAGACAGCGTTCCTCCAGTACCGAGGGTGCCACATGGACAGCACAAACTACACAATTGTATGCGGCATAAAGTGCACAGGTGCAAAACACACACAGTAGTGTAACAGAAAAATGATGAATAATAGACAGTTTTCCAGCAGCAATACGAAAGAATTTCAGATGGAAAAGAGCCCAATGATACTGTGTTAAGGAGCTTGATGGCTTGGTAGAAGAAATTGTTGCACAGTCTGTCTGCAAGAGACCGTATGCTCCAGTATAGTCTGCCAGATAATAGGAGGAAGAAGTGTTTGAGTGAGGGGTGTGTGGGGTCTTCCACAATGCTTTTAGCCTTTCGGATGCAGCATAAATGTCTGTAATGGAGGGAAGAGAGACCCTGATCATCTTCTCAGCTGTCCTCACTATCCATTGTACGGTCCTACAATCAGAGATGGTAAAATTCCTGAACCAGGCAGGGATGCAGCAGCTCAGGATACTCTTAATGAACCCTCTGTAGAATGTGGTGAGGATAAGGGAAGGGAGGTGGGCTTTCCTCAGCCTGCACAGAAAGTAGAGACGCTGCTGGGCTTTCTTGGTTATGGAGCTAGTGTTGAGGGTACAGGTGATATTCTCCAAGAAATTTGGTTTGATTACCTGGAGTACAAATATTTCTGTTCCTGTCGTTTAAAGCCATAGATTGAAAGGAATAAACCATTTCAAACTTACTAACTTTTGTGTGTTAAAAATTTACAAGATGATGTTGATGCAGTGCTGCAAAGCAAACAACAAAGCCAGTTGCCTCCTATGAACTGTGGAGAAAGCGAGGACAGCAGATGTAGAGATCAGAGTAGTGTGTGGTGCTGGAAAAGCACAGCAGGTCAGGCAGCATCCGAGGAGCAGGAGAATCAATGTTTCAGGCATAAGCCCTTCATGAGGAATGGGGCTGGGAGCCTCGGAGGTGGAGAGATAAATGGGAGGGGTGTGGGGCTGTGGCCAATTTCAAAAGCTCCTGAACTGCTCTCATTGCCGTTGAAGCTCAATAGTTTTAGTGCCTATTTAATAAGGTGGTACGGCAAACAGATGAAAATCAACTTTACTATCATCACTATTTTGAATCACTTGTCTAATTCTGTCATATGATTTTACATTTAATACACTTGGATTAACTTATTAGGTTTTCGTGATATACTACCTTGATAATGTCTGGAGCATTGATAGTTTAACTTTCAATAATGTTGTAATGTAAACAAAACTGTTATAACGAACAGAACTGATCAACATAACAATAAATGGTGCATATATTTGTATATGAAAACTAACCTTTAGAAAACTAAAAAAATTGTGAACAATGTTGACAATAATTTTACCAGAATTATTAAATTACACAATTAACTGTCACGAAGATTATCAAAAATGATAGTGCTAAATAGGCACAACATTTCCATTGATCTTGAACATTCGTTTTGTTTAAAATCTCAAAATGACCAATATACCTGTTCCTTCAAATAATTAATTTTAAAACTACAATGATTTAGAATTTTGCATCCTTACACATTACTTTTATAAAACAAAATTAAACCATAATCAGAGTTGACAGTTACCAGTTTAACCATGGACCAGTAATAGACTGCTCCCAGAAGACACAACAAATCAATTGGGGCAAAGGTACTACATTCTTTCGGAGTGGAGGCAAAATGCCTGAGGAGTACTTGTGAGATCAGAGTATAAGAGTTGAGCACTAATGTTCTGGATTGTCTGAAATTTCTGAAGAATTGGGGAAGTAAGACCACTAAGATGAATGTGCAAAGAATGTATTGCACAAAACAGGTCAATTGATCCAATTGGCCTATGACAGTGTTTAGATTCCACGAGACTTTTCCAACATGACTATCCTTCTGTTTTCTTCTCCATCATGTAAACAATAAGGCTCACTTTAAATGTATTGATGCTCATTAAATGTGTGTGTAAGATAGACATTCACAGAATCTTACAGTACAGAAGAGGACTTTTGCCTCATCGAATCTGTCCCACCAAAAATTTTCTTAATTATACTATTCCTACATTCCTCCATCAGGTCCTTCGCCTTGAATGATATGACATTTCAAGTGCTCATCCAAGTATTTTTTTTTTTGAAGTGTTCCGAGTTGTTCTGCTTCAACTACTTTCTCAGACAATACATCCAGACCTCCACCTCAAATCCCCTTTAATCCTCCTGCTTCTCACTAAGATTAGAGCCTCTTGTTACTGATCCTTCAACTAAGCAGAATGGCTGTTTCTTCACCTTACCCATGCACCTCAATCCGACACACCTCCTTGAAATCCATCCTTAACCTTCTCTGTTCCAAAGAAAACACTCATTTACAAACTTGTCGTTTGATTTGTTAGCAGCTTTCTTTTATTTTTCCCGTTTTGATTCTCAACTAACTCTCAAGAGAATAGAGTGATTCAAGCCTACCATATCAAAAGCTTTCAGAAAGTGAAGACCTCTACCAGGCCTGCTCTTATTCCCCAGTCTATCCGTTTTGTAGTATGGTGACTAGAATGGCACACACCACCCCAAACAAAGCTCTGCATTACTTCCCCGATTAGCCTTCATTTCAGAAGGGATTCAATTCTTTGCTTGTACTTTTAAATATCTAGCCAATGTAAAAGTATCAATGTATTTCATCTTTTCTCTGTTCTGCTCCTTTTAGCTTATTATCTTCCATATTTCTCCGAACACTGTGAGCAACGACACTCTCGACTGTATTAAATATAGCATTTCATGCCTCTACCCCCTGCATAAATTTACATCTTCCTATATTTTCATGTAATCTTAGGGGGACACAATTTCTTACTTTCTGCTAGTGAGAGAAATTCCACTTTACAATTGCAACTTGTTCAAAACAAAGGATCAGAAGTAGCAACATAAATTAATAAATAAGTTAGGGATGGAACTGAAAAATAAATAACCTTTGCTAAATCTGTATATGGAACAGTCTTGGAGGATTAAGAACAATTCTTGGCACCATAAAATAACAAAGAATTAGAAGCATTGGAGGGATACAAAGTTGGGTAGAATCGCTGACAACACTGCATCCTCTCCGATGAGCTCAATGCATTCGATGCTCATTTTGAACAGAAGGTCAATGAAATGATGTCACAGCCTCGGGGTGCACCTGTACTCACAGTCACCACTGCAGAGTGAAACCACAGAAAGTGACAGGTCCAGAGGGAGTCCCAGTTATGCACTCAGATTCTGCATGGATCAGCTTGCAAGAGTATTCACAAACATCTTCAACCTCTCCTTACTACAACGTGAGGTTCCCACCTGCTTCAAGAAGACTACTATCATAGTTTGTGAGAAGATTGGTAGCTCGAGTGCTCGTTGTTGTGGTTCTGTTCGCCGAGCTAGGAATTTGTGTTGCAGACGTTTCGCCCCCTGTCTAGGTGACATCCTCAGTGCTTGGGAGCCTCTTGTGAAGCACTTCTGTGTTGTTTCCTCGGCATTTATAGTGGTTCATCTCTGCTGCTTCCGGTTGTCAGTTCCAGCTGTCCGCTGCAGTGGCCAGGTCGATGTGTTTGTTGATAGAATCTGTGGATGAGTGCCATGCCTCTAGGAATTCCCTGGCTGTTCTCTGTTTGGCTTGTCCTATAATAGTAGTGCTGTCCCAGTTGAACTCATGTTGCTTGTCATCTGAGTGTGTGGCTACTAAGGATAGCTGGTCATGTCATTTTGTGGCTAGTTGGTGTTCATGGATGCGGATCGTTAGCTGTCTTTTTGTTTGTCCTATGTAGTGTTTTGTACACTATGTTGGCTTTGCACATGCTGGGTATCGGGTCCTTTGTCCTGGTGAGTTGTTGTTTGAGAGTGGCTGTTGGTTTGTGTGCTGTTATGAGTCCTAGTGGTCGTAGTAATCTGGCTGTCAGTTCAGAAATGTTCTTGATGTATGGTAACGTGGCTAGTCCTTCGGCTTGTGGCATGTCCTCATTCCGTTGTCTTTCCCTTAGGCATATGTTGATGAAATTGCGAAGGTATCAGTTTTTGACGAATACGTTGTAGAGGTGTTCTTCTTCCTCTTTTTGCAGTTCTGGTGTGCTGCAGTGTGTTGTGGCCCTTTTGAATCGTGTCTTGATGCAACTTCTTTTTTGTGTGTGTTGGGGTGGTTGCTTTTGTAGTTTAGGACTTGCTCTATGTGTGTGGTTTTCCTGTATATCTTTGTGGTGAATTCTCCATTCGGTGTTCTCTGTACCATCACGTCTAGGAATGGGAGTTAGTTGTCCTTTTCTTCATCTGTAGTGAATCTGATTCCTGTGAGTGTGGCGTTGATGATCCGGTGTGTGTTTTCTATTTCTGTGTTTTTAATGATTACAAAAGTGTCATCTACATATCCTACCCAGAATTTGGGTTGAATTTGCAGTAAATCTGTTCGTTCTAATCTTTGCATTAAGCTTTTGCTATGAGTCCAGAGATGGGTGAGCCCATAGGTGTGCCGTTGATTTGGTCATATATTTTGTTGTTGAAAGTGAAGTGTGTTGTGAGGCACAGGTCCAGTAGTTTGAGTATGCAGTCTTTGTTGATAGGTTCCCTGTCTTGTCGACTGCTCTGTATGTCCAGCAAGTTAGCTATTGTTTGTCTGGCTAGGGTTTTGTCTTCGACTGGGACAACACTGCTATTATAGGACAAGCAAAACAGAGAACAGTCAGGGAATTCCTAGAAGCATGGCACTCATCCACAGATTCAATCAACAAACACAATGACCTGAATCCAATATACCGGCCACTGCAGCAGACATCTGGAACTGACAACTGGAAGCAGCAGGGACAAACCACTATAAATGCTGGAGGAAACATCACAGAAGTGCTTCACAGGAGGCTCCCAAACACTGAGGATGTCACCAAGACAGGGGATGAAACGTCTGCAACACAAATTCCCAGCTCGGCTAACAGAACCACAACAGACTACTATCATCCCAGTGCCAAAGAAAAATCAGGCAATGTGCCTTAATGACATCCATCACTGAGGTACTTCAAGAGATTAATAATGGGACACATCATCTCTGGCCTCTCAGATTACCTTTATGCACTGCAATTAGCCTTTGTCACAATAGGTCTGGATGCTATCTCCCTGGTCCTACAACTGTCCCTTGAATATGCGGATAATAAGGACACCTATGTCAAAGTCCTATATATTCGCTTTTGCTCCACCTTCAATGCCACAATTCCTGCCAAACTCATCTCCCAACTCTGAGACCTAGGACTCCGCTTCCCGCTCTGCAACTGGATCCTTGACTTCCTGACCCACAGAGAACAATCAGTAAGGATGTGCCAACACTTTCTCCATAACAATTCTCAACACTGTTTCCCTGGAAGGTTGTGTACTCAGCCCCTTACTATATACTCCTTGTACACAAGTATGGCATGTGGTGAAATTCGGCCCTAACTCCATTGGCTGATGACACCACTGTAATGGGTTGGATCTCAAACACTGAGACAAAATACAGGAAAGAGTCAGCTTAGTGGCATAGCGTAAAGACACCAACCTCTCCCTCAATGTCTGCAAAATGAAGGAACTGGTCATTGACTTGAGAAAGCTGGGTGGAGGACACGCCCTATCTGTACCAATGGTGCTGAGACTGAGGTAGTCAATAGGTTGAAGTTCCTAGGAGTACATCTCACCAACAATCTTACCTGGCCCTTTCACATTAATGCTATAGTCACAAAGGCACATTCAGAAGACGAAGGGTATTCAGCATATCCACAAAGACTCTTCGTAATTTTTATTGATGCACCATAGAAAGTATCCTATCCAGATTCATCAGCTTGGTATAGCAACAGTTCTGTGCAAGACCGCAAGAAATTACAGAAAGTTGTGAACACAACCCAGTAAACCAGCCTTCCTTCCATTGACTCCATCTACATTTCCCATTGCTTTGGGGAAACAACGAACATAATCAAGCACCCCTCCCACACGGGTTATACTGTCTTCTGTTTGGCAGAAAATATAAAAGTTTGAAAACACATATCAACTGATTTAGGAACTGTTTCTTCCTTGTGGTTTTCAGACTTATGAACAGACCTGTCATGTTAAAATTGATCTTTTTCTGCACCTTCTCTGCAGCTATAATATTTTATTCTGCATTCTGTTCTATTACCCTGATACACTTATGTGAGGTATGATTTTTCTGGTTAACATGCAAAACCATACTTTTTGCTGTGTCTTAGTACATGTGATAATAAATCAAATCGAAGATGATAAAAAGAGTTAAAGAATTATAAGGAAAGCATGGAAGAGAGTGAACAGGACAATTCTGTTTCTCTTGAAAAGAGAATGAGGGATAACGTGATGGAAGGCTTTGAGATTATGACACTTAATAGAAGTTAATACAGTGGGGAAGAGTTAGAAGGAAATAGGACTAAATGCGCAGCAAAGTGCTGAGAAGTGCATAAAGATATAAACAGCAGTACAGAAATTCAACTGAAATTTCAAAGATTCAAGGCCATCTGCACAGATTTGTTATGTGGTGGTGGTGTCTGGCTAATTTGACAGGAAACAAAGCTTGGCCACAGCTGGTGAAAAGGGAGGATGCAAAACGATTGATGTTGCTGGGAGGGGCTAATTCAAATTCATAAACCTTTTCTGTCCACGCCCTCCACCTCCTCCAGGATTTGCGCTTCCCCGGTCCCCAACGCCTTATTTTCACTATGGACATCCAGTCCCTGTACACCTCCATCCCCCATCACGAAGGACTCAAAGCCCTCCGCTTCTTCCTTTCCCGCCGCACCAACCAGTACCCTTCCACTGACACCCTCCTTCGACTGACTGAACTGGTCCTCACCCTGAATAACTTCTCTTTTCAATCCTCCCACTTCCTCCAAACTAAAGGAGTTGCCATGGGCACCCGCATGGGCCCCAGCTATGCCTGCCTCTTCGTAGGATATGTGGAACAGTCCATCTTCCGCAACTACACTGGCACCACCCCCCACCTTTTCCTCCGCTACATCGATGACTGTATCGGCGCTGCCTCGTGCTCCCACGAGGAGGTTGAACAGTTCATCAACTTTACTAACACCTTCCATCCCGACCTCAAATTCACCTGGACTGTCTCAGACTCCTCCCTCCCCTTCCTAGACCTTTCCATTTCTATCTCGGGCGACCGACTCAACACAGACATCTATTATAAACCGACTGACTCCCACAGCTACCTGGACTACACCTCCTCCCACCCTGCCCCCTGTAAAAACGCCATCCCATATTCCCAATTCCTTCGTCTCTGCCGCATCTGCTCCCAGGAGGACCAATTCCAACACCGCACAGCCCAGATGGCCTCCTTCTTCAAGGACCGCAGATTCCCCCCAGACGTGATCGACGATGCCCTCCACCGCATCTCCTCCACTTCCCGCTCCTCCGCCCTTGAGCCCCGCTCCTCCAACCGCCACCAAGACAGAACCCCACTGGTTCTCACCTACCACCCCACCAACCTGCACATACAACGTATTATCCGCCGCCATTTCCGCCACCTCCAAACGGACCCCACCACCAAGGATATATTTCCCTCCCCTCCCCTATCAGCGTTCCGCAAGGACCACTCCCTTCGTGACTCCCTTGTCAGATCCACACCCCCCACCAACCCAACCTCCACCCCCGGCACCTTCCCCTGCAACCGCAGGAAATGTAAAACTTGCGCCCACACCTCCACACTCACTTCCCTCCAAGGCCCCAAGGGATCCTTCCATATCCGCCACAAGTTCACCTGTACCTCCACACACATCATCTATTGCATCCGCTGCACCCGATGTGGCCTCCTCTATATTGGTGAGACAGGCCGCTTACTTGCGGAACGCTTCAGAGAACACCTCTGGGCCACCCGAACCAACCAACCCAATCACCCCGTGGCTCAACACTTTAACTCCCCCTCCCACTCCACCGAGGACATGCAGGTCCTTGGACTCCTCCACCGGCAGAACACAACTACACGACGGCTGGAGGAGGAGCGCCTCATCTTCCGCCTGGGAACCCTCCAACCACAAGGTATGAATTCAGATTTCTCCAGCTTCCTCATTTCCCCTCCCCCCACCTTGTCTCAGTCGGTTCCCTCAACTCAGCACCGCCCTCCTAACCTGCAATCCTCTTCCTGACCTCTCCGCCCCCACCCCACTCCGGCCTATCACCCTCACCTTGACCTCCTTCCACCTATCCCACCTCCATCGCCCCTCCCCCTAGTCCCTCCTCCCTACCTTTTATCTTAGCCTGCTTGGCTCTCTCTCTCTTATTCCTGATGAAGGGCTTATGCTCGAAACGTCGAATTCTCTATTCCCGAGATGCTGCCTGGCCTGCTGTGCTTTGACCAGCAACACATTTGCAGCTGTCACGACATCCCTCAAAGAACCACAATAGGGCTATCCTTGTCCTCATCTCCTTACCCAAACCAGCTTCCGTATTCAAGGGATCATCCTCTATCATTTCTGTGACCCGGAACTGGAATGATGGAACAAACCTGATGGAGTGAAAAGCCTAATTCTGCTGCCCCCGATCTAATGGTCATTCTTACTGTAGCCTCTTCTCATCATTGTGACTGTTGCCAGAGCACAGTTATTGGTTTGGCTCCAAAAACACCTTCTGAATGTTGAAGTTAAAATTTCATCAAAACTTCAGTAATGCTATCAGGTCAAAGCCTTTACACTTCTACTAGACCTCTGCCTGACTGTAGCATAAAGCCATCTAACTTCAAATAGATGAAGATGAAACATAACCAAGAGGCCCCAGACAATTCTAATCATGCACAGGTTTTAATAAGCAGAATAGTATGCCTGATTCTGAACAAAACAAATGCAAAACTCCTGTAGCAACAAAAGGTAACAATTTGGACAATAAATCTGATGCAAGAAACTAAATCAGGTCAGAATCAAGTAAAGACGAAGCAAGCAGAAACAGTATAAACAATGGAACAACTTTGTAAGCAGCACAGCAGCAGATTACTAGAAGTTTAACAGCCTGCTGCCACTTATTAGTTTACAGCAACCACAATGGCTTTGTTTGTTTCAGATATAAACAAACCCTCCAATTACTATCCATGTTCATTTTAATATCTTTGCATCCTGAATAACATTGTTATGGGGCTAAGTTGAACTGCAGCTGAATTGCATGTCAAATATCTATGTAGATGATGTTCAATGGTAAACTACTAGCCTGAATGGAAATGCACTATTTCTACAATGAAACAGAATTTTAAATAAATATCTTGTATCGTTCCTTCAAATTCTGTTGTAGCTTTTTAAACAAAATATGATAAAGTTTGATTGAAAAAGAATATGTCAAAAATAATAGAATATTGTGTTCAGAATTATTAAGGAGAAAGTGAGGACTGCAGATGCTGGAGATCAGAGCTGAAAATGTGTTGCTGGAAAAGCACAGGTCAGGCAGCATCCAAGGAGTAGGAAAATTGACGTTTCGGGCATGAGCCCTTCTTCAGAATTATTAAGACCCATTTAGATATTATGGTTGTTATAGAATACTATTCCTAATTATAGCTGTTAGTTTTCACATTTCATCTCTATCAGTAGCGTATAAAAAGTCTATATGAATGTGTCTCTTGAACTTAGTTTTATCAACATGTCAAAGTACGGTAAAAAGGCAGTTTCAAATTTAGCACTCATTTATGGAAATTCTGCATTACCTACAATTTTTGTTCAGTCTAAGGCAGCAAAGACACTTCTGAAATTGGAAGCAGAATGTAAAATCAAAGAGTATTATTATTTTGAGTAGTTTCTCTCCACTGCCATTGTGTAGAGAAATTTTAAAACAGCATACATTTTAGCTTGGCCCAAGATATTCTTAAGTTCATTCCTTAAACTTTTTTTTTCTTTTTCCCACCAAATATTTAGCATGATTGCAATTGTTCAGATTTTGTCCTGAAGACTGTCTGGAGCCAGACATGGCATGGTAATACTCTGTCAGATCTTCTGATCACAAGTAAATATAAAAGGAACTTTACAGAGCCTTCCAAAGTTGGCCCTTTATTACAACAGCCTGTACCCTGGCTGATCTTTCCTGGTCTGACTGGATCCTATTACAATGGCCTGGGTCAGAAAACAGCACTGAGACATGTCACTCACCTCCAGCAATTGAGCCCAAAGTGAACCTGTAAGCAGACTCAAAAACCTGGAGCCAAATAGGCCTGCTCGTATCACTGTAGGATTGCTGGAGAGAACAAAAAACAAAAAGGATGAATGGGGAAAAGAATATGACTCAGTTATCTTAACACTACGGTTACACTGGTAGCTTGATACCATAAACTGGCAAATATGGAAAACTGGAATTAACATTATTATTGGAATAACTTGAAATAATTTGAAATAATTTACTTATAACTGCACCAATCATTTTGAACAGTTGCCTTCATACAATGTAAAACTTTTAAAATTCATATTCTACTGAACACAATTTTAAAAACACTCAATATTAATTGCTCTACCATTTGTTAACGTAATATTTTCACATGGAATCTTCTTTAATAAATAAAACACAAACCAGCATACAGCTTTGGAATCAGATACAGTGCGGCAATAAACACTAAACTTCCATAAACTTATGTAGTCATGGATTATAAATACAGTAGGTACAATTTATATTGATAGAATTACCAGTTTATTTAGATAATTTGTGTAATAGATTCATCCCTATCAGTTTTTAAACTGATCTACTTTTTCAAATTTTCGACCCACAAATTTTGGAGACCTCAAAAATTATCAATTGGATCATTAAAGTAAAGGATTGTGTTTTGATGACATGATGCTATTATAAATATGTGCTGCCCCACATGACATTCTTTTGTTTCATGGCAAACCTCGAAAACTGCACCAGTTTGTTTGACCTGAAGCTGAATCAAAAGTAACCACTTCTCACTAAATTACTCCTTGCAAAGGCGCAAAGTAAGGAACAGAAGGAATCTATTTTACTTTTCAATTTTCTGGTGTTTCACAAGTTTCTTAGAACATTAGAAAGTACAAAAATCATGACACTCATAATAAATGTAACATTTCATTAAAATTGTGAGGATTTTTGCCAGTGTCTTTCACTTCTGGTAAAAACGAAGAGGAGAAATCGTGACCTGTTGAATTCTGCTGAATTGACAGAAAAAAAGACAGGTTATTTTACTAGGAAGAACATGCACAATGTGCACACCTGTAGAGAATGGTGAGAGCATTTGTATGAGCACAGGATGGACAATTTGCCTCCAAAATGCCACAAATATGTTAGGCTTTGTACAGCTATCAAGTCAGTTTCAGGACAGAATACAGTCAATCAAGCAATTTAAATCATAGCGAACTGCATTTCCATCTGGACATGTGGAACAGCACAGTGACTCAGTTGTTAGCACTGCTGCCTCACAGTACCAGGGATGCAGGTTCAATTCCAACCTTCGGTGACTGTGTGTAGAGTTTGCATGTCCTCCCTGTGTCTGTGGAGATTTCGTCCAGGTACTACAGTTTCCTCCCAAAGTTCATAGTTGGGCAAGTTAGGTAGATTTGCCATACTAAATTATGTGCAGTGTGCAGATTAGATATGATCCATGGTAAATTGAGGGTTACGGGGATAGAGTGAGGTGCTGGGTCTAGATGGAATGCTCTTTGAAGGGCTGAATGGTCTCTTTCCATTCTACAGAGAGTCTATGATTCATGTGATTCTCATTGCCATAGAGATGTACTTAGAAGGGCAAAGTTCACAGGAAGGCCTGGTAGGACCACTTACAGCGGGTTTTCTTAAAATATCACTAAACCTCATACCCTGTTTCAATCTATCAAAATATGAGGTGGCGAGAACCAAGAGATAAAGGCAGCAAATCCTCATAGTATGCCATGCAAGAATACAGCTGAGTATGTGTGCTCAGATTGAACAGCTCAAGTTTCTGAGAATTCAAGATTCACATAATTTTGGCTGGAGGAAGGAATGTCCATGATAACCCACATAAAAAGCCAATTTGGGAATTCAAAATCGTCCAGTGAGATAAGAAAAGAAAACAAGTGCTCAGGAGCTAAGAATTGCTTTGGATTAACTCTGGAAAGGGTGCATCTACTTAAGAAACAGAGGAAAATGTAATCGGGAGGGAGATTTTAATAATGTTAAAGCATTAACAAGATGGTTTTCCATTGTTGAGAGTAAATGTTGCCTACAAAGTAGTACTTAATTAATGTTGCTCTCATCTGCTTATTACTACAAAAGGCTGAAGACTTTTCATACAACTGTTTTAAGTTGGCCATTGGGATTTTTAATTTTTTCTTGAAGTTATTTTGCAAGAAAAAGTACAAGTCATCCAACTAAACAGCAAAATATCTCAGTGAATGCAAACCAGGATTCATTTCCCAATTATAAGCCAATTAGCCCAATGCCTTCATGGCTGACCTGTGCTTAAAGAGAGTGCCAACAGCACAGGTTTGATTCTTGTTCTGGTTGAAGCAAGCCTGAGATGTGTCCCATCACCCTTCCAGAATGTGGAAAATAATCTCAAGCCTCCACTGGCAAAAACTGTCAAGAAAATAGCTCAGGATGAAATGTCAGTAGTCAATGAGCCAAGTATATGATGGGACAAATCATTTAGTTTATCTCATGGTGCTTAGAGCATTTTTACAGTACAGCTGGACACTAAAGTTGTATTTTTTTAATATCAATACAAACAGTGTGTTCCCTGCATACTGCGTGGAAACCTAAATCCATATTGTTCCTTCAAGAAAGGAAGACCTGCTAGCAAACAATTTCTGGTATAAGTGTAGAATATATCAGATCATTGGGAGTAGTATTATGAACTACTTTCCCCATGGTCAGAGCCATCAGCTGTCTGGGAGTCAATTACTGCCAAACCCTTCCCAAGCATCTCCACTTCATTCTCTCTCTTTTTAAGACATTCCTTGAAAATTGCCCTAATATCACTTTTGTGACTCAGTGTAAATTTTGTATTTGACAACCCTCCTGCGAAGTGTATTGGGAATGCTTTACGACATTAAAGCTATTACATATAAAGACCATAAGACAAAGGTGCAGAAATTAGGCCATTCGGCCCATCAAGTCTGTCCAGCTACTCGATCATGGCTGATAGATTTTTCAAAGTGTGGTGCTGGAAAAGAACAGCCAGTCAGGCAGCATCCGAGGAGCAGAAGAATCCACGTTTTATGGATAAGCCCTTCATCAGGATTGAATCGCTTATGCCCGAAACGTGGATTCTCCTGCTCCTCAGGTGCTGCCTGATCAGCTATGCATTTCCAACTCCACACTCTTCAACTCTGACCCCTTGCATTGCTGTCCTCACTTTCTCCTGATAGGTTTCTCAACCCCATTTTCCAGCTTTCTCCCCATAATCTTTGATCCCCTTTGCAATTAAGAACTTACCTATCTCTGTGCTAAATATACTCAATGACCTGGCCTGCAGACCCTGTGCCCTCGTGTCCTCATCTCTCCTGCCAATCAAAACATCTTCCCAACATCCACTCTGTCCAAGTCATACAATATTCTATAAGTTTCAATCACCTACCCCTCCTCCCCCATCCCCACCCACCCTCCATCATCCTTCTAAACTCCAAGTATAAACCAGAATCCTCAAACATTCCTTTATGTTAAGTCTTTCATTCCTGTGATCATTCTTGTGAACCTCCTCGCCATCTGCTCCACGGACAATACATCCTTCCTGAGAAAAGGGGCCCAAAATTGTTCATAATACTCTAAACGTCATCTGACCAGAACCTTATAAAGCCTCAGAAGTATCTTTCTGTGTTTATATTCAAGTACACTCAAGATGAATGACAACATTGTATTTGCCTTCCTAACTACTGACTCAGTCTGCAAGTTTTCCTTAAGAGAAACCTGGACTAAGACTCCCAAGTGTCTCTGCACTTCAGATTTCTGAATTTTCTCCACATTTAGAAAATACTCCATGCTTCTATTCTTCCTACCAAAGTGCATGACCTCACACTTTCCCAGTATTTCATCTGCCACTTCTTTGCCCACTCTCCTAACCTGCCTAAATCTCCCTCCAGCTTCCCCACCTCTTCAATACTACCTTCTCTCCAACTATCTTTGTAGCATCTGGAAAACTTTGCCAAAATGTCCTCAGTTCCTTCAGTAACGTATAAAGTGAGAAATTGTAGTCCCAGCATTGATCCCGTGGAACACTAGTCACCAGCTTCCATCCTGAGAAAGACCTTTGTATCACGGACCTCTGCCTTCTGCCAGACAGCCAATCTTCTATCTGGGCTAGTACCTTACCTCTAACAGCATGGGCTCTTAATTGGCTCTCCCTGGTCTAAACTGCTTGTTATCTCCTCAAAGAATTCTAACAGATTGGTCAGGCATGACCACCTCTTGACAAAACCATTCTGTAAAGGCATGCACGTTTGCATCCATTCACAGGAATATCAAGTAGTACAGGTAAACAATTCCTTATCCAAAACCCTCAGGACCAGCTGTCTTTCAGATTTCAGAATTTTTCGGATAAAGAATTAAATGACATTTTCATAGAAAAATTTTTCAAAATTAACCAATAGCAGATGGTACTACAAGTACCAAAATAGAATTGACGCCTGTCAGTGCTGGACCATGTCACTATGTCACATCTGAGTGACACAGTGGGTGTGGAGTTGGGTTAACTGTTTGCATGCCAAACCACCTTGTTGTGGAGAAAATAACTTTGGATTTCGGACCTTTCAGATTTTGGAATTTCGAATAAAGGATTGTCTACCTGTACAGATTCAATAAGTGATTAAGATTTGGCACTTTCATAGTCACTGCGCAGGTTCAATTCCCAATCAAGAAATTTTCATGGCAGCACATGGGCTGAGTGGTGAGCATTGCTGCCTCACAGCGCCAGTTGGAAGTAATGTTTGAGAAAGTTGGAAAATTGCACTAATCCAGCTTTCTGGAAGCAGATGAATAGGCTAAGCTGTCACAGGATTTGGCAGTTTCTAATTCTGAGTGTGCACGTCTATTAAAGTGGTGGTACGGTGGTTAGCACTGCTGCCTCATAGTGCCAGAGACCTGGGTTCAATTCCCGCCCCAGGCAACTGTCTGTGCGGAATTTGCACATACTCCCCGTGTCTGCATGGGTTTCCTCCAGATGCTCTGGTTTCCTCCCACAGTCCAAAAATGTGCAGGTTTGGTGAACTGGCCATGCTAAATTGCCCGTAGTGTTAAGTGAAGGAGTAAATGTAGAGGAATGGGTCTGGGTGGGTTGCTCGTCAGTGTGGACTTGTTGGGCTGAAAGACCAGTTTCCACACGGTAAGTAATCTAAGCAATACTTGGAGATGGTCACTGCATTCATTAAACAGAAGATGCAAGACCAGTAACAGAACATTCAGACTCGATAGACATAACACCAGTGATGACAAAAATACAGGCAAGACGGGTAAACCAATTTGTTTCCAAACTTCACTTCAATAAATTATATTTGTACATCATATCTTCAGAGGATATTGAGATTCAGGGTCAGCTCAAGATAAATGAAACAACAATAATGTTCTCAACTTGCTGCACTTCTGGGCATTTATATCAACAAAAAACGTTGTGGCAAAGTGCAATTAAACATCCTACTTTTTCACGTATCTATAGTTGGTGGCATTGCAAGTGCTTGTTGCAGACAGTGGAGACTAACTGTTGTGGCTTTGGCTGCTTACTTAGCTAAGTATTCAGTAAAACAAATATATTTGTGCTGAGTTAGCTTGCAACAATAATGTTAACACAACAAGTTGCTGACCATGAAATTTACCTATTTCTCCTTCCCAAAAATAAAAGGCTAGAAGCTAGAGAAAGCCCCGCTTCAATGGACCAATTTGTCATTCTAAACCAGCCCCATTAACAATAACTTGGATTTAAATAGGAGAACTGGAGAAAAACATACCAAGAAAGGTATTGACATCTGTGATCCGTTCCAATGATTAACGTTTTCTCTCTCCTCTCTCATTTCATTCTCCACTCTCTTGGTTGTATCTACGTGCCAGCAGTACTTGGTCTGGCTAAACCCTTCCTATGTTCCTCACTTCCTCCAATACAAAACACAGCTCTTCCATGGTCTTCTCACTTCTTCCTGATCCTTTCCTTCCCCTGCCCTCTTTCCTATTGCTTCCTCTTCTTCAGTACCTAATCGTAATAGTACTTTTAAGATTACCGATTGATGAAATTCAAAGGGGCAGGAAGGCAATCCAAATGGCACAGTAAGTGATGGTACTTTGACACATTTGCCATCAGACTATTTTAACAAAGAGGAAAAAAAAATCCACTTTTGTGGGGAGATTACCCAGTGAAATCTGGTCATCTCCAGTTGTGGGGAGCTCTTTTTGGAGCAATTCATTGCTGTGTGGATGTGCCCTCTAGAAGCAATGGCTGGCTTTTTGGGAACATCATGTTCATCATGACCACCACATCTCAAGGCTTGAACTACCACCACTATTGTCATCATACCCTCACTATACAGCTTGTGTCATAGCACTGGTCATTGCCAGCAGTGACGTAACTGACATTGCTAGTCCTCTGATCACGGCAAGTATCTTCTGGGTACATCATCTTTGATTGGGAGCAGTTCCTGGTCCCACTGCCCACCAAAACAAAGTCAACTCCTGCAACAGCCCCGGCAAGATTTCTGCCACTTGAAAATTTCTGGCTGATGTCTTTTATGAAGGCTGAGGGATACTGTATCTTTAAGAGAGGTGAAGGACTTGCAAGCACACAGAATGCTAGAGAATTTACAACGTAACATTTTGTCCAGCAGCTAGCAGTACCTGGGTTGCTATGAGACGATAACCAATTCAAACTCGGCCAATCTGTTTAAATTATGCACCAAGATACTAAAGTCCAATCAAGTTTGAATTTGATATTTTGACAATATTAAAACCAATGAAACGATGCAATGCTTTGGGGTACAAGACGGGAAAAACTGAACAGTTGGGAGAGAACTGCCGAAAGACTAACAGACATAGGCTGCTGGTAAGAACTCTAAGACGGAATTTGCACAAGAAAAATCATCGACACCAACCTAGAAAGCAAATCTACAGAGGAAGATGAATTTTTCTGCAAGTCTTAATCAGGGGTTTTATTAGAGCAGTATTGTAGAGGGGAAGATAAACGATATGTTTAGATAAATAAGTTGTAAATAGTTGTTACTTAATTATTTTACTAGACTTTAAAAAATTAAAGTTGTTAACTTTTGCTTTAAATAGCGACTTTTGGGATAGTTCTTTGCCTCTCAAATTTTCACAGATTACAGCACGGGGTAAATCTTGTGCGTGTTGGGTTTAAATTAGCAGAGACGTTTACCCTGTGTCATAGCATGTCTCATCTCTACGTGCAATGCAACAGGTAACTAACTTGGTTTATCCCCAAAACACGCATTCAGTGTAACGTAGTATGGGATACGTCATTTATTTACATGAAACATGTCAAAACGCCTTCTCCAAACTCAACAATATCCTCATATTTCAAAGTGATTAACTATATTTGCCTATGAGACCATAGAACATAAGGCCCACTACTTGCCCTTTATTAATCCTGTTACTTTCTCAAATAATTTAATAAATTTGACAGGCACGACTTATTCGCTCATACCTGCCTCTGGACTTCAGCCAGGTTGTATGGTAGAGCCCCTTCCTCCAATGGTGCTATTCTTTCAATATCTGCCAGAGTGACTCGCCTGGAGGGAAACAAGGGAGAGAAGTATCAAACATTCTACTCATCCTATCAAATATTTTGTCACAATAATCTAGAATGCAAAAAAATCTTCAAGAAAACTAATGAAAACTCATTCAATGCAGGAAAAAGTACAAGTTGGGAAGTAATGGAGACAAGTAAAATAGGCACTCCAATTGCCATGGTTGATTTCAATGTGCATATTGACTGGACAAATCAAGTGGGCAAGGGTGGAATGGAAGACAAATACCTACAGTACATCAGAGATGGCTACCTAGAGCAGTGTGCGGCAGATCTTTCCCGTGAACAGGCTATTTTAGATATAGTAAAGTGCAATGATATTAATTAGAGATCTTATAGTTAAGGGTCCTCTGCAGGAGATTATCATAACATCATAAAATTTCAACCTCAGTTTGATGGAGAGCAACTGAGAACTCAAAACATACCCTCAACTTAAATGAGGGTACTTACAGTGGCAGAAAAGTTGTTTAAAGTGGGCTGAGAAAATACAATAAGGGGAAAGTCGGTGGATGAGCAATGGCAGACATTAAGTAGATATTTCATATACTCAGCAAAAATATGTAGAGAGATCTCGGTGTTCTAGTCTACAATATACATGGGGTCTACAACATAAACAGGTCCTGCTATTAGAACAAAGATCAAAACAGTACAGGAACAGCCCATTTGGTCCTCCAAGCCTGTGACAACACATTTTACTCTTCCATGCTAAAAGAGTCTTCACGTATAAGATCAGTATTCTAAAATTCCCAATACCAGGTAATATTCTGGTAAACCTTTTCTGAACCATCGCCAAAGTATTCACATCCTTCTGGTAGCGTGACCAACATTCCAAGTGTGGCCAAACTGAAGTTCTAGAAGGCTGCAGCCTAACTTGTCTCTCCTTATATTCAATGCCCCTTTTCAATGAAGGCAAGCATGACATAGGCCTTTTTACTATCTATTCGACCTGTGCTACCACCTTCAGTGATCAGTGGATATTCACACCCAGATCCCTCTGCATAACAATACTCCTATGGATTCTACCATCCACCGTATAAGTTCCCATACTTGATGTTCCAAAATGTATCATCTCATATTTGTCTCGATTAAGCTCCATCTACAATTTTTCTACCTACGTCTCCAACTGATCTATATCATGCTGTATCCTCTGTCAAGCGTCCTCATAATCCACAATTCCACCAACTTTTGTATCATCTGCAAACTTAATTAGACCAGTCACATTTTCGTCCAAATTATTTATGTAGAGCATGATCAGCAGAGGTCCCAGCACTAATCCCTGTGGAACACTGCTAGTCACAATGATCGATTCCGAAACGCATCCTTGCGCCACTACCCTCTCTCTCTTATGACTAAACCATTCTGTATCCATCTTGCCAGCTCACCTGATATCATGTGACTTACGAATTGCAGAAGGTTAGCATTCAGGTACAGCAATTATTCAGGGAAGCTAATAATAGGTTATGTTTTATTATAAAGAGAATTGAATGCAAGAGTAGGGAGGTTATGTTTCAGTTATACAGGACATTGGTAACACTGCACCTGGAGTACTGTGTAAAGCATTGGTCACCATACTTACGACAGATGTTAATGCATCGGAAGTAGTTCACAGAAGGTTTACTAGACTAATACTTGGAATGAGTGGATTGCCTTATGAAGAAAGGCCAGATAAGTTAAACTACTAACTTTCAGATTTTAGAGGTGTCAATGGTGACTTAATTGAAACAAACAAGTTCCTGAGGGGATTGGATGGGGTAGTTTCAGAAAGACTGTTTCCTCTTGTGGGCGACTCTAGAAATTGGTTATAGTAATCGACAACTTAGGATTGAGATAAGGAAAAAAGTTCTCTCAGAGGGATGACTCTTTGGAATTCTCTTCCTTAAAAGATAGTGGATGCAGAATCTTTACATATTTTTAATGCCAAGGTAGATATATTCTTGATTTCCAAGGGGATCAAAGATTATCAGAGATACAAAAGAATGCAGGTTTGAGGTTAAAAATCAGATCAGCCTTTCTATATGTTGGAGCAGGCTCAAAGGGCAGAGTGGCTTACTCTTATTCTTAGTTTGTACGTTTGCAAGAATCTATACTATTCCAGAAAGAGGACTTAATGAGAAGGATGAACCACTGTGGTTAACAAAGGCAGTCAGGGAAAGTATCCAATCAAAAATAAATGGCAAACAAAGTAGTGAAAAGTACTGGTAGGCCAGAGGATCGTGAATCGCTTTTAGGATCGAGATGATTAAAATCATATTAAAAAGCAGAAGGAAATTGATTAAGAAAGAAAATTGGGAAGCATTTTTTTTAAAAAAATGCAAGATCTTCTAACAATATATAAAAAGAAAAAATAGTCAAAGTGAGAGCATGACCCTTGGAGGATGCAAATTTAGAACTGATAACAGAAATCTTTTAAAGATTAGATTTCCGACAGTGTGGAAACAGGCCCTTTGGCCCAACAAGTCCACACGACCCTTCAAAGAGTAACCCACTGAGCCACTGTGCCACCCAAATGGCAGATATTTTAAATTATTTTGCATTAGTCCTCGTGGTGGGAATGACTATGTAATTGTCACAATGATAACAGACAAGGAAGATACCATTGGGAAGAAAGGTCTAATAATAATCTCTATTGTGAGGGACAAAAACTTTCAAAAACTAATGGGACTAAAGGCAGACATGTCTGACGCCATGGCCTGTTTCCAAGGATTTTAAATGAAGTAGTTTCAGAAATAATGGTGAAAATCTTTCAGAACTCAATGGATTCCAGCAGATTAAAAAAAGCTACTAATGTGATGCTCATGTTCAAGAAGGGAGCTATAATCCAGTTAGCCTTACATTCATCTCTAGGAAAATGTTACACCTCATTTTTACAAAAGATTTCTTTTGGAATATTCTGTATTCAGGGCATTTGGAAAAGCTTAATATAATCAGTCAACATGGTTTTATCAAATAATGGAAGAATTTGGTTGCCACCTTACAACTTTTTGGTCTCATGTAATTAAGATTAGACTTGCCACAGGAGTGCAACTAAAGTTCAGTCTAATCCCTGGGTTTGCAGGAAAGATTGTTAAAACTGAACCTTTATCCTCAAGAGCTTACAAGAATGAGGGAAGATCGCAATGAAACTGAAAATTCCTATACATTTTGGACAAGATCCATGTGGATGTTTCCCATGGCTGATGACCCCAGAACCAAGGAAATAACACCCAGAGTAAGGGGTAAACCATTTAAGACAAAAAAGCAGAGACATTCTTCACTCAGAAGATGGAGAATTCTGAAGGTTCACTATCTCCAGAGCTATGGAGCTTAAACATTGAGAGTATTTGAGACTGACAAGGATTAACTCCTGCACAATAACTTCCAGCACGCAAAGGAATCATTCTGTAAATTCAAATAATAATCTTAAATTGGCTTCCAATGCAATTAGAGTCCGAGATGTACAGCACGGATACAGACCCTTTGGCCCAACTCATCCAAGTCGAGCAGACATCCTAACGTAATCTAGTCCCATTTGCCAGCCCTTGGTCCATATCCTTCTAAAGCCTTCCAATTCATATATCCATCCAGACGCATTTTAAATGCTCTAATTGTACCAGCCTCCACCACTTCCTCTGGCAGCTCATTCCACACATGCATATTGGCATAGTCAGGATTATTCAGTTACTGTCGCCCAACAGCAGAATCAATTTAACACTGGTCACGGTCTTGAATTTTGCAAGCATAGACTGGTTCAGCATAGTCAGCGGGATGCGCTATTTAATATGGTCCACCAATCTTTAAGATGTATAGCCCACATCCCAGTACATAAAAGCTTCTACACTATATGCTCATTGTAGGTAGAATGTCACTTTTGCACTCGGATTTGCAAGTGCCAGAAGGTAAGTTTGTTCATACACATGGCAGCATTTTTGCAGGCAAAAGAATAAGTGCACACAACATGCCGTTTTTACTGAATGAATAATTTTGAGTTAGGCAATTCCAGCTGTGCCCTGCAGCAATACTTTGACCAAAGCTGACCAGCCTGGCTCAAATGTAATCAATTAACTGCTCCTGCTGCATCTTCATGTCAACCATAGTATAACCAAAGTCTTCTCACGCTGTCTAAACTGCAGCTTACTTTCTAAAGTTGGTTCGCATGCTTTAATCGTGATGATAAAATATAAAGCTCCAACTTTATGTCTCAATTTGATAATGTTTAATTTTGTATAACCAAGTAATTGGAAATAATCTTATAAGTCTGTTTTGTCCCCTCTCTAATGCCTTCACATCCTTCAGAAAGCAGTGCCCAGAATGGATCACAATACTTCAGTCTAGGTCAAACTAGAATTTTTCAATGGCTCACTATAATTTCATTGCTTTTATAATCAATGTCTTTATTTATAAAGCTCCAAGTTTCTCTTCTGCAGCTGTTAAGAATTGCTTTCTTTTATACTGGTATATTGTTTTATATTGGTATCAGCTGATATTCCTATCCAAGTGTCTCACTTTACAATGACGTGCATTAAATTTCACCTGCTGTGTTCAACTATTTTAGCCTGTCTATATCTTCCTAAATTCTATCACTTTCCTCCCCAGTTCTCATTACTTAAAAATGATATGACAGCTGCAACTTTTGAAATTGAGCCATGCAACTGAGTTGAAATCTTGAAAGCCAAGGAAAGCAATCTTCCCCATAAAGGAGCACACCAATATCTTCCCTTAGTCTGAAAAACAACCATTAAATAGTCTCAGTCCCCAATAAGCGCATAGTCAAGTGCATAATCATGCGCCATATTTTTTTTACTCCAATATATTCAAGGCATGTGGGGAATGACTGATCAGACTAGTATTTATCACCCACCCCTAATTGTACTAAAGGTGGTGGTAGTGAGCTGCTTTTATTCCATGGTCATTGTTGACAATGACACTTTATCAAATGCCTTTTGGAGATCCACATACAACACATCAAACACATTATCCTCATTACTTCATCAAAAAATGTAATCAAGTTAGTCATAAATGCAATTTAACAAATTGATACTGGCTTTCCTCATTTAATCTACATCTGTCCAAGTGGAAGTCAATTTTGTCCCAGATTGTTTCTCGAAACCTTTCCATCAAAGATTAAACTTACTGGCCTTAGTTGCTGAGCTTATCCATATTTAAGCAGTGGTGTAATATCTGCAATTTCCCTTTCTTCCAAATAAAGAGGATTGGAACACTATATCCAGTATTTTCATAATTTCCATTGTTCTTAATCAGATGACATTGATGATCTAGATTATTAACTTAACAATTTTGAACACCTTTCTGATACCTTCTTCCCTTCAGTAATTTTAAGACCATCAAGTGCCTCAAATACTTGCTTTTTTAATATCTCTGGGAGCATCTTTTTCTTTGGTAAAGACACAAGTGAAGCACTTATTTAGTACCACAGCCATGTACAAATTGCCACTTTGGTCTCTAATCAGCCAGTTCCCCTCTTCTAAGGATTTGATATTTATATATCAATAGAATATGTTGAATATTTGTCCTTTTACAGTAGCTGCCAATTTATTCTCATGTTCTCTTTGCTGTCATTATTTCCTCTCACCGCACCCTCCGAAAGTTTTTATATTCAACCTTCGTTTCACTTGTGTTTATCAATTTGTTGTCTGGCATTCTGTTATATGTTTTGCCTGTTAGCCAAGGAAATCCAAGCAAAATAATCCTGCTCCAATTTAATATCTTTAATCTTGAATGTTCCTTCTCCTTGTCCATAAATAACCCAAACATCGTGATACTATGTTCACTGTTCCCTAAATGCTAACCTACTGACATGCGACCCATTTCATTAACCTCATCCTCCAGAACCAGGTCTAGTAATGTCTCCTTTCTCATTGGGCCGGAAAAATATTGATCTAGAACATTCACTTCAACACACTTCCTAAACTCTTCCCCATTCTGTGTAGTCCATCATTATATCTGATCTATAGCTCTTACACCTCTCCACAATTTTCCTTCACATTTACTCCACCGCTTCTTTCCCACTAGTTGGTGACTTACAGAATACATAGTATTTTAAATAGTACCTCAATATTCCTTAACTTTAAACGATCGGATTCTTGTTTTGACCCCTCTTGAACACACAGTCCCTCCAACATGCAACATTCCAGTTCAGTTCCATCATCCATCCTCACTTTGCTCTTTCATACCTTTCCTGGACACACTGTATTCTTTGTTGATTCAGGGCTTGTTATCTCCATAACACCTCATTCACACATGGCTAATTGAGCTTACAAATCATCAGCCTCATTTATTACACTCAATGCATTTACATACGTGCACCATGAACCTTAGTTTTTACTGCATTCTCTCTTCCTATTTCTTACTTAAGTGTAATTTGCCTGTCTTAAATCTTTGTGCAGCTTACTTCTTGCTTTTCTAATCCTTGCTGACATAGCTTGAAACTCTCCCGCCACCACCCCCTCCCCCCAAAAAAAAACAGAACCAGGAAATCACCCCACCAGCTACTCCATCATATAGAGGCTCTACTTCCCTACAATCAGTCTGAAAGCTCCACCCTGCACCATCTCTCCAAACAAGCATTCATGTTATACCCTCCTGTACCGTTATTAAATAGCTTAAAAAATGAATCACACAACACCAGATTATCATCCAACAGGTGTATTTGGAAGCAGTGCACCAAAAGCTAGTGCTTCCAAATAAACCTGTTGGACATAACCTGGTATGGTGTGATTTTTTTTAACTTTGCCCACCCCAGTACAGCACTGGCTCCTCCACATCCTTTATTTAATAGAACCAGCGTTAATCTGGAGACCATCTTTGGGATTCAACTTGCTACTTAGCTCCCTAAATTCTCTCTACAGTGCTTAACTTTCTTTTTACCCATTGTTTAGGCACCAACATGACCCATGACTATTGGTTGCTCACCCTTTGACTCCCTCTGCTCCCAGCTACACAACACCCTGCAGCTACTTGGTGACATCCTTGACTCCAGCATCAGGGAGGCAATATACCCTCCTGAATTCATGTCTGCACTACACAATCCCCTACTTGCTTCCTCAAACTGTAGAATTCCTAATGATTAATACTTTCTCCAAACCTCCTCCTGCTTTTTGTACAGCTCAGTCAGCTGTGGTGCCACTTAGTTCCAACACTCAGACCAGTGTAGAGAACTCAGTATAAACTGGACAGCAAGATGCACTCAGAAAACTCATGCGTCTTTGACGCTTCTAAAATGCCTGTCAGTTACTCATTTCCCCCTCTGCTGCACATTCAAACTGTGGGGTGACCAAATCCAGAACAAGCTATCAGACTTGTAGATGCATGAAAATAACAGGGGTTCCTACTCAAACTCTAACTTGAAGCTCAATCTACTGCAGCTGAAGACACCTTCTGCACAGCTGGTTTAATAGCAAATAAGTAGCTTCATGTGGTACCCAATGAACAAGATGTGCATTGAAAATGACAAGGTGTCCTGTCATGCCTCTATAAATCAGGATAACTGACTTAACAGATATACTGGGTCAAAATCCTGAAATTCCTTCCCTAATGGCATAGTGTTTCTACCTAAAGCGTATGAACTACAGCAGTTCAAGAATGCAATTCACCATCACCTTCACAAGGGCAACGAGGGATAAATGCTGGCCTAACTAGCAATGCCATGAGAACAAACAAAACTGAAGACTTGAATAAATAATCAACTACTCACCAATCAGTTGCTTTCCTATACTGGCATCACCTCCTTTTATAAAGCAGATTAATTTAAACAAATCTTGAGGTTTACTTAGGTCTTAAGCCTACTGTATTGTTTAAAATTTAAAATGATCAAACACAAATTTATTTGCACTTAAATAAAGACCATCTACATCACCTATTCTATGTCAAATGAACAAAGTTTTGAATATCCATCTTAAAATACAAAATTATTGAATTAAAGATTAATTACCCTGTTGGACTGTACAAAGCCACAAGCTGGAAAAGGATATCAACCTCCAACGGTGTAATTTGTCCAAATTTATTGGCAGCATGAGCAAACTCCTCTATATATCAAAAGAAAAACAAAGATTAGAGATGCATTCTTCAGCACAATGTCCTAAACTGCCTTAAGCATATATATGTCGCTTCTAGTGTAGGAGGCGGCATTGTGGAAGCTGAGTTTTGCAACTACATTTAGTTCCATTATCTCCCATGTCACAAGAGTTCCACGAAAGACAGTACAAAACACGTGGCTTCTTCTCACTAGCTCATGAATGGACAAAGCTGAAATCAGCATGTAGTGTAAGTAGCAACAAAGTCTAGTTGTACCAATGAATGGGCGGCACCTTGGCACAGTGGCTAGCACTGCTGCCTCACAGTGCCAGAGACCCAGGTTCAATTCCCGCCTCAGGTGACTGTGTGTGTGGAGTTTGCACATTCTCTCCGTGTCTGCGTGGGTTCCCTCCGCATGCTCCGTCTTCCTCCCACAATCCAAAAATGTGCAGGTTAGGTGAATTGGCCATGTTAAATTGCCCATAGTGTTAGGTGAAGGGGTAAAGGTAGGAGAATGGTTCTGGATGGGTTGCACTTCGGCAGGTCGGTGTGGACTTGTTGAAGGGCCTGTTTCCACACTAAGTAATCTAATCTAAAAAAAACCTGACTTCATATAGTAAATCATTTACATTTCTGCATATTGTACATCTTTCTTGATCTGTATGACTCATCAATTCCTAGTGTCATGCAGCTGAACGAAGTCTAAAAGTTCTTATTTTGTTTCAATCTTGGTATGAAAATGTCATTAACAAGGATAACATTTATTGCCCATCCTCAGTTGACCTTAAATTAAGGGTCAACCACTTTGGTGTAAGAATAGCATGACAAGCAGACCACACTAGTAGCAATGTCAGATATTACAGCTTAAAGGATTTTAGCAAATCAGCAGGAACAGTCTACTAGATTCATCGTCACTTTTACTCTTACCAGTTTTCAAATTTCCCAACTGTCACGGTTGGATCTAAACTCACCTTCTCTGAATTATTATTAATCTAGTATTATCGAAAGAAAACTATTAAGACCAGCAATCAATACAACAAACTCCAAGGAAAAAAGTTAGTCCAGCTTTGAAAATCACAAGTGATTTTCTACTAAACTAGCTGAGAGTCACAGAGTTGAACAAAATGGAAACATTTTTTTCCGTTTAACCCTTCCATGCCGACCAGATATCCTAAATTAATCTCACCCCATTTGCTAGCATTTGGCCCATACTCTCTAACCTTACTATTCATATATCCATCCAGATGTCTTTTAAATGCTGTAATTGTACCAGCATCCACCACTACCTCTGGCAGCTCACTCTATACATGCATCACCCTCTTTGTGAAAAAGTGGCCCCTTACGTCGCTTTTAAATCTTTCCACTATCGCCTTAAACCCATGCCCTCTAGTTTTGAACTCCCCTACCCCAGAGAAAAGATATTGGCTAATCATCCTATCCATGCTCATGATTTTATAAACTTCAATAAGGACGCCCTTCAACCTCCAACACTCCTGGGAAAATGCTTCCAGCCTATAGCTGAAACCCTCCAAATCTGGCAACATCCTTTTAAGTCTTTTCTGAACCTCTTCAAGTTTCACAACATCCGTCCTATATCAGGGATTGAATGCAGTATTCCAGAAGTGGCCGAACAATATACAGCCCCAACATGAATTCCCAACTCCTATAATCAATACACTAAACAATAAAAGCAAACATACCAAACGCCTTCTTCAGTATCCTGAACCCCACTTTCCAGGAACTATGAACTTGCACTCCCAAAGTCTTTGTTCAGCAATACTCCCCAGAACCTTACCATTAAAGTTTGGGAGAAGATTTGTAGCTCGGGTGCTCTTTGTTGTGGTTCTGTTCGCCGAGCTGGGAATTTGTGTTGCAGACGTTTCATCCCCTGTCGAGGTAACATCCTCAGTGCTTGGGAGCCTCCTGTAAAGTGCTTCTGTGATGTTTCCTCCGGCATTTGTAGTGATTTGTACCTGCCGCTTCCGGTTGTCAGTTCCAGCTGTCCGCTGCAGTGACCGGTATATTGGGTCCAAGTCGATGTGCTTATTGATTGAATCTACGGATGAGTGCCATGCCTCTAGGAATTCCTTGGCTGTTCTCTGTTTGGCTTGCCCTATAATAGTAGTGTTGTCCCAGTCGAATTCATGTTGCTTGTCATCTGAGTGTGTGGCTACTAAGGATAGCTGGTCATGTCGTTTCGTGGCTAGTTGGTGTTCATGGATGAGGATCATTAGCTGTCTTCCTGTATGTCCTATGTAGTGTTTTGTGCAGTCCTTGCATGGGAGTTTGTACACTACATTGGTTTTGCTCATGCTGGATATCAGATCCTTCATCCTGGTGAGTTGTTGTCTGAGAGTGGCTGTTGGTTTGTGTGCTGTTATGAGTCCTAGTGGTCACAATAGTCTGGCTGTCAGTTCAGAAATGTTTTTGATGTATGGTAGTATACAATGTATTCGCCAAAAACGGATACTCCCGCAATTTCATCAACAGATGCCTAAGGGAAAGACAACGGAATAAGGACATGCCACAACCCAAAGGACTAGCCACACCACCATCGACCTGGACCCAATATACTGGCCACTGCAGCGGACAGCTGGAACTGACAACCAGCAGATACATATCACTATACATGCCGGAGGAAACATCACAGAAGCGCTTCACAGGAAGCTCCCAAACACTGAGGATGTCACCTAGACAGGGGACGAAACGTCTGCAACACAAATTCCCAACTCGGTGAACAGAACCGCAACAACACCTTACCATTAAAAGTGATTGAAAAGAAAAACTGGGCATCAGATAGTATTTTGGAATCAGACAGGATTATTAAATCGATCAAACCGACAAATGGTCAATCACTGATATTATGATACAATTAACTGAGGATTATTAAGAGAAATGATAAAATTTAGAAAAAATAATTGTTTGGTAGTAAAAATTTTAAATATTGCCACAAACAAACATGAAATCCAAATACAAGAAAAGCACTTTAGCAAGATATACTTATACAGAGATTACTGATTGGTTGGTTTTTAAATCACATGGAGACTTCTAACTACCATAATTAACTTATTAAATTCAAACCAGGAAAATCAACTCTGATGAGTCAGGCCACTGCCAGGCAAACACAAATTGGAACTGGTCAACTCCATAGCTCACTCTTCAGTTACAATGTATTGGAAAGAGTTTAGATTCAAACTCATTGAATTATAAGATATTACAACTTGTAACCTCACCCACAGCTGAAAAACAGAGACAAAAGTGGATATTTTTACCTTTAGTAACCTGTACATCTTTTCTTGTGCCTGCTAAAGTGCTGTATATCTTCCGAATAAGTTCCATGTTATTCAGCAAGGAGTTAAATGCATTGAAGTAAGAAAAGCTGACTTGATGAGAGGTAGTTCCACCTGCTGCCTGTTTAATAAAACATCACTACTGTCAATTCCTTTACAGTATCTGCATACAGAATACATAAACGATCTACATACATAGGTCTCTTTGACCTTTCTTTATAAATCATATTTACTATTAGTGGAGTTTTATACAACGTAATACACAATACATTATTGTGGTAAAATAGATCTGTGTTATTTAAAAGAGCATAAACACTAACTTTTGTTTGGCACAGGTCACCTTAAAAACTGCTTAGTGAAGAAACACTGGAGTTTAAAAACTGCAGCTGAAATTCAAGGTGGGGATCGAAAGTGCAAGTGTGACAACCAGACTGCAATGCTTCATACGATGATTCTCAATATTATTACCATATTACCATATTAATCATTACTGATGGGCACAGCTGTGATTTGCTTCATTTTACAGTATTATAACAGGGTTACTAATTTGCATGATTAACAAAATCAAGCCATCCTACAGAACATTTTAGACTTGTCACAAGAATCTTCAGACTTTAGTTAAATATTTAAATGGACCTTTGCATGAAAATCAAGAGCTGAGCCATGACTGTAATTAAGTGGTAAAAAAAATCTCAGACGGAGCTGTAATTGCATCACAGTCAATCATGACCTCTATGATACAATTTACAGAGCACTTGTCGAAGTTTTGAACTGATATTGCGAAGAGTTTCGCCAACATCGATTAGAAAAGGATTTGGTATATTAATACTGATAAACATTTTTTAAAAACTTGGTTTAAAACTCTCAAAAACAAAAATTCCCAACTCCAATCAGTCCACCTAAGCTGCTCCTTTTCTGTCAAAATAGCAAAGAAGTCTTTTCTCTGAGGGAGGGAGGAGGGAGGGAGGGAGGGAGTCAGTCAGTCAGTCTCTCTCTCTCTCTCTCTCTCCCCCCCCCCAAGATGTGAAGCATAATATGAAGGTGCCAGTGGTGCCAGTGTTGGACTGGGGTGGAAAAAGTCAGAAGTCACACGATCCAACAGTTTTATTTGAAATCACAAGCTTTTGGAGCGCTGCTCTCGTCAAGTGAGGTCACCTGATAAAGGAACAGCGCTCCAAAAGCTTGTGATTTCAGATAAACCTGTTGGACTATAGTCTGGTGCCATGCGACTTTTGACTTTGCCCAAGATGTGTAAGTCACATTTCCAGCCATTGCTGAGAACCTGCAGCAAGATTTCAAGAATTTTAAACAAGTATTGAAGAATTCTCAGCACATTCTATGGAACAAAGCTTTTGGGACTTTTGAACAAGATCCCTGGGCCAAATAATTAAAGTCAAAAGAGAGAGTCTACCAACAAAATATCAGCTGGAATCTCTTGGGACAGGCTTCATTTGAAAAGCACAAAGCCTTTAGGAACTGCTTTGCATTACAATGAACCCAAAGAATTTATTGACTGTCATTTTAAATTTCAATGGTATTACACAGGTTGAGTTAGAAGACATTTTACAAAGAATGTTGTAATTATAGTATTCTTCGGGGATACAACTAAACATAATCAATAATTCTAATAAATGTACTAAAAGTTGCTTGCACTTGCTAGAACAGAACTTGAATATTCCTGAAGTGACAGACATGCTGAAGGATTTTCCCTTGCACTCATCAGGACAAACACAAGGAAGTTCAAACTTTAAAAAAATCAATCTATGCAAACCAGAAAAGGGGTGGTGATTATTGAACAAGTCAATCATCATTGGCTGAGGTATTTTCCTGAAGAAAGTATCTGGAAACTAAAGGCTTTTCAACACTCAAAAAATTACATCAAGGAAAACACAGCCTACTAGATTGCTACTAAATCCACAAACATTCACTCCCTCCTTCACAGATGTTCACTATCTACAAGATGCACTGCAGAAATCTGCCAAATATTCGTATCATTAAAATCCACAGCCATTATCATCTAGAAAGATAACAGCTGCAGAGCAAGGCAATGTCATCATTACCTGTAAGCTTCTCTCCAAGTTACTCACTATCCTAACTTGATATATTAAAAAAACACCATTCTTCCTGTATCCCTGGTTCAAAATCCTGTAGTTCATTCCCTAGCAGTGGATGTACATATAGCAAATGAACCGCAAAGGATCAAGGTGTCAGCTCATCAGCACCTAATCCTAGTTGCCTTTGAGAAGGTGATGATGAGCTGCCTTCTTGAACCACATTAGAAAATCTCACAACAGCAGGTTATATTCCAACAGGTTTATTTGGAAGTACTAGCTTTCAGATTGCTGCTCCTTCATCATGTAACTAGTGGGGCAGGATCATAAGACAATTTATAGCAAATGATCATAGTGTCGTGCAACTGATACGATATACTGAGCACACCTAGATTGCTGTTAGGTCTTTCATCTTTTAGAATGGGTTGTAGGTATCGATTCATTAATATTTAAATCCTAGAACTTCTTTCAATTCACATTCCCAAGATAACTTAAGGTGTTATAAAAAAGTGCAATTTCAGCTTGGACAACACATTAAAGGTGTGATTAAATCGATATCTGCAACTCATTCTAAAAGATGAAAGACTTAACAGTAATGTAGGTGTGTTCAATATATCATATCAGTTGCATGACATTTTGATCTTTTTCTATAAATTCTGTGTCTTGTGATTCTGCCCCACTAGTCACCTAATGAATGAGGAGCGCTCCGAAAGCTACTACTTCCAAATAAACGTGTTGGACTTTAACCTTGTGCTGTGTGATATTTAACTTTGTCCACCCTAATCCAACACCGGTTCCTCCACTTTTTGAACTACTGCAATCCACATGCTGTGGGTTCTCACACAATATACTGAGGGAGAGAATTCCAGGATGTTGACATAGTGATAGTGAAAGAACATTGATATATTTCCATGTCACAATGATGAGTGGCTTGGCTTGGAGGGAAACTGCAGGTTTCACATATCAGTTTTCTTTGTCATTCTGATGGAAGTGGTTGCGGGTTTCAAATTGCTATCTAAGGACCTTTGGTGTCTTTCTGCAGTGCATCTTGTAAATTATACACATTGCTGCTGGATAGGAGTATTCCATCACACTACTGACTTGTGCTTTGTAGACAGTGCTTTGCAGAATCAAGAGGAGAGTTACTTGCTTTAGTATTCTTAGCCTCTGACCTGATCTTGTAGCCACTATGTTTATGTGACAAGTGCAGTTGAGTTTTTGGTCAATGGTAACTCCAAGGATGTTATTGTGGGGGGATTCAGTGATACTAACACCACTAAGTATCAAGGGATGGCGACTAGATTGTCTCTTATTGTAGATGGTCATTGCCTGGCATTTGTGCGGTGCAAATGTTACTTGCCCAGGGGAGCAGCAAGTTCTGGAGCACAAGGTTTCAATACTATTGCCAGAATGTTGTCAGGGCCAATAGCCTTGGCACTATCCAGTGCCTCCAACTGTTTCTTGATGTCATGTGGAGTGAATTGAATTGGCTGAAGAGAATGGTATCTATTATGCTGAGCACAACTGCAGGAGGCAGAGATGGATCATCCAGTTGTCACTTCTGGCTGAAGATTACAGCGAATGTTTCAGCCTGACCTTCTGTCTTATGAGCTGGGCTGTTCCATCCGAGGATGGGAATATGTGGAAACGTCCTCCTCCAGTCTGTTATTTTATTGTTCACCACCATTCACAATGGACTATGGCAGGACTGCATAGCTTAGATCTGATCCTTGGGCTGTGGGATCGCTTAGCTCTATCCCTTGCTGCTTATGCTGTTTGGTGCACAAGCAGATCTGTTTGGTAGCTTTTAGATTGATCAGTGCTACTCCTGGCATGCCTTCCTGCACTCTCCATCAAACCAGGTTGATCTCCTGGCTTAATGGTAATGGTTGAGCAGGCGAAATGCTGGACCATGAGGTTGTAGGTTGTGCTGGAGTATAACTCTGCTGCTATTGATGGCCCCCAGCGATTCATGGATGCTCAGTCTTGAGCTGCTAGCTATGCTTGAGGTCTGTCCAACTTAGCACAGTGATGGAGCCACACAACGTGCTGCAGGGTATTCTCACTATGATGGCAGGACTTTATCTCTGCAAGGACTGAGAGGGTGGTCACACATTTGGTTACTGTGATGGACAAATGCATCTGCAGCCGGCTGAGATCAAGTACGTTTTCCCTCACCATCTGCCATGAGGATCTGACCAGCTCGATCAGCAGGAATGTTGCCAAATCATTCCTGGTGTCAGACATCCCCTACCCAGAGTACATTTTGTGCCTTGGCCATCTCCAGTGTTTCCTCCAAAATGTTGTTCAACATGGTGGGAGCACTGACTCATCATCAGAGGGAAGATGATATATGATAATCAGCATGTTCCTTTCTAATACTTAATCTAAAGCCATGAGACTTCACGAGTCCGAAGTCAACATCGAGGACTATGAGGCCATCTCCCTTCTGGCTGTATACTACTGCACTGTACTTCTGCTGGATGGGACAAGACATATCCAGGGATGGCGATGGTGATGTCTGGGACATTGTCTGTCAGGTATGATTCCGTGAGTATGACTATGTCAGGTTGCTATTTGACCAGTTTGTGAGGCAGCTCTCCAAATTTTGGTACTAGGCCCCAAATGTTAGCAAGGAGGATTTCACAGCATCGACAGAGCCGTTTCTATAAATGTCTTCTCCAATGCTTAAACGGATATCAAGTGGTGCCTCTGGATTCATTATGGTTTGCTGCATAACGACCAATTTGAGATAATCAGTCCAGCCCATAACGATTCATATACTAACTATTTTGTTAAGTTTTATTGTAAATTTATTTTGTCTATTTGAACTCCGAAGTCCCCAAGCAAGACTACATTTCATGTCCTTGCTACATTCAATGACTCTTCTGTATGGAATTTTACGACCAGCACAGCAACTATCTCTGTGGTTACTTATTTTAAAATAATCTAGGATGCATCTCATCAGGTCTAAGAGACCTATCAGTCTTTAACACCTATTGGTTTCCTCAGCACTTTTTCCACTAATTCTTTATTTGCTCTTCTCCTTTCTCCCTTTGATTATTTAGTTATTTTGGAATGCTATAAGTAATTTCTACTGTGAAGACGAATACAAAAAAAAATTCAATTCCTTTGCCAATTCCCGATTCCTCATTCTTTTTTTCCAGCCTCATTCTCTATGGGGTTTATGTTAACTTTGCCCCTCTCTTCCCTTTTATATATACACAAAGAAACTCTTGACATCTGTCTTAATGTTTATAAACTTGCATGTTTTTCCTCATGTTCCCACTTTAGATGGTGTGGGGGAGCTGTTAGGAGTACGAAGACGAAATCGTAGGTTTTGCAACTACCTTGAATTAGAACCAGAAAGCAGACAGCCATTGTGGCCTCTTCCTAAGGTCTCCTCCTATCATCATAAATGCCAGATTTTAAGAAACCGATGAATATATCCTTTACAGTAAAAGCCTCTGGCCTAACAACAGCCCAGCTTTGCTGATGACGTGCACTCCAGACTGAGATGGACCTCTGGCAAGTGGCTCCAAAACAGCTCTTGCACTGGCAACACCAAAGTTAAAATTATTCAGGTATGTAATGTCCTCAAAAAACAGCAAAATTCCAGTCTGACCAATTAACAAACCAATCTATTCTCAATCAGCAATATAAAGGAAGAGGTCACATACAGAGCTATCAAGCAGCACTCACTGAGCAATAGTTAGCTTGGGTTCTCCCAGGACCACATAACTCTTGATCTCATTACATCCCAAACATGGACAAGAGAGATGAATTCAAGAGGTGAGGCATCAGGTATCATTTCAGTGTATGTGGCATGAAGTAGTCCTAGTAAACTTGAAATCAATGGGAATCAGGGGAAATCTCTCCAATGACAAGCCAAGGGAGTTATGCCAAGCCAAGGGAAGGAACGTTGTCGTTGCTGGAGGTCTATCATCTCAGCCCAAGGCAACATTGCAGGAGTTTCTCAGGATGGTGTCCTGGACCCAACCATCTTGAGTTCCTTCATCAATGACCTTCCTGCCACTGGAAGATCAGAATGGAAATGCACACTGATGTTTGTACTGTGTTCGGTTTCATTTACAACTCTTCACATGATGAAGTAAACCAAGTCTGTAAGCAGTAAAAGATAGACTGCATTCAGGCTTCGACTGATAAGTGGCAAGTAACATTTTCACCACACAAGTATTAGGCAATGACAAATTAAACAAGAATGAATCTACAGAGCTTTCCAAGATATTCAATGGCATTACCAGCACCCAACTATCTACCAAGAACCTGAGGGTCAGCCACACTTAACTGGGTTGTAACCTAGGTCATGAATTGAGACTATAACTATCAAAAATCCAAGACTGATCCTCTTAATACCCTACTAGGTTCAGCCTGCCAACCTGCAAATGTCACATTTATACCAATTTTCTGTTTTCTGCCCATTAACCAATCTATTCATCCTAATCAATTATTCCAAAAACCATAATCCCTTGTTTTGCACACCATTTTATGTGGCATCTGTTCAAACGCTCATTCAATACCTACATACATCACATCCACTATGTTCTCCATTAGCTTCTCCTTTCATATGATAATGGAGACTACATAGTGAAGTCTTAGTAACACCTCATTCGTAGATTTCAGCATTGTTTCACGTGTCATCCTTAACTGGCCTGAAGTTCCATTTCCTGCTCAGCTTTTCTTAGTCAGCAATAGAATCATAGAATCCCTAGAGTGTGGAAACAGGCCCTTCAGCCCAACAAGTTCACACCAACCCTCTGAAGAGTAAGCCACCCCGACCCAGTCCCCTACCCTATATTTACCCCTGACTAATGCACCTCACTTACACATCCCTGAAAACAATGGGCAATTTAGCATAGCCAATTCACCTAACCTGAACATCTTTGGACTGTGGGAGCTGAAAGAAGCACCTGGAGGAAACCTACGAAGACACGGGGAGAATGCACAAACTCCACACAGACAGTCATCTGAGGCTGGAATCAAACCTGGGTCCTTGGCATTGTTGGCCAGCAGTGCTAACCACTGAGCCACCACACAGCATTACACTTACTGTCTTCAAATCCAGTCACGATTGTTTAAGGAAACTTTGCAATTCCACAATTGATATATTCACTATCTCCGTGGTCACCCTTTTTGAATACTAGGCCATTCAGTCTCGGGAAGTGGGCAGCTTTTAGTTCCATTAGGATGTCCAGTTAATTTCCTCCATGAATATTAATTATTCTTTGTTCTTCAGTCTAAAGAGTCATTTAATATCCAACTATTTTTGGTGTGTTTTTTATGTTTTTGCCCATGAAGGTATATATAAATTTATGTCATATTCCCATTATAATTTCTCCTGTCTCTGTCTCAAAACAGCTTTACTTTTATTACTCTCTTCCTTTTTATGTACTTGTAAAGCAGAGAACGGCGGGAGCTGGGCGGAAGTTCAGGCGGAGCACAAAGCCGGTCGGTAAGGTAAGTGATTGCTATTAGAGTGGGTGTGTTCTAAACCCCAGGTCCTACAAAGTAGGGTCTCCCTCCCTCCCTCCTCCTCTAACCTAAATTAAGAGTCCACAGGCTTGTTACAAAACGAGGGTCTAAGGAAGTTTTTAATCGAAGAGTGAGGCTTCAGCTCAGGAGTCTTTGAAAAGGAGGTTGAGCGAAGTGATTACACCACAGTTGAAGAGGGTGAAGACGTGACTGCCCAGCTGGTTCAGTGCACTACGTGCTTGATGTGGAAGGTGAACGACTCTGGTGTGTCTGGCTCGTACATGTGCGGAAAGTGTGTGCACATTCAGCTATTGACTGAGCATATTGCAGCGCTGATGAAAGAACTCGAGGACCTTAGGCTCAACGGGAAGAACGAGATCTTTCTGGACAAGACCTTCAGCGAGGTTATTATACCAATCATGCCAGAAGAGAGCAGAAGAGAGCGGACGATGAGGAAGGCAGAGAGGAGACAGGTGCAAGAGACCCCGGGAGAAGTACCTATCAGGAACAAGTTGAAGCTGTTGGAAACAGTGGAGACTGATGACACTGCCAGTCCGCGAGGCGGCCAGGTCTGTCAATCAAAAGTTGGCGCAGAGGCAGAGCAGAAGAGTCGGACATCACTCAGAGCCGTGGTAATAGGGGACTCAATCGTGAAAGGAACTGACCGGGGTTTTTGTGGCAGCAGACAGGATTTAAGGATGGTGTGCTGTCTTCCTGGTGCCAGGATGAAAGACATCGCGGACAGAGTGCAGGAAATCCTCAAGGACGAGAGTGAAGAGCCAGATGTGGTGGCACAAGTCGGCACAAATGATGTCAGGAAGAAGAGGAGGCACATACTACAGCGGGACTTTGGAGAACTAGGAAGAAGGCTGAAAAGCAGGACGTCCAAGGTAGTTATCTCTGGTTTGCTTCCAGTTCCTCAGGCTGGTGAAGCCAGAAACAGGGAGATAATGGACTTGAACATGTGGTTGGGGAACTGGTGCAGGAAGCAAGGATTTAAGTTCTTGAATCACTGGGGTACATTTTGTGGCAAACAAATTCTACAAGAGAGACAGTTTGCACCTTAATAGGTTAGGGACCAGCATTCTGGCAGGCAGGCTTTCTACTGCAACACTGCTACATTTAAACTACGTAGCGGGGGGGAGGGGACAAACTGGATGTATAAAAAGGAAGTTGAAGGGAAAGTTAGAACAAGAGAAGTCAAGAAAGACAACTGTATCAATGAGGCAGAAAATTCGGAAAGGGATCATGCTGTAAGGTTGAGTGGAATAGGGGTTGATGGGAAGGGTGAGAGCAGTAACAAATTAAAAATACTGTATATGAACGCACAAAGCATTAGAAATAAGATGGATGAGCTTGAGGCTCTTTTGGAAATTGGCAGATACGATATTGTGGAGATAACTGAGACGTGGCTTCAAGTGGACAGGGCCTGGGAAATGAATATTCAAGGCTACACGTGCTATCGTAAGGACAGACTGACGGGCAGAGGGGGTGGAGTGGCCTTGTTGGTAAGGGAGGATATTCAGTCCCTTGTGCGGGGGGACCTAGAGTCAGGGGATGTAGAGTCAGTGTGGATAGAGCTGCGAAATACTAAGGGTAAAAAGACCCTCTGGGGAGTCATCTACAGGCCCCCAAACAGTAATCTGGATGTCGGATGTAAGTTGAATCAGGAGCTGAAATTGGCCTGTGGTAAAGATGTTACTACAGTTGTTATGGGGGATTTTAACATGCAGGTAGACTGGGAGAATCAGGATGGTATTGGACCTCAAGAAAGAGACTTTGTGGAGTGCCTCAGATGGATTCTTAGAACAGCTGGTGCTGGAGCCGACCAAGGAGAAGGCAATTCTGGATCTAGTATTGTGTAATGAACCAGAATTGGTCAGAGACCTCGAAGTGAAGGAGCCATTGGGAAGTAGTGACCATAATACAATAAGTTTCAATCTGCAATTTGAGAGGGAGCGGGTACAGTCGGAAGTGACAGTACTTCTGTTGAATAAAGGGAACTATGGAGCTATGAGGGAGGAGCTGGCCAAAGTTCAATGGTGCAATACCTTAGCAGGGATGACCGTGGTGGAACAATGGCGGATATTTCTGTGTATAATGTAGAACTTGCAGGATCAGTTGATTCCTAAAAGGAAGAAAGATCTCAGGAGGAGGCATGGGTGGCCGTGGCTGACAAGGGAAGTTAAGAAACATATAAAGTTAAAAGAGAAAAAGTAAAACCTAGCAAAGATAAGTGGGAAAACAGAGAACTGGGAAGCTTTTAAAGAACAACAGAGGATTACTAAGAAGGAAATACGCATCGGAAAAATGAGGTACGAAGGTAAACTGGCCAATAATATAAAGGAGGATAGTAAAAGCTTTTTCAAGTATGTGCAAGGCAAAAAAATGGTTAGGACTAAAATTGGGCCCTTGAAGACAGAAACAGGGAATATATTACAGGGAACAAAGAAATGGCAGAAGAATTAAATGGGTACTTCAGATCTGTGTTCACTGGGGAAGACACAAGCAATCTCCCCGATGTAACAGTGACTGAAGGACCTGAACTTAAGGGAATCTGTATTTGCCAGGATTTGGTGTTGGAGAGATTGTTGGGTCTGAAGGTTGATAAGTCCCCGGGGCCTGATGGTCTACATCCCAGGGTACTGAAGGAGGTGGCTCAGGAAATCGTGGATGCGTTGGTGATTATTTTCCAGAATTCGATAGATTCGGGATCGGTACCTGAGGATTAGAGTGTGGTTAATGTTATACCACTTTTTAAGAAAGGTGGGAGAGAGAAAGCAGGAAATTATAGACCAGTTAGTCTGACCTCAGTGGTGGGAAAGATGCTGGAGTCTATTATAAAGGATGAGATTACGACACATCTGGATAGTAGTAACAGGATAGGACAGAGTCAGCATGGATTTACGAAGGGGAAATCGTGCTTGACTAATCTTCTGGAGTTTTTTGAGGATGTAACTCTAAAGATGGACGAGGGAGATCCAGTAGATGTAGTGTACCTGGACTTTCAGAAAGCTTTTGATAAAGTTCCACATAGGAGGTTAGTGAGTAAACTTAGGGCGCATGGTATTGGGGGCAAAGTACTAGATTGGACTGAAAATTGGTTGGCTGATAGGAAACAAAGGGTAGTGATAAACGGCTCCATTTCAGAATGGCAGGCAGTGACCAGTGGGGTACCGCAAGGATCCGTGCTGGGACCACAGCTTTTTACAACATATGTTAATGATATAGAAGATGGTATCAGCAATAACATTAGCAAATTTGCTGATGATACAAAGCTGGGTGGCAGGGTGAAATGTGATGAGGATGTTAGGAGATTACAGGGTGACTTGGACAAGTTAAGTGAGTGGGCAGATGCATGGCAGATGCAGTTTAATGTGGATAAATGTATGGTTATCCACTTTGGTGGCAAGAACAGGAAGGCAGATTACTACGTCAATGGAATCAATTTAGGCAAAGGGGCAGTACAGAGAGATCTGGGTGTTCTTGTACACCAGTCAATGAAGGTAAGCATGCAGGTACAGCAGGTAGTGAAGAAGGCTAATAGCATGCTGGCCTTCATAACAAGAGGAATTGAGTATAGAAGCAAAGAGGTGCTTCTGCAGCTGTTCAGGGCCCTGGTGAGACCACACCTGGAGTACTGTGTGCAGTTCTGGTCGCCAAATTTGAGGAAAGACATTCTGGCTATTGAGGGAATGCAGCGTAGGTTCATGAGGTCAATCTCTGGAATGGAGGGATTACCTTACACTAAAAGACTGGAGTGACTGGGCTTGTATACCCTTGAGTTTAGAAGACTGAGAGGGGATATGATAGAGACATACAAGATTATGAAAGGATTGGATACTCTGGCAGCAGGAAACATGTTTCCGCTGATGGGTGAGTGCCGAACCAGAGGACACAGCTTAAAAATACGGGGTAGACCATTTAGGACAGAGATGAGGAGAAACTTCTTCACCCAGAGAGTGGTGGCTGTGTGGAATGCTCTGCCACAGAGGACAGTGGAGACCCAGTCTCTGGATTCATTTAAGAAAGAGTTGGATAGAGCTCTCACAGATAATGGAATCAAAGGTTATGGAGAAAAGGCAGGAAGCGGATACTGATTAGGAATGATCAGCCATGATCATATTGAATGGCGGTGCAGGCTCAAAGGGCTGAATGGCCTACTCCTGCATCTATTGTCTATTGTCTATTTTATTTGCTCATCAATTTTTTGGTTGCTCTTTGCGGTTTCTTAACACAGCTGAATCTTCAACTTTATTCATTTTTGCAGTATTATAAGACTCTTCTTTTAATCTAATACAATACTTAATTCCAGTCAACCACAGACTGTTTAGGATGGATACCTTGAAGACTTTTCTTTTTTCAGGGACACTAAATCTGGGGTACATTGTTTAAGAATCAGCGGTCTCTCTCTTTTAAGGCAGACACTAGGAAAATAGTTTCTCACATGAGAGTTATTCACGTGGAGAATTATTTTCCCCAGAAAGTAATGGAACTTGGGTCTAAACAACTCATAAAAAAGTACAGCTGTTCACAATTAAAACAATGACTCGCATATTAAGTTGTCTTTGTAACAAATTTGTGCATCATGCACAGGAATAGACACACTGTTTACAAACATGCTCCACATGAAACCAACTCCAAATTCAACATTTTAATGTCTCACATTGGTGGGAATGAGGAGGAGAGATCTATTTAGAGGTAAAGGCAGAAAGACCAAAAATTTTTAGGCTCAACAATGAGCCCGCTGTGTGCATTGACACATTGTAATAAGCCTGATGGCAGAAACTAAACATCCATTGTCCTCAGTTACAAAATTGAGTTATCTTCTTGTCAGTAATATGGTTTCCAACTAAGTCCTGTTCAGTTAAAAAACATCCATTGACACTTGTCATTTGCTTTCACCTACTTGTTTTTAAAAACATTGAGTGTCTCTCAGCTGTAGTTAATTCTCAGTGTCAGGTTAGATCATGTAAATGTTGATTTGATCTGCACTAAGACAGAAGTATTTCAGGAAACTGATTCCAGTGAAAACTCAAAGTACAAAGTAGATTTTTAATAGGTGTATTTCTGATACACACATGATGGCAACTCAACAAGTGTGCAAGCCTTCATTGGACAAAACTAATCTAAAGCAACAGAGAACCTTTTTTTTGTAAATGTGAAGAATTTTAAAATTATTAAGATTGATAGTATTCAATATAGAAGCTAATTACTTGAACAAGCTTTCCATTATAAAACAACATCAAGGTTGCATTCCAAGCTCTACTTTTGGGGGGAAAAATGTCTGCTAATTTCACTTACTGAGACAAGGTTCTCTTCAACAAAAGGAGTTAGCATGTGTGAACGAATAGTAACCATAATATCACTGAAGTCTAATGCCACAATTGTGCCACTTTTGTTTTTGTCCTTTTGTGCAAAGGCTTGTCTTGCATGTTCTAGCTGTAGCTCCTGCAAAAAGAGAATCAAAAATACATGCATTTAAGAAAAACATTATTTCACTCTTGGATTAGAGCCATCACTACCTTTGGGAATCAGAACAACTTCCGTAAAGGACAATATCAGTAATAATAAACTGAGAACAATAAAATCAAAAGATTCACTCCAACATCTGTACCCAGCATATAAAATGTAAATTAGCTGTCACTAAATCAAACACTGAAAAGTTCACCAGTAATTCTACTATCCTTTTGACACGACCATTGTTTTACAAATTAAAAGAAACATCATTTATGGCCATTTCTCAGGATAAGGACGGTTACCTTTCACATGTCCAAAGATGGGGCATTTCTCATGTTATGTCCCACTGTGCATTACTTGTTTGAGTCAGGACTTATTCTTTTTGTTTTCATTTTTCTTCCTCTTTTTGTCATAGCTGGGTATCAAAAGTTTGGAATTCTTGACACAGATTGCCTCCATCTGTTTCGGTCAAGGGTAAGCATCTCCCAGGAGTGGTTGTTAAGATTGCATTTTCTCATATAAAAGCAAAGTAGCGTAGATACTGGAAATCTGAAGCAAACACATCAAATGCTAAGAAAAACTCAGGCCTGGATGCAACGGTGAAGAGGGAAACAGGTTTAATGTTTCAAGTCCGTTATGACCTGAACTCAAAAAGTTGATTCTATTTCTCTCTCCACAGATGCTGCCAAACCTGCTGAGTTTGTTTAGATTTTCTGCATTTCTTCGTGTTGACTTTCATAATATCCTTGAAGTACTTTGTCCTTCTCTGCTGTGCCTCTCCCAACTTAGCTGGGAGAAAACAACCTACTTTGAGTCTGGTATCTGACATCCAAACTATATGATCAACACAATGAAACTGTTGGCAGATGGCAATAGCCTCCATGCTCATGAGACAGCAATGATGCTGATGCATCATTTTGCACTTTATATGCAAGATCTTCTGCAGGTAGTCTGGATGGTATGACTCCTGTTTTTGAAGTACCTCCTATGCTTTGCTCATATTTCAGCACCAAAATGTAAGGTACGGATTATGGCTCAATGGTAGATTATGGGCTTATTTTCAGATTTGATGTTTAAATCTTCAAACGCTTGCTTCCATAGATAGCCAAAAGGATGCACCAATAGATTTCAGGTAATTCTGGATTGCTTTGTCAAATGCCAGTTATCTGTTAAAGATAGTTTTCAGGCACTCATCAGGAATCCTGCTGATCAGTGGGAGTCAGTTGTGCACACTGGGAACTTGCTGAATGAAGGACTTTGCTTTTCTGAATACTGAGCCCAAGTCCCAGGTTTGCAATGGTTTTGGTAATTAAGTTGATAAGTCTCTGAAGGTCTGTTCCCAAAACAGCAGTTGCGCACAATCATTAGCATAATGGAGCACAATACCAGAAGTCAGGCTGGTCTTAGTTTGATTGTAGTCAGTAATTAAATAGTTTACAGGTCATTCAATAAACAAACTGCACTCTTGTAGGAAACTTGTCTCTACTCAATGGACCATGGCAGCTCAGAAGATAAAAGAACAGAGACAGTCTCACAATCATGTTCAACACTTTTGTAAACCTCAAATGGTTAAAGGATTAGTTGCAAAGGGTCACTTGCTCATGCACCATGAAGCCGGTGAAGGATGACAAATTTTGAAGGACATCCACACTTCAGCAGAATCCTATAGATTCTATACACAATTTACTGAGCTTTGGCATGTCAATGAAAAATGCAATAAAGAGGATTATGTTGCTTGTGACTTTTTTTAAATTGAAAAGCTGCAAAAGTCATGTCAACCATGTCATTTAATGACCCAAACCAGTGCGGATTTCTTGAGTATTCTCTCAGCAAATAATGAGCCAGTTCAAAAAGAAAAAAATTTGTAATGATCTTTTCCTGCACTGGACATCATGGTAATGCCTCTGCACTTGCTACTTTGATTTGCTCCTCCTTTTTGAAAATTGTCATAATAATGGCATCTCCATCATTCAGGAGCTCCTCTTCATTCATGACTTGTAGAACATAAAGCAAAGATGTTTATTCCTCAGTCATGTACCTAAAGATTTGAGTGGGAATTCCATCGCTCCCTGATGCAATGCTGTTCTTTATTTGTGCCTTCGCTTTCATTACTCCATGGGCATCGGCAAATTTCAGAGCTTGTCCCCAACTGGGTGTTGTGGTTGGAATTGAAAATACTTGTCAACAATGAATCCTTTGCATCTTCAAAATGCTCCCTCTGACAGGTGATGTTTCACTTTTCTTGATCAGACCTCCCAAACCTCTAGGCCGCAGAGGAGATTGTCCTGTACTGAAAACACAAATAGTCTTTGTGGCGGTGAAGAAGCCACAGCTTCCATTCATGTCAGCATGATGTTAAATTGCTTTTGCGTTGTGTACCCATTGCCTGTTCCTCATGTTGTTATGCTGCTTTGTGCCTCTGTCGGCAAATCCTTTATTTTGAGTTTTGAACATTCTGCCAGCACAGAAACGCTAAAGCTTACAATCAGTTTGCTTTACAAGACCATAACATACAGGATGCGAGGTGCCGGTGTTTGATTGGGATGTACAAAGTTAAAAATCACAACACCAGGTTATAGTCCAACAGGTTTATTTGGAAACATGAGCTTTCGGAACGCTACTCCTTCATCAGGTGGCTTTGGAATAGGATCATTTGCGATAATTTCAGTGTCTTATGATCCTGTGGGATCTTCCCTCTAGCGATTCCTGAAAGATCACCAACAACTCTACAATCTTCCTCAGTTATTTCCTTCAAAACTCTGGGATGTAGTCTATCTGGTCCAGGTGATTTATCAACCTTCAGATCTCATTAAGATCCTGATCATCCTCATTAAATCAATCTGGAATTTGCATCAGAAAAAATCAAGTACATCTTTGCAGGCACTAATGATACTGAGTTCAAGGATAGTTAAACACCAGGGACATTCATTTTCTGTTCTCTTCTGAAGTTAAAAAACTTTTCCCTCCCAGGTATTCTTGGAATTGGTCTCTTTTGAATGGGTCTTTCAAAGTTTCAACATCAATCTGATGTGGACGTGTTTTCAGTTGTATTCATCTTTTGGGAGCCAATTTAATGGATATGATTGAATGCAGTGATCATTCCAGTCGTCACCAGCTTCTATCAATGCTGTGGCAACATGAATATCTTTGCAACTGCGAGCACAGAAAGCAACATGATCAATCAGGTACTCATGTTTAGATCATGTGTATTGCCATATTTTGCACCTGTTCATCTGCTGGAACAGGATAATGATGCTGAGCTTGCATTCTGCTCATGTGATGAGAAGAATGCCATTAGTGTAGGCATGCCTTTCTCTGTCAATAATTTCATTCCAGATTGTAATCAGGTCAGGTTAGGTACAGAAATCTTTCCTAGGTTTGTTGCCGTATCTAGAACCGAGACATATATATTTGAGACAAAGTCATGAGGCAACCGTTGCTTTGTAGTGGGAATTCTTGGAGCTCATTGAACATTTTGTTCTTAGTCATAAAATCAACTGTGAACTTAAAAAAGATTTTCTTCTTACTTTCCCTTCATGAAGAAAACAAATCTGGTTCAATGTTCCTCGAATTCTCCATCTCTTTGCTACAGAACCTGAGTAAGAAACGGTTTCCTAAAATGAAGACATGCCTCCTTAGGTCCTGTATCATTTCAGTTACCATGAAAACTTGTTGGGAATCCCAGAAATGACCAGCAGGGAGTACTCTCACAAATAAGCCCTCAACTGCAGAACATGTGCAGAAAGATGTGCACTTCAGAATATCTCAATGGCTGTTGCAGAAGGAAAAACCACCCAATACAAACAAGTTGCCAAGATAAGACTATATTTTCAGAAAAAACAAGAGTCACATAGACTAATAAGTCCATTGCCTGTTAACAAGCATGAGCCTGACATAATTGGATTTTGATGCAAATAATGTCTAAATGCAACATATTTTTAAATAACTAGGATTAATTTCAAGTTAAGGCTGACTGTTTCAAACTATGCAATTTCTTCAAGTTATATATACACAGGTTTAATCATTTTGATAATCAAGTGACTTTGTACAAGACTTCTTGAAACAAGACTTGTTTCACTTTAATTAGGAGTTAGAAATATAGTCACTATTTGTTCAGTGCTGCTTAAGTCAGAATCCTGGAGCTTCCTATCTTGTAGCATGCGAGGGTACCATTACAAATGAACCAAAGCAGTTCAAGCTGGCAGCTCAACACCATTTTCTCAGGGGCAACAAATATTGAACGAGCCTGTGATATCTATGTCCCATGCAAGTTTTATATAAATCTACTCAAAGAAAGATTTTATATTTTTCTCTTTATATTAAAGCAATATACAAAATTTTAAATTATCCTGTTTAAGGTAGAATTCAATAATGATAAAAATCACAAGCAAACCATGTATTAGTAGAAAACATACAACATATTAGGAGCTTACTTTGTATGATTAAAAAAGCACAATATTTATAAAATGCAATTAAGACAAGGAGGCAAAAACAAGACTACTTGGCGAAGGTCAGTGGGAAGACTAAACACAGGCATACATCTAATACGCGGATCAGATCAAATAATGTCCCCCTTAGGTGTAATACAATTGGTTGAGATTATTACTTGCCTGCAAAAACTGTGTAAATTCAGAGTATGAAAGATTCTTTTTCCTGTCAAAGCCAAAGTGCAGCCGAATAAACTCACAATCCCAGTTGAAAGGAATGTGATGATGCATAATTGTCTGGCTGAAGATCTCTTTGATGTTTTCTAAGAATAATTTTGAGAAGGTAGTCAGGACTTAAAGAAATTACAGAATAAAAATTACATGCATTAGCTTCTTAAAAAGTTACAATACGTTTAGGTAATAGCTAATGATAGAGGCAAATCTATCAAGGACATTTGCACATCAGTGATTGAGTTTGTAGAAATAAGAGAGGAGCACTAAAAAAAATTGAATGGTTAAAATCCCAAAATAGCAAAGCATTTGTCACATTATTTATTGTCACTAGATCAGAAAATTACCCAAATACTTCTGCTGACAGTGCCCAATCAAATCACTATCAGTCAAGAACGATCACATTCTTTATAATATATTCTAGCATTCGGCACAGTGGGCTCTTCCTCACCTCCAAGCTAGAAGGCCTGGGTTCAAGTCTAATTTGCTCTATAAGTGTGATAACATCTCCGAACAGGTTAGTTAGAAAATATTTTGACTATATCATTTCTCTCTACTCCTGATTTAAGGCAAATTGGACTGTAGCTCTCAGTTTTCTCTCTCTCTCTTAAATAGTGGGGTGACATGTACTACTTATTCAATCTGCGGGAACTTATGGAAGATGATCCATAATGACCCAATGTATCCATTATCACTATAGGTATCTCATTCAACACACTGGGGTGTGGAATATCATGTCCTGGGGAACTCGTCAACCTTCAAACCCATTAATTTCTTTTAAAATCATTTTACTTGTACCTTGGAGATCTAAGTTTGGAAGGTTTCTTGTTCCTTTTTCAAAGACAACAAATATAAATGACCATTTGGCTTCTCTGACTTTTCCTCCATTAATCATTTTCAATTCTTCTCATTGCTTGTAATGAAGCCACATATGCCTTTAACAAACATTTTCGTTCTGGATGTAGGTTTACTTAGTGAGCTGGAAGGTTCGTTTTCAGATGTTTCACCATCATAATAGGTAACATCCTTAGTGAGCCTCCGGATGAAGCACTGGTGGTGTGGCCCGCTTTCTATTCATGTGTTTGGATTTCCTTGGGTTGGTGACGTCATTTCCTGTGGTGATATCATTTCCTGCATCTCCCCCTCCCAGGGGTGGTAAATGGGATCCAAGTCAATGTGTTTGTTTGTAGAGTTCCTGTTGGAATGCCATGCTTCTAGGAATTCTCATGCATGTTCTCTGTTTGGCTTGCCCTAGGATAGATGTATTGTCCCAGTCAAAGTGCTGTCCTTCCTCATCAGTATGTAAGGATATCAGAGAGAGTGGGTCATGTCTTTTTGTGGATAGTTGATGTTCATGTATCCTGGTGGCTAGTTTTCTGCCTGGTTGTCCAATGTAGTGTTTGTTACAGTTCTTGCATGGTATTTTGTAAATGACATTAGTTTGGCTTGTTGCCTGAATATGGTCTTACAAGTTCATTAGTTGCTGTTTTAGTGTGTTGGTGGGTTTGTGGGCTATCACGGTGCCAGGGGGTCTGAGTAGTTTGGCAGTCATTTCAAAGATGTCTTTGATGTAGGGGATAGTGGCTAGGGTTTCTGGATGTGTTTTGTCTGCTTATTTGGGTTTGTTGCTGAGAAATCGGTGGACTGTGTTTGTTGGGTACAGTTCTTTTTGAATACATTAAATTATAAATTCCAGGATGCGGACAAGAAAGATTTCTTAGCAGCATTAGAAACAACACTGAAAGACATCCAACTTCATCCAGAAGCTCATTGAAGACGTTACCTAGTATGGTGACAAAATATCCAAAAATGAACCTTCCAGCTCAGCGAGCAAACCTACATCCAGAACCTGAGTTACAAATCCTCTCAAATATTTTCATTTTAAATACTTATGGAAACTTCTACCTTTTAGGTAATTGCATTTGCTCCTTTTTTTAAATCAATTTCTTGGTCCTCAGCTCAGCTGAACAGCTGGTTTACAATGCAGAGTGACGTCAACAGCACAGGTTCAATTGCTGTACATGCTCCAGCTACCATGATGGAATATCCTCCTCAATCTCTCCCCTTACCTGAGGTATGGTGACCTGACAAGTTAAACCACTACCAATCATCTTGCTCCAATGAGACAGCAGCCCTCAGGGACTATGGCGACTTTACTCTTTACCCACCTATTAATCCCATCCTTTAATCAACAACACAACACCTCTTTTTCACCTGCCTTTCCTAAAATCACAAATATGGGTCATTCGCGATTTACAAACATTCTACTTACAAACGCTCATACATGAAAATGAAGTGCCATACAAGGCTGTATTAATTTTAAAGATTAACATGCAAATGTTTCCTTGTACTTCTGAATGCCTATTTTATATTGTCCTACATTGTGTTCTAACTTGAATATAAATCAGCTTGCCAAAGTACTCAAGAAGAGAACACATTTGCAAGCCTGTACCCTTGAATCCCAAGTTCGCAGTCCTGGTTGCTCTGCAATCATGTTTCTGCAACAGCGATTAGATTATACCCGTCTTTGTGCCTTTAAATCACTGACCATGCTGTGAATGCTGCGTGCTTTCAGGTTGGAGTGCCTTTAACATTACTTTATACTCTAAACTTAGCGGATGCTTGGTTTTATTTTGCGTAATTTCTTTCATCGCTTCTCCAGTTCCCGTTACCAACTTTACTTCCTTCCAATTTAGCTGTCTAACAGGATCCTACCCCCATAACAAGCTACTTCAAGTGATCATCAACAGCACTTATCAAATTCCCATGAGAAGAGATTTAACCAATAGATCCTCTAACTTGAAGAGACTGGGGGCATTCTCGTGAAGTTCGCTGATGATACGAAGTTAGGTGAACAGGCAGGTAGTTCTGAGTAGGTGGGGAGGCTATAGAAAGATTTCGACAGTTTAGGAGAATGGTCCAAGAAATGGCTGATGAAATTCAGTGTGAGCAAATGCAAGGTATTGCATTTTGGAAAAAGGAATACAGGCATGAACTACTTTATAAATGGTGAGAAAGTTCATAAAGCCAAAGTACAAAGGGATCTGGGAGTGCTAGTCCAAGATTCTCTAGACATTGACTTGCAGGTTGAGTCCGTGATTAAGAAAGCAAATGTAATGTTGTCAATTATCTCAAGAGGGTTGGATGTAAAAGCAGTGATGTGCCACTGAGACTTTATAAAGATTGGTTAGGCCTCATTTAGAATACTGTGTCCAGTTTTGGGCTCCACAACTCACAAAGGACATACTGGCACTGGAGAGTGTCCAGCTGAGATTCACACACATGATCCCTGGAATGGAAGGCCTAACATACGATGAACGACTGAGGATCCTGGGATTGTATTCATTAGAGTTTAGAAGGTTCAGGGGATATCTAATAGAAACTTAACAAGATAATGCATGGCTTAGAAAGGGTGGACGCTGGGAAATTGTTTCCATCAGGCGGGGATACTAGGACTCGTGGGAACAGCCTTAGAATTAGATGGGGTCAACTTAGAACAGAAATGAGGAGACATTTCTTCAGCCAGAGAGTGGTGGGCCTGTGGAATTCATTGCCGCGGAGCACAAAATATCTTCATGGCAGAGATTAATAAATTCTTAATCTCTCAAGGAATTAAGGGATACAGGGAAAGTGTGAGTAAGAGGTGTTGAAAAGCCCATCAGCCATGATTGTATGGTGGAGTGGACTCAATGGGCCGAATGGCCTTACTTCCACTCCTATTTCTGATGGCCTTATTTCTATGCTCGCTGGTAAATAACACTGGGAGTAATCCTGAAATTGTCGCACATGAGGTCTTGCTATTTAAATTCTTTTGCTGCTCCCTAAAATCAAGACCAAACTGATCCCTCTTCTACCCATTTTTTAAAAAATTCATTTATGGGACCGAAGGCATCACTGGCTAGGCCAACGTTTATTACCCATTCCTAATTGCCCCGAGGGCAGATAAGATTCAACCAAAAGAGAAATGCTGGAAAATCTCAGCAGGTCTGGCAGCATCTGTAAGGAGAGAAAAGAGCTGACGTTTTGAGTCTAACTGACCCTTTGTTAAAGCTTTGACAAATGGTCAGTTCGACTAGAAACATCAGCTCTTTTCTCTCCTTACAGATGCTGCCAGATCTGAGATTTTCCAGCATTTCTCTTTTGGTTTCAGATTCCAGCATCCGCAGTAATTTGCTTTTATTTTTTTTAAGATTCAACCATATTGCCATGGTTCTGGAATCACATGTAGCCAGACCAGATAAGGATGGCAGTTTTCTTCCATAAAGGACATTAGATGGTTTTGTCCAACAATTAACAACAGATTCATGGTCATAATTTGATACTTAATTCCAGGTTTTAATATTAAGCTTAAAATTCCACCACCTGCCATGGCAGGATTCAAAACTGGATCCCCAGAACATTATATGGATTAACAATCCAGCGATAATATCACCAGACCATCACCTCCCTCATGATTTCTGACTGATCAACAATCCCAAAAGGATATCCTGTGCTACTGCGTGACATCCTGGAGCTATCCTCAAAATAAAACTGATACTTTTCAGGCATAATTTCCTTTTCATGTAATTATATGCCTTCGTCTGATCATATTATGATTTGCTAAATGCATTGTTCAAAACTTCCTTCATAATTGATTCCCACACTGTATAATCTGGTATAACACAACAGTTGGGTTCCTCCACAACCTCGCGCTACAGAAAATCGCGCTGTAAAAGATAATCATATCCATTCAATAGAAAGTTTGCATTATCCGAACAGCATCGATAATTCATCAACTTTGCCAGTTTGCATTGACAAAATGCGTGTTATACCAGAATAACCTGTAACTGGCTGGTTTTATTCAGCCTTCTTTCCTGAAGAGCAGCTGTTTCACTGTAAATTTTCTGTGAGCAAATAGAAATAATTTTAATGCTCTAAAATCTTGGCAAGTTTAGAAAACCATAACATGCACTTCCACCATCTTGCAGCCACCTCTTCTCAAATGCTATGATGTAAGGATTTAGTCAGTCTTCATTGTTTCGGCTCATACTAAATACATTAGGTTCCAATTTTTTTTGTTAGCTCCTCAGCTGCCCTATATTTCTGGCATGTAACTGGAGAGTTCTAACGTGAAGGTAGGCACAAGATATGTATGCAATATCCCTGCAATTTCCTTATTCCTCGTAATAATTTCTCCTGTCTCTGCCTTTAAAAGGACTAATATTTCCCTCAGCTACTCTCATTTTAACAATTTCTTATAGCTCTTACTATTTGTTTTTATATTAAGGGATATTAATTCCAGTTTTTCCCCTTTCATAATTTTTGGAGGCCTTCCAGGTTCTGAAACATTTCCCGTCCTCAGGCTTGCTACTATTCCTAATAATACTCTTTACTGCCTTAGCATATGCCAGATAGATTTTTCTCGCAGTGCTTTTTTTGCTTTTTTTTAAAATAATTTTTAATGCATTTTTGTTGAACATTTTTAATTGCTCCTTTAAATGCATAGAGTCAGAGAGATGTACAGCATGGAAACAGACCCTTTGGTCCAACCTCTCCATGCTAACCAGATATCCCAACCCAATCTAGTCCCACCTGCCAGCACCCGGTCCATATCCCTCCAAATCTTTCCTATTCATATACCCATCCAAATGCCTCTTAAATGTTGCAATTGTACCAGCCTCCACCACTTCCTCTGGCAGCTCATCCCATACACGTACCACCCTCTGCGTGAAAAGGCTGCCCCTTAGGTCTCTTTTATATCTTTTCCCTCTCACCCTAAACCTGTGCCCTCTAGTTCCGGACTCCCCAACCCCAGGGAAAAGACTTTGTCTATTTATCCTATCCATGCCCTTCATAATTTTGTAAACCTCCATAAGGTCACCCCTCAGCCTCCAACACTCCACGAACAACAGCCCCAGCCTGGTCAGCCTCTCCCTATAGCTCAAATCCTCCAACCCTGGCAACATCCTTGTAAATCTTTTCTGAATCCTTTCAAGTTTCACAACATTTTTCCGATAGGAAGGAGATCAGAATTGCATGCAATATTCCAACAGTGGCCTAACCAATGTCCTGTACAGCTGCAACATGACCTCCCTACTCCTGTACTCAATACTCTGACCAATAAAGGAAAGCATACCAAACGCCTTCTTCACTATACTATCTACTTGCGACTCCACTTTCAAGGAGCTATGAACCTGCACTTCAAAATGCATTTACCACTGTTTATTTACCACCATCCCTTTTAGTCTAATTACCCAAACAACTTCAAGATTCTTGTTTGGGATTGAATAAATGGCTCTCAAACTTACATTGGCATCAAACTGTATTATGTTCGCATCTTCCAAAAAACCTTCATTATGAAATAACATATTTCTCGACTATGAAAGACTGAAATATAGAACTATTTTGACATTTCTGCACCCATTCATTTATCATATAATTCTTTAGAAGGTAAAAATCAAAAGGTCAAAGAGAACAGTGGAGTATCTGCTGTTTCTTGGAAGCGTAAGTAATTTCAAGTGAAGAGTCTATTGGAGCTTTCAGAAGAAATAAGAGGTGAATTTTAAGATTCTTAATTGCTGCCAAACAGACTTGGATAAGTTCTAGAATCAATGCTATTTAAACAGCTTCTGGACTGTGGAGCTGTGTGTTTTCACAGATCTATATAAGTGTTGTTAGATAGGCATGCAGCAGAAAGCTGTAAGGGACAAACCTTAAAGCAAAACCTGCTAAAATCTCTCTCAGCAGTTGGAAAACAGGATAACAATTCAAATATCAAGACCCCTAATTATTTCCTATCTATTTGAATCTAAACTCTGAGCTGAAGATTTTTTGTCATTCTGCAACTGCAAAGAAGTTGATCTTGTTGATTCAGGGACCAAAGGAACTGGGAGAGGTCAATACATTCTAAATCTGTGCCCTTGACTTAGTGACTTTTCTTCCCCCTTTTTCATTCCAACCCATAATTATGTCTGCAGAGCTGTGTAACTTGTATGTGTATGAATCGATGTGTTTGAAACCAAGAGGAAAGTATACTTCTTAATCACAGTTTAGTTGTTAACCATTTTTGCAACTTACTTAAAAAAAAACTTGCTTTTCATAAAGGAGTTATTTTTGAGTTTGTTTAAACCACCAGATGGACATTTCTTTTTGTAGCACAAAGATGATAAATTTATTATTTTGGTGATTCATTAAGACACTTCTCCTTTTGGTATAATCCATGGACTAGGAGGACTTAATTACCAACACACCACTCCCATCAGAGCCGCTATGCTCAGTTTCTATATGGGCCACAACACTACTAATCCTCCACCTCTTACTCAATTGTCTACAGCCATGAAAATGTGTCCATAAATCCTTGACCTGGACAGACAACATAACCTTCAACAGTTTTGCAGCTACAATCTATCCCCAATTATACTGTTCCCACACCATCACATTGCATTTTTTGTTCTACCCAGCTTAAGAGCATCCAGCAACTTACTTTGTTTATCGCCCTACAGTTCTTGTTCTTATACACAGAGAAGGCAAGTATTTCTACCTGTTGGTCAGAATCAAATGCTGAGGCTCCTCCGTTACTATGTGTTACACCCCCACACCTGTTGTTTCACTCAATCACAGTCATACCCTTCTGTCTCTGATATTTAATCAACTTCAAATTTCTACTTAACCCAAAGTCTGTAACTGCCTACAGAATAAGGCATCCAGATAGCTCTTTTCCCTCCCAACATCCATAATCGTATTTCTATGTCTGCTGGAAATCCTTTCTGCTCTTTCTCCTCAATGTATCCCCCAAATAAGTACTAGCACTACATTTTCTAGTTCTCCACTCTCAATCTATTCTGCCAATCCACCTCTACCCCCTCATTTCTTGCCCTTTATCTTGGATGCTTTGCCAATTTTTAACATTCCAGTAGACTTTCTCACATGTACTACTAATGTGGTCATCCACCAGTATTCTGACTTTGCAGGCCAATACACTGCCTGTGAATCACATAGATGAATGCAAAAAGGATAGCGCTGATCGTTGTTCCTTCCAGTACTGGTGGCTCATCATATGTATTAAAAGCAGTTTGGGTTCCAATCATATACAAATTAGTATGAGGCAAACCTTCCAACCATCTAAAGGAATTTGTAAATTCAATTGTATTATCTATTAAAAATTTTGTTGGTAAGCCAAGGCCTGTGCCTTTTCATGACTTTGCTCACTACAATCCATCTGTCTACCTTATTTACCAACATGGATACGCTAAACCCGGTCACCATATCTAGAAAATGTAACAGATAGGCATTTCAATCATTGTCCCACGTCTTTAATCTCTGGCTACTACTCTTATCTGTAGAAGTCAAAAAACATTTCTTGGAGCTTTTAACGAGAAATTCCCAGTTTCTCAAACAGACAATAATAATGTTCCTCAGCTCCCAAATTTGAAATTTAGCTTGGCTGTCTGAAGATACACCAATTCTCTAACACCCTTGAGATCTCTCACCTCCCCTTTTGCAGGTTCTTTGAGCCTGCAAAAATCAGGAACCTGCCCACCATCCTTGATCAGATGGTGGAACAGAGCTGAAAACGTGTTGCTGGAAAAGCGCAGCAGGTCAGGCAGCATCCAAGGAACAGGAAATTTGACGTTTCGGGCATAAGCCCTTCTTCAGATGGTGGAACAACCTGTCATAACACAATCAAGACAGCCCTGGTGCAACACTAGAGTCCTGAAGCCCACAGTAAAAGCTTTAGCAGTTGTCACACGGAAGGTTGTGAATTGTGGAATAACACTCGACACAAATTTGTCACAAACAAATGACAAATAACAGCCTCTGGTTGCAAAGTATATTTTTTGATTGGTGATGAGAATCGTGACAACAAGTAAAGTTTAGGGTTAAAGTCATACTTGCAATCTACAACTAATGCTTGCTTCTTAAGTTTTGAAACGCTACTCAAATTGGTGTTTTATGAACATTGATGCTTACTCCAAGGAATTCTCCACAAAGTAATAGAACTTTCTGTTCCATTTTATTTAGTTATTCATGCAGTCTGTACTATTGACATTTATATCCAAGTGAGTAGTTATGAAAACATGCTAAAACGCTGATAACAGCATGCCTGCAGGTTAAACACTGCAATGGGAGGAAAAATAACAGGGTAACAACATCAATTAATTTTAGTATTGCACTTATACTGTATCTTACAGTGCTTACCAAATGTTACTTCTCCATTGCCATTCTTGTCAAACAGCTGAAAAGCCACAATAAACATGGCATCAGGAGCACACAGAACAGATTCAAATGCCAGAAACTCTTGAAAGGAGATCAACCTACAATTGCAATGCATAAGTTATCAAAGAAGGCTAATCAAAAATTGAGATACTTGAAGCAAATTCTGTTTGTTTCTTTATGTCAAAATAAAGAGTACACTTTTAAATCCATTGCTGGATTTTCAGTATAAAGGTGCCTATATTAATTTGATATTGCCAGAATTACAACATTAGCAATTCCAACAAATACACATTTAAAGAAATATCAACAACTCATGCTTCCCATTAGGACTGGGTGGTAAGTGAGTCGATCAGATTACAGCAGAATTCCTGTTCAGCTGCAACCTGGTCACCAGTACACAATGCATTGAGTCAAACGAGATTAATCATTTCATGTAGTCAGAAAATAGACTGAAGAAGAGGTAAAATGGTTGGATTATGAATTCCAGATTTTTTTGCCCAATAATACATTCATAATGCATTCAAAATGTTAAGCATACAGCTGACCACTTGTCTAAAAATGTGTAAAATTTACAGCAAATGCCCAACATCAACTACAGTGGTAATCTAGAGCATGTCACAGATTCTCAGAAAAGACATTTTAAATGCTTCTTAATTCACTTTTGAATAGACAATATTTAATAAAGAACCTATTTCTGAAGAAAAGAGAGCTATGCACGGTTGTATTTTACAAAAGTGGAAACAGTTTTTCCAAGATTTTCACTTTATCCAGGATCAGGGATCAGCATTGTTTGGCAGGGTGGAAGCCAAGCATTGGACACTTTTTTGACATTTATACCTTACTCCTAATCCTGACCATAGTAGTTCACACCATTACGTATGAACTGTTGAATCAGTTGTGTCACAAGTTATTTAATAATTTACTGACCATGACAAAGCACTTAAAATCATAAAACTGCACTCGTTTGTTACATCTGTTTCCATCTGTACTATTTAATCATTATTTCAAAACTTGAATTGGGTGGTTTTTAACCACTTAAATTTTTAGATAAAAATTGGTTTTCAGTTCAATTAACTGCATAATAATCTATCCTGCAATATGGATCATACCCTCTTAAATAGTCACCTGTCAGACAAAGCTGGGCTGCCTGCTTACGACAAACTGCTGCTGAATCCTAACTCTCAGTAATGGCAGCCTTCACAAACCTTGGTCTTCCTTTCAATCAACACATGCTGATTTTCGACATCCTGTTGCACTGATATAAAGCATATGTCAGAATTCTTCACTTCAAAACAGCAAAACTAAACTGCACTTCAACAAAAAAAAACTTAAGGAAAAGGTAGTCACATATCATTGCAATGGGATTGCTAAAATATTAGTGGCACTGAATATACACCATATGGTATATTACTCAACTATTTTCTAATATTGCTGAGTTTTTATGAAAGCAATACACATTGCAGTTCTTCAATTGTGAATGATCTATAACAATAAATATTGACAGTACAAGCAATGAACATAGACAAAGTTGACGGCAAAAATATCTAGCATTATTCCCAATTTTAAACAGTGCCATGCTAAACATAAGTTATATAAACATTGTCAGTAGAGACAAGAACTTTCCAGAACCAAATGTAACATGAAATGATTATCAGATTTTTGTACAAAAACATTAGTCCCTTTCCATTCATATTTAACCTTAGCATATTATAAAGAACTTGCTTTGCTTAAAAAAAGTACCCTGCATTTCTTTCATATCAATTTTTTCAAATTCTGGATGTCATCAACTAAATGAATATTGAATTGGTGACAGAAGGAAAAAGGAATTCCTCTCCATATTCAGACTGCCAGGAAAAAATTATCATTCACTGGAGCTAAATACATTTTGATACACATACAGCATAATTTATCGACTTCAGTTTTGTAGAAGAGGTTTCTGCTTCATATCAATATTAAATAAAAACTTCAATCTGGATAAAAGCACTGTACATGACACATTGCTCAAGGAGCACCATCTCACATCTTCATACTGATCCAGCAGTAGCTGCACTGGAGTCAAAACAATTGTAGAATAGAGCAGCAATGGGCCCTTGTTCTTCTCAGAACCACTTTAACCTATCTACAATAAATAAACTTGGATAGAAAGTATGTACTATATTACTCTCGCTCTTTTCATATCATACTGGAGGCGAGGCAGGCCCCAGGAATTACTTCAGCTGGGACAGTGATCAAATCTGCATTGTTTACATTGCCCTGTATCACCAGGTAGCCAAATGTCAGGAAACACTAAATTACAGTACAGCACCAGTGCATACGCATATACACGTGGTAATGGAATCTCTGAGCCAACTGAGGTCAAAGTGTATCCAATCCAGGTCCATGGGTTTGTGGGGATAGAAAATAAACCAATGAAATATTGTATCATAAAAATTTCTGATCACCTAGAATGAGAAATTTGTAGTTTATGAAAAATTAAAAATGGCTGCAATTGAAGCATATTCATTTAATTCTTTGTACACTGGACTGTGCATTAGCTTTGCTTTTCTGTCCAAGCATAATTAATTACTGGCTTTCTAACAAAACATAACTCTCATTTAAGGTCTGACAATTAGTTTAAAATTCTGTTTACTTCCTGCCACCATTGCATTAGGCTGCATAATTATCTTCAGATCCAATTAAATTATTAATGACTCTCCAGCTTGTCTTTATTTGTCCTGAAAAGTTAATTTAACACTGTTTGCTACAAATGTCATTCATATATCTAGGATAAGACTGAAAATTTTATTTGATAATCAATTCCTTCATTGTTATAAATTGCAATGAATGTAAATGGGATGTTATCCTTTACTAAAAGACTAATGACATTTTTCAGCAATTCTATAGAGCTCTACTAAGACCACACCTGGAGCACTGTACACTCTGGATATATTTCTAACTTACAGATGGTGCACTGAAAGCACATTAAATTGATTCCTAGAATCAAAAGAGTTTGTGTAGAATAAGTCTCACTGAAGTTTAAAAAGTAAGAGATGGTCTCATTGAAATATACAAATAAAAATTCTTAAAGGGCTTGACAAACTTAATGTTGCAAAGTTGTTTCTCCATGTTATAGCATCTAGAACAGGGTTCACCAACTTTTTCACTGGGGGCCACATTTCAAAAGGTCTCTCGTGAATGGCCTGGAGGGACGGGTGGGAACAATGAAAGTTAAGCAAGTTAGATTTTACAACAGGGTGAAAGTGAGGACTGTAGATGCTGGAGATCAGAGTCGAGAGAGTGGTGCTGGAATAGCACAGCAGGTCGGACAGCATCCAGGGAGCAGCAGAAGCAACATTACAGGCATAAGCCTTTCATCAGGAATGTTAAGTTTTACAATTTAGTTGAGAATTCAAATAAGTAATTGTTAAAAATGCCCACTAAAACAATGCCAAACTGCAAAACCATTTTCGACCCTATCTCAGTTCAGAAACTGAGATGAAGACAGAATAAAACTAGGCCAGAAGCCCGAATAATTCAGGAATGGAATTGGGACCAGGACCAAAAACTTTAAAAATTAATTTAACTAACAGCAACTTTGGTTTGCATCTCATAACACACACTCTGCACTGGCGTCAGCAGAATCCATGGAAAGTGGGGATTGGAAGTGGACTGCCTTTCAGCCTGAATTTTCATCCTCTCCTACTCTGCTTTGAGAAAAAAGGCTTTTGGGGAAGGAGGTTGTATGAATAGCTCAGAAACATATACACACTCACCCAGATGGACTCAACCACAATGATTCACTAACTTAACAACATGCCTGCACCCATCTGCTCGCCAAATTCCCCATGCTTTCTCAGTAATTCATTCACTAATCCATTCACAGCCAGAAGATTGCCTGATTAATATCACTGAAGGGACATCTGGTCATGAAGGTACAAACACATCTTCTAATCAACATGACTGCTGCTCTTGAACTTCCCACTACCATTCCTGCAAAGGCCCGACTCTTGTTCTTCTAACCACCTGGCAGCCAGTTACATGGCTCTCATTCTTCTTCGACCAAAACCACTGTTTTACAATCCTCCAAATCGCCATGCCACAGACTCACACTGTGTCTCAAGGCCTCAGGCAGATTTAAACTAATCATGTTGAAACACTTGCTACTCTGCCAATGACAGTGTTTAGTGAACCTATCAGCATCAAATACAGGAGAGAAACACGCTGATTTGAGGAACAGTTTTTGCAAGATCTTCCAGTTACACTTAGATATATAACTGTTTCATAGCATAGAACTTGAAGTCTCCTGGGAAAAAAAAATTTTGCTCATATACACATCAAGGCATCTTGCAAATTATCCCAATGAGTACAAGATGAAAGGTTCTGACAAAAGATGCATATTATCATAACTAACATTATTTTGAACAGCTCAACAGACACAGAGGATTCCTCAGCAGAGCTCTATTGGACGAGCCTGGACTAGAACTGGGATTCACAGTTTCAGGATAAGGGGCTGGTCATGTATGACTAAAATGAGGAGAAATGTTTTCACCCAGAAGACAGTGATTCTATGGAATTCTCAACCCTAGAGAACTGTGGATATCCAGTTGAAGATAATCAAGAACAAAACTGATAATTTTTTGGACACTAAAGAAAATCAAGAGACACAGTGATACAGCAGAAAACTGGAGGTGATGCAGATTTTATTGAATGATGGAGAAGAGCCCTGGAATGTATGGCCTACTCTTGCGCCTAATTTTATGTCACAAATATTTCATTCGTTAAGTTATATGGCTCGATTAAAAAGTATCAGAATATTATTTTGACTTTTTTCTTTTGGATATTTTCTGATATTCTGCCAATTTACCCTGAAACCTTGTTTCACTTCGTTACATCCAGTCTGTCTTAAAGTTTTATTAGAATTCACTTCACAATCAATTAATATGTGCTGGTTCTTCAATAAATATCCTTAGAAAATAGGAAAAAAATAGAAAAAGTCATTTTAAATACTAGGCTAACTTTTACTGAAATACAAAATTTTAATTAAAACTGTACAGTATTTATGGGAAACAGCTGATCAGTAATTTTCTGTTTGGAATTTCCACAGCAATTTATTTATCCATCTGTTGTCATTTTATGCACAACTATTTATAGTGCCAACATTTACTTGCTTTTACTTGCTTTAGGCCTAAAGGCCTACCAGCAGAAGCACATCATTCAGCCCATCAACCGCTCTGCCATTCAATTCATGGCTGATCCGATAATCCTCAACACTACTTTCCTTCTCTTCACTATAATACTTGATTCCTTTACTGATTAAAATATAAGTGTTTGCATTCCACGGGATAACTTTAAAAACTCAAATTAGCTTGACATAACGTGACATGATGGCATCCTCCGGTAAATGAACACAACAAACCTCTTTTAAAGCTGATATTTGAAAGAAGTACAACACACCGTTAACGTATCTGCTGAATCAATTCAAAACTTTTGATTGTTTGACTTCTCACTTTAAAGAAAGCTTTGCAGTGTTTTCATAATTGTCAGATATCTGCTGAGTTCTAATCAGGCAGTTTCTGTATTAACTGCAGTAATATGATGTGACACTACAACATTCACCTTGCAATATAGTGAAGATTTAGCCTTATCCAGGGAAAGCAAGCTGAAACAGCAGACGCGATGGAGTGCTAATCTCAATCAAAAGGAGAAAGCACTTAATCAGGAAGCTACAGTCTTCTTTAGTAACAATAATAAGTGATAATTTGCATATAGAACCTTCTCTAAGAATTTATAAAGCAATGACATTTGTCAGCAACACAAACAGAACTGAATAAATGCAAAAAAAAACGAACAAAATCTTAATGGCTTCAGAAATTCAACCAGTTGTGATTGCTATGAATGACAACACTATTTTAAGTAACTGGTGCTCATTCACCAACATCAAGCTTCACTTGAAATGTCACAGCATTCAAGGTTATGGGCCTAATGTTTGAAGGTGGAATTAGTGCAGATTTAGTGCAGCTTTGACAGTAGAGATTTGATGGGCCAAAGGGACTCTTCTGTACTGTATGATTCTGCGAGAGTGAATATTTTATAAAAGTTTAAATTCTTCCAGATTAAGAGAAGCAATGTGAATGACATAATTCAGCAAATCTGAGTAATTTTTAATTTCTTATAAATATACTGCACTGAAAACATGAAAAAAAGATTAATGGCCAGGTTTGCAAAATGACAGCAACTTATCTTTCCTATAGAATTTAAAGCTAAAAGTTAATCTCACTAAATCCTGGTGAAAAAGCAAATGACACACACTTCTCTTCAACTCAATAAAAAAGCTTTCTGGAAAAGATTCCCACTCTCTAAATTCTGATCATTTAATTATATGCATTTATTTAAAACTGAACAAGAGCAGAAAAATAAGTTATAAATTTCTTTGTAGAAGTTGACAGCTTAGTTATCATTTTCCTGGACTGCAATTGGTTGTCCACAACCTTGCTTTTGGAGTTCATACGATAATGACAAAACATCACAAATGATCAATTCTTTATCATCACCAGGAACATTTTGTGCTTAATTTTGCACAACTATAAACAAACATCTTTCAAAATGTACAGAAAGAGTGCGAGAGAGAGACATTTTAGATTATTTCGCAAATTAAAAGTTAAATTTCACCTTACCCATCTTTAGTTTGGTCAGCCACGCCAGCTAGAAGCTGTACAGTCTTGGGGTTGTAATGTGGATCGGTGTGTAATCCCAAATATTTCTGCACAAAATCTGTTGGAGTCATGTAATGCTCCCCATCCTTGGTGACACTACAAAACTGAAAAAAAAGTAAAGATAAAATAATAATATTTGCTTTGTTGGATGTATGTAGAATTGAATGGGACAACCTTTAATGCACATTACGCCAAAAAAAAGGACAACGCAGCTATTACCAAAATAATATGCAGCATTACAAACAAAGTTTAAAAGATTATGAAGCTTTGGAATGTGGCTTTAAGGCAAGATAATGGAATTAAAAGGATCACAAGACCTTCTCTGAAATCTGCCAACAAGCTTGGGTGGCTTAGTTGTTAAAGATTCAAAGAGGGCTGGGTCTGCTTTTTGACACCTTAGATAATGGCATGTGCATGTGTGTTGACTGCGTGAAGACTCCAAGCCTTACAGGGAGGTTTAAGAAAGGTCAAGTTTTTTTTATAACAATTGGATTTTAAGAGTAGACCAAAAGGAGACTGGCAAACACAGCAAGCCAGGCAGCATCAGGAGGTGGCGAGGTCAATGTTTCGGGTCGAGACCCATCAGGATGGGCCAGAGTAAAGGCCACAGCGTGCCATTACGCTATGATGTTATAGCTTTTGTTTTTAAAAAAGACAGCTCTGAAATTTGAGAAAATTAAAAATCACTGCACCAGGTTATAGTCCAACAGGTTTATTTGGAAGTACTAGCTTTCAGAGCACTGCTCCTTTATCAGGTGACTAGTGGGGCAGGATCATAAGACACAGAATTTATTGCAAGATCACAGTTTCATGCAATTAAAACAATATAGAACAAACCTAGGTTACTTTTAAGTCTTTCGTCTTTCAACTGGGTTGCAGGTTTCAGTTAATATGTAATTTTCATTAATATGTAAATCCCAGAACTACTTTGAAGCCACATTCTCGAGATAACTTAAGGTTTGATTAAAAAAAAGTGACATCTCAGCTCAGACAATGCATTAAAGGCGTGGGATTAGAGTTCATCTGTATCCCAAACTTGAGTCAGACTGGTTCTATTTCCAAAGTAGGAATTTATGAAATGTTATATGGATTGACGACCTGCAGATTGTGCACTTTTTGAGCGAAAATAGAATCTATCTGCAAATACATTGCCCAAAAGGGAACATTTATTTTCATTCATTTGTTCCTTTGTGCTCTTCTACGGAAGCTTTTGCAACATATTTCAAGTTTCTAACTAGTTCACCGTTTTCTTCTCTCCCTTCATCATTAATGTCTTGGTCAGACAATACTGTATTCTAAAATCCTTCCATTTGTCAGGTTTAGTACTTTTGTTATGAACAATGCAAGCATCTTTCAATTTACTCAACAGATAACTCCTTGATGGCTATGGACAGACCACTTTCTCATGGGTTTTTTGAAAAGATATACAGCTATTTCAATTTACAAATTGATTCTCTAAAGTTTTTTTTTAAAATTTACAGCTTCCCAAACTTCTAGAGCCAATTCACCCTCATACTTCAGTGTTCAGATTTGAGATCCTAGGTTTAAGCTTGACTGAATCACTCAAAATCAATGCAAAACAGCTAAGATGGTTACTTAAAGTGTGTGCTGACAACATACATGCCTGAATTTTTTTGCAGTTAACATTGAGAATAAGAAACTGAATATACTAATATGTCATGTCCAACTATAAAAAAAATTACCATATGTGGAAAACCATATATCCAAAAATAATGCATTAGTACTTATCTTCTTTTGCAGTAATATCTACCTTAGATATAGGTGAAGTAAACCTACTGTCTGAAAACTATGAGTGAGAATTCCAATTTAAGTTTTTAAATAAGTAAACTTCAATATACACTGCTTAGATGGTAACTACAAGAACAGATCTGAAAGAATTCTACTGCCACTGATTATTATATAGTCCCAGTTTGTAAGATTTAATGGTAGAAAGCTCAACTGCTATTTTAATGTTAACTTCAAAATGTACTGCGTACCTTCTGTAATTTGAAGAAAATCTTAAATTTAAAATGCAAGGTTCAGTATAAACATCATGTTACAGATCATCTATGAAAACTATTTTCAGACAAAGCAAAATCACAAGGCTGAAAATTTGCTGAAAAGTTAAACATATTAGGATGGAAGTGTATTATGTAGAGCTACAAATGCAGAATGCCCTACATAGGAAATTTATTAAGAATCTCCATAGTATGATTTGCAAGTCAAACCATAACCAATCATTCACATCGATAAAACTCCAAAACTCAAACACACAGAAATGCGTATACAAACATTTCTCTGGCATGTCCTTCCCAATTGTTCTCTCATATTAATTTTTCTTAAAAGCAGATATGAAAACTTCAACAGTCCAACCCATTAAATTCTTACACGTTGAATAGTGGGAAAACAAGAATATGAAAGATCAGGTTTTATTTTCAGGAAGGTCTTCCATGAGGTGTATTATTAACAAATCTGAAATTGTTCTCATGCAGGTGTTGTTGTCTTGAACGGTCATAATCCACCTGGTGCAGGTGCACCACAGTGCTATTAAGGAGTTTTAGGATCATATTCCTAAAATATAGTGAAGTAACAGCAATATGGTTTGTGTCTTGAGGGGACCACTTGGTTTATAAAGAAAAATGATGGAGGAATAAAGTAATACAGAACATTTGGACAAGGAGAGCTAGCTTCCAACACACAAACAGATTTTATTTTTGGGTTTGACTTAATGCATACTGTAATATAAACATTAACTTTTCGACACATGAAATAAGGCAATTCTTGGCCTGAATGTTGTATTAAACATGTCAAAATAGATTTCACTTTGTAACAAAACATTTCAAAGCAGGAGCACGTGTTGTAGTTTGGGAATTTAAGTGTGCTTAGGCATTAACTGGTAGAAAACGACTGTGATAATTACTGAGAAAGAACAATACAGCACATGAACAAACCCTTTGGCCCTCCAAGCCTGCACCAATACATCCACACTAAAACAGTCTCTGCTTACGGGATCCGCATCCCTCTTGTCCCTTCCTATTCATGTATTTGTCCAGGTGCTTCTTGAACGCGTCTATTGTGTCTGCTTCCACCACCTTGTCTAGCAATGCGTTCCAGGCAGTCACCACATTTTGTGTGCAAAAGTTGCCTTGCATATCTCTTAAAACCCTTCCTCCACCACCTTGAACTTGTGTACTGTTGTAATTGACCCTTCCACCCTAGGAAAAAGCCACATACTGTCCATGCCATTCACAATCTTATAAACTTCTATTAGGCTACCCTCAAACTCCTATGCTCCAGCGAAAAGAAACCCAGTCTTTCCAACCTTCCTTCATAGCTAAAATCCTCTATTCCAGGTAACATCCCGGTAAACCTTTTCCGAACCCTCTCCGAAGCATCCACATCTTTCTGTTAGTGTGGTGACCAGAACTGTACGCAATATTCCAAGTGTGGCCTAACTAAAGTTTGATGAAGCTGCAGCATAACTTGTTTTTCCTTATACTTCTTCCAACAAAGGGAAGCATGCCATAAGCTTTTTTTTTAAAAAACGACCTTATCTACCTGCGCTGTCACCTTCAGTGACAGGTGGACCTGCACACCCGCAGGCCCAGATCCAGATCCCTCTACATATCAATACTCCTAAGGATTCTGCCATTTACTGTATAGTTTCCACCTGCATTGTGCCTTCCAAAATGCTTCATCGCACATTTGTCCGAATTAAATTCTATCTGCCATTTTTCTGCCCACGCCTCAATATCCTGCTGTATCCTCTGACAATCCTCCTCACTATCCGCAACTCCACCAAACTTTGTATCATCCACAAACTCACTAATTAGACCAGCTATGTTTTCCTCCAAATCATTTACGTAGACCACGAACAATACAGGTTCCAGCACTGACCCCAGTGGAACACCACGAGTCACAACCCTCCATTCCGAAAAGCATCCTTCCACTGTTACCCTCTGTCTCTTATGACTAAGCCAGTTCTGTATTCATCTTGCCAGGTCACCTCTGATACCATGTGACTTCATCTTTTGTACCAGTCTGCCATGTCAAGGGCTTTACTGAAGTCCATGTAGACAACAATCAATCATCATCATTATCTTGTCAAAAAAAAGTAATAAAATTCATGAGGTACAACCTCCCCCACACAAAGCTATGCTACTGCTAATAAGTCCATTTGCTTCTAAATGCATATAGATCTTGTCCACAAGAATCTTTTCCAATAATTTTCCCTACCATCAACATTAGACTCACAGGTCTGCAATTTCCAGGATTAGCTTTGCTACCCTTCTTAAACAATGGTACAACATGGGCTATTCTCCAGTCTTCTGGACCTTGCCTGTGGCCAAAGAGGATACAAAGGTCTGCTGTTATCCCTAACCACAAGTATCTTAAAACTCATGGTATTATGGTCACTATTCCCAATATTCTCCCCTGCTAAAGTCGCTCTCACTTGGCCAGCCTCATTTTCCAAAACCAGGTCCAGTTTAATGCTTCCCTAGTTGGACTACTTACATATCCTGTCAAGAACACTGGAGAAAACAGTGCATATTTCCTGAATTTTGCTATTTTTGGAAACAAGTAAAAAGCAGATCCCTGTCCAGAAGACAACCTGATTCAAAGGTGTTACTAATGTGGCTACGCAACAGAACAATAAAATACAAAATTACTATGCTTTTTGGGTTGCTGAATGACAGAGATCACAACGGCTGGGAGAGAAGATGCAATGGTCAATTGAACAGAGATCCATGATCATAGGGGCGAGGATGGTGGCTTAGCTAAGCCTAAAATAAAGGTTTCTGCTGTTTCAGGTCCATTCGGAGTACAATGAAGTCCTTCTTACATTTTCTAAATGCTGGGTTTCCCAACTTCTTCAAATGAACACATTAACTTTGCATGTGGCCCACTGATGTGACTAGAAGCATACATAGACCAGTACAAGGAAAGAAGATAGGTTTCCTGCACTGAACATCATGAACCAGGTGAGTTGTTACAACAATATTGTTTCATGATTGCTACTAATGAGGCAAGTATTTTAGTTCCAGATTTATTAATTTGATTTAAATTCGTCCAGCTTCTATGGTGGGGTTTGAATTTATGCAGCAGTTGTTCAAAATAGCAATTGTTATTACAATAACATTATTACCGCTACCAAAACTCTTAAAATCTCTAACTCTTCAATGTCTTTTCAATATTATCAGCTTCAATGTGTGCTCAAACCCTGAAATGAAACTTGAACCCACAAGCTACTGATTCAAAGACAACAATGTTTTCAACTGAGCCAGGGCTAGCAACTTTTCCCCAATTCTGGTTGCTATACCTGGATTCAACCAGTAATATACACTTCAGCGCTCCTATTCTCATCTACATGATGCACCGTAGTGAGATCATACAATAGTTTCCACAAGTTGTACTGACGACACCCAACTCTAGGCTCAGCAGCAGCTCTCTCAACTATCTCGATATAACTTAGCAATCAAAATCTTTAACAGTACTAAGCAAAAATTTGCTTGGCTTAAATATTTGCAAGGCAAATATGATTGCCTTTCGTACCAGAAACAAACTGTTTCCTATGCCTCTCAGAAACTGAGCTCAACCAGACAGTTTGCAACCTTGGTTGCACAGCTGATTCCAAGATGAGCTTGTGACCACGTATCTGCCTTTCCAAAAAACACCTATTTCTACTTCTGTAATATTGCCTCAGACCAATTCATCTACTCTGAAAGCTATCCATGTCTTGATTATTTTATCACATGTCTAATGCCTAGAATAAGTGGGCTGCCTTATGGGGAAAGGTTAGACAGGCTAGGCTTATACTTCTTGGGAGTTTAAAAGAGCAAGATTGAAACATAAGATCCTGAGGGGTCCTCACTGGTTAGATGGGAAAGAATGTTTTATTTTTTGGGGATAAAGCAGATATAGATGAGGTAATTACGTCCATCATGTTCAACTCTTTCAAAAAGCCATCCACATTTATTCCTACATCTTTCCACTCACATCTCAACAAAATTTCTCCCTTACCCAATTGGCTTTTAAGAACGTTTATTCAATATGCATTGCATGAGTAGATATACGCGAGGAGAAAAATTAACCATTCAATCAAATTATTTTACTAGGACCTTTAAGATGATCATAGAGAATAGGGAATTAAAGATTTAAAATTGAGTCTGCTGCTTAAGTTAAATTTGTGATCATCTGAAAGAAGGCATTATATTCCTTGCAATGTGCATAATTGCTTTCCCTCCATCTCAAGCTGAACTTTCAAACTAAAAGGAAATCTAGTTGTCTATTTGGAAGCAATTTACAAGGACTGTTAGCTTTACACTAGCTTAGATGCATAAATACTGCACACCATTTTTTTAACAGAATTCCTCCAGTGTGGAAGCAGGCCATTTGGCCCATTGAGTCCACACCAAACACCCTAAGATATCTCAACGAGATCTAGCCTTCTACCCTTGCCCTGTAATCCCTCTTCATCTACCTGGCCTGCACATTCTGAAACACTATGGACAATTTAGATTGGCCAACCCACCTAACCTGTACATCTTTGGATTGTGGGAGGAAACCTGAGGAAACCTGCGCAGACACGAGAATGTACAAATTCAACACAGAAAATCACCCAAGACTGGAATCGAACCTGGGTCCCTGGCGCAGTGAGATTACAGCACTAACCACTGCGCCACCATGGCATTGTTGCTTTATACAGTTGATCTGTTCTTTAGATTTTGCGTAATTTAAGACAATAATTGATCTATGTTTTAAATGCTATTTTAACATTGCAATAGAAGTATCACAAGTCTGGTAGCATCCGCAGAGTTAACATTTTTGAGTCTGATATGACTCGTTTTCAGAATAAAGGCTTGGTTTTTCTCTTGTCACAGATGCTGCCAGACCTGAGTTTCTCCAACATTTTGTGTATGTTTCAGAATTCCAGTATCTGCAATATGTTGCCTTTAGTTTATAAAAAGCAACACTCACTTTCAAAAGACCCCAGAGACTCAGGAATTTTAACCAATCCACTACTACTGGGGAGATGGTAGTCAAGTTTTCATTTAATTTAAAAAGTTATCAAGTTTTATTTTTGCTTCCTGTCTTATTTTCCACATCAACCCTTAATCCAATTTCTTTTCATGTCTACTTCTTCCAGTACCCAATTTGGCATTGAGTTCACCTGCAATTTTTTTGCATTTCTCAATTCTAATACTTTTAGGGTTATAGTCTTTCAACCTGATTGCTTAGAAGATACAAAATTGTGTGGCCTACCCATCACTTGGTAGATAACTGTTTTCACCTTCTATATTCACATTTTCAGCTCTTGGACACACTAAAAGACATAAGGTCCCAGGGAATGTTGCTAACAAAGAGACCTTGGGAGTGCAGGTTCATAGCTCCTTGAAAGAGAGTGAAGGTGGCATTAGGTATGCTTTTCTTTATTGGTCGATATTGAGTACAAGAGTTGGGATGTCATGTTGCAGACATTGGTTAGGCCACTTTTGAAACATCGCATGCAATTCTGGACTCCTTCCTATCGGAAGGATTTTGCGAAACTTGAAAGGGTTCAGAAAAAAACTTACAAGGAAATTGCCAGGGTTGAAGGATTTGAGCTATAACGAGAGGCTGAACAGGCCGGGGCTGTTTTCACTGGAGCGTCGGAGGTTTGGGGGGGGGGGGGGGGGGGGGGGGGTGACCTTATCGAGGTTTACAAAATCATGAGGGGCATAGATAGGATAAATAGGCAAAGTATTTTCCCTGGAGTCGGGGAGTCCAGAACTAGACGGTATAGGTTTAGGGTGAGAGGGGAAAGATATAAGAGAGACCTAAGGGGCAACTCTTTCGCAAAGGGTGGTACATGAATGGAATAAGCTGCCAGAGAAAGTGGTGGATGCTAGTACAATTGGAACATTTAAAAAGGCATCTGGATGGGTATACGAATAGGAAGAGTTTGGAGGGATATGGGTCGGGTACTGACAGGTGGGACTAGATTGGGTTCGAATATCTGTTCAGCATGGACGGGTTGGACCGAAGGGTCTGTTTCCATGCTGTACATCTCTACGACTCTACGTAATACCATAAACATGCAAGGCCTAGTGAAACGACAACAAAATGTTCAAATAACTGCTGCAGCAAATTCTGGCCCATCAAGATTAATTAAAAGCAATACAATAATACATAAAGTATGTATACACCACGTGGCTAAAAAGTGATACCAAATTTGCAAGATTATGGAAAAAATAGCTCAAGATCTGAACTAATTCAATAACTCTTTTAAAGAGGCAAGACAAATCAAATTATTAATAAATTGTTACTTTGGAACTAACTACCGGCATTCTTAAGTTAATGTGATAGATTTAAAGTGTTTGCATTACGTAAGTGCCAAGTTTATCACATCCTAACTTTAATGTGTATTTGTAACCTTTTAAATGTAAATTAAGTCAGCATAAGTGATAAACAGGTATACAGAATCCACTTGCATGCCAAGCCATACAAACCTATGTGTCAAAAATGGAATTAGAATCGTTCGGTGGCTCTCTTTGCTCGTTGGACTGAAGGGCCTTTTTCTGCACTGGATACCTCTGACTAATATGTTCACATCATCTTGACTTACCATTATACAGCTTTTAAATCAATGAGAATAAATCTTACTGCATACTAATTCCATAAAAATGTATTTGAAAAACTTGCCAAACTATCAACAGACAGACCTCTTTCCTTCCCACTAACCTACAAAACTCTTTAAAAGCAAAGTTCAGAAAGTCCTAACTACAGATGTCAATGCTGTGATACCTTGTCAGCTAAGTACAATTTTTATTCCCAAAAACTTTGGCAGCACCTCTATCAAATGTGCTTCTTCCAAAATCAACCATTTAATTTTTATATGGCATCCATTACAGCAGTCTCAAGTGCCAATGACATTTATTCAGCTACAGGAGGTTAGGTGGCATGACAGACATACCAATATAGCACTTAACTGGCTAAGCTACCAGGTTGCTTGTGAGAACAGACTTAAAAGACAACCTATACCAGGCAAAATAAAGACTCAAATGACAGCCTACACCGTTACAGCAAATATCAAGAGGCAATTTTTAAACTATATGCTGAACTGACATAAACTACTTCTTCACGTTGCCAAATATAGGCCAGGCATATATGCCCTATTAATTAGGAACCGGTTTAGTTTTACACTCCCTAGTGCAAAGCATGGGAGCGTGCTGGAGTCACATTATTAGGATGTAGATAATACTTCACATTAATAACTTAATGCAGTTCCATTCATAACTCCTGCCTAGAGCCACAACAGTTAAAATTTGAATCAAATGTCATGACATACTTTCATATATGAAGGAATGTGGACACCAATTCAAGTTCCAGAAGATTTTCTCAAATGTTGTTCCGTCATATTCTTCAAACAGACTATTTTGAGACAGTATATTGAACACAACTGTACAGCAGAGAAATGGTCACTTCGGCCACGATGTTGTGTCAAACATGGCACCAAATTAAACTAATCTCTTCTGCCTGCCCTTGGTCCATACCCTTCCATTCCTTGCATATTCATGAGTTTATTTAAAAGTCTCTTTAACACCCTTATTGTATCTGCCTCCACCACCAGCTCTGACAGTGCGTTCCAGACTCCTACCACGCTGTGTAAAAACAACTTGCCTCTCACATCTCCTTTGCACTTCCCCCTCTCACTTTAAGTGCATGCCCCAAGATATTACAATTTGACAGGAAATACTACTGATTATTCCTAAGAAACTGAAAACTACTATTTAACCTTTCATTTATAATAATTGACAATATTTATTGCACTAGTTACATTTCAAAATTACTTCAACTTTCAAATGCTTTGTGGCAATATAAATACAAGGTGCCATATAAATGCAAGCACAGTATCAGCCAACACAGAAGCCCATCAGCTCATCAATTCTGTATCACCAAAAATATACCATTACGACACGAGTCCCACTTTGCCACAGGAGACCTTGAACGTTATGACACTTTAAATGGCAACCAAGTGCTTAAAAACAAAAGGTTCCAAGGTTTCCTGCTTCAATCATCCTTCCAGGCAGTGCATTCCAGATCCCAACACACGCTAGGTTAACAAGTTTTTCCTCAAAATTATGCCCATGGGATTTATCCTTCCACTCAGGGAACAGCTTACTGGGCGGCACGGTGGCACAGTGGTTAGCACTGTTGTTTCACAGCGCCAGAGACCCGGGTTCAATTCCCGCCTCAGGTGACTCTCTGTGTGGAGTTTGCACATTCTCCCCGTGTCTGCGTGGGTTTCCTCCGGGTGCTCCGGTTTCCTCCCACAATCCAAAAATGTGCAGGTTAAGTGAATTGGCCATTCTAAATTGCCCGTAGTGTTAGGTGAAGGGTAAATGTAGGAGAATGGGTCTGGGTGGGTTACGTTTCAGCGGGTCGGTGTGGATTTGTTGGGCCGAAGATCGTGTTTCCACACTAAGTAATCTAATCTACTCTCCATCCACCCTACGTCCCTTCTAATCTTATGCACCTCTGTCAGGTTCCTCCCTCAAACTTTAAAGGAAAACCTGAACTTATGTAGCCTCTCTTCATAGCTGAAATGCTCCATTCCAGGGAACTTCCCAGTAAATCTCCTTTGCACCCTTCCAGTGCAATCATATCCTTCTTACAGTGTGGTTACCAAAACTGCATACAGTAGTCCAGCTGTGGCCTAACCAAAATTCTGTAAGGCTCCAATATGATGCCCCTGCTGTTATAATCTACACCATGACTGACAAAGGCATGTATCCCATATGCCTTGATTACTCTATCAACCTTCATGAATGCATACGCAAACACACAGAGGTCCCTCTGAATTTCTCATGTCCTGCCAAGTCATGAAGTACTCCTTTGTCTCGTTCCTTCTTGATATTAGAGTTAAATTCCACCCACTGATCTGCCCACCTGACCAATTTGTTCACATATTTCTGTTACCAAACACCTCCTCTTTAGTCAACCACCTGACAAAACTTTATATCATCACAAACTTACATAAACAACATGGGATCCAGCACTGATCCCTGTGGTAAGTCACTGCACGCAATTGCTTTGCTTTCTTAAGAATTCCTTGGTTGAACAAATGATTTTCTTTCAGCCCAAGACTACTAAATGCTCAAAGTAAATACAGAAAATATAGGAAATAAAGCAAAAATATATTTTATTGTAGGTTTTTAATATAACAGTAAATCAGTTCACATGTTTAAAATTATCACAAATAGGTCATCCGGGATGAAAGAAACAAGGGAGTTCTTTTCACAAATATAAGGATGAATGACTGACAACACCAATGCTGGATTTGGGCTTGGTCACCAAATCAAACATTCAAGCAAGAGAAAACTGCAGAGACCATCCAAAAAGCTGATATCTAGCATCAAAGGAATATAACAGACAGCACTCGGTACCCTATTAGATGATTTGTAGTGGTTTAAACTAAATATGCAAGAAACTTCACAGACAAAACAAAACAGAATAATGTAACACTCTCTCTTACTATTTCCCTATTCCATTCGAGTGTCCTCTAACATTCGTTATGTGCATGGCTCATCTGCACACATATCATTATTGACTCAGATTCTTCCAAATTTCATAATATTCCAAACCTTAATTTGGCATCTTAAACACTTCTAATGGATCTTTGTTTAACCTGTTACAATACATACAGCACTAATACTTCCAAGTCTACTTAAAGGTATTCTCTCGTCCTCATTGCATCGCAGCGAATCAGTGACTTTTAAAATGATTTTTGGCTGTCATGACAAAATGTGCACTTGCCGAGACTAGCACAGAAAAACAAAGGCTGTATTTTAATTGATCTTTCAGTTTTTGGAGATAAGAATTACAACTACAGAGCATAGCAGATTCAAGGAGAAATTTTATATGCAATGTTTTCAATAATTTCCACATGCGGTTGCGTCTCGTTCAACCTATGCATGCACATAGCCAAAATGCAAGTTATATTTCTCTCTCCATAGATAGTACCAGAACTGCAGAGCATTCCCACCTATTTTTACATAATATTTACAAAATTGACAGTACTTTGCTTTTACATTAAAGACTGCAGAAAATAATCATCTCTTTGTTAGTGCCTAAACCTCTAAATGGTTGAACAAAGGCAGGTCAAGGGAATCTCATATTCAAGTTTCCACTATTAAGAAAACATTGCATTCAGCACTACAAACACAAGAAACTAATCACAAACAAATGTTATTTTACTTAGTACATCTGCCTCCCAAAATCACAATACTGCACTAATTCATCATTCACAACTGATACACCTAGTACATCCTTAAATGTGAATTGAACCAATAAGCCCTAAAACATTGTTTATAATTTTTAATATAAATTTTAAAATGTTAAGATCTACTTCTCACATTGAGTCCAAAAGTCTATTTAATCTATACTAACAGCTAAAATACAAATAAAAATTAGAGTTTACCCAAATTACATAAACTTTCCATTACCTTCAAGAATACTGTTTTTAATTCACTGGGGTCTGCCCTTTTAGTAGACTGCACCTGAAATAACAAAAACACTTGTTATGTCTGTTACACAAATGAATTATATTGGAAAAAGATATCTGAAGAAGTACATTAAATAATGTAATTCATTTCACAATTTTGAACAGTATTTAAATTGTAATTTGCTCAATTGACATATATGGGTACATAATACTAGTTATCTCTTGTTTCTGGTTGTAACTAATTATGCAAGCTTGACACTGAAGAAGGTCCTCCCAGATAAGGGTTTCTTAACCCTTCCTTTTTAGCAGAAGCTCATACACGTCCGAACTGCCTAGACTTTCCGTTTAGAAACTAAGTTTCATTATTTCAGTTATACGAAACAAGACATTTAGCTCTTCCGATCCGCAAAACATTATAATTCTTTACCGTGACAGTGAGCTGCCTGCAGTATACATATATTCAAAACACTCATATTCGGATAACAATACGTAAAGTTGTTCAATATAAATACACACTTCGTTTTTTAAAATTGTTTAAAGGTAACTCAAGGCCAAGCGCTAGGCCTGCAAACATCAACAGACTGCAAAAAAAACAAACACGACGACCGTTCATTTGAAATATATACAATACAGATCTACTAGTCAAACCCTTCATCAGTTGACAGAATCTAGAGTACAGCACTCAATATGAATCTCTCTAAAAGCTACAATGAGACAGGGAATCTCGCTTGTGTCACCTTGACCGCCATGCTGCAACTGTGATGTCACGAGACGCCGGAATGCAGGCGCGCAAACGTCAGGGGTCAGAGGTCAGAGAGTCACCCGGGTAACGGCGCGAGCGGCTCCTGGTGGGGGGATGGGAAGGGGAGGGGAGGGAAGGGGGAGGAGGAACTGGGGCATTGGATATGAATCACATATTTACATTTCTGTAATATATGTGGATCGAGTTGACTGATCAGGTTTACAGAGAAATCTTGACAGGAGCAGGAGGAGGCTATTCGAGCCTGCTTTGCCATTCATGGCTGATATCATGCTCAATACCCTAATCACGCCCTTCCCTCACATTCCCCAATCCCTCTCTGGCTATGAGACAAGGAGCGCTACCTCTTTGAAGACGCATATTTTGCTCTCAAATACTTTCTTTGGTAGTGAATTCCACAAGTTCATCATCCTCTGGATGAAAAAACTTCTCCTAACTTCGTCCTAAAAGGTTTGTCCTTTATCCTTAACCCATGACCACTGGTCGTGGACTTCCCCACTGCTGAGAATATCCTTCCTGCGTCTAAACTACCTAGTCTTGTTAGAATTTTATATTTTCTATCAGATTCCCCCTTATGCTTCTAAGTGAATACAATCCTAAAAGACTCAATTTTTGCTTATACATATAGTCACAGAAACAAGACATTGGTCCAACTCATCAATGCTGACAAGTTTATAAACGAAACTAGCTCTGTTTTCCTGTGTTTGGCCCATAAACGTTTCCTTTTTATGTACCTGTCCAAATGTTTTTTAAATGTTGCAAATATACCTCCATCCACCACTTCTTTGGCAGTTCATTCCACTTATGAACCATCCTATGTGTGAAAAAATGCCCTTCAGGTCCCTTTTAAGTCTTTCTCCTCTCACCTTAAAACTATGCCCTTTAATTTTGAACTCCCTGACCCGAGGGAAGAGATCTTTATCTATGCCTCTCATGATTTAACTTGGGTAAATCTTTGCTGCCCTGTTTCAGTAGTAAGAATATCCTTCCACAGATAAGGAGACCAAAACTACATATAATATTCCACATGTGGCCTTACCAATGCCCTGTGTAACATCCTTGTTCCTGTACTCAGAACCTCATGGTATGAAGGTCAACACACAGTTTGCCTTCATTGTTGTCTGCTGCACTTCTGTGCTTACTTTCAACAACTGGTGCACGACGCCACCCAGGTCTCAACAAACATTCCACTCTAAATTTACAGCGATTCAAATAATGATCTGCCTTCCTATTTGAATAATCGAGCACTTATCCACATTATACTGCACGTGCCGTTTATTTGCTCACTCAGTCGGCATGTACAAATCAACTGCAAGATCTCTGCATCCTCACAGCTCACCCTTCCAAATACAGGTTCAATTCCCACTGGCTGAGGTTATCATGCAAAACTCTCTTTGTCAACCTTTCCCCATTCCTGAGGCATTGTAACCCTCAGGTTAAACCACCACCAGTCATCTCTCTTTAATGAGAGAGAGAGAGAGAGCAGGACTATAGCCTGTTTAAATTATGCATGTTTATCTTTTACAACCGACAAACCCCAACTGCTTGACTAGGTTCTGTCAAGTGATTTTCTAACATACATTAAATCTCAATTTTCATCTGAGTTTTTTTGCTGAACTTAAAAAATAGGATATTGGTTTATTGATGGTGAACACAATACGTTTCTTGGGTTTGCTGTGCAATTTCCACATTCTAACCAAATGCTTCTCACGTTGTTACATTGGAACATGTAGGATTTTCATTTTCCTTCTTGCCTCAGCATTCTCCATTCCATCCTGAGAACAAACACTCAGATATTCCCAGGTGTTCCTTCTTCATCTTGGTACTTGCCAGATACATTTCTATGAAATGATCAATAAAAATGAAATGTACTCTAAAATTTAAGTCATTATAGTTCCACAGTCTCATTACAGAAAGATGACTGGTAGTGGGTTTAACCTGAGGATTACTATATCTCAGGTGAGGGGTGAGATTGAGAAAGCAGAACTTCTACGTTAACCTTGGCTGGTGCAGAAATTGGAATACTATTGGAACCTCTCAGCTGTCTCGCCAACTGAGCTAACTGATCTCTTACTGTAGAATTTAAGGTAACAACAAAGATTGCTAGAGCAAGGACTGGATGCTTCTTGGTGATTAGAAAAAGTTTAAACACATTTTCCTTTTTCTTATAATGGATACAGTTTCTCACCAAAACTAACAATGCTAATAATAGTTAAAATCAGTATTGAAAATATATAAGTGAAGAGCCCACTTTTGTACACTCTGTACAACTAAGTCGGTGGTCAGGTACGACAGCTGGGCTGGGTGCCAATGGAACATTATTCAAAACCTATGCAGCAAATCAAGTTAAGACTATCTTTGAAAGGTTTGGTTGTTTTCCAATTGGCCATTCGTTAACTGAGTTAACTTAATTAAACTTTACTTTAGACAGTTTTGAAATCGAATATAGATTACAATAAATTGGTTACATTAAAAACAGACAAGATTTACATTTAATGACAATTGAAAGCAGTATAAAAGAATGAGCAAAAGATACAGTAAATCACCTGCTAACATGCCTTTTGGTCTTAAATAAAACTTCCTATATTTGAAAAATGCAACAAATTTGGTTTGGACATACTGCAAAATACTGGGCACGTAATGTACCGTATATTTTCTGTTATTAATTAATGGGTCTTGAAAACAGACTGGACATAGGGTTCCAGTGAAAATTGCAAGCAGTTACCAGAAACAATTACCTAATAGTAATTCATATTGGGAACCCACATTCACTACAAACGTAGCCCAAGTTAAAATGATTTCTCACTATTTTTATTCCAGTTGATCATCCTTGAAATGACTATATATTATGGTGATTTCAGTTATGTTACCAAATATTTAATCGTGTAGAGCAGTGTTTCTCACCCTTTCCGTATTCAACGCCCCCTTCTTATCTTGAAATCATGCAATGCCCCTGAATCACCAAAGTCTGTTTTTGCACATATAACTGCAATACACTGCAGTGCTGAAAATGGAAAACTTTTGTGAAATATGTTTTATATACAACAAAAAATAAATGTTATCATTTATTACTGTTCTTACTGTCCACCTACTTTTGGCTCACTCTGTGTAAAATTTAGTCTGTGATAGCAAAATAGTCAATGCGATCCTTGTGGTTCATGTTGTCTTGCTAAATCATATACATCTGTTTCAATTTTTGTCAGAAGCAATCTCAGGTCACCACGCTGAACAACATTCATGCGATTGCGGATCTTATCTTGTATTCTGGCGATAGCACTGAATCTTTTCTCAACCAAATAAGAGGTAAGAAATGGTAGTGCAAACCGCTTTGCCTCTTCGCTTAATAGCAGGAAATGACATCGATGGCATTTTGAATCTAAAAAAGGGGCTCACCCATTTGCAAAAACCGAATTTTCATTGCAGTGTCATTTTGGAGCTCTGTCATTTCTTCCTGAAGGCGAATGTCCATTTCTTCTGCACATGAGATAAAGGGGTCAGTCAGCCATCTCAATAAGATCAGCAAATCGTATTTTCATATTATCCTGCAGTGCACAAATGTAAGCTGAGTAGATAAGTAATTGATTATCAGTAACATCCTCTGCGATTTTGTTTAAACTTGGGAACTGGTAAAACTCATGACAACTGATATTCCAATGAAAGAGATCAAATTTTGCAATAAAAGATGTAGCAGCATTCCTTGCTTTTATGAAACTCACATTATCTCCTTGTATCTGCATGATCACTGAATTGCACTTATCAGAATATATCCCCAAGATATGCAGTTGTGTTTTACGGCTTCGGCTTTCATACAAAGGTTTTCATTACTTCTGTGTAGGAATTTGATGATAGAATTGAACAGTTCATGGAAACAATTGAGGCATATTCCTTTCGAGAGCCATCTCACTTCTGTGTGTAGCAGCAATTGCAGAAATTCATCTTCATTATCTTTACAGAGTTGGCAGAGAAGTGATTCATTCAGAGCATGTCGCTTTATATAATTTACCTCATCTATTGCCACTTGTAGAGAGAAGGCTTCACTAAGTTTCTTTGCAGCCAGATGCTGCCGATGGATAATCCAGTGTACTGTGAAAACATGTGGCACTTCTCTCTTTAGTAATATGACAAATCCCTGATGTTGACCAGTCATAGCACGCGCGCCATCCATAGCACAAGCATAAATGTTTTTGAGGGGAACAGACTTTTTATTAAAATAATCCTTGACACAGTCAAAGATGGTCTTACCTTTGGTATCTGTCAGTAGATCCAGAGCAAAAAGTAGTTCTTCTCGTATTTCATTTTTGTCGATGAAACATACGTACCCCAAAAGTAAAGCTTGATTTCCGCATATAGTACTTTCATTAATTTGTAAGGTGATTTATTTCAATATCAAAAGGGAACATAATTAATCCTCAACATTTGAGACCATTTCATCAATGCACCTTCTCGCGGAATCATTGCTAAGAGGAATACGCTTGATAGTCATTGATGGTTCCTGATGTAGCACGGTTGATAATACTTCGGCAATAACTGGAAGCATCAACAATTCACCCACGGAATGAGGTTTACCACATTTTGCAATTAGCTTCGCTATGTTGTATGATGCCACAAGGCCATCCACATTTGTGGCTCCCATCTTTGAAAAAGCAGTGGAAATCGTTGGTTGCTGATTGAATTTATTCTTTAATGTTTGAAAATATGCCAAATCTTTGTCCCTTTTGTCACTGTGTTTCTTTTCCAAATGTTTAATAAGACAGGAAGGCTTCATGGCCTTGTTGGAAAAACTTTGTTCACAGAGCAAGCACAGTGGTAACTGCTTATTAGATGGAAATTGAATAAAGCCATATCGCAAATAGTCCATGCTATACTGCCTGCACTTTTTCTTACTCGATGAGGCCATTTTTACACTGTCACTCGAATACCCTGATGGAATCATGGGTATTACCTTATCACGATAAGATGCTCAGACAAGTGGCAAAATTTGATTGGCTAATTAGCTGTAATGTTCATTCATTCTGCCACCTGGTAAAACAGTTGAAAAGCTGTGTTTCGTCTTCCTAGAAGCGACACAAGTTAGGTGACATTGATCTTGGCAGTAGAATCAGTGCCAACTGCGAACGAGTTTAAATGATTTGCCATTCATAGAGAAGACTATCAATAATAGCACAGCAACTAATCAGAGCGCACGCCTCCATGGGTGCAAGGAAAATAACAGACTAGTGTTATGCGACTATCCATCTACACACAGCAATGTCCTTCAAGGACACGGCAATCTTCCAAGTGATTGGTTAGCTCTCTACAAAGTCATTCAGTGCCCCCTTGCTGCCCCCTTTAAGTTAATGCCCATTGATGGAAGGCAAACGCTCCTCAGGGAGTGCTTCTGCCCCCGTTGAGAAACACTGGTGTAGAGCATGCTTTACCATCAATATACTTTCAATAGTATCATTTACAAGTAAAAGAATTGTTGAATCTTGTGGTTTTTATCCTAAGCGCAAGTCATGTCAATTTTGGTGGGTTCTCCTCGCCACAAGACTGAGCAACTTACCTCACTATATCTTACCAAACTGCATTAATTGCTGTTGCCACTCAATAGCAAGTATCTCATTCAATTTCCACCCTATCTTACCACAAGTTGTTCTTACAGCAACATGCCTCTCACTGAATATCCCTAAGACCAGCATCCCTTGGCATGGCTTAGAGAAAGCAATGACATGGGACACCCAACCACCTCAGATAATGAAATGTCAGTGGGATCGGAAGATGAACTGAATTTAGGATCAGAGGCTATTGAGAACCTCACACTGATTGTTGTACAGATGGGGAAGGGACAAACAACCCAGGCAACTTGCAGCCAGAGTAGTAGCAGAGATCAGGCACCTGTTCAGCACTAGCAGGAGAGGACCCTGCAGTTTCGCCAAGAAAACAGAGTGATGCTGCCAGTCCTGTGATATGCTGGCCATGATTGCTCAGAAGCTGGAACGATCCAGAAACTATCTATAAGACCATAAGACCATAAGACATAGGAGTGGAAGTAAGGCCATTCGGCCCATCGAGTCCACTCCGCCATTCAATCATGGCTGATGGGCATTTCAACTCCACTTGCCAGCGTTCTCCCCGTAGCCCTTAATTCCTCGAGACAACAAGAATCTATCAATCTCGGCCTTGAAGACATTTAGCGTCCCGGCCTCCACTGCACTCTGTGGCAATGAATTCCACAGGCCCACCACTCTCTGGCTGAAGAAATGTCTCCACATTTCTGTTCTGAATTGACCCCCTCTAATTCTAAGGCTGTGTCCACGGGTCCTAGTCTCCTTGCCTAACAGAAACAATTTCCTAGCATCCACCCTTTCCAAGCCATGTATTATCTTGTACGTCTCTATTAAGTCTCCCCTCAATCTTCTAAACTCCAACTAATACAATCCCAGGATCTTCAGCCGTTCCTCATATGTTAGACCTGCCATTCCAGGGATCATCCGTGTGAATCTCCGCTGGACACGTTCCAGTGCCAGTATGTCCTTCCTGAGGTGTGGGGACCAAAACTGGACACAGTACTCCAAATGGGGCCTAACCAGAGCTTTATAAAGTCTCAGTAGCACATCTCTGTTTTTATATTCCAACCCTCTTGAGATAAGAGACAACATTGCATTCGCTTTCTTAATCACGGACTCAACCTGCATGTTTACCTTTAGAGAATCCTCGACTAGCACTCCCAGATCCCTTTGTACTTTTCTAATTTTCTCACCATTTAGAAAGTAGTCTATGCTTTTATTCTTTTTGCCAAAGTGCAAGACCTCGCACTTGCTCACGTTAAATTCCATCAGCCATTTCCTGGACCACTCTCCCAACCTGTCTAGATCCTTCTGTAGCCTCCCCACTTCCTCAGTACTACCTGCCTGTCCACCTAACTTCGTATCATCAGCAAACTTCGCTAGAATGCCCCCAGTCCCCTCATCCAAACCATTAATATATAATGCGAATAGCTGTGGCCCCAACACTGAACCCTGCGGGACACCGCTTGTCACCAGCTGCCATTCTGAAAAAGAACCTTTTATCCCAACTCTCTGCCTTCTGTTAAACAGCCAATCCTCAATCCATCCCAGCAGCTCACCTCGAACACCATGGGCCCTCACCTTGCTCAGCAGCCTCCCATGTGACACCTTATCAAAGGCCTTTTGAAAGTCGAGATAGACCATATCCACTGGGTTTCCCTGGTCTAACCTACTTGTTACCTCTTCAAAAAATTCCAACAGGTTTGTCAGGCATGACCTCCCCTTACTAAAACCATGTTGACTTGTTCTAATCAGACTCTGCTCTTCCAAGAATTTAGAAACCTCATCCTTAATGATGGATTCTAGAATTTTACCAACAACCGAGGTTAAGCTGATTGGCCTATAATTTTCCATCTTTTGTCTTGATCCTTTCTTGAACAAGGGGGTTACAACAGCCATCTTCCAATCATCAGAGATCTTTCCTGACTCCAGTGACTCTTGAAAGATCTCAACCAATGCCTCCGCTATTTCCTCAGCCACCTCTCTCAGAACTCTAGGGTGTATCCCATCGGGGCCAGGAGATTTATCAATTTTAAGACTTTTTAACTTTTCTAGTACTATCTCTTTCGTAACGGCAACCATACTCAACTCAGCCCCGTGACTCCCTTTAATTTTTGGGATATTACTCATGTCTTCTACTGTGAAAACTGACGCAAAGTACTTGTTAAGTTCTCCTGCTATTTCCTTATCTCCCATCACTAGGCTTCCTGCATCAGTTTGAAGTGGCCCAATGTCTACTTTTGCCTGTCGTTTGTTTCTTATGTACTGAAAGAAACTTTTACTATCATTTCTAATATTACTGGCTAGCCTACCTTCATATTTGATCTTCTCATTTCTTATTACACTCTTTGTTATCCTCTGTTTGTTTTTGTAGCCTTCCCAATCTTCTGATTTCCCACTGTTCTTGGCCACTTTATAGGATCTCTCTTTTTCTTTAATACATTTCCTGACTTCCTTTGTCAGCCATGGTTGTCTAATCCCTCCCCGGATAATCTTTCTTTTCTTGGGGATGAACCTCTGTACAGTGTCCTCAATTATACCAACAAACTCCTGCCATTTTTGCTCTACTGTCTTCCCGGTTAGCCTCTGCTTCCAGTCTATTTTTGTCAGTTCCTCTCTCATGCCCTCATAATTACCTTTATTTAACTGTAACACCATTACATCCGATTTTGCCTTCTCTCTTTCAAACTCCAGACTGAACTCTACCATATTATGATCGTTACTTCCTAAGGGTTCCCTTACTTTAAGATCTTTTATAGAGTCTGGTTCATTGCAAAGCACTAGGTCCAGAATAGCCTGCTCCCTTGTGGGCTCCATGACAAGCTGTTCCAAAAAGCCATCCTGTAAGCATTCCATGAATTCCCTTTCTTTGGATCCACTAGCAACATTATTTACCCAGTCCACCTGCATATTGAAGTCTCCCATGATCAATGTGACTTTGCCTTTCTGACACGCAAGCTGCCTCCATTAACAGTTTGCTGACTTCCGTGCAGAGGCAGGTATTGAAAATTGCTTTTACACTGCAGCACAATGCACCTGTAGAGTTATACATTGCACCCAACTACAGTATTTTTTGCAAACATGTTGCAGCACTGATTTATTATTGAACAACTTTGTAGAATGGCAGGAGGCTGGAAGAACACAGCAAGCCAGGCAGCATCATGAGGTAGAGAAGTCAATGTTTTGGGTGTAACTCTTCTTCAACTCTTCTCTACCTTCTCATGCTGCCTGGCTTGCTGTGTTCTTCTAGCCTCCTGACTGTCCACTTTGAATCCCAGTATCTGCTTTTTTTGTCTCTATCTTTGTAGAATGGCAAACAGAAACTCTTTAACTAAAAATAATTAAAGCTGAAGGGTGATCTTATAGAGGTTTATAAATTCGTGGAGGGCATGGATAGGGTGAATAGCCAAGATCTTTTCCCTGTGGTAAGGAAGTCCAAAACTAGAGAGCGTAAGTTTAAGATGAGAGAGGAAAGATTTAAAAGGGACCTAAGGTGCGCTGTTTTCACGTAGAGTGTGATGTGTGAACACAATGAGCTACCAGAAGAGGTGGAGATGGCTGGTACAATTACAATATTTAAAAGGCATCTAGATGGGTATATGAATAGGAAGGGTTTAGAGGGATATGAGGTAAAAACAATGATTATAGGTGTTGGAAACCAAAGTCTAGATTAGAGTAGTGCTGGAAAAGCACAGCAGTTCAGGCAGCATCTGAGGAGCAATAAAGTTGACGTTTTGGGCAAAAGCCCTTCATCAGGAAAACAGGCAGAGTGCCTGAAGGGTGGAGACGTAAGTGAGGGGAGGGTGGGGGTGGGGAGAAAGTAGCATAGAGTACAATAGGTGAGTGGGGGAGGGGACGAAGGTGATAGTTCGGTGGGGGAAGGTGGAGTGGATAGGTGGAAAAGAAGATAGGCAGGCAGGACATGTCATGGGGACAGTGCTGAGCTGGAAGTTTGGAACTGGGATGAGGTGGGGGAAGGGGAAATGAGGAAATTGTTGAAGTCCACATTGATGCCCGGGATTGAAGTGTTCCGAGGCGGAAGATGAGGCGTTCTTCCTCCAGGCGTCTGGTGGTGAGGGGGCGGTGATGAAGGAGGCCCAGGACCTCCATGTCCTCGGCAGAGTGGGAGGGGGAATTGAAATGTTGGGCCACAGGCTGGTGTGGTTGATTGGTGCGGGTATCCCAGAGATGTTCCCTGAAGTGCTCTGCTAGGAGGCGTCCAGTCTCCCTAATGTAGAGGAGACCGCTTTGGGAGCAATGGATACAATAAATGATGTTGGTGGATGTGCAGGCAAAACCTTGCTGGATGTGCAGGGCTCCTTTAGGGCCTTGGATGGAGGTGAGATAGGAGGTGTGGGTGCAGGTTTTGCAATTCCTGCGGTGGCAGGGGAAGGTGCCAGGGTGGGAGGGTGAGTTGTAGGGGGGGGCGTGGACCTGACCAGGTAGGCACAGAGGGAATGGTCTTTGCGGAAGGCGGAAAGGAGTGGGGAGGGAAATATATGCTTCGTGGTGGGGTCTGTTTGGAGGTGGTGGAAATGTTGGCGGATGATTTGGTTTATGTGAAGGTTGGTAGGGTGGAAGGTGAGCACCAGGAGCGTTCTGTCCTTGTTACGGTTGGAGGGCTGGGGTCTGAGGGCGGAGGTGCAGGATGTGGACGAGATGCGTTGGAGGGCATCGGTCGTCATTAATGGAGATGGAGGGGTTCAGGAAGGGGAGGGAGGTGTCAGAGATGGTCCAGGTAAATTTAAGGTCAGGGTGGAATGTTCTACATTGCCAACAAAGAGCAAGGCATAGCTGGGGCCAATGCGGTCCATGTGGGAATCCCGCACTGCCCCGTTCTACCTCCTTCCCAAGATCCACAGGCCTGACCACCCCAGCCGACCCATTGTCTCAGCATGCTCCTGCCCCACTGAACTCATTTCTACCTACCTCGACACTGTCCTATCCCCCCTAGTCCAGGAACTCCCCACATACGTTTGAGACACCACCCATGCCCTCCACCTCCTCCAAGACTTCTGTTTCCCCGACCCCTAACGCCTCATCTTCACCATGGATACCCAATCCCTCAACATCTCTATCCGCCATGACCAAGGCCTGCAAGCCCTCCATTTCATCCTCTCCCGATGTCCCCAACAGTACCTTTCCACCGACACTATTATTCATCTGGCCGAACTGGTCCTCACTCTTAACAATTTCTCCTTCGAATCCTCCCACTTCCTTCAGACCAAAGGGGTAGCCATGGGAACCTGTATGGGCCCCAACTATACCTGTCTCTTTGATGGCTTCATAGAAAAGTCCATCTTCCGTAATGTCACCGGCACCACCTCTTCCTCCGCTACATTGATGACTGCATTGGCGCCACCTCATGTTCCCGCGAGGAGGTTGAGCAATTCATCAACTTCACCAACACATTCCACCCTGACCTTAAATTTACCTGGATCATCTCTGACACCTCCCTCCCCTTCCTGGACCTCTCCATCTCCATTAATGACGACCGACTTGACACTGACATTTTTTACAAACCCACCGACTCCCACAGCTACCTGGATTACACCTCTTCCCACCCCACCTCCTGGAAAAATGCCATCCCGTATTCCCAATTCCTCCGCCTCTGCCGTATCTGCTCCCAGGAGGACCAGTTCCAACACAGAACACACCAGATGGCCTCCTTCTTTAGAGACCGCAATTTCCCTTCCCACGTGGTTAAAGATGCCCTCCAACGCATCTCGTCCACATCCCGCACCTCCGTCCTCAGACCCCACCCCTCTAACCGTAACAAGGACAGGATGCCCCTAGTGCTCACCTTCCACCCTACCAACCTTTGCGTAAACCAAATCATCCACTGACATTTCCGCCACCTCCAAACGGACCCCACCACCAGGGATATATTTCCCTCCCCACCCCTTTCCGACTTCCGCAAAGACTATTCCCTCTGTGACTACCTGGTCAGGTCCACACCCCCTACAACCCACCTTCCCATCCTGGCACCTTCCCCTGCCACCACAGGAATTGCAAAACCTGCCCCCACACCTCCTCCCTCACCTCCATCCAAGGCCCTAAAGGAGCCTTGCACATCCATCAAAGTTTTACCTGCACATCCACCAATATCATTTATTGTATCTGTTGCTCCTGATGCGGTCTCCTCTACATTGGGGAAATTAGATGCCTTCTAGCAGAGCACTTTAGGGAATATCTCCGAGACATCCGCACCAACCAACCACACCGTCCTGTGGCCCAACATTTCAACTCCCCCTCCCACTCTACCGAGGACATGGAGGTCCACCGCCGCTTCCTCACCACCAGACGCCTGGAGGAAGAACACCTCATCTTCCGCCTCGGAACACTTCAACCCCAGGGCATCAATGTGGACTTTAACAATTTCCTCATTTCCCCTTCTCCTACCTCACCCCAGTTCCAAACTTCCAGCTCAGCACTGTCCCCATGACATGTCCTACCTGCCTATCTTCTTTTCCACCTATCCACTCCACCCTCCCCCCTCCCCTGAACTATCACCTTCATCCCCTCCCCCACTCACCTATTGTAGTCTATGCTACTTTCTCCCCACCCCCACCCTCCTCTCACTTATGTCTCCACCCTTCAGGCGCTCTGCCTGTATTCCTGATGAAGGGCTTTTGCCTGAAACGTCGATTTTACTGCTCCTCGGATGCTGCCTGAACTGCTGTGCTTTTCCAGCACCACTCTAATCTACACTCTTAGAAGGATATGAGCCAAATGCTGGCAAATGGGATGTCTGGTCGGCATAGACCAGTTTGACCAACTGATCTGTTTCCATGCTGTATGAATCTATGACTCTATGACCTGATGTAGCACCACCTCAACTTTAGTTGCTATAAAAACAAACCATTAAATCCCGGTTGTATTGCCTGCCAACCCACACTTGTATCCTGAAATTTGAGTACCTGATATAGGCCAATACAATAGTGCAGTACTGAGGGAATTGTATGTTTTTTAAATGTACTATTTTAGAACAGATTTTAAGTTAAATTTCTAAGATGAGTGGCAAGATCATAGAATATTATTCATAATAGTGTAGGAGAGTGCTCCTGCTGTCCTGGCCAACACTTATCTCTCAGACAGTTAGTAAAACATTTTATTTGGTCATTTATTTAATTCCTGTCTATAAGAGCTTGTTGTTTGCAAATTGCTGTTTCTAATGCTTCCTTACAACAATAACAATGGGCAGAATTTTTCCAGCCTTTAAATGGCATAGACAATGGAAGGACAGTTGGGAAAATACAGTGAGATTGAAAATTCAAGATTCTAGGCATAAAGGTAAAAAGTTTTTTTTCCCCCATTTTCAGGTTTCAACAGCTAGCTGGGATACACCCTGTTCTGAAGCATGAGAAAGTGCCTGTCTCTGCCTGCAAAGCAGCCTGACAGCAGCATTGCAATGAAAGGTATCAGTGAGCGCCAGAATGAAGTGGTGAACTGTATCCTAGCCTTTTGAGGGAAACTAAGGTGAAGATAGGAGAAACTGTGTCCACAACCTTTGTATGTGGTGTCCAAGGATTAGAGAACCACAAATGTTTAATACTTGTTCAAAAAAAAGAAGGATAAAACTGCTAACTCCAATATATTCAGGTTAATATCTACAGTAGGAAATTTACTAGAGACAAGAACTAAGAACAACATTAAATCTCAGTTGAAACGCGTAGGTTAATAAGAGATAGCCAGCAGTGATTTGTTAGTGACAAATCATGTCTCACTAACCTAATTGACTTTTTTATGAAGTAACAGGGATATTGATGACAACAGTACAGTAAATATATGCAGAGATATGTATACATATGATATTGACATTGAGTAAGAACTACATATCAGACTTACTCAGAAAATAGAAGTGTCTGATATTAAAGGGTTTGAGTATGTAATTGCTTTGGGGATTGGAGGTAGATGGTAGTGGGGAAATGAATGCTTTACTGACCAGCAGGATGCCAGGTGTTGCTGTTGAACAGTTGCTTTTTTTGTTATGTTTAAATAACCTGAACTTGGATATTGTGAGTAACGTTATGAAGTTTGCACTTAACACAACACTTAGAAATGTGGTAAATAATAATCAAGTTAGCAGCAGACTTCAAGCGTATATAAAGAAACAACATGGAGTGACAACATGATACTATTTTGAGGAAGCTGCAAGGCTAGACAGGTCATAGTTATAAACTGGTTAAGAAAGAGTATGTTGTAAGTAAGAACATTGAGTACAAAAACCAGAATGAATGTTAAACCTTTACAAATCATTGCTTCGGCCTCAGCTGGGCTATAGAAACTGGCACGTCTGTTTAGGAAACATGCCAATGCCCTGGAGAGAGTATAAAGATTTATCTGAAAAAAAGCAAGGGCAAAGGACTTTTAGTTATGTGGAGAGTTTGGAGAAGCTGGGATTATTCTGCTAAGAGGAGAGGATGTCAGGAGAAGTCCTAATAGAGGTATTCATAATAATCAAGTGTTTTTCAAACAAGGATGATCTGTTTTCTCTGGAACTGAGCCAGTAGGGCGGAAATTTAAAAATCAGTAAAGCAATTAGAAGGGAAAACAGGAATTATTCCACACTGAGGGTTGTTGTGATCTGTAACGCATGACCCAAAGAGTGATAGAATCAGATTCCATAGGAATCTTTAAATGACCATTGGATATATATTTTTAAGTGACTTACTTGTACTTGGGGAGAAAACAAGGTGTGAACTGAATTGGTCAACACTTTCAAAGAGGCACATTGAGCTTTGTGATCTCCTTCAGTGCCATAAAATTCTGTGATTCTACTATAACTGGCAAGCATATTGTTCACATTTCAATAATTGATAAGCACTCTACCTGTTGTGTTCTGAAATTTTCTCGATCTGAGCATGCAGCTTTTTTGTGTAGCTCATCTGAAGAAGAGGTGATTAGACAGAAACAGACAGGATTAGACAGGCTGGAGACTGTCATAGGAGAAGCGATCACTTTGATTTTTAAAGAGAAAGCTTTGAATGCTTTTGCTATGTCTTAGTGGCTAAATGTTTGGACCCAAGCAGGGGTGGGTGTGAGATTTTGCTTTGCCGACCAATGTGCTGATTCCCCAACTCCATCCCAAAGCTGGGCCATTTTCTTGGAAGAAGGTTGAGTAATGGTGAATGGGTTAAACCTATCAAAGGTTAATTAAGGCCTATTGATAGAGGCTAACTGCCATATTCCTTTTACCTGGGCCACCCAACCAAGGAAACAACACTTTTGAATCAAGTCTGTCTAGCTATGTCAAAGCTTTAAATGTTTCAATGAGATCCTCTCTTATTGTTTGAAACTCCAGTGAATGCAGGCCCAGTCATACCAATCTCTCCTCAAAGAAGAAACCATCTCAGACCTGCCAATTCAAGAATCAACCTGGTGAAACTTCACTGTGCTCCCTTTATGGCAAGTTTAGGTAAGGAGACCAAAACCACGCAAAATACTCCAGATGTAGTCTCACCAAGCCCTGTGTAGCTGCAATAAGATTTTTTTGCTCACATATCTAACATAATGAATGACAAACTGGTAGGTACTTGCACCAGCCATACAAAATAACAACTAGTAAACTGAAGGGCTGCTAAGAGCATAGAAATGAGGTGTAACAGATCCCATTAACTCTTTTGATCACTTATTGTCATATTGCAATGGATTAACTCACTAATAATTACAGCACCATTTATTTTAAAATAAAGGATATGGAGATGTGTGAGTAAATGGAATCGGTGGACAGCATACCAGGTACTATTGACTTGGCCAGACCCCCTCAAAACATTTCAAAAGGTAGCCCAGACCCTAACTTTTCTAGTTGTTTTAAGCAGGTTTAAAGTGGATATTCCAGGAGTGGTTCAGCTGTCCCAATCACACAGGTTTAAACAAAACAGAATTTATTTACAGGCTACTGATTGAAACACGAACAACGAAGAAATGAATTTTAAATAACTTAACCTAACTGAAAACCCAACAGATCATCCCACCTTAATGATGCTGTTTCAAATACTTGCAACATCCCCATAAACACCCCCTTAGCAAAAACAATAATAACAAACACGGATTCTTAGCAGAGAGAGATTGCAGAGAGAGGGAGAGGATCAGCATGGAACTGTTTCTTTGGCCAGCAGCCTCAAACAGATTGCTTGCTAAAACCAAACAAAACTAAAACCTAAATTGGGAGAACTGGCCACTCCTCTTTCATTGTATAAATGTTTTTAAAAAAAGCTTTAAGCTTCAGACATATCAGAACCTCTGCCTTTACGACCCCTCTCAAAAAAAAGGACAGAAAAACCTTATGAAAGGAGCAGCATCATCCCATAGGAGCAATGTCGGGCAAACCTAAAACAATCATTGCTACTAGATCGACATGCATGCCAATCAGCATCTCACAGACAGAGCTGAGCAGTCATACACCCAGCAGTTAAGTTTAAATTTCTGCAGTCCTTCACATTCATTTGAAAGAGCAGTGGATAATTGTACATTATGCACTATGTATTCTGCACTTTGATTAAAAAAAAGGCATTGACAGGGAAGATATGAGGTATTTGTGGTCTGGTAGCCATAGGTTTGTCAGTGGAAGAGGTGAAATTGTGGCATGTGTTTTCCTAGGGTGGTAGAGATTAGATGTATTATTGATGCTGATAGTAAATGGTTGCTGAGAATGTAAGGATTGGTATTGGGTTCACATGAAGCATATTTGTTTCAACATTTCAATGTAGTTAGAAAACACATTTTTGGCGGATATTTGCTGTTAATGTGTTTCTGTTCAGTTATTAATATGTAATTTCTTAACAAGTCAATATTCTAAACTGCAGGACCAAATATCACCTGTGAATAAGATGAATAAAAATTACAGAACTGATCATTTGGAGGCATTGTTTTCCATTTAGGTATTGAAGCCCTCAGCCAGTCGTTCTGCACATCAGGTGTTAGAGTAGATAGGTAGTTATCCAATTAGTTAAATGTGAAAATGTCTGTCATTTTACTCATCAAGAGAAAGCTTCTTGTAATTTCTTAGATCTGTCAACTCAGACATGGAAATTAATGTGGTGACTCTCAAAATAGTGGTTGATTGAGAATATATTTGCACTTGGATAATTTTTATGGTTTGACAATATTGATCAACTTTTACATGCAAAGGAAATTAATCAGTGCTAGCCTTAAATACAGTGTTCAGCCGATGAAAGATAGCAATTCCTTGAAAGCTATACTGTATTTTTTCCCCATCTTTGAGCATCAATTCTATGCTTCCTATCTCACACTTTGGCAAATAATAGGAGGAATTTGTTATATCACTGTCTTTATGCCCATCTGTGAACACTTGTACTTGTCACAACAAGAACTTTAAAAGCCCCATTATTACAGATTCAGAAATCTTTCAACAAGAACTCCCGTAGGCATACGATTGGTTCATTTTTAACACAATTTGTTGAGATTTGAACTTAGAATGAATTTCTGTAATAAACACTAACATATTACCTTAAAAGGTAAACTATGTATTGGCTTGTCGACACATAGCTTCTAAGCTTTTTATCATCTGCATTTTTCCATTTCCTGCAAAATCACACACTGAATAAGATGACTACCTCTGGTGGTGGTTAAAAAAAGAACTACTTAATGCCAGTTGAGAGCATACTCAAACTAAGAACAAGACTTATTCCCTAATTTTGGAATAGTAGCATTATGAATAAATAGAATGGAATAAAAACTAGCATGACCCCTGAACAGAAAATGAGACCAAAGTTTATCTGCCGTTACTCATAAAATTCCATGTGAAGAGAAGCAGTGAGAAGCAAACACTGTAGCTACAGGCAAATATAGAGAAGTTAGGTCAGTGAGTAGTGCCATCAGGTGGAGAACATTGTGGTAAAGCGTAAAATTATCCACTTGTGACAATGCTGCTCCTTTAATGAGGTTATGTTGTCCTTGGTTTTCTTTCAGAGAGTTCATAAAAGATACAGACTCTGAAAAGTCTAAGATGAAGGGTCAATGGCTTTTAAGTTAAAAAAAAACATTTGTCCAATGAAAAGGGAGAGGCCAGTTCTCCCAGCTCAGCTTTTCTAGAGTTTGGAGACAGTGAGGTCTGCAGACGGTGGAGATCAGAGTTGAGAGTGTATAGCTGGAAAAGCACAGCAGGTCAGGCAGCATCTGAGGAGCAGGAAAATCAACGTTTTGGGCCAGAGCCCGTCTTCAGGAGACGTGGAGTTTGGTTTAGTTTTAGCACAACAGAGTTGAAAAAGCTGCTGGACCCCAAAGAAGCAGGTCTAGGCTGATCGTCCTCTTTCTCACTGGCTTCTCTCCAGTAAGACCCTGTATTTGATTTTACCTTTTGCGCCAACAAGTATTTATGGGATTGTTGAAAGTATTTGGAACAGCATAATTGAGTTGGTAAATCTGTTGGGTTTTCAGATAGGTTAAGTTATTCTCTATTCTGTTCTCTTCTGTTTGCATTTCATTTAGTAATCTTGTAAATAAATTCTGTTTTGCTTAAAACTAAGTGGTTTCACCAGCAGCATCTCTCCTGGAATATCCACTTTTCGCTTGCTTAAAACAGCTAGTAAAGTTAGGGTCTGGGCTACTTTCTTGAAATGTTTTGAGGGGGTCTGGCCTAGTCCAAAGCACACTTTGTTAGGGAAAAATTAAAAAGCAGACTATTTTTTGAGGATAAAGAACTGGCTTGAGGTATAAGACAGAGGGTGGTGGAGAGTTGTTTTTTCAGACTGGAGGCCTGAGGCCAGCAGTATGTCACAAGGATTAGTGCTGGATCCACTGCTTTTTTGTCATTTGTATAACTGACTTGTATGAGAAGATAGGAGGTATGGGTAGTAAGTTTGCAGATGACACCAAAATTAGAAGTGTAATGGACACCAAAGTAAGTTACCGCCGAGTAAACGGGATCTTGAACAGATGGATAATTGGGTCGAGGAGTAGCAAATGGAGTTTAATTTAGATAAATGTGAGGTACTGTATTTTGGAAAGGCAGATCAGGGAAGGATTATACACTTAATGGTAAGGTCCTGAGGAGTGTTGCTGAACAAAGAGACCTTGGAGTGCAGGTTCATAATTCCTTGAAAGTGGAATCCCAGATAAACAGTATAGTGAAGAATGCCGAAAGAACTGCGGAAGATGTCAGTTTTCAACTAACTTCTTTCACTCCATTTAATATATAAAAAAAATTACAGCATTCAATGGATACTGTAGAGACTATGAGCCCTGACAACATGCTTATAGTGCTGCTGAAAATTAGTGGACCAGATCTATCTCTATCCAAACCGCTCCAGTCCAACTACAATACGGGCATTTCTTGGCAATGTTGAAAACTATCAAATATAATGGAGCTACAAAAAGCAGATCAAATCCAATCTGGTCAATTGTTCAATGCCTCTTTCTTTGTACATGTGTCCTAATATACACATCATTTCGCAGCTTGTGTTAATTTGAAGCAAAAATTAGACCACGTGCAGATTTGGGCTGATAAGTGTGATACGACCAGGCCGTGAACCCTTCTGTTAGTTAAGCCAAACACTCAGAAAAGCTCATCTCACTTTGTGATCTGTTAAAATATGAGGTACAGAGAACTGCCAAATTCCACTTTATCAATTTATTCTTAAATTCTAAAAGTGAACATTAAACAACAATTATTCACAACTCTGAGTCCTTCTTTATCTTAACTGCTTCATACCTGCTTCTAATTTTATAACAATATACTGTTCCAATAAGACACTTCTACAAATTCAATCAACTTAATTTAAAAACTACACAGCAGCTGTCATCTTCGGTGTCTGTCTTCTGGCTGAAAATCTCCTTGGGTCATCTTCTTTCTTTTTACTGTGAATATATTTCATATGAAAATATACCTTTGATTGAGAGTGTTTCCTAATTTCTTGGGTCTCTATCGATGGCAGTTGCTCTGCCTCCAATTTTCAAAATGCCTGCATTTTTATATACCCAACATCAGATTGCCTTATGGGTTTGATGTTGGCAAAACAATAAATTCAAACTCAATTGAGTTCTAGTATCCTCAGGCATAATTTAAACTGATTGGTTAAATTCAAATTGTTGTCAAAACACAATCAACTTAGGTATCCATTTCAAAGCTAAATGTTACATTTTTTCAATTTTCCAGTACATGCTGAGACTGCCATCTAGTCATCACAGATGCTTGTAATCTCTCAGTTCAGAACAGCATTCACCCTCTCTTAAAGGTTCAGTACACACTTCATAACAGATGGCAATTAATATTCATGCCTGACAATGACCATCTCTAATAAAAGACAAGGTGGATGAGGGTGTTTGTTGGTGGTGGCGATGGTGCAGGGAAGGGGGGTGTGCAAGTAGATGTTACCATTGACTAGATACTGAGTTGGAATAGCCATATATTTCCTGTGACTTCAAGAGCAGGTTAAAGGTTGGGAATTCTGCAGCTTGTAATTTACCTTCTGTCTCCCAAAGCCTATACTGTATGTCATCTGCAACAAACAATCCAGGAATCTGATAGAATACTTTCCACTTACAGTAATTGGTGCAGCACCAAGAACATTCAAGAAGAACCGCGCTGTTACTGATACTAATTCTCAAATCCTCTGGACAAAGGAGAAATGTTCGAGAACTGGGGGACAGCTAATGTAGTAACATTACTCAAGAAGGATTGGAGGGATGAAATGGGGAACTATAGACCAGTGAACCTAGCATCAAAAATGAGGATATGTTTGGAGAAAATTCTGGTGGTCAGAAATAATCTTCACTTGGATAAGTAAGAATTATTCAAGGATAGTCAAAAGAAGTGCCATCCTAGACTAGAAATATTAACTCTGTTTTTCTGTCTACAGATGCTTCTGGACCTGTAGAAATTCTCCAGTACTTCCTGTTTTATATTATGTTCGACAGGTTTGATTGAGCTTTTCAAGGTGGTTATTAGGTGTGTGGGTGAGGGTTGTGATTAGATGTTACATACATGGATTTTTAGTAAGGTTTTGACAATGTATCACATATGACACTGGCCCAGAAGGCAAGAGCCCATGATGCCCAGTGAAATTTGGCAAATTCTTTCCAAAATTAGCTTAGCAGCAAGAGGCAGACGATGATGATCAAAGGATGATCAATCGTACCCCATTCTTATGAGGGCATCCCTGAGTACTTCCAGGTGCCCGCCACGTTCCTCCTCATCTAAGCAGATCCGGTGTACGCATTGGGCTTGTCCATAGGGGATAGCTGTTCTAATATGTTTTGGGTGGAAGCTGGAGAAGTGTAGCATTGTGAGGTTGTCGGTGGGTTTGCGGTACGAATGGGGTACGAAGCTCAACTCATTGACTGCCAGTTCTGCCTTGCCACAGCAAGGATCCATAATGACCTCCTCAGGAGACAGACACTTGCTGCAACCAACAGGGTTCCCTTCATTGTTCAGTACTTCCCAGGAGCTGAAAAACTATGCCATGTTCTTTGTGACCTGCAACGCATTATCATTGAGGATGAGCACCACGCCAAGACCTTCCCTACACCTCCACTACTTGCCTTTAAACAATTGCTAAACCTCAAACAAATCATTGTTCATAGCAAGCTGCCTGGCTTTCAGGACAACTCCATACAACCATGTTACTGTATGCACTGTAAGTCGCGTCAGAGTGTGGACATGGATACCATGATTACACATGGGGACACCTCCCACCATGTATGTTGCAGGTACTCATGTGACTCAGCCCACATTGTCTATCTTATACATTGCAGGCAAGGATGCCCTGTGGCATGGTACGTTGAGCAAACTGAGCAGAGGCTACAGCAACGGATGAATGGGCATCACACAACAATCAACAGAGAGGAGTGTTCCCTCCCAGTTGGGGAACACTGCAGCGGTCGAGGACATTTGACCTCGGACCTTTGGGTGATCATCCTCCAAGGTGGACTTTGGGACAGGCAACAGTGAAAAGTGGCCGAAAGAGGCTGAAAGCTAAGTTCCATACCCATAGGGATGGGCCTCAACCGGGATCTTGGGTCCATGTTGCACTGCAGGTGACCACCATTGCACTACACACACACACACACACACACACACGCACTCTTATACACACACATACACACAGACACACATATACACAGACATGCACACAGGCTCAAAAACTGCATGAATTCATGTAAAACTCTGTTATCTCACTTTTTAGATTAGAATCAATCTGAACATCATGGCACAGACAGAGAACACAGGGGGTTAACACCTTCAACATATTGCCTGGCTAACACCAATTGTTCCAGTTAACCTGAGAATGCAACTTTTAAAAAAGTTTTGCGTTTTACACATGAAAGAAGTGAAACTATCATGGTATTTGAACAGATGAAAGACTCAACAGGCAATCAAGGTATTTTTCAATGTATAATCTCAGTTATATCACTCTGTAAACTTTTGCTATAAATTCTGTGCCTTACAATTGTGTCCTCCAAACCACTGATGAAGGAGGATCACTCCGAAAGCTAGTGTTTCCAATTAAACCTGTTGGACTATAACCTGGTGTTGTGTGATTTTTAACTATGAAAATTGGTGGTAAATTGGGAGGAGGAAAGACTTAGACTGCTGGATGATGTAGGTGCCTGGTCAGATCGACTGAACACTGACAAATAGAATGTAATCCTGAAATATGTGAGGTGATGCAGTTTTGGAGGTCTAACAAGGCACTGAGTACATGTTAAATAGAACAGAGGATCAGAAGGTACTTGTGTCTGCAGTTCCATGAAGGCAACAGAACGAGTGGATGTGGTGGCCAAGAAGGTATATTGAATACTTGCTTTTATTAGGTGAAGCATTGAATACATGAACACGGAACTGGTGATCGAACAGTAGAAAATCTTAGTTAGGACATAGCTGGAGTACTGTGCGGAGTTCTGGTCAGCGCACTACAACAAACACAAGAAAGGATGCAAAGAAGATTTGTTTGCCTGGGCTGGATTGTTTCAGCTATGAAGCAAGATTAGATAGGTTGGTGTTATTTTCCTTGCAGCAGAGAAGTCTGAGGGGGAACCTGAGAGGGGAGACTTACCAAACTATGAAAAGCATGAATCGGGAAGATAGGAACTAACATGACCCTTTAGTAGAAAGATGATCAGCAGGCACCATAGATTTAAGATAAGGGACAGGAGGCTTAGAAGAGATTTAAGTAAGAATTCTATTTCACCGAGAGAATAGTGAATTGCCTGAATGGGTGGTAGAGGCAGGAACCATCTTATAATATTTAAGAAATGTTTAGATGAATATTTGACACACCAAAGCATGCAAATATGCAGACAAGAGCTCGAAAATCAAAATAAAATACAAAGTGCTTGATAACAGCATAGACATGATGGCCTAAGGGCCTATTTTTGTGATGAACTCAATTACAGATACTCTATGATTCTATGAAAAAGCATCCTATTTGATTTGTACCCCATCAGTCACCTACAACAATCACTTCCTTCATCACTTTTGGGAATTCAGATAAATAGTGACAATGCTGTGTGACTTTTAGCTAACTAGCACAAAACAGACTGCATTTCTTCTCAAGGAAATGATTCTTAGGCACCTTAACCTGTGCTGGATACTGGGAAGGGCATTCTGGGGATCCAGAATTTAGCTTTGGAGATGCCTTGGCCACTGTTCTCTTCAAATAGCTATGAGTCATTGCTTCTGCTGTGGATGAAGCCACAGACTGCAGGGAGGATGAGTGAACTGATCACAGCAGAGTATTGTGTGTGTGTGTGTGTGTGTGTTGGGTAGAGGTTGTTGTTGGGGGGGTAGAGGTTGTACAGGAGGGAAATAAGAAATAAAGTTAAAATAGGGGATAGCATAGATAGAGGAATAGATACAGTTCTCTGCAGGAAAGACAAATGGTCCCATAAGTTGTATTGCTGAAAATGTGTTGCTGGTTAAAGCACAGCAGGTTAGGCAGCATCCAAGGAACAGGAAATTCGACGTTTCGGGCCAGAGCCCTTCATCAGGAATCTCTCGGATTTGTTATAGGTACAGGTTGTCCTGATTGGGTCCAAATTGTGTCGGTTGGAATGTAGTTCGGAGTCCATGTGGGATCAGTCGGTTCCGTAGGCAGGTGCTGAGGAAGGGCTCTGGCCCGAAACGTCGAATTTCCTGTTGCTTGGATGCTGCCTAACCTGCTGTGCTTTAACCAGCAACACATTTTCAGCTCTGATCTCCAGCATCTGCAGACCTCACTTTTTACTCGAAGATTTTAACCTACTGCGAATCCTCTTGCAAGGATGCCTTCCTTGAAGAAGCTCTCTTCCTCCCTCGGGGATTTCAGTGAGTCCCTCTCTCACTGCACCCCCAGGTCATCTCCTCTGCACAGAAGCTCTTCAGCCACGTTCTCAAACAGACTCGTTACCACAGCCACATCTCCTTCCTCAGCACCTGCCTATGGAACCGACTGATCCCACACGGACTCCGAACTTACATTCCAACCAACACAATTTGGACTCAACCAGGACAACCTGTACCTACAACAAATCCGAGAGATTCCTGATGAAGGGCTCTGGCCCGAAACGTCAAATTTCCTGTTCCTTGGATGCTGCCTAACCTGCTGTGCTTTAACCAGCAACACATTTTCAGCTCTGATCTCCAGCATCTGCAGACCTCACTTTTTACCATAAGTTGTATTGCCAACCTGGTGGCAAAGCTAAAGATGTCTCTTCTGAGCTGGAGTGGAAACAGAAATGGGAGATGAAGGATCAAGTTATTGTGGTCCACATAGGTACCAACGTCATAGGAATGGCAATGAAAACAGTTCTGCTGAGGAGTTGCAAGCAACTCAGGGCTAAATTAAAAGGCAGAACCACAATGATAATAATCTCCAAACTAGGCAAAAGTGAGGACTGCAGATGCTGGAAAGCAGAGTCTAGATTAGAGTGGTGCAGGAATGGGCCTGATGAAGGTTTTTTTGCCTGAAATGTTGATTTTCCTGCTCCTCGGATGCTGCCTGACCTGCTGTGCTTTTCCAGCACCACTCTAATTCATAATCTCCAAACTACCTGAGCCACATACAAGTTAGCATCAGGTAAGTAAAGTTAGAGAGATAAATGCATGGCTCACAGATTTATATGGGAGAAATGAATTCTGATTCATGGAGCACTGGCACCAGTACTGGGGAATGCATGCTGCAACTATACAAAACGCTGGTGCAGCCACACTTGGAATATTGTGTACAATTCTGGTCCCTGTATTTCGGGAAGGATATGGAAGCATTGGAAAAGGTGCAGAGGAGATTTACCGGGATGTTGTCTGGTCTAGAGGGAAGGTCTTATGAGGAAAGGCTGAGAGACTTGGACCTGTTCTCATTGACAAGAAGAAAGGTGAAGAGGGAATTTGATAGAGACATACAAGATGATCAGAGGATTAGATAAGGTAGACAGTGAAAGTCTTTTTCCTAGGATGATGATGTCAGCATATACGAGGGGGCATAACTACAAATTGAGGGGTGATAGTTTTAAGACAGATGTCAGAGACAGGTTCTTTATGCAGAGAGTGGTAAGGGCATGGAATGCCCTACCTGCTAATGTAGTCAACTCAGCCACATTAGGGACATTTAAACAATCCTTAGATAAGCACATAAATGATTTTGGGATAGTGTAGGGGGACGGGCTGAGAATAGTTCACAGGTCGGCGCAACATCAAGGGCCGAGGGCCTGTTCTGCACTGTATTGTTCTATGCTCTATGAGACATGTTGGAAATCTGAAACAAAAGCAGAAGTTTCTGGAGAAACTTTAGCAGGTCTGGCAAGATGTGTGGAGAGAAAGCAGAGTTCTGAAGAAGAATCACTAGACCCGAAACATTAACTCTGCATTCTCTCCACAAATGCTGCCAGATCTGCTGAGTTTCTCGAGAATTTTCAGTGTTTATTTCATTTGACCATACTGGAACCAATGCCCTGGCAGATTGTATAACTAGGGTTGCAGATAGGGCTTTGAACTAATGGGTGGTGGAGAGAGTTCAACTGAAGAGAAATTTGAAAAATTCAAAAAGAGAGAAAGCAGAGATGCAGGACAGTGAAGAGGTGAACTATAATTAAATTGTGACAGGCGAGGCAGACAAGCAATGAGCACTGCTCCCTCACAGTGCCAGGGACCAAGGTTCAATTCCAGCCTCAGGGGACTGTTTTAGTGGAGTAGGCACAGTCTCCTAGTGTCTGCGTGGCTGTCCTCTGGTTGCTCCACTTTCTTCCCACAGTCCAAAGATGTGAAGGTTAGGTGGATTGGCCATGTTAAGTTACCCATAGTGTCCAGGGATGTGCAGGCTAGGTGGATTAGCCAAAGAAAATGCAGGGTTACAAGGATAAGATGGGTCTGGGTGGGATGCTCTTCAGAGGGCCGGTGTGGACTCAATAGGCTGAATGCCCTACTTCCACACTGTAGGGATTCTATTTTAAAAATAAGCAGAAGAGTGCAACAGAAATTAGCACCAAAATAAGTAATAATGCTAAGAAGTCAAAGCTTAAGGCACTTTATGTGAATGCTTGCAGCATTTATAACAAGATAGGTGTGTTGATAGGTGTATAGAAATTGATGAATATAAGTTGACAGCTGTTGGGATTGTGTGGTTACACTGTAACCCATACTGGAATCTCAGTATTTAAGGTATTGGATATTCTGGAAGCATAAGGAAAAGGAGACTGGGTAGCTTTGTTCATAAAATAAGGCATTAGTCCTGTGGTGAGTTGTGACTTAAGAGCAATAGATCATGATCTGGAATTAGTTTGGGTGGAAATAAATAATGGTGAGGCATAGAAGTGATGAGTTGGAGTCATCCATAGGGCCCTGAAAAGTTGTTCCATTTAGGAGAAAGTATAACTTGGCAAATAATGGAGGCATGTAATAAAGCACTGCAATTGTCATGGGTGATTTTAATCTGCATATTGAATAGATAATCAGAGAGGCAAGGTTATAATGGAAAATGAATTTGTAGAGTGCATCAGGTGTTGTTTTTTGGAGTAGTACTTTGTAAAACTCAGCTGGAAACAAATGATTTTAGATCTAGAAATGCTCAATAAATGAGGCTTAATAAGAGACCTCTCAATTAAGGATCATCCTGGGGCAATGATCACAATGTGGTAGAATTTAAAATTCAGTTGGAGAAAGTAAGGACTGCAGATACTGGAGATCAGAGTCAAGAGTGTGGTGCTGGAAAAGCGCAGCAGGTCAGGCAGCGTCCAAAGAGCAGGAGAATCGACATTTCGAGCATGAGCCCTCCAGCAGGAAACCATTCCTGATGAAGGGCTTATGCCCGAAATGTTAATTCTCCTGCTCCTCAGATGCTGCCAGACCTGCTGTGCTTTTACAGCACCACACTCCACTCAGAACTTGAAATTAAGTTTGATGGCGAACAACTGCGGCACGGTGGCACAGTGGTTAGCACTGCTGCCTCACAGCGCCTGAGACCCGGGTTCAATTCCCGACTCAGGCGACAGACTGTGTGGAGTTTGCACGTTCTCCCCGTGTCTGCGTGGGTTTCCTCCGGGTGCTCCGGTTTCCTCCCACAGTCCAAAGATGTGCGGGTCAGGTGAATTGGCCATGCTAAATTGCCCGTAGTGTTAGGTAAGGGGTAACGGTAGGGGTATGGGTGGGTTGCGCTTCGGCGGGTCGGTGTGGACTTGTTGGGCCGAAGGGCCTGTTTCCACACTGTAAATCTAATCTAATCTAATCTAACTCAGATCTCAGACAAATGTCCTCAACTTAAATATGTGCAATTACAAAGGTATGAAGAAAGAGTTGTCTAAAAACATACTGGGAAAATAGACTAAGAGAAGGGTCAGGTGGCAGACATTTAAGCAGATATTTCATGACAATCAGCAAAAGTTTTTCCTGTCAAAAAGAAGGACCTGACAAGAAGAATGAACCGCCCATGCTTAACAAATGTGGTCAAAGAGTATCCAATCAAAAAGTAAGACACACTTAATAATAGGCCAGAAGATTGGGAATTATGTTAGAAACCAGGAGTAGGTGACTAAAAAGATAATAAAGAGGGAGATTATTTACTTTGAAAGAGCTTCTACGGGTATATAGAAAGAAGGAGAGTAAGTAAAGTGAGTGTGGGACTCTTGGAGGATATGACTGGAGGATTAATAATGGGGAACTGAGAAGCGGTGTATAATTTAAACTAATAGTTTGCATTTGTCTCCATGAACTCTCTAGATATCCCAAGGTACAAATTATTTGACAAACCAATGGGACTAATGGTATAAATCCAAGGATTTTAAGTGAAGTGGTTGAGAAATAATGGAGATATCAGTCAAAATTTTCTGGAGGGTTCTCGCTGATGTGGCATCTCTGTTCCAAGAGAAAAGTGAGACAGAAAACAGGAAACTATGTACCGGTTAGCCTAACATCAGTCATTAGAAAAATACTAGGGTCCATTATTAAGGAAGAAGTAGCAGAACCTCTGGAAAAGCTCAGCATAATAAAACAGAATCAGCATGTTTTATGTAAATAAATTTATGTTTGACAATTTTATCAGAGTTTTTGATGATATAATAAACAGAGTTGATCAATAGGAATTGGTAAGTCTATGTGTTTGAATTCCCAGAAGATATTCAATAAGATGCCACAGAAAAGGTTATTGCACAAGATAACAATTCATGGTATTAAGGGTAATGAGTAGAATGAATTGAGGATTGGTTAATACAAAAGATAGAGTCGGTATTTCAGGTTGAAACAATGTAACTAGTGGAGTGCCACAAGGATCAGTTCTAGGGTCTCAATTATTTACTGTCTATATAATGACTTGTACGAAGACACAGAGTATAATGTATCTTAATTTACTGATGATACAAAAGCAGTCAAAGGGCATGTTATGATGAAGACATAAGGGATCGGCAAGAAGATATAAATATGTTGAGTGACTCGGCAAAAACTTGGTAGATGGCATTTATGGTCAGAATGTGTGAGGTCATGCCCTTTGGTAGGAAGAATCAAAGACAAACTTTTATTTAAATGGGGGGACACTCCTAAAAAGTATTGCTCAGAAAGATCTGGATGTTCTAGTGTAGGTAAAAAGTTAGTATGTAGGTTCAGCAAGTAATTAAGAAGGCAAATGGAATTTTAGCCTTTACTATTATGGGTTGGAGTTGGAAGTCTTGTAACAACTGTGCAGTGTGTTAGTAAGGCCACACCTAGAGTATTGTGTACAATTTTGGTTTTCGTATGTGAGAAAGGTTGGCATCGGAGGTAGATCAAAAGATTCTTGGGATGATAGTGCTGACTTATCAAAAACATAAGAACATAAAAGCTAGATGCAACAGTAGGAAATTCAGCCCCATGAGCCTGCTCTGCCATTCAATATGATCATGACTGATTTCATCTTAGCCTTGGCTCCACTTTCATTGCCATTTTTTTTCATGAGATGTGGATGTCACTAGCTAGGCCAGCACTTATTGCCCATCCCTAATTGCTCAGAGGGCAATTAAGAGTCAAACACATTGCTGTGAGTCTGGAGTCACATGTACACCAGACCAGGTAAGCGTAACAGACCTCCTTCTCTAAAGAACATTAGTGAACCAGATGGGTTTTTCCTGACAAATGGCAATAGTTTCATGGCCATCATCGGACTCTTATTTCCAAAGTATTTTTGAATTCAAATTCCACCATCTGTCATGGCAGGATTCAAACCCAGGGCCCCAAGACATTACCTAGGTCTCTAGATTAATAGTCTACTGATAATATCTCTAGGCCATCATCTGTCCTGCTCTCCAAACTGTTCAACCTGTTACTAATTAAAAATCTGTCCTTAAATTTGTTCAATGTCCGCACACACACCACACTCTGGGTAGTAAATTCCATAGATTTACAATCCTTTGAAATAAGTAATTTCTCGTTATCTCTGTTTTAAATCTGCTAACCTTCATCCTAGAAGTATGAGCCCAGCTATTCAAGATGACAGTACCAGCACAATAGGCCCATTGGCTCCAGACTGGCTGCATTCATTTTTTTCTACCTTTTTTATCTATTGTCCTTTCTTTTCCTTCTTCATCTTCCTGACATTGCAAAGAGGCTGGAGCAGTGTGACAGTGACCAGAGCAGGGATCCTGGCTTTGTAGGCCCAATGGATGGATTCCTGGAATTAGAGGCAAGGTGTTGGCTGCAGCAATGGCTGAGTGGGGTAGGCCTGGAACAAAGTCCTTGCAGAGACCTTATATAAATTCTGGAGAGCCGTGTTGGGATCCTGGCTGATGAAGATGAACTCTGTTTAAGTACTTTCTTCTTATTCCTTTCTACCTCAAACTGGCACCAGATTGTGGCAACAGAACATTTTTCACTGTATCTCCCTAGATATATGTGACAATAACTAAGCATTCTAGAGTGCCCCAAATCCCAAATGAGGAAACATCCTTTCTACTTCTACTTTGTCAATTACCTTTAGTATCTTACCGACCTCAATTAGATCACCTCTCACTCTTCTAAAATTCAGAGAGTATAGGCCTAAACTGTTCAATCTTTTTTCATAAGACAAATCCATTATCTCTGGAATCGATCTAGTTAACCTTCTTTGACCTACCTCTAATAAAATAACATCCCCCCCTGCAAGTAAAGGAACAATACTCCAGGTGGTCTCACTAATGCCTTGCACAGTTGCCCAACACTTCTCTGCTTTTATACTCTATTCCTTTTACAAGAAATACCAAAACTTGTTTTGGCTAAAAAGACCTTTTCTCATTTGAATTTAGAAGAATGCACAGTGATCTTACAAGATTATGAAAGACTTGAATGGATGAATATTGGGAGGGCATTTCCACAAATGGTGGAATCTCAAGCCAGCGGACTTAGTTTCAGAACTTGGGGGCACTCATTTGAAACTGTGATGCAAAGAAATTTCTTCTTTCAGAGGATAGTGAATGTCTAGAAATCTTTGCTCCAAAGAGTTGGGAAGGTTTGATCACTGACAGTACTTGAAGAGGAGGTGATAGCTTTTTGAAATATGTCAAACTTTGTTTAACCACCACCTTATGAACCTTGATAAACTGGCCAAAAAAGCCCTGAAATACTGGAAGTTTACTATATGACTGCGATTAGTCCAAGTAATCCATTAAGGATGCAAATGAGAAGGCTCTCTGCCAGTAAGTTTTATTTAAGGCAAAGTTTCATTATTATTTAAGTAATTTATGCTATAAATAAAGTATAGCAATGATGTATATAGTCCCTCCATTACATTTCTATTACTTAGTGTTTTTATTCTGATTGTGTGAACCTCTTGCTCAATCGCAATATTTGATCAACTGGCACACTGCTGGTCCCATAGGTGGCAGTTAACAAAAACTTTGCTGTATTAAAATGTTGAAGGCTATGAATAGTTGGCTTGAAAGAGGAGTTGAGGTCTGGGGTAGATAAGCCATGGTCTTGTTGAATGATGGAGCTGTCTTGAGGGACACAATGGTCTACTCCTCTCCTTTTTCCTCTGTTCTTATGTTCTTATCATTCTAAGTTGCCCTTAACCACAATTTGCTTTCTCCAGATGACTTCATTGCTGGACATCCTAATAATGAATACTGACCCAGAGGAACACATACAACAACAATTGATAACGAACTTTAGCCTTCACAGAGCTATTTTCTGTTTAATTACAAGCCCTTTTTAATGAAGGTGTCTAACTAATTTTGTTTAACTTCCTTAATGATCCTCTTAATTTCATGATGCACTGCATTATAATCTATCCTCAATTGCTTCAAATAATCATAAAGCATTACTTCAAAAAGCATTTCATTTCACTTAATAAAGGTCTCCTTTTCAGTTAAATCAACAGCATTTTGGTTAGTAAATGTTCAGCTGCAGAACTTCATATTAGCTTGTTTATGGCACGGGCCATAGATGAAAATAAATTAATTATTACATCGAGTGCTTTTGAGTTTGCCTTTTAATTCATCTCTGACTTTGCGGCCAGAAAGACTTTTCTTGTAGATGAGAACTTGGGCACAATTTCTCATAGCTCCAAGATGATCAACTACCTATTTTAATGATCACCCATCGTTGCAAAGCGCCATGTTTGTCAAAGCGACTAAAATCTGCACATTGCAAGGAATCTATTTATTGTTCAACGTCAGTATTCATTTTCTAGTTTTCAAGGGTGATTATAATTAGCATTTACGGAATTCATTGCAAATTGGAAGTGAAATTGGTAGGAATATCGTTTGTCTGAAATATTGCTTTAATTCATGAAAGTGAATGAGTGCAGGAAGTTGCACCATGTGGGAATTCATAGGGTATATAATGAAGAAACCACAAGAACCAAATGAGTGTGAGGTGTTGATGCTAGTGGTATAATCAATGAGTAGTGATGGTTCAGGAAAAAACTGCATTAAATTGGTTGTTCTTTATTTTCTTGTTAGAATAATTTAACTGTTTTGAAATAACTTTTATTTTTTGATTGATCAAATATCCAACATTACACAATTCATAAATCAGTTAGAATTATTAAATATTCTAAGCTATAAATTTGTTGTTTAAGCTAGTTAAAGGTAAGTCCATAAGACATAGGAGCAGAAGTAGGCATTTGCCTCATCAAGTCTGTTCATTCAATGAGATCATATTGATCTGATAATTCTCAACTCCACTTTCCTGATTTTATCCCAAAAATCCCTATTTCCTTTACTGATCAGAAATATGTCTGTCTTAGCCTTGAATATACTTTGACTCACTCTTGATAGTCCTCTGTGGTGAAAATTTCACAGGTTCACTATTCTTCTGAGATAAGCTCCTTCTCATTTCTGTCCAAATTGGGTAACCCCTTATTCTCAGATTTTGTCATCTTGTCTTAGACTGTCTCACAAGGGAAAACCATTTTTGAATATCCAGCCTACTAAGCCACCTCAAAATCTCATTTGATTCAATAAGGTTTCCTCTCTCATTCTTCTAATTTCCAAAGCATACAGGCCCAACTCACTCAATCTCTCCTCGTAAGAAAAATCTGGAATCAGCTAAGTAAACTTAGAACAGAGGACAGTACAGGCCCTTTGGCCCATGATGATGTGCCGAGCATTTATCTTAATCTAAGATCAACCTAACCTACACACCCGTCAATCTACTGCCACCTATGTGCTTGTCTAGTCGTCGCTTAAATGTTCCTAATGTCGTTGACTCTACTACCATCGCTGGCAGTGCATTCCACGCATCCACCATTCTTTGCATAGAGAGCCTTCATCTGACATTTCCCCGCACCTTCCTCCAATGACCTTAAAATTATGACCTCTCATGACAGCCATTTCTGCCCTGGGGAAATGTCTCTGGCTATCTACTCTTTCTATGCCTCTCATTACCTTGTACACCTCTATCAAGTCATCTCTCTTCTTTCTTCTCTCCAGTGTGAAAAGCACAAGCTCACGCAACCTCTCTTCATAGGTCATACTCTGCAATCCAGGCAGCATCTTGGTAAATCTCTTCTGCACCATCTCTAAGCATCTACATCCTTCCTATAATGAGGTGACCAGAAATGGACACAATATTCCAAGTGTGGTCTAACAAGGGTTTTATAGAGCTGCAGCAAATCTCGCAGCTCTTAAACTCAATCCCACTGTTAATGAAAGCCAAAACACCATACGCCTTTTTAACAACCCTATCAACTTGAGTGGCAACTTTGAGGGATCTATGTAGGTGGACCCCAATATCCCACTGTTCCTCCACACTGTCAAGAATCCTTTCTTTAATGCTGTATTCAGCATTCAAGTGCGACCTTCCAAAATGAATCACTTTGTATTTATCCAAGTTGAACTCCATCTGCCACTTCTCAGCCCAGCTCTACATCTTGTTATTGTCTTTTTGCAGCTGCAACAGCTCTCGACACTATCGAGAAAAAACTACAAAGAGCAGTGGCCTAAGAACAGATCCCTACGGGACACCACTGGTCACCAACCTCCAAGCGGAATACTTTCCATCCACGATTACTACCTGTCTTCTTTCGGCCAGCCAATTCTGTATGAAAAAAGCCAAATTTCCCTGTATATCATACCTCCTAACTTTCTAAATGAACCTACCATGGGGAACTTTATCAAATGCCTTACTGAAATCCATACACACCACATTCACCACTCTACCTTCATCAACTTGTCTCGTCACATCCGCAAAGAGGCATGTGAGGCATGATCTGCCACTCACAAAGCCATGCTGACCGTCTTTAATCAAACTATGTTTTTCCAAGTAGTTAAATAACCGATCTCTCAGAATCCTTTCCAGTACCTTGCTTACCACCGACGTAAGACTGACTAATCTGTAATTCACAGGGATTTCCCTATTCCCTTTCTTGAACAGAGGAACAACATTCGCCTCCCTCCAATCATCTAGTACTACTCCTGGAGAGTGAGGATGTAAATATCATCGACAGAGGCGCAGCAATCTCATTCCTCGTTTCCCGTTGTAACCTTGGATATATCTGGTTCAGAGCTGAAAATGTGTTGCTGGAAAAGCGCAGCAGGTCAGGCAACATCCAAGGAGCAGGAGAATCAACGTTTCGGGCATAAGCCCTTCTTCAAGAATCAGCTCTGATCTCCAGCATCTGCAGACCTCACTTTCTCCTATATCTGGTTCAGCCCTGGGCACTTATCTATCTTCTCAGAATTTCTAGCACATTCACTTTCTTAAAAGCAATCTGTTCCAGCCTATAAACCTGGTCCTCAATGTACTCACTATCAACAAGGTCCCTCTCTCGAGTGAGTACTGAAGCAAAAAACTCATTTAGGGCCTCCCCTACCGCTTCAGACTCCAGGCACAAGTTCCCTCCACTATCCCAATTGGCCCGACCCTCTTTCTGATCATTCTCTTGTTCCTCACACAAGTGTCAAACACCTTTGGGGTTTCCCTAAACCTTCCTGCCAATGCTTTTTTGTGCCCCCTCTCAGCTCTCCCACCAAGAGTTCTGACACCTGGCTGGCCTCGTTGCCTAGCACCAAATCCAATAAGGCCTCTCCCCCAGTTGGCCTATCTACATATTGAGTCAGGAATCCTTCCTGGGCACACCTGACAAAATCGGCTCCATCCAGACCATGCATTAAGGAGGTTCCAATCAATATCGGGGAAGTTGAAGTCACCCATAACAACAACTCTGTTACAACTGCACCTTTCCAAGATCTGCAGTCCAATCTTTTCTTCCATCCCTCTGCTGCTATTGAGGGGATCTATAGAAAACACCTAAATTTTCCTTCCTGGCAGCCGCCTGGTCCTCACTATCGCCACTCCTGTTGCTGCTGTAAAAATGGAGGCCGCTGATCCCATGAGGTAAGTTTTTAAAGGAGGAATTTACCTTCCCAGCAGCCCCCTGGTCCTCACTCTCACCGCTCCTGCTGCTGGAGCTGGACCCCCTCAAATGTTAGTATATCTTTTCTTAGATTGGGGGACCCAAAACTGTTCACAATATTCCAGCTGTGATCTGACTAATGTCTTGTATCTTTTTAGCAAGATTTCTTTATTCCTGATGAAGGGCTTTTGCCCAAAACGTCGATTTCACTGCTCGTTGGATGCTGCCTGAACTGCTGTGCTCTTCCAGCACCACTGATCCAGAATCTGGTTTCCAGCATCTGCAGTCATTGTTTTTACCTAGTTGATTTTTTCCCTACTTTGATACTCTATTCCCTTTGAAATAAAGGTGATCAGTCCATTAGCCTTTCTGATTACCTGCTGCTAGCCTTGCTAGTTTTCTGTTGCTAGCCTGTTGTGTTTCATGCACAAGGACCCCCTAATACCCTGCAACATTCCACTCATCACTTCTTTCTGCCATAGTGCATGAATTTACATTTTCCCACATTATATTTCATCTCTCAAGTTTTTGTCCACTCAGTCAACTTGTCCAAATCTATGTTTGTATCACCCCTCACTATATGCCTTCTCATTTATTTTTGTATTGTCTACAAACTTGGTGATAGTACATTCACTTACCTCATCTGAGGAGTTCAAATTTATTGTAAATAATTGCAGCCCAGATTTTATCCCTGTGGCAATCCAATAGCTTCAGTTTACCATCCTCGAAGTACCCCCTTTCTCCAAAAGTCTTCAATAAGTCAGCCAATTCTCTATCCTTGTGAATATGATACCCTCAGGAACCATGGAATTTTCACTTATTAACTAGCCTAATGTGTAGTACCTTATTGAACACCTTTTGGGAATTAACATACATTGCACCTACTGGTTTCCCTTTATCTATCCTGCTTAGTGCCTCATCAAAAAATTCTAATAAATTTGACAGGCATAATATGTCCTTTGTGAAGCCTTGCTGATTCCGCTGGATCATATATTTTTCTAAATGCTCTGGTATGACAGTCTTCATATTTCCTAATGACAGATGTTCGACTTACTGGCCTAAGGTTATCTGTTTATTGTCTCTGTCCCTTTTTGAGTAAGTGTGTTATTGGCAGTTTTCCGATCCTGTGGGACTTCTGCAGAACCTAAGGATTTTTGGAAGACCAGTACCAGTTCATTCACTTTCTCTGCAGCTACTTCCTTTAAAATCCTTGATGCAATCCGTTAGTTTCAGGGACCTATCAACCTTTAGCCCCATTAGCTTCCCTATTACTTTTTCTCCAGTGCTAGTTATTGTATTTAATGACTTCCCCTTCTTTTAGCTGCTTGGCTACTTTTTATTTTCGAATGCTATTTATGTCATTTACCATGAAGACTGAATAAAGTATTTATTAATCTACTTTGCTATTTCCTTGGTCCCTGTTATTTATTACAGCCTCATTCTATAAGGGGCCTCTGTTTATTTCAGCTTGTCTTTTCTTTTTATACATTTAATGTCTATTTTTATATTATTTGTTAGTTTACTCATATTTATTTTCTCCGTGTATTATTTTTTGGTCATCTTTTGTTAGCTTTTAAGACTTGACCAATCCTCTGGTTTGGCAATCTTGTTGGCAATATTTTATGTTGTTTCAATTTGATATTATTCTTAACTTCTTCAATTAACCATACTTCAAATTATTTGAGTTGCTCAAAGAGTATTTTAGAAAATTGACGTGAGTATATCACATTGGAGAAAATAAGTCATAAGTTCTTAAAAAAAATACTTTTATAACCTCCTTGACCTGATATTTTGCCAAAACAAGAGACACTATGTCAGTGTGAAAAATGGTGGATGAACCATCTTAAATGTGGCACTTTGTATTGTCATATTGATGGAATCAGGACCTGATCAGATGCCTCCAGTCAAACCAAACGTTGGCACCCTTCAATATGCAGGCCGAAAGTGAGGACTGCAGATGCTCGAGTCAAGATTAGAGTGAAAATTAGATTAGAGTGGAAATGCACAGCAGGTCAGGCAGCATCCGAAGAGCAGGAAAATCGATGTTTCTTCAGGAAAATTGATGTTTCGGGCAGGAGCCCTTTCTGATGAAACATCGATTTTCCTGAACCTCGGATTCTGCCTGACCTGCTGTGCATTTCCAGCATCACCCTAATCTTGACTCTTCAGTATGCAACCTGATGTGTGCAAAGCAGAACGGATCATATCAAAGGTATCGTTTGTACATTTTCTTGCAAAACTACGATATCCATTTGGAGAAATATGGGTGGAGCATGGAGAATGTCTATGGGAATGAGAGGTGTAACGGGAATGTGAAGGAAGGCATTCTTTGGCTTTATTCCTTTTTTAAATTAATCTTTCACACAATGCTGGTGTTCTGAGGAAGGCTCTGTCACAAATCTTGTTTACACCCAATAGCTTTCACACTCACTCAGGTATCACCTAGCCTGACTTCCAAGGAACATTGCTACTCCCAAATGAAAATATGACATTCTAAACATATGTAGACTAGACTATATTTACTGTTATTAAACTTTTTAATGTAAAGTACGTGATTTATCTATATATTAATCTAATATATTTTAGAGCTTGAATTTTGTACTGCTGCCATGTAGATTTTATTCTCTGTGTGTGATGGGTTTTAAAGTTGTGGTTCTGTTCGCTGAGCTGGGAATTTGTGTTGCAGACATTTCGTCCCCTGTCTAGGTGACATCCTCAGTGCTTGGGAGCCTCCTGTGAAGCACTTCCGTGATGTTTCCTCCGGCATTTATAGTGATTTGTATCTGCCGCTTCCGGTTGTCAGTTCCAGCTGTCCGCTGCAGTGGTCGGTATATTGGGTCCAGGACGATGTGCTTAGTTGATTGAATCTGTGGATGAGTGCCATGCCTCTAGGAATTCCCTGGCTGTTCTCTGTTTGGCTTGTCCTATAATAGTAGTGTTGTCCCAGTTGAACTCATGGTGCTTGTCATCTGAGTGTGTGGCTACTAAGGATAGCTGGTCATGTCGTTTCGTGGCTAGTTGGTGTTCATGGATGTGGATCGTTAGCTGTCTTCCTGTTTGTCCTATGTAGTGTTTTGTGCAGTCCTTGCATGAGATTTTGTACACTACATTGGTTTTGCTCATGCTGGGTATCGGGTCCTTCATCCTGGTGAATTGTTGTCTGAGAGAGGCTGTTGGTTTGTGTGCTGTTATGAGTCCTAGTGGTCGCAGTAGTCTGTCTGTAAGTTCAGAAATGTTTTTGATGTATGGTAGTATGGCTAGTCCTTTGAGTTGTAGCATGTCCTCATTCCGTTGTCTTTCCCTTAGGCATCTGTTGATGAAATTGCGGGGGTACCCGTTTTTGGCGAATACATTGTATAGGTGTTCTTCTTCCTCTTTTTGCAGTTCTGGTGTACTGCAGTGTGTTGTGGCCCTTTTGAATAGTGTTGGGGTGGTTGCTTTCGTAGTTTAGGACTTGGTCTCTGTGTGTGGCTTTCCTGTATACCTTTGTAGTGAATTCTCCATTCGGTGTTCTCTGTACGAACACGTCTAGGAATGGGAGTTGGTTGTCCTTTTCTTCCTCTCTAGTGAATCGGATTCCTGTGAGTGTGGAGTTGATGATCCGGTGTGTGTTCTCTATTTCTGTGTTTTTAATGATTACAAAGGTATCATCTACATATCTGACTCAGAGTTTGGGTTGAATTTGCGGTAAGACTGTTTGTTCTAACCTTTGCATTACTGCTTCTGCTATGAGTCCAGAGATGGGTGAGCCCATGGGTGTGCCATTGATTTGTTCATATATTTGGTTGTTGAATGTGAAGTTTGTTGTGAGGCACAGTCCAGTAGTTTGAGTATGCAGTCTTTGTTGATAGGTTCCCCGTCTTGTTGTCTGTTCTGTATGTCCAGCAGGTTGGCTATTGTTTCTCTGGCTAGGGTTTTGTCGATAGGGGTGAACAGTGACATTACATCGAATGAGACCATAGTTTCTTCCTTGCCTATGTGTATATTTCTGATGATGTCCAAGAATTCCTGTGTTGACTGTATAGAGTGTCTGGATCCGCTGATCAGGTGGTTCAGTTTCTGCTGTAGTTCTTTAGCCAGTTTGTGTGATGGTGTCCCTGGTGGTGATACTATGGGTCTGAGTGGGATATTTGGTTTGTGCACTTTAGGTACTCCATAGAATCTGGGGTGTTGTTGTTTTTTTCAGGTTTCATTCTCTGTAGGTCAAACCTGGTTATCTGTCCGTTTTTTTGTAGGTTCCTCAGTGTGTTGTTTATCCTATTGGTGAGCTGTGGGGTGGCGTCAAACTCCCTCTTTTGGTAGGTGTTGGTATCTGCAAGTAGTTGTTGCGCTTTTTGGATGTACTCTGCTTTGTCCAGGATGACAGTCATTCTGCCTTTGTCTGCTGATAGTATGATTATGTTCTTATCGTTTCTTAGTGCTTTTAGTGCTTCCTTGGTGTTGAGGTTATGTGTTTGTCTTTCCCTTGTTATCAGGGGTACAGTACTTTATCTCACTGTTTGTTATGTCTCTTCTGTCAGTCCATTTTTTCTGAGTGTGCATTCTAGTGCTGCTTGGAAGTCTGCTGTCTTGTGGCACTCATCCACAGATTCAATCAATAAGCACATCGACCTGGACCCAATATACCGACCACTGCAGTGGACAGCTGGAACTGACAACCGGAAGCAGCAGATACAAATCACTTTAAATGCCGGAGGAAACATCACAGAAGCGCTTCACAGGAGGCTCCCAAGCACTGAGGATGTCACCTAGACAGGGGATGAAACATCTGCAACACAAATTCCCAGCTCGGTGAACAGAACCACAACAATGAGCGCCCGAGCCACAAATCTCCTCCCAAACTTTGAACACCTACGGATGGGTTTTAAAAATTCTCAGCATTTTTGGAACTTTTTTTTAAAGTACAGAATAAGAGTGATAGTTTCTACAATATTAATAGGAATTTGTTTGCAATGGAAGAGTTTTACAAACAAAGAGAATAAAAGTTGATTGCAGTTTGAACAATCAGGGATCGTTGTTCCAGTTCTCAGGCATTCTGTTTAAAGGTAGATGTTTGAACTAGTTCTCCTAGAACAAGGAAAAACTAGAAATAGGTTACCTCAATGAAAAGGTTTTCAGTTTGCAAGTTCCAAACAAAAAGCTTTGATTAAAACCCTGAAGCTCTTACGTGATGCTGTAGAATTCCAAGGTCAGTTGTGTGAATACTCAAGGAAGAGGCTATCAAATTTTCAAAACCAAGAATTAAAAGTAAGTTAAGTTAAATCTATAGATGTGATTGAAAGGGAATTGTCTCTGATATTTGAGAATTATAAAGTTCATTGTTTGCATATGGAATGTTGTATTTTACTGAGTCTTTCAAGTCTTTCAAACATATGTCATATGTAAGTACCTTGATTTATTCTATTTTATCTTCTTTAATGTAATAAAGTTCTGTTTTATTGTTAAAACCAGTCCTCAACAGTGTGTGTTTGTGCTTCTGTGAAAGGCAATCTGGATAATTAAAAATAAACGATCTATCAAACTAGATTTTAGACTGTGATCTGACTGATCCAGCAATAACAATTGATGGGGTCATAACAAGGATAGAATGATGCAACACTGAAGGAGATTATTTGGTCTGCCAGCCAGTAACAAAGCCATTCAATGAATTCTCTTCCCCTGCTCGCTCCTTAGTTTTGTATTTCTTTCTCTTCAAGTATGTGTCTTTTCTTTAGTCTGCTACTATGACATTTTTCAGACAGTACACTCCAGATCACAACAACTCATTGTGTAATGAATTCACCTGTCACTTATTTGCCAATCACCTTAAATCTGAAGCTTCTGATTACTTGGTCCTTCTGCTACTAAAAAATGTTCCTCTTTATTTTCCTAGTGAAAACCATTTATGACTTTGAACACCTCGATCATACCTTGTACCAAACATGCCCAAGGGTATAGAGTCCAAAACTGGAAGGCGTAGGTTTAAGGTGAGAGAGAGAAAACATTTAAAAGGGACCTAAAGGACAACTTTTTCAGACAGAAGGACGTGCATGCATGGAATGAGCTGCCAGAAGAGGTGGTGGAGGCTTGTACAATTACAACATTTAAAAGGCATCTGGATGGGTATATGAATAGGAAGGGTTTAGAGGATTGTAGGCCAAATGCTGGCAAATGGGACCAGATATTTTTAGGATGTCTGGTCATCAAGGTCGAGTTGGACTGAAGGGTCTGTTTCCGTGCTGTACATCTGAATGAGTCAGTAACCCTTATCCTTGGAACTATTCTGTTCCATCTTGTCTGCACCATCTCCAACACTTGACATATTTTCTAAAGTGTCATGTTTCATTTGAACCCAATACTCTAGTTTGTCTAACCAATGTTTTACAGAGGTCCAATTGCCTGAAAATTGAAAGATAAGAGAGGTGCTTTTTGTATAATTGTCTCACTATTATGAGAGACATGAATTAATGAATAGAATTATCAAGAGAAAACTGGTTGTTTATGTTAATGGTATTGTTTTTTATAAATAATCGGAATGTTTCGCAATTCTCAATGAGTTCAAATTTAACAAATTATCCTCTTTAAATGAAGCTTGCGTCAGCCTGTGTTGAAGTTTCACTTCAGCTTACCCAAAATTCCATACATTAAAAAAAACATATCCAATCAAGCCTGGAAACCATGCGATCAATTTTACTTTCTAACCCCAACAATGAACAAAGTTTCATTGTCACTTAAGTCTCTCAAAATTTATTATTAACTGTGATGTTGATCTGATCATATTTTTCACATACACAAGTTTCACGTTTTCCATTGAGGCACATTGCGTGAGGGCACTTTTTGACCATGACTTATGAATTCAGGTGATTAATTATCATGTAGGAGCTGCAGAGATGTCAGATATGTTGTCGTATTTAAGGTGAATATAGGACTGAATGATAGCTTCTTTATTTTAAAGTGAGGTTGTGTTTGGTGCAGCAGGTTAAAGCTATGCAAGATACACAAGTTGGAACTTACCAGAGAGCTGCTGACTCAGAAATGCCTGAATGGAGCTCTTGATAAACATACTGAGATAGTCATGTGCTTCAGAAGCAGCACTTCATTACTGCCTTTCAGAACTCTCTTGTAAATCTCCATATCCATTGGACCAACAGGTAACTCTTCTCTTGACTCACATTTTCTTTTTTGAAAAAAATTAGGTAAGGCTGAAATTCGAAGAAAAGATGCTTCAAGTTAACTTCCAGCTATTGCATTGATCTTTAAATCATTTGCATGTTGTTACAGACAATTCAAACATTCACAAAGAGGAAATCCTTCCTGTTTATGTAGTTTAGGATTGTCTATAGGAATTCAGAAGGTAATGGGATTGCCATCACTGTTACTCACAGCTTTAGGAAAATCAACACAACTGTAAAATAGTGATAGCTAGTTTGATAAATTCTCAGCTTTTCTGTCAGATTATTTTTAATTTCCTGACTAAAGTGTATCCTTATTGCAGACTGACTGACAGCACGGAGATCATCTGTGGCCTCTCAAATTAGCCAGAACCATTATTGCCACAGAGTAGCTTGAGCAGATAAGATTTGTTGAAGGTTCTCATGCAGTTCAATTGAAAAGCTCAATTTGTCATTGACAAAACACATTCTTCCAATAAACATTTCCTCAATGAAGTCTTCCTATATCCAATGTTCCCCATTCAAAGTGATATGGTGTCATATCTGACATTGTTCACCCTACCTAACTGCAACACTCTCTCTAATATTTGCAGCTCCTGCACTGACGCTTCCATGATAATGGAATAAAATACATGCATACTGTTTGTTTGCAGTGGAGGCTGGAAGTATCTCGATCTCCCATGTCTTAAAGTAAACAAATTAAAAGACAAAATGTCAAAAACAAAATCCATTCCAACTAGTCATTAGCTGTAGCAACCACTTCACAAATTCTCTACACTATTCAGTAAACTTGATTCTACTCAATGTTCATAATAGCAGTTGTGTCTTATCCTTATCATTTCAACCCTAGTGTATAACAGATATAATTCAGTCAGCAGTGCTATTGGCCCTCACTACCTTAAAGAATGATGAATTTGACATACAGATCTTAGGAAAGGTTAAATCATGTTTGAAAAATAGGGAATCAATGAAGATGGTTTACATCCAAACTTCCTGTCCGAGAAATAATGAGCTAGAAAGTCTTTATAGTAAAGAATGATGCCACTTGGCTCATCAACTTCTACAGAACAAACTCATCTCATCTCTCTAAGCCAATCTACTCAGACCCATTCTCTCCTTTAGGCAAAAGTGAGGACTGCAGATACTAGATTCCTGATTCTAATCCTGATGAAGGGCTTTTGCCCAAAATGTCAGTTTTCCTGCTCCTCAGATGCTGCCTGACCTGCTGTGCTTTTCCAGCACCACTCTGATCTAAACTCCCATTCTCTCCATTATCCCTATAGGCCAAAGTCTTCTAACCAACCCACCCTGGTACTCATCTCTATCACGGCCACACATGCTGTGTACGTCAGGTCAAAAGACCTGGCTCTTTTCTACCCTAGGCAATCTTTGCCAAGGCAGGTCCAGCAAGTCATGACATTTCATGATTTGAGCTATGTGTTTAATTGCAAAAATCCACCCATTGGGCTATGATGTTCAGTTTCCCCAGTTAACTGTCAATAATTACAGTTGGGTAACCTGTCACCCAAGCAACTCAAATTCTCATTTAAATTTTAAGTAAACTTAAAAGTTTCTTCATATCACTGGGAAGATGGACTATCCATCAAATTGATACACATTTATTCATGCTGCTGTATTTCTATTCATAAACATTAATATGATACATCAGAGAAAATCAGCATCAGCTTCAATTGGTTCAAACTTGTACTTCGTGGATTCCTGACAAACTTCATCATGAATCTATCTTTTGACTGTAATTATGCACTGGAACAATTATCCAGCTGCACAGAAACCAGCATGAAAATTGCCTAAGTTTTTCGTAAGCTTACATTGTCAATAATAATTTTTAAGTAGTTTAGAAAAAAGGGTTTGACAGTATTATGCAACAAAGGTCACAGCCATTGTGCTGAGATTAAAAAGATAATACCCTGTCTGTGATACTTTAATACTAACTTGCTGCTGTACAATCAATGGCAATCTTGTGCTGAGACCATTTTGTGCAGCAATGATAATTAAATCTTTACACAAGATTTGCATTGCGATAAATATTTCATACCAATTGATGGAATTGAGATTTTTGACTATTAATTATAGGATGAAGGGAGGAGAATGAACATTGCAAATTCTGAATGATGTAGTCTTTTCCTAAAAGTTGGCTTTTGACTGGTACTTAACCTATGTTTGTTGTTAAAGGTACATGAACGATTCTTTCTAAATCATTCAATATGTCAGTCAAAACGAAGTATACTTATTTTTTCAGAAGAGTAGGACAGGAGATTATTAATTGACAAAGGGACACAATAATGGATCAGTGTTACAACTATGTGCAGACATTGAAGAGCATTGTAGAGGATACAAAGCAGTTGGCAGGAATCATGATGGAGCCTAATGCTAATCCTGTGCTATAATTTGGGACAAAGTTTCAATAATTGCTGGATGGAATGAGTCCCCATTGCTAGAAACAGCTGCATTCATCACCCCATAAGGAAGGCCTTCACAATAGTATGCATCTTTAACTCGTGTAGTTATTGACTTAGGACCTTGGAAATTCATTTGGGATAAAAATAGAAAGCGGTTTTTGAGAGTTTTGAGGGCATTATTTTTCATTGCCACACATGAAATTACAACCTGAAGCAAAGTGTCCCAGGACACAGTTGCCCCCAGTTTCAAATCATCCATTGCCATGATTCCCATTCCAGTACCCCTCAGGAAATACCTAGCCAGCACTTAAATAGGAATAAGAAACACCTAAGTAAGCACACCATGTTCAGAAGAAGGGAAAAATAGCCTACTTATGGCTACATTAAAAGCTTCGATACGAAATGGTAATGTTATGATAGAGGTTAATGGCAATATTGTGAACTGTGATAGGTTTTCTGGATGTGGGCTCTTTCTGTGAAAGAACTATTCTCGGGCGCCTTGGAGAGGTCAAGCTGTTAGGTGAACTCAAAATGAGTAGTAAATGATTTTGCTTTAATCCACTCATGCAAAGAGTTGTTTTTTAATAAACTGATGTTAAATCTCTATTGCTGCTGGTCTCAGCTGTTCTTATGCCTTCAATGTCTGTTGCGGCTTTTTCTGCAAAGCATAGTTTCACTCTTCCTTCAGTTTTCATCTCAGCTGCATTTATCATAAGACTCTGTTGCAGATCATAACTCTGAAGAAAACAGCAAGCAACTACAATTAATGAAATTTTACAAAGAGTGCATTACTTAGCTCCTCAATAACAATGCTCATTGTGGAATTCTCCTTGAACATGCCAGTGTTGTACTCTATAGTGATGTGGATGCTGAAATGACCCTCATTATATCTTCCCACAGCAATTATTGCAGTTATCTAGGCATGAGTTATCAAAAAACAGGTTGTTTTTCTCCTTCAGGAATCAACCAGATACTTTATTATGAAAGATAACTGAACTAAAGGAGTACCATAATATAAAAGAGTCAATGGCAGGTATCAGAAAATTGGCATGAAGCATTGCATAATATTGGGCAGATATCAATTGAATATTTAAGGAAATGCACTCTTTAGATTCCACTGGGTCAAGAAAAGAAGCAATTGGGCTCAGATGGGTGACTTTGTATTCTATGTTGTCATGCGAGTGACATGATAATGTTGATGAATTCTGATGGCATGCAAAAATGGACAATTTAATGGTGAGTGTAGTTATAAAATTTCCTAATGTATCCTAATAAGAACCTCAAATGAAAATTCTTAAGTACTATTGTTAACATGACATGAACAACAATTTGTCCACTGGAGCTGATGAGTTGTAGCTCCGCTTATAGATGAGGCATTGCTTATCCAAAACACCTTTGTTGAAGGAAACACCCTTTAAACTATTGTTTAAGTAACATCCTGGAAGGAGCATCAAGGCCTGTATAGTCTTGGAACCAGGTGGGTGTAATAGGTCTCATCCAAATCCTATGATATCTAACACTGCAAATCACCCAGTATCTTGCCCTGAAATCTGAATTACAAGCAATCTTCAACTCCCTCTCTAATTCTAGCTCAATTAATATAGTGTACAGAGTAGGTTCCTTGAGAAAATCCAAGGCAAAGTGAGATGTAATGACTTTTTAAAAAAAACAGATTGTCACAGATGCTAGATGGAAGCAAGAAGAGACACTCCATTATGAATTCAAATCTAAATTCGGGATGCTACAGAAATAGCTAAGTTATCAATTGTTGTAGAAAACATAGAAATCTGCAAGAAAATAGAAGTACTTCTGTCATTTGTCGACAGCTGTACCCACTTATGCCTTTGTCTCCAGATGTGAGATAATCCTAATGGAAATTGTGGGATGTTGGATTAATGCTGTCATTATGTTATCAATTCCTTACATCTGTTGGTAAGAGGATAGGCCCTTTTTTGTGCTGACTCTGACTTCCAGTGGAAGTTATAGCAGCAATAAAGAGCACAAAAGCTTTGTGGAACAAGTCCTAAATTGAAAGGAAATTGTAGACTCAAATCACGTAATACCCATTTATGTCTGGACCTATATAAACTTTATTGACATAATAGATTGTTGATATTATTGATCCAATTTGGTGATGGACCAAATGTATTAGTATGTATCATGTGCTGAGTGATAATAAGTTGTCTTATCAATTTTTTCTGATGCGCACCATGATGATCATTTTTAAAAGAAAAATGGGTTTCACAGAATCCTGAAACCCATTTTCATTTGTAGAACTGCTCATAAGGAAAATACAAGCAATAGAATACATGGCTAACAATAGATTATCATCAATTTGTTTTGAAAACAGTTTCAATGACAGCTGCTTCATTCTTGACACTTGTTCCTTCTCTACTGGGAAGTTGGTCCAATGCTTTTCCATTTGTATTGGTGACCTGTTGAAAATAATCACATAATGAGTGTAACTTATTGAACACTTTAGCATTACCATTGTATGGATATGTTGTTTCCATCTACACCTCACCTTCCTCAGCTGCTTCCTCAGAAGCTGCTGCCTTTGTATACTTATTTTAGGGCGGGAACAATGTCTGCTTTTCAACTTATAGGTGTGTTGACATTGAGCTAGCAAGATGAAAATTGTAAAGGCAAAGAGGAAAATGGATCAGTTCTTTAACATATGATTGTCAAGGTGTGATGTCAACTTATGTGGGGTCAAAACAAGTGGATAGTGTATTTCTGATTGACTATTGATAACATTAGAAATAGGCCCTTAGATTTCCAAAAGGTCAATGAATTGAATCCATTGACACAATATTATGAGGTATTGTATATTCACGTTGAATCACTGTGGAACAAAACGGCATAACTTGTAATGCCTTTCCCTCATTTTCTGACTTGGGGATTCAGAGGATATTTCTGTAAATGTGCAGACACAAATGATTAACTATAAGAGAAAGAAAAGTGACTATATGTTACTTGGTTGTATGTATCAATCATTTGATTATAATTCACAGAAAGGAAACTTATAGTAGGTGTTCAAAAATTAATTGAGGACTGTTGATCCATGGTTTCCAATCTGTACATCATGATCGACTGGTTGATCACTAAATCTCTGACAGTCGCTCCCAATGTCAGTCTATCATTTGCCCATGCCAAACTCTGCTGTACAGTGAATGCACTGCCAACACTCCCTCTAAGCAGGGCATGCATGCTGGTTGTCATGTCATTCCATGACTTCCACTTCTGGAAGCCATAGTTGTGCAGGGAACTCTGAGGTCCATACAGGAAAAAGAAAATTTATAGGGAATGCTGACCTGTCCCACATCCAATATCTGAGTGACAGAAGCTGACAGCAATAAATCACGACCGCAGGCAATTTCAGGAGTTAGGTGTGGTGAAACAAATTCTCATATTTGTCTCAAATCCATTTCTTCAAGTAGGCATTGGTGAGTTGGTTTTCAGTAATATTAGCTGCTTGATTTATAAAGCAGTGGACTTAATAGGAAATACTACGCAAAAGGATATTGAGCTGAAAGTCAGATCAAAGGACAGCAATTTTCTGGGGCCTATAAACTGTGAAAAGCACTGGCTTCTATCCTCACTTTAAAGTGAAAAGATGTTTTGGTTCCACACACGTCTGTGAAAGAACATTCTCCCAAAAAAAAATCAAATATCACACACACCTCACATTTAGCCATTTGGTCAATGTATAACAAGCAGTCTCAAGCTACAACCAGTCCCCAAGGCTCTGGCAGATGATGTGCAGTCACAGGTGTCACACCGAGACTTGTTGAGTTAAGAAAAAAGTGGATAATTATGTATACTTGGTTTTAGTTTTTAAATGGCACAAAAATATCTGTGTATATTTTCTTATGAGTAACTGCTGGTTCGCACGTAAGTTCATAAGGTGATCTTGTACTTAAAAAGGTTGGAGACCACTGCCATAGACTGTGGGGTAGAAGATGATTTGACATGTAAGACGGCTCATTTTCTCAGTTCCAAGATTCATGTTTTTGCACATACTTGGCATACAATCCATACTTCTCAGCCACATCATGATATTCTTGCGTTATTGACCAACCTCAATTTTTGACCCCATAAATACATGTTTTATCAACTTCAATTAATAGCTCAATTAAAGGAATGAGTAGTCAATAGCAACTGCATTGTGGAGATAAATAGTAGTGTATGTCCAGTCCACATGTATAGATCCCCGCATAGCAAGCAAAGGCAGCAAGTCTTCCAACAAAACAGAAGAAGTATGAAGCTGGTTTCAGTATAACAGACATGACATTTACTAACTCATTTAGTAACTGCTGGAGCAAGACAATTCAGTGTTTGTGAAGACCCATCTTGCAAGTAGAAAAAGGATTTCACTGAAGAAGATATTCAAAACTGAATGAGACAGAAACCAGCCAATAAACTGATCTTGAGAAATATATATTGGAATGAGTTCTTAAAATCACCAGAATGGTTTTATCATTAGTAGAAATGCGACATCTTTTCATGCATTTATATGGATCAAATCAAACTCAGGGTCCAACAAAGACTTCAAAGAAACAGTCAGTTAGTATAGCTGCTTTATGGGACAAAAATATTTAGCATTGTGGTAGGAGGCCAACATTGCTCAGAGACTATCAAAAGACTTAGTGGCAGTTCCCAGTAATTCATCATTAGACAAACCATGAGTCTTCATTGTGTTACAAGGTAACATGGATGAGAGCTGGCCATGAATTTTAGTATGTTGAGCAACAGAACCGTGGAGTGGAAATCTTCAAAAAGAAGCCTGATGAAAAGCATAGGACAGGAGAAGACAATATTTGCAGTGCTAGCCCAAATGATCAACTGAATGAAATTAAAGCCTGTGATTATTTTCAAACTTAAAACCATGCTGTAAATCAAGTTCAAAAACAGAAATTGCTGGAGAAACTCAGGAGGTCTGGCAGCATCTGTACAGTGAAAGCAGAGTTAATATTTCAGGCCCAATGACCCTTCTTCAGAACTGATTGTAGCTTGTAGACAGAAGGTGGTGGGAAGGCTAAAGAAATAAACAATAGATGGAGGTGGAGCCCAGAGAGAGAGAACAGCAATTGGGAAGATAAGAAAAGCTTGGTGAGCAGGGAAGAAAGAAAAGCTGGCAATGAGGACCACTCGTGCGTGAAACTGAGTTAGCTGTGATGAAAGTGGCCATGCAAAAACAGGGCCTGGGCTGCAACATAGAAGAAGGCAATCAGATTCTAAAATTATTAAACTCAATATTGACTCCTGAAAGCTACAGGGTCCTCAAGTGGAAAATTAGATGCTGTTCTTCCAGTTTGCCCTGAGCCTCACTGGAGCACTGCAGCAGGACCGAAACAGAGCTGTTGGTCAGGAAATAAGGTAGTGTGCTGAAATGGCAGGCAACAAGAAACTCGTGGTCATGTTTACAGACAGAACGTAGGTGTTCTGCAAAGTGGTGTTTCATCTCTCCAATATAGAGGAGGACACATTGTGAGCAGTGACTACAGTAAGCTAGATCATATGAGGTGAAGTTAAATCATTGCTTCAACTGGAAGGTGGATCTGGGATGAAGTAAGAGGGAGGAAGTAAATGGGCAAGTGTTACACCTAATGTGGTTACACGGGAAGGTGCCATGGGGCTGTGGGTGGGGAAAGAGTGAGGAGGGGGAGGTTTTGGGAGTGGAAGAGAAACTGGACAAGAATGCCATGGAGCCAATAGTCTCTGTGGAAGGCTGATAAGGGAGGGAGAGGAATTTATCTGGTGGTGGCATCCTGCTGTAGAATGGACAGAACAAGTTGCTGTTTCTCTGTTAAGGACAGCGTATAAATCTTTGTCCAAAGTACCTTATTTGGGGCAGTTGTATTATTCATATAGCCACTGATTCAGAAATGCAACCAATCTGGAAGAAAATTGCAATTCTTTGGCAGGTTATAAGAATGAACAATAAAACTTATGGCTGCCAGCAATCATGACCATTTCATTCTTGATTTCAATTGCCCTCCTGTTATGGCAGATCAGCAAATATATGTGGACCCACAAACATGAAAATTACACCTTGGTTTGCAATTTCTCACTTCTCACACATGATAGTGGAAGGCAACTCCTCAGAGCTATTATATTCACCTATCTAACTGTAAGTATGCAAGGGGATGGATTGTACATGTGGATTTCATAATTATTGCATGTCATGAACTTTTCTATTGCCGAATAAATGTTTTCTTATCCATATGATTATGTGCTTTGGACTTTCAATGGATCCCACATCCAAATATCTACACTCCTCCTCACTGTTAGGGAGGAAGGTAGCAGTCTGAAAGACAGATTAGGTAGTTTTTAAAGCTTCAGTCAGTATATGGTATCTGAGTGTAAGCCTGTGGCACCTCCTTTCTACCAAACCAGCAACCAGCACATCCAGGTAGGGAGCCTATGACTGCATCACAAATGCAGTGGTAGGCTCCCTTTTCATGCCAATCATAAGCAAAAATAAGAGCTGAGGATGAAACATTTCATGGTTTGAAATTGGCATCTTGAACAACAGTGTTTCCCACAGGTAACTATTTATTTTTACCACAAACCTACAAACAAGGAAAATGGTCAAACTGTCACAACTTCAAAAAAATGTATAATTCAAGGCAACTTAAAACTAATAAACAAACTTAAACAAAGGGTTATGTCCAAGTCCACTATTCCAAGGCAGATGAATTTGCATTCAAGTCGCGTCTTTAACATAATAAAACATTTTATGTCAATTCTATAGAAGATTATAAACAAAATATAACACTAAGTCACATACTTATGTGTCATATTGAGGCAGATGAATAGAACTTGGCCAGAGATCAGTTTTAAGGTGCATCGTAAAATAAGAAGTTGAGACAGAGATATGAGGAGAAAAAGAAAACCAAACTTCTGTAGATCCTGGAATCAGAAACAAAAACAGAAATAGAACTGTAAAAGGGCCATTGGATCCGAAATATTAACCCTGTTTTCTCTCCAGAGATGCTGCCAGAACTGCTGACTTTCTCTAGCAATTCTGTTTTTTGTTAGAGGTATGAAGAGTTTTGACAAGGAAATTTCAGAAATTAGGATGTAGTCAGCTGAAGGTACACTGACCACCGATGAAATTGTCAAAATTGGGATTGCTCAGGGAGCCAGAATTGGAAGAGTGCAGATAACTCAGAGGGTTTGCAGGGAATGATGACTCAACAGAGATAGGAAGGGGTGAAACTATAGAGAGGTTTAGAGACAAGGATGAGAATATTAAAATTGAGGTGTTGCTTAATTGGGAGCCAGTGTAGGTCTGTATTGGGATGATGGATTATTGGGACTTGAGATAAGTCTAAGCATTAATTAATTTGCAGAAGTTAAGTAGATATTTCTGAGTTCACAGTAAAACTAAAGGGACAGAATTCCCCAGACAGACTTTGTATACCACACTGACCAATGCCATTGGTTAGAAGACAGAAATGGGAGGCGAGAATAAACAGAAATTAAACAGATAAGGAGTCAACTTAGGGTAAGATTAAACAACCCCTGCCTAAGTGAATAAACAATGTTTAACTAGGACCGGATAAATCTGCTTTTGAGATGATTATGCACAGACAAGATTTGACTTTGAAGACATGACCAAATGTGTACAAAAAGATGTTTTTTCTTGTAATCAACAGAGTTCTATTCTATTCAGAGTTCTATTCAGGTCCGCACACCCCACCAACCCAACCTCCACTCCTGGCACATTCCCCTGCAAAGAAATGCAAAACTTGCGCCCACACCTCCCCCCCTTACTTCCCTCCAAGGCCCCAAGGGATCCTTCCATATCCATCACAAATTCACCTGCACCTCCACTCACATCATTTACTGCATCCGCTGCACCCGATGTAGCCTCCTCTATATTGGGGAGACAGGCCGCCTTCTTGCAGAACATTTCAGAGAACACCTCTGGGACACCCAGACCAACCAACCCAACTACCCTGTGGCTCAACACTTCAACTCCCCCTCCCACTCCACCAAGGACATGCAGGTCCTTGGGCTCCTCCATCGCCAGACCATAGCAACATGACGGCTGGAGGAAGAGCACCTCATCTTCCGCTTAGGAACCCTCCAACCACAAGGGATGAACTCAGGTTTCTCCAGTTTCCTCATTTTTCCTCCCCCCACCTTGTCTCATTCCAACCCTCAAACTCAGCACCACCTTCCTAACCTGCAATTTTCTTCCTGACCTCTCCACCCCCACCCCCACTCCGGCCTATCACCCTCACCTTGACCTCCTTCCATCTATCGCATTTCCAACGCCCCTCCCCAAAGTCCGTCCTCCCTACCTTTTATCTTAGCCTGCTTGGCACACTCTCCTCATTCCTGAAGAAGGACTCATGCCCGAAATGTCGATTCTCCTGCTCTTTGGATGCTGCCTGACTTGCTGAGCTTTTCCAGCTACACATTTTCAGCAGAGTTCTATTCTAGCTAGTCAGGCATGAATAAACAATTGTACACCTGTCCCCAAGACTCCTGTGGCGATCGTTAGAAATAGTCACAATAAAAGTAAAGAAATGGGTGGCAGAGTTTTGGGTTCTGTCAAATTTATGTAGAAGGATAGAGCTTGACCAGAAATGCATTAGAAAATCAAGTCCGGGGTAACAGATGATAGAGGGTTTTGTCAGTGGATGATTTGAGAAAGTAACAAGACAGGAAATTTTTGGGAGATGGAAATAATTATCTCAGTGACAACACTAATATTGCATGTGATTGGAAATTCATCTCAGCAACCAACATGAGCCAAGGTTTCAAATAACTTGATTCAGCTGCAGACTATTATTAAGGAGAGGGGTGGAGGATGAACTGGGGACTGAAGTTGATTGTTTGTTCTTCCCAATATTTAAGGAAGTTTCAGTTTATCCAGCTCTGGACAACTACTCAGACCAGTAGACAAAGGGGTGTCAAGACATAGTTGGTAGAACAAGGTCTCATCTGTGTATTCTCAATATGTCTTTATTATGTCCTTTGTAAGGCCATTTGATTTTACTTCTCACTTGGAAAACAAGCATAACGATGATGTTCAAAGATACTTGAATGTGCTTGGATGAGGATGCAAAAAATACAAGCAATTAAGAAGGCAAATGGCTTGTTGACCTTTGTTGCGAGGGGATTGGAATGCAGGAAAAATAGTTCTTTTACAATTGTACAAGGCTTTGGAGAGATTACATTTGGAATAATGTGTGGAGTTTTTGCCTCAATACCATTTAAGGAAAGTTGTACTTGCATTGGAGACAGCACAATAAAAGTTCACAACATTGGTCCCTGTGATGTCCTATGATAGCATCTACTAAATTGGGCCTGTGTTATCTGGAATTCAGATAAATAAGAGACAATCTCATTGAAACATACAGGTCTATGAAGAGGGCTTGATAAGGTAGATGCTAAAAGATGGTTTCTTCCAGTCAAGGACTAGGATATTGGGGGCAAAATCTTCTTTAAGGGGCCTATCATTTAGGACTCAGAAGAGGTAAAATGTATCCACCTTTGGTTTTTCTCTGTTCTAGAGGATTGTGGATAAACCATTAATGGATATAGCTAAGGCTGGGATAGACAGAGTTGTGGTCTCTCAATGAATCTAACAGTATGAGGAGCTGATGAGGAAGTGCAGTTGAAGCCCAATATAAGTAGTGATCATTTCAGTGACACAAGAAGCTTGATGAATTACATAGTCTATACTTGCTCCTATTTCTTGTTTTCTTGCATTAAAACATGTAGTTAGCGTTACTTAAGCTACAGTTGTATGCCATTCTTCCAGTAAGATGGCAGTGAAGTAGGACTGCTGAGCCCAGGACTCATCTGCTCCATCCACTTTTCTTTTCCTTTCTTTTCCTTTTTTTCTCTTTTCTCCATGTTTTTCTTTTTATTATTTCATTATAATTAAATTTTGTTGAAGAGCTCAGTCGAGGAGATGGCAGCAGTCAATGGGCCCAGAAAGGGCTTGAGTGGGCCCAACATGGACGCTTGGTGGTGGCACGGTGGCAGGTTTGGGTTCCCAGTGACAACTGCATTGACGAGGCGGTTCTCACGCTAACTGATGGCCACTGCTATGGAGGTGGGTTTGGGTTCCCAATGGCATCTGCGTCCAGCACAGATTCATGGTGACAGCTGTGGAGGTGAGTTTGGGCCCAGTACAAGACCCGTAGCATCAACAGAAGCTGTATCAGTGAGGTGGGCCCAAAGCAGACTCATGGCATTGGCAGAATCGAGTTTGGACTGGTGCAGTACCAGCAGTGTTGGTAGCATCTGCATTGGCAATGTCCAATGAGGATTCAAAGTGGTGAGGGCATCTGGTGGAGGTGAGATGGCGCCAAAGAGGGGCGACTTTTGTTCCAGCGGTGGAATAGCAAAGGGCACTCATGCCTGGCCACTCAGCCTATGGCCCATGGCGGAGCACTTAACAAGAAGGTCTGTAAAGTAGAACAACTTTTCTTTAGTTCTTCATTTTCTGCCTTTATATTCTATGTTTTAGTTTATTTTTCAGTGTTTTAAGATGACACCAGAGAATGGTGGCACTATACAACCCTTTTCACTGTATTTTGTAATAAAATACATGTGACAATAAGTAAATCAAATTAAATATTCTACCAATTTTACCATAGGGGAACAAACATTATACCAAAAGAGACACATTTTCCTATATTTTGAAGTGTTCCAAGATTCAGCATTTGAAACCAATAAAAAATTATTCCGGATTTAATTAATTGAATACATTAGGGGTGCAATGCATGAAATTACAGGAATCAAATGTTTCAGATATGCCTTGCACAGTAGAAAACTCCATTTACTGCTGCTCATCCAACTTGAAATGAAATTGGAAAATAAAGTTGCTCTAATAACTTAACTCACTCCCTCTTTTCATTCACTGTCTGTTGGCCAAGTCATTTGTGCAGAAACATGAGAACTAAATTGGAAGCTTATGGAGTGATTTTTAAATTTTGCATTCCATTGATCCTGTGCAGAAGTCTGCAATGATTGCGTGAAAAGAGCTCAAAGTGCTGATGTTTATGTAAAAAGCAGATGGCAAGCATATTTTCACAATGTACCATATGACCAAGCAGAGATTCTTCTTGGCTTTTAAACAAATCTATACTTACACAAAGAAACTAACCACTAATTTCTCGATAATATACCCATACACAGTTTGTTATCTGTTTTAATAAAACATCGGCTGTCACATTAAGTTCAATCACTTAACATTTTTGTGTGCAAGTGAGGCATCAGAATGTTTGTGGCAAAATACACCCTAATTTACAGCAGGAAACTTCATTGTTGAAAATGTCAAGCAAACTAGGTGATTTTTTAAATTGTTCCTGTGATGAGATCTTGAAAGATTGAAACACTTAAAAGGAAAATTTTCCCTTTCATTGTTATGTCAAGTAGCAATCAATTCACTGCTATTCACTACAGCGTCATAAATCTAATAAAACTCATTTAAAAGGAGACATGGATATCCACTATACAATGTGAAAAGCTGCATTCTAGTTCCATGATGTATAATTTTTAAAAGTAGTTTATATTGTAAGAAAATAACATTTTATGATACTAATATTTTGTATGAACATAACCCTGGCAGTAATGATGCAATTGCACTCACAGTGGTGCCATTCAAAGTGTCGGAGAAAGGACACTTAATTTGCCCGCATTTGGTGCATGCCTGCGCCACTGAAAGCACATCTCCAGTGCCATTTTTCCCACACAGATTGAAAAATCCACTACCAGTCTGTTATATCTAGGAATGAGGATGCCTGGTTTCTTCCCGGCCCCAAGTCACTGGCTTCTTTATCTCCCATTCAAAGGGAACCCATTCAAACTTTACTTCTAATAGCATTATCTTCAGTCCTCCAGGCCAATTCATTAACCTGTGTCTTTACAGAAGGCCAATGTTTAATAAAGTTATTGGCCTCCATACAGAACCTACAGAAGTTGGGAAAGTGCTGGGAATTCATGAGTGAATGAATAACTATGGAATATCTAGTTTTGGGAGATTTTTTTAGAAAACCTATAAACTATGGATCTAATACTTTCTGTTACTGAATTCTACTTTTAAACATAATGAATATATAATACAACGATACAATGACTCTGAGATTCCTGAGGTGGTGGAGGACCTATGTTAGCAAATAACTGCCTTTGCAAGGACACGAGTTTCTAATGATACCAGTTTATGCAGTGATTCTGGAATACAAAAATGTCTCTCACAAATTTTGAGTTCAATATGTACTGGAAGCAACCTACAAATAAGGAAAGGAAAAGGAGATGACCTTACCTACCTTAAATGACTGCTGAATTCCCACTTATCCTTGAGAATATTGTCATGGTTTAAAGAACATTGTTCAAGAATCTACTCATCAAAACAATAATGTTTGACTTAAGAGACTCTTCTCAGCCTCCCCAGAAGCTATTAATTGCCCAGAAAATAAGTAGGATTTTCCATTCCTTTTAAGATTGTGGTTAGTGACGAGAAAGTTAGGAAACAACATTGAAAATGGAAAAATCAGGCTTTTGATTTCAAGGAAAAGTAATTTCCAATTTTCCCCGAAACAGTGAGTTCTGAATTTTGCTAATGTGCAGTGACTGCTTTACTTTCATGCATTTGCATCTCACGATGAGCTAATCTTGCCTCATTTCAACATGGTTTTCTGCTTCCCTGGAGTTAGTAGCTCACAGCTCATTTCTTTGGGCCTTTGGACAGTTGCATCTTCCTTATCATCTCTACATGCTGAATGGACACTATTCTTCTCCACCCTTTATCCATGCAAACCACCAGCCTCATCACATCACTATGGCTACTCTCAACCCAAACTCACAAACAATTTCAGCCTCTCGAAACTTTGAAGCACAAGGAAAGTTATGTCTTGCATGCTTCTGACAGGTTGTTTTGCATGTAAAAAACACACACATATCCCATGCATCTACACACAATGCATCCTTATGGCTCTTAGCTTACTTTCATATTGCTCACTCACTTTGTGTTTATTTGAAGCTGCGAGCCTCTCTGGCTTGCATTGTTTTTCAGCACAGATGGAGAACCAATCACAACTCAGAGCAGTGCACTGTCAAAGAGGAGAAGACATTTTGCTGTATATGGCATCATGCTATATCAATGTCACACCTGCAGTATATGCCAGCAGCATGCACAACAAACGTGCTGCATGGACCTAAACAAAATCGTTACATCTAAAATCAAAAGAAGCCAGTCCTTCATGAAGTGAAGGGGCACTACAATCCGTCAGGGGGTGCCGCCATGACTGGTCAAGTGGCTGGTCCAATCTTAGTCTGGGGTTGAGCATGGTCAGTGCTCAAATGCTTTATCCCACCAGAATCCAGGGAATGGTGTTCTTGCTGTCCGGAGATTGGGAAACTGTCTGTCCTGCAGGTCAAGTGCCACCAGTCAAGAGATTACATGCTTGTCAGTCAGAATGTTGTGGAGACATCACCTGGGGAATGGACCATCTTCAGGGGATGGACCCTGGACAGTCCTGGGGCATTACCAGAAAAAGGGCTTTTCAGAGGGCAATCTGTGTAGACCTGGAGCAAGTGGGAGGTTCAGGTCTGAGCTAGGGGTTTGTTTAACTGAATCACTGAGGAATAATTATGATGAAAGGGAACAATTCAGTATAAAATGGTATTATCTCATGGAGTATAGGAGGGCTGGTAAGCTATGGCTTCTAATTGTCTGCAAGGCCAAGGGGCAGTAATGCAGTTAGTTTCAATCCTTCAGCCATAGGAACATTTTTTTTCTATTCTAACCCGACTCTCATGATTTTGATATCTTTTCTCCATGGAGAATAATCCGAGCAAATTGTTGAAGTTTTTCATCTCTAGTATCATTCTTGTGACTCTTTTCTGCAGTCTAATGCCTTCACATCTTTCCAAAAGTGTACTACCCAAAATTGAACACAATGTTTCAGCCGTTTACTTATAATTTAGTACTCCTCTTGTGCACCTCCATCATGAGGATCTGTAGTGCAGCATGGATGGCCCTGTCTACCCTGGTATTCCATTTTTCTTCGTCACTAGTTCAGCAATAGCTTCTGTAATTCAATATAGCATCTCTTTAAGGGGAGACAGATTGTTATAATAACAGAAGGCTGTGTACACCATATGATGAAAGCAAACACTGCACAGCTGCCTGCTGAGTACAACATGCAGTATGTAGCACAGGAGATGCTCAACCTTATGCTGCAATCAGGCAAATTAAGGTGCAGAACGAAATGTGTGTGCTGCTTAACTCCATCCTCAAATGGTGTGAACAAGTTATAAGTCATGATACCCGTGCTCACAAAATGATGTAGATTCAATTTCCAGCCCTCTTCTTAATCTTAAAAGATCAAGAATTCTTGCATTCACTGGGAGAAGAAGGTTGAAGGTGCATACTGACAACAATTCATGACTAAGACAAAATCCTGTGGATCGCCAGTCTGAAATATAAACAGAAAACATTGAGCAGGTCTAGTAGCACCTGTGGAGAGGGAAACAAACTAAATGTTTCAAGTCAAAGACCTTTCTTCAGAACTAATATAAGAGTGATGTGCACTGAGCTTTTAGAGTAATTGCTTTCTGAGAACTTGAAAAATGTTTTTGCAGAGTTTTCCTTTCTGAAGTTAGATAAATTTCTACAGATTTATATATACTCACTAAATTCTCTACAAAGTTCACTTGTGGAAAATGATTTTCATAAACTTACAAAGGTGTAAGGACACAATGATGTTTCCAATATACTCATAATGCAAACTTGAATGATAGGCATGTTATAAAATAGTAATGAACATGTGAAGTTGTAATGATCATATCTTAATATCAAGTGTTGAAGTAAATGTGTTTCTTTCCTCCCTGACCTTCTCTTGAAAGAATTTTTCATTTGGGTATCCACTAACCCCTGAACAAATCCAGGGGGGACAAAAAATTGCAGTACTAATTATGGTGCTGATATATTGCAGAGTATGATGACAGCAACATATTGCATAAAGCAGCAAACTACCTTGGATGTGGTCACATAACTTGGAATTGTGCTTAGGAGTCTTCAAACAAGTGTACCGAGAATCTGTACTGACTTGCAGGATTCCTGTTGATCTAATGGATCTTCACTAGCTAAAGTAATGCATTAGACCAGAACTGCTATCCACTCTTGACCAGTTATCGTCACAATATCTATTAGGCAATTGGCTTATATTGAGCCCAGTAGAAAATTTTCTAGCCCTCAGCAGTAGGTTTATACATTCAAGTTCTATAACTGAGACATTATCAACAGACTTCAAGAATAATTGATTGATTTTTCCAAACAGTGATTTAACTAATACAGAAATGTCTAAACAGCGTTTTGTATTTTCAAATGATAACTAATCTGTCACTAAAACTTTGAAAAGACCATTAAAGGGCTACACTTTTGATGTTGGATGTCAGGTCGAGTGAAGTTTTATTTTTGATGCATGTAAAATATTGCCAGGTCAAACCTGAGGTTGATTTGTGTAAATTATTTTAAAAATGTTTTCTATAGATTGTGCTATAAAGAATCTTTGAAATCATGGAGTAAAATAATAGTTACTATAAACAAAAATAGAACCTAACTGTGGTGAAACATTGGCAAGACTTGTATTTCAACTGCTAAATAGTTCATTTTTTTAATGCAGAGAGAAAATTAAATAGAAGTGGTCCAAAGGATGAAACATTAACAAAAAAACTTTTTTGTCCTTTGACTCCCTGTAGAGTCCTCTACTCTAAAATTGGTTGTAGAAGAATAATAAAGTGCTATTCATCTGCAGGTGCATTACTTCCACTTAGAAATGGGATGATGTTTGAAAGGAAAGGAATTAGTAGTATGTTGTATTAGCCTTTTGTAGCACATTTTGTTCTGGGCCTCTTAATTTCCCTGTTTTGAATGCCAAGCAGCCAGGGTCTTGGTTTAGAACTAATGACCATCATGCATGTAAATGCTGTAAAAGAGCTGTTTAGCAAGTTAATAAAAAGTGTTCTTATGTTAGTCCTTGTGGAAATGGATACAATACAAACATTACAGCTGAACGCAGTACAAATTCTGCTGACTAAAACCAGGGGGGTATTGTTCACAATCTATGAATAATAGACAAGTTCATTTCATTGAACATGCTGTCAAGCATACAGCAGACTAGTGTGGCTGTGCAGGGTTTTGTTAACTAAAATCAATTCATTAAATTTTATTGCCCAGTGAGAAGCAGATATACTTTATTGTGGGAACTTCATCAAATATTCATGGTTAAAGGTAAGTAGTTAATGTATTCAATTAAATGTGTGCTTTGCGATCTAAGTATAAAGCTTTGCCTGACTAATTCCTTGATGCTTTCAGAATACCATCTGCAGATTAAAATACATTTGTCAATCATGTGAATACAATTGTACTGCAATATTTATTTTATATTTTGTACATTTTTTAAAGTCAAATGATAAGGAAGGTAAAAATAAGGCAGCTAATTCAGTCAAAACTTTGTCCCCAGATAATTTATTTTGTACTTCTGGTTCAGAAAGACATTTTAAACTTGTTTAGACCCTTCAATCATGTATATAGCCTGCTGAATAATGAAGCAGGTGAGAACAGAACCCACCATATTGATACAGTAAATGGCTTTCATTTGTTCAAAATATAGAGTAATAGGAAGAAAGGAAAGGCAAAAAGGCTGAATTTAAATCAGTTATCGTCCAAACATGCTCATGGCAGGTTTTGTTAAATTTATGTAAATGTATAACATATAGTTTGATACATTGTTTAAAAATGAACTCTACATTTTCATGTTTAAGGTTCCTGGTTTCAACAGCAAAGTTATTAAAATGTTACATTATGTTGAATGTACTAATATTGTATATTTGCCAACAAAGTTGCTTCTTTCAATTTACTCTGACCTGATTTATTTCTGAGGCTCAACTGATTTTACACATTATTTTATTTAGGCTAACATAACGTATCTGGGCTTTAAACAGTACCAGGAGAGGCCTCAGAGCTCATTGGTTTGGTTCATTGTAATCGTTAGTTTCATTGATGATGAAAGGTAGCACCACTTTCTTGTGTAAGTACACTCCTTAAGTAATTGTGGACCTTATTGCTGCAACAAAGCATCTGTTTTAATTGTTGAAACAATTGGTTGTACCAATTAATGGAGCCAGTTTCATGATATTTTTCCCAGGAACTGCCACATTGTTTGTTAGGCAGAATTTGCTTTCTTTATGTACTGGAAGACTTTCAAGATAGAGCTGTATTGAGTGCTGTTGTCTTTTGAAACACAGAATGTAGGCTTAAACAGTAAAATGAGCTCTACTGGTGCTTTCTTTTACTTAGCACTCATTCAACCCGACAATGAGCAAGTGCACTGAAGTGATTTAAAGAGGCCTGATTTTTCTAAGTTGCTGCACACCAATTAACTGTAATGTACATTCAGGGTATAGCAGGTGTACGCATTTGGTCTGTATGGAGAAGCTTGCTGACACCAAAATTCAGTTACAAAATGAAAATGGGCACAGCATGTAACTATGACTGTCATTGACCTGCTTGCTAGTGTTTTATCTACAGATTTAAGGTGCATGTGCTGGGATCATTGCTCTTTGCAATTGTCAGGCTACGTTACTGTGTATAATTACTATGTATACTCAAAAAAGACCACGTAGAAGATGATGGGTAGTAAAAGTATGTATTCTTATTTGTAAAAATAGCAAGTAGAGGATAAAATAATATGTCTTCTGTGCTGTATTGTATTTGCTCAGAAGTAATATGGATTGTTTTACTGTCTCTTTGACATATAACTGACCATAGCACAAGATTAAAAGCTGACTTTCTTTTAATGTTCATTCACAGGATGAGGTCATTGTTGGCTCAGCCAGCATTTATTACCCTACCCTAATTGCCAAGAGGGCAGGAAAGAGTCAACCACATTGTTGTGGGTCTGGAGTCATATGCAGTTAGGCCAAACCATATTGGAGGTTTCCGTCAGTGAGCATGATGGGTTTTTCCAACAATGAATTCATGCTTAATTCCAGATTTTTTTAAAAAATGAGTTTAAATTCCATCATGGCAGGATTCAAACCCAGGTCCCTAGAGTATGACCTGCATTAACAGTCCAGTGGCTAGGCTTTCACTTCCTGATAATTTAAGCAATACTCTATACACAGTTCCTTAATAGAAAACCTTTTAAGAATTGATATACAGTTACAGTTTCTAAAAATATTTTAGTCTTGACAAACACAAAACAAGTGTCAAATGAACAACAATAACATATGATTAAGTAGGTTTACTTCAAAACAAATTATAGCACAGCAATTTCCCAAGTGCATCTCCCAATTTTTCTTATTAATCTCTCCTTTATTTCTTTTTCTCTTTCCTAACCTTCTCATTTTCCACATATACCCTTTTGCTCTTCACATATTTATTTTACTTTACAATTCCTCCCACTCTTTGTTCCTCTCCCTCTCTTTACTCTATCTGCAATGACATTCTTTTCCCTCTCCATGTCTAAGTCCTTCAGTTTCTCTTTTCCCTTAAACCTCCCTTCCATTCATTCTTTCTTGCCTCCTCCTTCCTTTCACCTTTCTTTCTCCAGACATCCATCAATGTTCCTGTCCACTTCCTGCCACCTGTTTCTTTCTTTTTGTTATCCCACTTTCTCCCACCAGTCTTTTCCCTTTGCCCATCTTTTTTGACTCTTGCTCATTCTTCCTGCTCCTTCTCTTCTCTCTCCTTTCCCACTTTCCTTTATTTTCCATCCACACTTTATTCCTCATCTCCAGTCATGTAAATAATCAAAAAATGAAATGCAATCTGTGTTAAATTTCAAGTATTTCTTTCAGGTAGCCAAGGATCTCCCACAAATGTTCATTTCTCCTAATCTCTCAGTACTTGTCTACCAACCCTGTATCGTCCACACACTCCTCTATAACGATGCCATCTAGTCAACATATAAGGAGAAAAGTGGAACAAAGGCAAAATATTACAGATGCTAGACGGATGCTGAGATTCTTCCAGTTTCTCCTTCTCCTTCGCATCTGTTGCTACCTTCCAATAGGCTGCCACTGACATGATGTCTCATTTTCCTCAACCAAGGATTCCTTCCCATAATGGTTGACAGGACCTTCAGCCATATCTGACCCATCTCCTATATTTCTACCATCGCCCTTTCCTTCCTTTCCACAACAACAATAATGTTTCACTTCTCCTCACTTTCCACCCAAATAGTCTCCAATATTCAAAGGATCATCCTCTGCCATTTCCACCACCTCCAGCAGAATACCACCACAAAACATATCTTCCTTCTGCTGTCAGCATTATGCAGGGACTGTTCAATCCATGACACCCTGGTTCACTCGTGCATCACTCCTAACTCCCCCATGGCACTTTCTCATGCATTTGCAAAATGTGGAACACTTGCTCATTCACCCTTTCCCTCCTTACTGTCCAACGCACCAAACATATCTACCAAGAAAAAAAGTGTTTTACTTGGATTTCTTTCAATCTAGTCTATTGCATTTGCTGCTCAGAATGCAATCTCTTCTACCTTGACGAGACCAAAACTTCAGACTAGGTGCTCTTTATGGAACACTGCCACTCTATCCTTAGGAATGACCCTGATGACCTAGTTTCTTGCCATTTCAATAAACCAGCTTGCTTTCATGCTAACATTTCAGTCCTGTGCTTGCTGCAATTTTCCAACAAATGACAAAGCAAGCTCCAAGAACAACACCTCATTCACAGCTTTGGCGCTTTGCAGCCCCAATGTCTCTATATTGAATTCCACATCTTCAGCAGTTGACTGCATTATGTCTGTTCTCCATTTTTTTCTTACATTCTCTTTCCCTACCCTCCCCCACAGCTTTGTTTCATTTGTGTTTTGTCTATTCTGCACTTAGTACACCTTAACTTATATCGTTTTTACACTTTTTTTTACATCTCTTGCTTGCAACCACTTGGTCTTTTGTACGGGGCCTTGAAACAATTTACCCTCCTGCTCTTCCTCTGCTTCCTCAAAACTAAAAAAAGGAATATTTTCTAATACTTTTCAGTTTTGAAGAAGAGTCATATCAGATTCAAAACATTATCTCTGTTTCTCTCTCCACAGTTGCTGCTAGACCTGCTGTGATTCTCTATTATATTCTATGTTTATGAAGAGAAAAGATTGAACATTTTCCACCTTCACCATCTCAGGCATTTCCATGGCGTTTCTTGACAAAGTCACCAACCAAGATTTAGAACAGGCTCATTCCATCAGCATTCACTCCTTGCTAAATTAATGACGTTTGCACTGACACAGTCACACCCACCAGACGAATGTTAGTGGCATATCTAAAGATCTTCTGTACAATGGCCAAGCTCCTGTTCATCTCCACTATAAGGACACCAGCAAGCAGGATATTAAAATTGCCGACATTGACAATGACAATGGGAGATAATTCCTGATGCTCATGACCTGTGACTGTTTGCAAGGGCATGGGAAGAGATAGGTAGAAACAAAATACTCATCTGGCCAAGAAGAGGGCCCATAGGAAACAGGGGTAAGTGAATTGCTCACCGTCTTTATCAGCAACAGAGACAGCTATGCCAGAGTTGGGCTCCTGAGCCACAACAGGCAATTCTTAACACAGAATCGATCACCACAGCACAAACCATCATCTTACAAGATGTAAGATTGCCACCACACCTGTCTTAATAATTACTCCTTTGTATTTTTTCTTCGCAGTACAATTGTAACTTCAAATTACTGCTGTCTTCCCTCTCTCAGTCTTTTACTTTTCCTCCTCCAGTTCTCTTCTTTTTCATTTTGACACAGAATCTGCAGTGTTCCAATGAGTCATCAGCACATTGTAATACTGAACTGGACTGTTGTCTACACCCTGGGTAATTGGCTGTAGTCAGAGTTAGAGAAAGAAGGCTAGAGCAGGACAGTACCTGCATTAGAGGTAAGATTTGGCATGGATTGAAGGATATTGTTAGAGTGAGAGGAGTCCTTCTGTGAAGGGAAGGAGGTTGTTATTTAGGTAGTCTTTGAAAGCGACTTTCTGGCTGATCTCACAAATATGGATTGTCACAAACATCAAGTGTTTTCCATAGCACTTTTAGACTAAAATGCTTTATTAGATTAGTACTTTAAGAGAATTAATTTAGCAATATTAATGCAAGAAGTCACAGTCCATGCAATGACATTCCTTAGAAATATACACAACTAAGTATTAGAAGATGTGTGGACTTTGGTAAAATCATGCACGTTCTGAAATTGCTGCTAATACTGCTGTCTCCGAACTGATAGATACAATTTAGCACTTCCATCCAATATTATATTGTCTTTGTAATTGTTGTTGGTCGTAACATTTCTCAACCATTGTGTGATAAGTGTTGTACAAATGGAAATTCATTAAAATTAATTTTTGCTGCGAACAATTTTATTCTCTAATTACACCTTTTAACTCATGAAACAAGTTTCTTCAAAGCACAGTAGCAAGTATTGATTTTCAATCTTATTATATGTCATGTTAATTTCTACATTAGGATATGGTGCCATTCTTGGTATTTACTAATTCTATCAGCATACATTCATTCCTGAGCCAGTGACATCTGCACTTCTTCAGCCACATTCACCAGATACATGACAGCTGTACACTCACAAATCTTTTGTACTATGAACTGGCACTTAAACACAATCAGCTGAGCATCCGTTCCTCCATTCCAAGGTCAGTTGCAAGTGTGATATGTGGATGGTAGACATTGGTGCCAACAACTGTGTTATAGTTATCAACGCCATCACCTCTGGAAGCTTACTTTTGGAGGGACAGTAGAAGAGATAAGCAGAAATAGAAAGTTCAGCGAGCCAAAAATTAGGCCAAGAGAAAACAAAGGGCATTAAATTGTGCACCTTCTCAGTTCACTGTTTTATTCTGCAACAAATGTGGTAGAGACTGCTACGCAGGGCTCCTGAGCCACATGAAGCAATGCTTCCCACAGAGATGACCACTGCAGCACAAAACATCATTTCATGATGTGGAAAGGTTCATGTAAGTATTTTCCAACGAAGTTTTTTTTAACCAAAAACTACATTTATTTTCTCTATCTTTCCTAGCCACAGGATACTGAATGTACCACAGACTGAAGTGACTAAATCAGCACAGAGCAGGGAATCCAATCTTTACCACTTCACACTACACCATGTGGTGCATTTATCTGCTGAACCAATAGATAAAATTGTGATATTCTGTTAAAGAAACCAGCATCTCTTCTTTCAGTTTTCTCCTAATGGAAAAGTTTTGTACAGCAGCTCAAATGACAGTTTTGGTAGCACAGAGCTTATACTCGCACCCTACATCTTTGTACAGTGGGATTAGGGCTTTATGTGCTCTAAGTGAACCTCTGAATTATTTTTCTTCAAACTTATTCTGTATTTACAACTGGAAAGGAAATGTAGTGATTGGGACAAGGCCACCCAGGTAGACTTCACAGATCATGATTTCCTCAATTGGAGTTGTTCAGGGAGCCCTGGCTGACAGATTTTTTAAAAAACAGAATCTCAGGTGTTCTGTTCACTCTCAGAGCCGACTCTGCCCTAACTGGGTCAGTGTCATGTCCAGCACACATGTGAAAAAAGGATGACTTGGCGATGGGATACTGGCCTTCGTGGAGTTATTTCAGGTAGATCTTTTAAAAATGTGGAAAATTAGTGTGAAGGCAAAATTAAGTAGTTATATTTCTTCAATTGAGTAATGATCATTTATTACATCAATACAAATGGTTTGTAAAGTTTTTGACAATTGAAATATTTATGGTGATCCTAACAGAATACAGATTTAAAACACATCACCCTCCGCCACTTCCACCACCTGTAGTCTGATTCCACCACCACCCCGACCTGCTTTTCGCAAGAACTATATCCCCCACGACTCCCTCATTCACTTCACATTCTCTACCAACCCCTTCTCTGCACCCAGAAGTTTTCCCTGTGGCCACAGCAGGTGCAAGACCTGACCCCACACCTCTCCCCCACTTCCGTCCAAGGCCCCAAAGAATCATTCCAATTCGGGGCAAAGATTCAGCTGCATTTCCTCTATTTGATTTACTGCATCTGTTGTTCCCGATGTGGTCTCATCGACGTTGAAGAGACTGAGTGCAAATATGAGGAGTGGTTCAGGGAACATTTATGGTCAGTACACTCCAATCAACCCTACCTTCTGATCGCTATCTATTTCAACATCCCCCCACCCGTCTCCCCCAACGACATGTCCATCCTGGAGATCTTCCACTGTCAACACAAAGCCACACGCAAACTTGAAGAAGAGCAACTTGACTTCTGCCTTGACAGCTTACAACCATTCGGTCTTAACACAGAATTCCCCAGCTTCCAAATCTCCTCAGTCCCATCTCATTCCAGACCCAGCCCTCCCTCTCCACCCTGCCTCCTTAACCTGACCCTACCTGCCCATCTTCCTTCCCACCTATCTGCTCCACTCTTTCCACTGACCAATCACAACCACCTCCTACCTGTAGCTACCTATCACCATCCCAGCCACCTTTCCCCCAGCCCTAGCCCCCCCCCATTTATTTCACAGCCCCCTTCCTCTCCCTGAGTCCTGATGAAAGGTTCCAATCTGAAATATCAACTCTTCTTCCCCTCTGATGCTGGTTGACTTGCTGTGCTTTTTTCATTCTTTATCCAGTCTGATTTCCAGCATCTGCAGTTCTTACTACCTCCACAGATTTAACATTGTCAAAAAGATGTTTTTAAAATTATCAATGAGTCTGATATTGTGTGTGCATGTGCATGTGTACACATCAAGTGAGCAAGATCATGATTATGTTTACATTCTTATAACCTCTGGAGATATGAATGCCTAAAACATAACCTAAAACATAATCTCCTCTGCCCTGAAGCCCTTCAGCCACGTCCTCAAACAACCTGTGGGACACCCGCACCAACCAAACCAACCCAACCGCCCCGTGGCTGAACACTTTAACTCCCCCTCCCACTCTGCCAAGGACATGCAGGTCCTTGGCCTCCTCCATTGCCAGACCATGGCAACACGACGCCTGGAGGAAGAGCGCCTCATCGTCTGCCTAGGAACCCTCCAACCGCAAGGGATGAAAGCAGATTTCTCCAGCTTTCTCATTTCCCCTCCCCCCCACCTTATCTCAGTCCCAACCCTCAGACTCAGCACCGCCTTCTTGACCTACAACCTTCTTCCCGACCTCTCCGCCCCCACCCCCTCTCCGGCCTATCACCCTCACCTTACCCTCCTTCCACCTATCGTATTCCCAACGCCCCTCCCCCAAGTCCCTCCTCCCTACCTTTTATCTTAGCCTGCTTGGCACACCCTCCTCATTCCTAAAGAAGGGCTTATGCCCGAAACGTCGATTCTCCTGTTCTTTTGATGCTGCCTGACCTGCTGCGCTTTTCCAGCAACACATTTTTAAGCTCTAAAACATAACTATGTCAACTAAAAAAAATTCAGGATTTCTCTTACTTTTTGCAGCATTTATCAATGTATTCAACATCATTGAGGTTTTCTACATTCTACATTGAAACTATTTCAAACTATTTCATAATTTTGGATTGAAACATTGTATGTGCATCAAAGTTCATTGTATTTACATTATATTGATATGTTGTTAATTTTTCTTAACATCTGTTTGCCACATGCTGGAGAAGTCCAGTGTAAAAACAAAATTTTGCATTTAATTGATTTAACCCTCTCTTAATATTGTAGAAGAATTTAGTATTCCACCAAGGCATTCAAGGCAATAAAAATTATAATCGCTGTGTTATCAAATGAAAGAATATCCTAGATTGCCTTTGAATTTTCCAAGTAGATAAATGTCAACAGACAAAGAAAGTAGCTGAAATGTGTATTTTAGCTGTTTTGGAAGTGGTAATGCTTATTTTAGAAATTCACTTACAACCTTGTAGTTGAAGATTCTGAATACAGAAATCTGCCACTTCTTTAGAGGTTTGATGGGCAATATTTTAAGTTAACATGTGATGTTCCTTTTCCATGGATCACTACCTTGATGTGTTGGAGAGGCCTGTGCTGTCCAAAGTTCCCTTGAGCAATACCATTTGAAGCATCTTGCTCCTGCTCAGGCCACTCATGGTGGCTAAATGGCCAGAAAAACTGCAGTCCAAAAGGTCCTCAGAGACAGAACAAGTCAAAGACATTTATTCATCTCACTGGCTGCAAAGGTGGAAGAAGGCTGGAGCATCAAGGTGTTGTTTCTCTCTCCACAGATGTTGCTAGACCTACTGAGTTTCTCCAGCGTTTTCTGTGCTTCTTTCTGATCTTCAGCACCTGCATCATTTTGCTTTTGTCACAAGATCAAGGTGGTCTGACCATCAGCCTGTCAAGATTGAGTAAAGTTAAAAATCACACAACTTAATTGGAAGCACACTAGCTTTCCGAGCGATGCTCCTTCATCAGGTGATTGTGGAGGGCTCGATCGTAACACAGAATTTATAGCAAAAATGTGCAGTGTGATGTAACTGAAATTATACATTGAAAAATTGATTGTCTGTTAAGCCTTTCATCTGTTAGATTACAGTGATAGTTTCACTTCTTTCATGTGTAAATCACAAAACCCTTTTTTTCCAAAGTTGCATTCTTGGATTAGCTGTTAACAATGATAATAGCTAGGCAATATGTTGAAGGTGTTAGCCCCCTGTGTTCTCTGTCTATGACCTGAAGTTTAGATTGATTCTAATCTAAAAAGTGAGATAACAGTGTTTTACATAAACTCATGCAGTTTTTGAGCTCAGAGTTCTACATGAATGTATGCAGCTTTTGAGCAAAGTGCAATGTAACTCTGTAAGTACAAATTCACCCCACAAAATGTGTGTGTGCATGTGGGTCTTTGTCTGTCTGTGTCTGTCTGTCTGTCTGGGGTGGGGGTTGTGAGTGTGAGAAAGTGTGTGTGTGTGTAGTGAGTGCAGAGTGTCTTAAGTCTGTGAGGGGGTGCATGTGTGAGTGTGGGAGTGTGTGTGTCTATAAGGGTGTGTGTGGGTGTCTCTGTATGTGTGTGTGTGTACCTGTGTCTGTGTGTATGTGAGAGTGTGTGTGTGTGTAGGAATGTGTGTGTGTGTGTGTGTGTGTGTGTGTGTGTGTGTGTGTGTGTGTGTAGTGCAATGGTGATCACCTGTAATGTGACATGGTGGTTCAGGACATTCAGCCTCGGACCTTCAGGTTACCATCCCCCAAGGTGGACTTCGGGACAGGCAGCAGAGGAAAGTAACCGAGCAGAGGCTGATAGCTAAGTTTGGTACCCATAGAGAGGGTCTCAACCGGGACCTTGGGTTCATGTCACATTACAGGTGATCACCATTGTACTACATACACACACAGATATTCCTACACACACACACTCTCACATACACACAGACACAGATACACACAGACGCATACACAGACACCCACACACATCCTTATAGACACACACACTCCCACACTCACACATGCACCCCCTCACAGACTTAAGACACTCTGCACTCACTACACACACACACACACACACACACACACACACACACGTTCTCATACTCACAACCCCCATCCCAGACAGGCAGGCAGACAGACACACACACACACATACACACACACAGACAAAGACCCACATGCACACATATATTTTGTGGGGTGAATTTGTACTTGCAGAGTTACATTGTACTTTGCTCAAAAACTGCATGAATTTATGTAAAACTCTGTTATCTCACTTTTTAGATTAGAATCAATCTAAACATCAGGTCATAGACAGACAACACAGGGGGCTAACACTTTCAACATATTGTCTAGCTATCACCATTGTTAACAGCTAACCCGAGAATGCAACTTAAAAAAAGGGTTTTGTGATTAATACGTGAAAGAAGTGAAACTATCACTGTATTCTAACAGATGAAAGGCTTAACAGACAATCAAGTTTTCAATGTATAATTTCAGTTACGTCACACTGCAAATTTTTGCTATAAATTCTGTGTTACGATCGAGCCCTCCACAATCACCTGATGAAGGAGCATCGCTCCGAAAGCTAGTGTGCTTCCAATTAAACCTGTTGGACTATAACCTGGTGTTGTGTGATTTTTAACTTTGTACACCCCAGTCCAACACCATCATGTCAGGAAGATGTCAGTGGTCAGTTCTTTACACAGTGATTGGTGGGTGCGTGGAATGCACAGCCAGTGGTGGTAGTAGAGTCAGAAATATAGGGACATTTAAGTGACTGCTGGACAAGCACATGGACAGCAGTAAATTGAGAGTTGTGTAGGTCAGGTTGATCTCAGATTAGGATAAATGCTTGGCACAAGATTATGAGTCAAAGGGCCTATTTTGTGCTGTACTGTTCTATGTTCTATGTTCTAAAGCTGGTGACCCAAGGTCCCTTCTTTAAACCAGGTCAGGTGCAGGTTTCTACCAGAGTCCATTTTCCAGGTCCTGTGACAATGAAGAATTGGTAATTGGATTGGTCTGTGAATCTAGGAATCCCCTGTTCTGAAACTGCGCACAGCAACAGATGCAAAAAAGTCATTGAGCTATTATATTTGGACAGAAGTGTCTCTCGGCAGCTATATCTGTGACTGAGCAGTTTGCTTCAGGGTACCCTTTGTTCATCCTCAAATGTGGAAAGGAATATAAAATATGTCCCAATTTCTCCTGGCCAGAGGACCATTGTTACCATCAAATAGGGTCTGGCAGGGACATGGAAGTTTAATTTGAGGGGGTGATGTAGTGATAAAGTCACTGGACTAATCATCCAGAATTTCAGGACATGGTTCTGGGGACATGAGTTTGAATTTCACCATGGCAGATGGTGAACTTTGAATTCAATTAAAAATCTGTCATAAAAAGCTAGCTTATTGTTGACCATGTCAATTGTTGTAAAATCTCATCTGGTTCCTCAAGGGAAGGAAATCTGCCATCCTTAGCTGGTCTGACCTAATTGTAACTCCAAACCAATGGCATTGTGGTTGATTCAGCTGAGTAGTTAGTGATGGCTGCATACTTTCCATGGACACAAAAAAAGTCTATCAACCACACCCTGTAGGATACCCATCTTGGTGGTCAAAGAAAGAACATTTTAAATTTTGCAACTTGCAGTGTTAGAGTACTCAAGGATCTTTTCAAGAGGCACCAGAAAGAATAACTACAATTTTATCACATGATCTATCAGGACATCAGCACCCTCAGTGAGACCTATTTTCCAGGGGTGAGGGCAGAGGGATATAACGTCTACTGGAAAAGAAAGCTTAGCAATGACACTTATTTCCATGGAGTTGGTTTTGCAGCTGGCTGAACTCCCCAGCTATGTAAATGAAAAGCTTAAGTATTTTACCTACAGCTCCGTCAAAATCAATGTACCATTATCACCATTACTTATGTCCCAACCCATAAGCACAGTGAATGTGAAAGCTGCCTATTGGAAAGCCCCTGAGCCTCACCCAGTCTGACTCCTGGAACATGTGGAGTTGGCACCCGCAAAATCTGTGGCATTATCCTGCCCATTGTTTTTAGAACTTCAATTTCCTGCTTCACAGGATTACAAAAGAATCACTGTTACACCTGGAGAGCCTTTGCTTCAGCTATCCATATATTCGAAGAATTCACAGTGTTGAAGTTTTCTCGATGTTTACTTTTTTCTGACAACAGAGGCAAAGAGAAAAGACAGGTCATATATTGGTTGCAAGATCCATTCTTGGACTAAAATGATAACTTCTTACTTTACAAATACTACAGGAATCGTTCTACATTTCCATCACATTTTTTCTTTATTTAACATTTCCAGCATTTCAACTATTTTACTTTTCATCTTTTATTGTTGGTTTAAAAATATAAACAAAATAATCTCTGTTTATTCCTTTTTTAAAAGAAGTGCTATTTTGTAACATGTGATTAAGGTGTTGAAGCCTCTTGATGCTCCTTTCCATTCAGTTTTTGCTCAGACTTGGCTAGCTTCACTCAGAGTTTGATTCTCTGTCTGAAATTATAGGTTTCTACCTGGCTAGACTTATCTTCTACCCGGAAGCTGTCTAAGTATGGCTACTGAGTAGTGAGATTTTCTAACACTGGCAACATGAGGGAAAATAAAAACTGCCTAATTCTTCATTGCTATCATCATCTTTCAGCAGTGCCCCCCTTTTATTTGATGTATTTGTGAGAAAGGATGGCAGAAGCTAATAATAGATTGATCCTTTGAGATTGAAGGGTTTAAAAAAAAAGGATTGTGACTAATAGTTCATAGGGTGTCAGTTTGATAGTAGATTTGTTCACTTACTAGTTCAGTGTCAACCACGCCACCATTATTAGCAGTAACCAAACAAATAACAATAAGCTGCAGAGGCTGTGAGAGTAATCTTTAATCTTTATTTTATGCCATTTGACAAGGGTGACATTTGTTGCTCGTCACTAATTGTCATTGAAAAGATGATGATGAACCACTTTTTTGAACTGCAGGAGTCCATGTGGTCCAAGACCAGCAAGAATGCTGTTCGAGATGGAATTTCAGAATTTTGACACAGCAACAATAAAGGGGCAGCAATCAACGGTTAAATTGTATCAAAATCATGGAATCATAGAATCCCGATCGAGTCCACATCGACCCTCCAAAGAGCATCCCACCCAGACCTACCCAATCCGTGTAACCCTGCATTTCCCCATGGCTAATCCCCCACTCTAGCCTACATATCCCTGGACATTATGGGAAATTTAACATGGCCAACCCACCTACCCTGCAGTTTGGACTTCTTTGGACTGTGGGAGGAAACTGGAGCATCCAGCGAGACAGGTACAGAGATAGGGGGAATGTACAAACCTCACGTAAACAGTTGCCCATGGCTGGAATCAAACCTGAGTCCCTAAAAATGTGGGGCAGCATGTTGCCATAAAATTTGCCAAATGGCATGAAACAATTTAAAAGGTTTCCCTCCATGAGCTCTAGCCGGTTATCTCATACTATTCTTGACTGCCCATCTCATTATATAAATGCACCAAGCCTCTATGTTGCTGTGTTTGCACTGTCTTGCACTCACCAGCAGCAGAAGTACCCGCTGCTGCTCGGAGCTTCTGGGATTCACAACACTGGCACCATATTTCATGCAAAGGTGTGCACCAGATCAATTACTATTAGCCAGGAATTGGCCTTCACAATGCACATCGTGGGAAATGAGAAAGAAAGCTCCCGAGGGCACATGGATGATGCTTCACTGGAAATAGATTCCTGCAATTGTCAATATATAGCTTCTTTAGATCATCGCCTGCCTGATCAATTGTCATAGTAATTGCAGCTACAAGGGTGAAGCTACAAAGGCTATCTGTTCTTAGCACAATACCATCTTCAAACCCAGTCTCAAGAAATGCTACTCCTCTAATGCCCAGTGTCACACATGTGGAACCATATTGGAAACCTTTCAAACAATTAAAATCTGTTACTTTTTACTAAACAATAAGAAAAGCAAAACAAAACAAAAAAGCTACATTTGTTTCTGGGTTTCTGAGACTAAATAGGCACTACTTGTTTTTTGAACAACAATAATTTACTATCAATGAGTGAAGACTTCTCCCATTCTAAATTATTAGAAGGAGGTTCAATTTGGTCCTGACTGGCTTGTTGCGCCTGATTCTGTACTACTCTATCATACTGAAGGTGATGCTCCTCTGTCTCAATACTCTCATCTTCCTCCGCAGACGATTGCTGCTGTTGTCCCAGCACTGAATATGGCCGCTTTGCCTGCTCCAGTTAGGTAGAGCACAACATGCAGGCAACATGTAGCATACTCTGTCTGGAATGTATTGCAGACTTCCTCAAGATAATATACGCATTGAAACTTCATCATCGGGAAATCTTTTGTCAGCTCCATGATGACCTCTGATTGAAGAATGGGCTGTACTGTTTCTATGTTCAGACCTCTCAGGAGTTGTGTAACTATAGGTCAGCCAGGTGGAGCTGGCTCAGAGAGAGCTGGATCAGTGTCAATAACTCTCCTGGATCAGCTTCAAGGACTCTCCCTGGATCAGTGTCAAGGACTGTCCTTGGATCAGCGTCAACAACTCTTTCTGGACCAGTGTCAAGGACTCTCCCAGGATCAGTGTTAAAAATTCTACAAGTGTAAAGAACAGTTGACTTGGTGACAGGACACTGGCATCCATGAAGTTATTTCAGTAACAGAGTCATCAGTCACGGTTGAAGAAAGTAGCCCTCATCTTCCAGTAACTGTCCTTGTCAGGCATCTACTCCATGAAATTAAGTAGGAACCTAAGAGTTTGCAAGAAAGCTCCCAGTGTAGATGGCAGAGATTTCTAAGATGTGGCACTGATGCTTATTGATTATTTGGACATTGACCTAATGGAAGCTGTATTATGACGTGCACAATGTGTGTAGAGTCGATAACACTTTGCATCTGGGGAAGCCAGTTACATTGGCAAAGCTTACTTCTCAGGCTGCAGCACTGACCTCATCATGAGGGAAATGGTATGATCTGGCACAATTCCATCAGTAACAACCTGGATACATTTGTGGGCTGAGAATTAAAAGGACCCATATGGGCTCCTGTTATATAATTACAAGCAGCTAGTTGCATAAAATTTTAACACAACACTGTTACCTTGATGGCCACGGCGACAGGATGGCTATTCACCTCTTCACATCGCAGGTCCTGCTCCTGAAGACGATACAGTTCTGTTACCATATCTCAGGACATTCTCAGTCTGTACAGGCACTGCACCTAGCTCATCTGGAGGAAATCATATTGAGGGCAATAGACTCTGGGCGTCCTGTACCGCTTCCTGCATTCTGAGTGGACCTTTTGTTTTACTACCTTCATGTTCTCTGGATATGAGAGAGCTGGAGTGAAGGAAAACAGCTATCTAGTCTCAAATGCTTGACTCTATATCCAAGCTCCTTAGCCTTGCATTCCTGATGAAGGGTCTATGCCTGAAATGTTGACTCTCCTGCTCTTTGGATGCTGCCTGACCTGCTGTGCTTTTCCAACGCCAAACTTTTTGACTCTGACTCTCCAGCATCTGCAGTTCTCACTTCCTCTGAATAGCTTTTCAAATAGGAAGCCTGATACCTTTTACAGGCCTTCTTTCCTAAATCTAGTTGGAAGTAATCGCATATGATCTATAAATAAATGAGGTTATGGAACGATTTCCTGCTACAGGCCTTACAGTGATCGCAGAAGTAGAAACATCTGAATTGAACAAAATACAAATTCTACACCATTCTTCTTCTTCATAACACAGACTCCTAAGACCAGGAATCAGTAATGAATGAAGGACAATTGCTGTGAATGAGGACACAGACAGCTGTAAGGATAAGTGAAATAAGTACAGCAGTATGGTCGAGAGAGCCATTCAAGTGGGAGGTAAAATAAGAAATGTCGCAGTGATAGGGAATTGCGTAGTTAGAGGAATAGATGGTGTTCTCTGCAGCAAATAGAGATTGTACGAAATACTGTGTTGCCTGCCTGGTGCTAAGGTTGGGTGTATCTCCTTTGGGCTGGAGCAGAACTTTGAATTGGAGGGAAAATGTGGTGGTCAGTCATGGTACCAGTGCAATGGATAGTGATGTTGTCAATTTGAATGGAAATACGGATGAGCAAGGGAAAGAAGTCATGGGTGAAGTTGTCTGTCGTCCTCAAAAGAGTTCCTTCACAGTTGGACAAAGGAAAAAGTTTAAGCACGTAAGAAGGGCACCACAATTGTCATGGGTGATTTTAATCTGCACATTTCCTGAACAAATCAGATGGGTAAGGTAACATCGAAGATGAAAATTCAGCCAATGGTTAACAAAGGGGATCAAGGAGTGTATCCAATCTAAAACTAGGACATAAAAAGTAGTGAAAATTAGTGGTAGATAGGTAGGAATCAGCAGCTGATGACTAAAACACCCATAAAAATTGAGAAAATAATTATGGAAAAACTAACAGCAAGAACTTCTTTAGACCATAAGATCAGTAGCAAAAGTAAGTGTGAGACATTTGGAGGATGTGACTTGGTAATGGAACAAGGTAATGGCAATGTTTGTAAAAATATTTTGTATTGGACTTCAAAGTAGAGGCTAGAGCACTGAAATTAGTGAAAGAGGAGGCAGATAGATTTTTGAAATACCATGGAGTTAAGGACCATGAAGAATTGGTTCAAAAGAAGAGTTGAGAGCTGGGGCAGATTGACCGAGACGTTATAAAAAGGCAGGGCAGGCTTGAGGGTTGAATGGTTTACTCCAGCTCTTTTTTTTTTGATATGGTCTTTTCAACTCCACCTCCAGCATTTGGTGGTCTTTTTTTTGGTATGGAAGTTGAACACAATATTCAAGCTATGGTAGGGTCAGAGAACTATAAAGCTTGATTAGTTACCTTCTTTCTCTACTAAATGTAAAGTTTAACATCTTATTGGTTGCTGCTCTGGACATGTTTAACATCAAGTCTAGAGTTTGCTAGGCTCATATTTCAACACAATTCATGATGTTCATACTTCTCTATTTTCTCTTTCTATGTGTACCACTTTATTTGTTTGCACTAAATTTTAGTGCCAGTTGTTTTGCCGACTTGTATGTGTTTGAAAACTTATTCTGAGGGAGCGCATCAGACTTTCTGAGGAGTACATACTGCATGTTATGAATTCTTGATGCAATTCAAGAGCTGTGTAGCTAAAGAATACCATGAGTGAAATGATTTGAATCTTAGGCACAATATCCACTGTGAATATCAGTTAAATTACTTCACTCCTTAGTGTCAGGGGTGGAGAGAAGGCCAGAGTTGTTGCCAGAGATATGCATCAACACAAAATTGGTAAATGGACAAAAAGATTTTGCAGGGTTAAAGTCAACAGCGAGTTTGGCTTTCAAGCCAATTGTGCCATTCTGGATTCACCTGGACTTGCTCTCAGCCTTGTATCCCATTCCATTCAAATTCTCAGCCGCTGCACATATCCCCGGTTCCACTCTTGACATAAGCCCAACTACCTTATCAAACCTAGGCTTGGTCTTTTCTCCCCCATCAGCCTCAGTCTCAGTCCACTCTAGCATCATGGACAGATGACCTATGTTTGAGATAGAAATGCTATGTGTACCTTTGTGCTTCCAAGCTTGGCACAATCATGTGATCTTTACTATGAAGCACACAAACTGGGGCAGTCTTCTTATGGGCACTGCAATAAAAACATCTAATAGATTAGACGTCCATCTTGTGAACACAGAACATGGTGTCAGAAGTGTAGCTGAGACTGAGTGTTAAAGAGATGCAAAAAATAGCATCTACTCAAAGAGAAACACAAGAATGTTCATGAAATAATGTACAGAGGCTGGTATTCCATCACCAAGTCACCATTTATTGAAACATGGAGTGTCCTTGACACCGATCCAACTCTTTCAGTGAACACAACCTCTGATACTTCTGTTTATTTTTTTTTGTGAGACACAGTGAAAAACACAAGTTGCACGAATCTTTGTTCAATTTCCACCACCAGGAAGAAAAGAAACACCCAAGTGGCCAGTGACAAGCAGTGCCCTTCACATCAAAGGGCAGTGCTTTGTGAACCTAGTTTCTATTTTTTTTAATTTTTTTTATTTTCTTCTTTTTTTAGTGCTTATTTTTATCCCCAGTACCCATGGTGTGTGTGTGCAGCTGTGAGACACGATACTTCTGTTTATATCTGTCAGTCAGGGCTCCCTGATTGGACCAGGTTAACAGCCCCAATCAGGAAACTCGTATTCTACAAGGACCACCTGGCTGACATTGTTACAATCTTTACAGTTCTGAGCTGTGACAGCTGATCCAAAATGGCAGGTTTTCCACATACAATGACAAAATTACATTATTGTGAAAGTTGTGCTTCACAAACTTGAACTGCTAAGAATATCTACATCCTTTCATTATTGGAAAGAGACAATATTAATTTGTGTTACATCCTAAATCTCTCTGTAAAACAGAAATGACAAACTACAGAAATTTTGAAAGACTTGATGGCATGCTTTGAATCTCAAGTGAACTTAACTTGTGAGCAGTACGTGTTCAATATTAAAGGTCAAAAGTGCAAAAGAATCTTAATATATGACTTCTGTAACACAGTTTGCAGAATTCTGTGAATTTGCACAACTAAAAGATAACCTAATTGAAGATGGGATTGTATTAGGAATAAGAGATCTTGCACTGAGAAGGCAGCTACTACAAAAGCAGAAACCTGGTCTCATGAAAGCAATTGTCATGTGTCAAAGCACTCAGGTGGTAAAACAGCAGACAAAGAATGCCTGGCCATTGTCTTTGCTTGTGAACGTTTCCATCAATACTATTAGGAAGTGACAAAGTGACAATCAAATTGGACCAGAAGCCATTTTATGTGTAGCATTTTTCTCAAGCCACTAATATCCACTCCAAAGCTTCTTCAAAGAAGGTTACTTTGGTTATAGAAATATCATGTTGATGTAACATACAAGCAAGGAATGCAGATGTAGGTCTCTGACATGTTGTGAAGAGTAGCACTCTTGGTGAACAAAGTAGAGGACGCTTTGGTAGAGTGTCAGCAGCTCCTCATGGAAGTCATTAACCCAGCAGACAGAGTGAACATAACACACAAACATTTTGCTCATATCAAATGAACTACCAAAGGAGGTGTAATTATCTGAATGATGCAAGAATTAGCGATGAAAAGATGCCTGAAAGCATCAAAGACACTCCTGTTTCCATAAGTGCATATTTGGCATACAAAGGTGAATTGACAGTCTGAGATGGCATATTGTACAAAAGAAATGGAGTCGTCATCCTAAAGAGTTGAGGGGATATTCGGAGCAACAATGCAGGCCACAAACAAATTGAATCAAAGTTGAAGAGGGCAAGACATGTCCTCTACTTGGCAACCATAAGCACAAAATCAAGGATCACATTAGGCAGTAAAATGTTTGCATTGTGTACTAGACCAAGCAAGCTACAGAGCCACTGATGATAGTTTACATACCAGTTGAACCAAGCACGAATCTAGGAGCTTTTTTCCAGCAACATCCTTTCCAAATACTCAAATACAGTGAAACGTCACTCCTGTCTTAATTCTTTAGTTTATTTCTTAACTGACGTTTTCCAGGTTTGCTGCCCTACAAGGGTCCTTCAGTTCTGACAACGTGTACAATCTTGTACAACCTGCACAATCTGACAGCTCAAAGACTTCAGAAACTAAAACCCTTCTGCTAGGGTGAAATTATTCTGCTGAACTTCAAATCTTACTCTTCTATTGGGATGAAGCTGAAATCTCATTCTTACGAACTGAATTCAAACTAAATTACCAGTGGTCACTGATCATTTGTTTGTTTGCTGTGTGTCATAAATTCAGGAATATAAACATTACATCAAGTAATGCTACAGGTATCCTGCTCGGTATTTATTAAGTCACAAGCTTTCTTAGAAATTATGTATTTAAGTCAATTTTTCAAATGGCTTTCTGACCTCTTAAAAAAAAAATCTTCCTATCTCTTAAAAATCTCTAATTAAAAAATCCAAATTCCCAAATACTAATATGGGAACAAACCCAAACAAACAGATAAAACACCTCCAGAAACCCTACCCACTCTCCCCTACATCAAAGACATCTTGGAAATGACTGCCAGACTGCTCAGACCCCTTGGCATCATGGTAGCACACAAACCCACCAACACACTAAATAAGCAGCTAATGAACTTGAAAGACCCTATCCAGACAACAAGCAAAACTAATGTCATTTACAGAATACTGTGCAAGGACTGTAACAAACACTACATTGGACAAATAGGCAGAAAACTAGCCACCAGGATACATGAACACCAGCTAGCCACAAAATGACATGATTCTCTCTCACTAGTATCCTTATGTACAGATAAGGAAGGACACCACTTCGACTGGGACAACACATCCATTCTAGGACAAGCCAAACAAAGACACGCACTAGAAGCATGGATTCCAAACAGAACCTTTTCAACAAACACATTGAGTTAGACCCCATCTACCACCCCCCTGGGAAAAAAACAGGAAGTGACTTCCCCACAGGAAATGACATCACCAACCCAAAAAACCCAAATATATAAATAGAAAGCCTGAGACCCACTGAAGATGTTACCTGGTAGGGTGATGAAACATCTGGAAATGATCCTTCCAGCTCAGCAAGCAAACCTACATCCATAACCTCAACCTCAGCTACAAATCTTCTCCAAACTCGCTAATCTTTCAGGTGTACAGCCATCAAGAACACTGACAAGTATCATTGAGAGACCAGAGCTGCAAATGTGTTGCTGGTCAAAGCACAGCAGGCCAGGCAGCATCTCAGGAATAGAGAATTCGACGTTTCGAGCATAAGCCCTTCGATGAAGGGCTTATGCTCGAAACGTCGAATTCTCTATTCCTGAGATGCTGCCTGGCCTGCTGTGCTTTGACCAGCAACACATTTGCAGCTCTGATCTCCAGCATCTGCAGACCTCATTTTTTACTCATTGAGAGACCAACATAGTTTAAAGACTATGTGTGCAATTCATTATCAGAGATTGATGAAAATAGTGAAATGTTAAAGTGTGAGAATAGTTTATATATTGGTCAAAATGTACTTGATAATGTATTATTTTGTATGAAAAGATGAATGTGTGAGATAGAAATGCAATCTGCACCAATGTGACTCTTGGTTTTGAGCAGGTATGTGACCTCTACATACAAACTGGGGTAGCCATCTTATTAAAAACTTCAAAAAAGACACAGTGCAGACCAGACTCCTACCTTATTAACATCAAATAATCCTGGAGGAAAGTGTCCTGTTGGTTGTACATGGGATCAGCAGCGATTGGGTGCATGAACTCTGTGGTTTCCAATCAGAGACAGTCAAACAGAATGGTGATGGATTGAAAACAGAATGCTAGTGGAAAGCTCTCCAGGAAGCTAATAGAATGTTATAATTTATTCCAAGAGAAATGGAATACAAAAGGGAAGGTTATGCTTTGGTTATTCAGGGCACTGGTGAAAACACTTAGAATATTGCATACAATATTTATCTCCTTACATAAGGCAAGATAAATGTGTTGAAATCAGTTCAAGAAGGTTTAATAGATAATTATCTGGATTCAGCAGTTATCTTATGAGGAAAGGTTGGTCAGTCTAGACTTGTATATGCTGGAGTGTAGAATAATAAGAGGATATGTAACTGAAATATAAGATCCTGAGGGGTCTTGGCAGGGTAGATGTTCAGATGATAACAAAAGCAGAAATTGCTGGAAAAGCTCCGCAGGTCTGGCAGCATCTGTGGAGAGAAATCAGATTTAGCATTTCGGGGCCAGTGACCTTTCCTCAGAAGTCACTGGACCTGCAACATTAACTCTGATTTCTCTCCACAGATGTTGCCAGACCTGCTGAGCTTTTATAGCAATCTCTGTTTTTGTTTCTGATTTGCAGCATGTGCAGTTCTTTTTGTTTTTATTTAGATGCTCAGAAATTTGTTTCATCTAGAACCAGCAGTCACTGTTTAAGAATAAGGGATTACATATTTATGACTGAAAAGAGATGATTTTTCTTCTCATAGTGAATCTTTGGAACTCTTTTCCTCAAATGTTGGGGGAAGCAGAGCTTTTGAATATTTTTAAGGCAAAGGTAGATAGATTCTTGGTAAGCAAGAATCTGAATGATTATCGAAGTCAGACTGGAATTGGATTTGACGTTACAATTATGATATAATTATATGGTGTTGCACACTTGAGGACCTAAATAGTCTGTGTGACCCACAGGTCTGAAGTGTTAAACATTGTTTTATTTTCAACAAATACTGCCTGACCTGCTGAGAATTTCCAGCATTTCATGCTTTTGAATTTCCATCTATTGTAATGTTTTGTTTCTGTAACCTTTAAAAGTGTTTGCTATGAATTATGCTGGGATATCCTAAGGTCATAAGAAGAGTATACTAAAAAAAAATCATTCTTTTAGAGACATTTTATGATGTTCCTTTTTTTTGTCTGCACTGCCAACACTGTTTATATAACTGGAAGTGGCAAAACAACCTGTTAGGCCATGAAAATAGATTATTAATAAAGTTTAAAAATATTCCTGGTGATGATTGTCTCTAGACCTGATTATATTGTTGAAGGTAAGATTTAGGTAAGATTTATCTTGTGGTTATGTCTGACATGAACAGAGTGTAAACATTTATAAATAATTCCATTTCCCAATGATGGTAGCTGCTTGCCTGTAAATTTCCACCTCCAAACTCATCATTCATTTTATTTAATTATTTTATATTTAATTATTTTAACTATATTTAATTAATAAAGAGGAAAGCAGTAGCTCCAACAGTGTAGTTAAACTAAAGCCTATAAAAATATATGATTTGATGTCTTCATATTTAAACTGTAATCTGCTCTTGCTGGTTCATTGGAATATTAATATTTATGTTATCACCCAAGGATTTTTTTTCTAAAACAATGCAAATCTAAACTAAGAATTGCAAACAGCTAATGAAAGTTAAAAATAAATTTTCATCATTTGGAATTTTATGAAATATACATTTCTTCAGCATTTTCTTTTGTCTTTTTTTCAGTTAATCTGATCTCCAAAAATTCCAGCACAGAAAATGAAAATTACAAATGACTCCTAGGAAAAGTGTTAACTTACAAAGATTTATGCACATCCAGGCAGGATGTGTGTCTCTGGTTTTGTGGACAGTATTGCTGCTATTGTGGGATTTGTTAAGGTTCAAATAAATCATGTCAGGTCATCAATAGTATCTTAAAAGATCACAACATTTGGGAAACTGCATCTGTTCCTCTAGTAAACATGGCGACAGGATATTGCAATTATAATCTATAATAATTGTTCAGGATTTGTTCGGAATTACATGGTAATGGAGATGGCAACCATTGTACTGTTCAAAGCTCTAAGTGAAAAGCTAACATCACAAAGAAGTGTATTATGAAGCTTTCAGTGCACCTTATAAAATGTGAATAATGACTTGTCCTTGAGATGCATCTATTCTTAATGTAATATCCAAACTCAAGACTTGAAACTGCAATATCTGTTTTTTTCAGCCTAGTTGCTTTATAGATTTGATAATAATCTGATGCAAAGATGGATTTTTTTATTTTAAAAGCTGTTATATCTTGTATAAAATAAAAGTCAAATTCATTAAGAGATTGAGTTCCCAAAAATATTTAAAAGCTACCTTTTAATGAAAAGGAATTAAGGTACTTTCATTCTTTGTCAACCTATGTATCTATTCATGCATATATTTAATGGATTTCAATTGTAAAATGAAACTAATAAACAGCAATAAAGTCAACTTTTCATTTCATCTCTATGCCATAGAATTGAAATACACTTCTCAATGCAGAACTTTAAAAACTTGTCTTTATCAAGATCTAAAAACTTTCACTTTAACTTAAGATTAATTGGAATTCATTCAGATCTTAGCGCATTGTTTGGGCTCTGATTCCTTACTTTGAAAGTGGAATCTGAGCTTCACTGGCTCAGTGAAGGATTTTTTTGCTTATCCCTAATTGCCTTTGAGAGGGTGGGGATGAGCTATTCAGCACCTGTAATACTGATGAACATCATGGCCATATTTGATGGCAATACGCATTACACTACTTGTATATCCTTGTTGTGAGCTCTTCAGATGTTGGAAACAGTTCTCTATGCCTTCTCATGTTTTAATCATATCTATCAAATCTCTTCTTATCCTACTATGGTGAGAGAATGCATGGGATTGTGAACGATGTACAAACTAAGATAGTATCTTGTAGGATAACTTTGAAGCATGTGCTGGCCTTAGCCTTGAAGGTTGTGTATTTGGAACTATTGCTACAAAAACTATTTTTAACGATTATTTGCTACCTACAGTCATCAAATTAAATTCCAACAGTAAATCTGAAGAAAGCAAAACAAAAATCCATACAAATCTCATCAGTAAAAGATATTTACTGAACATCTCAATGAGTGCATGTTATTTCACAAAGGTCACCCAGAAACAAACTGCAGGTTGAAGTACAAACAAATATTTGGAAAAATCTACAAATGTACAGTGAGTTTTGACTGCAGAGAACAGAGAGACTGCTCCTGAGCTGTGAAGAAATGAATTCTCCTCTCTCCTGCAATATGTTACCATCTCCAAGCTAATCAGTTACTTAAAAACTAATTACACAGTTGTTGGCAAATAAAAAGTTCTCTCTCGTAAAAACTGCAGTCACCCTTCCAAATGTTGGTTTTTCAGTCCCCAGTTTTTTAAAACAAAAAATAAAAACGAGTACTCCTTATAGTGTTTATATACCTGCAGCAATTTTAATGTAATAGTATGCCCCAAAGCATTTCACAGATGTACGATAGAGCAACATTTGACAAAAGAAGTAGCTTTTAAGGCATGCCTGAAAGGAGAGAAGAGAAGTAGGAAGATTAAGCTTTTTTATGCTGTTCTACTACAGGCCTACCCATTTTTAACAAAAAAAATCCCATCCTGTTTATGAAAAACCCATTGCACATGATATAAGAAAAAGGAGACACAGCAAAATCTTGGAACCATAATCAAAGTAAAAATGCTGGAGAATCTCAACAGGTCTGGCAGCATCTGTAGAGAGAAAAACATAGTTAATATTTCAGGTTATAACTTTTCATCAGAACCTGGAAGCTGTAAAATGGTCAGCTGAAATCAATGATATGACTGATACCAAAATCTGTACAAGGAATAAATTGTTGAAACACATCAATGAGAAAGAAAACATAATTAAAATGTCAGCATGGATTCCAAAAGGTAAAATCATGTTGAACTCCAGCCAGAGCTCCTCTGCTCGCCAGCTCCTTTTCCTCTTTCTTTTTCCTCTTGCTGCAGTTTTTCTGCAGTGGGGAGCCGAATGAACATGGGCTGAGCTGGGACTTGAGCCACGACTGGAGTTCAGAGTGGGAGCAGAGTGAGCCCAAGCCAGCCATGGGTACAGGTCCTGGAGGCGGTACCTGGACAGAGGCCAGTGCATGGAGGCAGCGAGCCCTCGTATTCTGAAGCCTGGTGTACATGGACTCAATGACAAACAGACGATAAGTTGAGTATTTTGAAGACATTTTTCATTCTCAGTCTGGACTATTTAAACTTTGTATTACTATGCTAGTCCTTTTTTAAAATACTTCAATTCCGTAACAACACAAGGTACCTGTACCTAGGTATCCTGTGGCTCAGATGGCACTGAAAGGCAACATTACAACTTTTCACTGCACTCATTTGAGTGCCCAATAAAGGCTATTATAACCTGATAAAAATTGTTGAAGTGATTGTTGAATAAACAAACAAAAGATCTCATATGCAAGATTTTCAAAAGGGGTGTGATAAGCTATCACATGCTAGACTCCCAACAAGTTTGGTCATATAGAGTCAGGGAACAAGTAGCTGAGTGAGTAGCATATCAGCCAAAAGAAAGTAAGGAAGACGATGGAAAGCCGTTTACCACAGGATGACTGCTGGACCACTATTACTCAGAGTGTACATCAACGATTTGAATTTGGGACTACATTATTCGATATCAAAATTTCCAGATTATAAAAATTGTGCATGATAGCTCCATCAAGGATGAAGGCAACATAATACAAAAAGTATTTCAAAACATGAAGACTGAGCAGTTATCTGGCAGTTTAGACTTAACATAGTTATAAACAAATGATTCACTTCATAGTTATAAACAAAGATCTACACTCAGAAGATAAGAAACTGAATTGAATAAAAGAACATTGGGTTCTAGAAATACAGGTGAACAAATCAGTAAAAGCAACACTGGTCAACAAAGCAATTCGCAATACTAATTTTTTTTTGCTGTAGAATTCAACATTAGTGAAGTTATGTTCAACTTTTATTCAGCCTTTGTTAAGCCAAACCTAGGAGTGTTATGAACAGTTCTAGTCTTCCAATTATATAAAAAAAAGACCGCTAGAGTAAATAGGATTTACAAGATGATACCAGAACTGAGAGATTACAACTATTGGGAACAAGAGTTCTTTTTTCCCTTTTGATTTACTTTATTGTATTGACATGTACCTAAGTACAGCGAAAAACTTTGTTTCGTGATCAGTGTGTGCCGATCATAGCAAACAAGGATAAACAGACCATAGGGTGCTGAGACAGAATGAGGCATACAGGTTACAGCAACACAGAAGGTGCACAAAGCAAAATCAATATTATTTGAAGTTAGAGAGTCCATTCAGCAGTCGAATAATGGCATGGAAGAAGCTGTTCTTGAACCTATTGGTGCATGTGTTCAAGGTTCTGAATGGAGAAGACTGAGAGGAAACTTGATCAAGGTTTTCAAAATAATATATGGTTTGGGGAGTGTTCCATAAGGCAGTTAGCCCCTTAAAGTTTAGAAACAATAATGTACACTTATTCTTAAATCTGATCTGAGGTCTCTTAAGAGAACATTGTGTAATTCAGATGTAACATAACAAGCAATTAACTGCTATAAACTATTCTGTTCAAGAATACTAAGTCTCTCTTCTGCTTAACACTTCATATGAACATCCTTCTCAGTAACTAGACTAATATCAATAACAATTATTGATAGCAGTGAATCTACACAAGGCATCTCAGATGTAGACATAGCCACAATTTATGCCACTGTGCATAAATAAATAGAAACCATTTCCCCTTGTGATGGAATGCTAAGCTCCGGGTGGATGCATAACTGTAGGCATAAAAAGTTACAAATGTCCCCAGCTGAGAAACAAGGAGGAATTTCTTCACTCAGAGACTGTTTGGCATGTTGAACCTGTTGCCATGGGAAGTAGTGGAAGCATAGCATGCATGGTCTCACGAGGAAATGTGACCATCGCCGAGAAAAGGAAATAGAAAGAAATGTTGAAAAGCTCAGATGAACAAAATGGAATGGGTGGATTTTTTTTTTCTTTTTCATTCACAGGACGTGGGTATTGCTAGCTAGGTCAGTGCTTATTGCCCAGAGGACAGTTAATAGTCAACCACGTTGCTTTGGGTCTGGAGTCACATGAAGGCCAGATCAAGTAAAGTCAGTAGTTTCCTTCCTTAAAGAACATTAGTGAACCAGATATGTTTTTTCCAACAATTGACAACAGTTTCATGCTTATCATTAGAATCTTAATTCCAGATTTTTATTGAATTCGAATTCCGCCATCTGCTTTGGTGGGAATTGAACCCAGCTCCTCAGAATATTATGTGTTTCTCTAGATTAGTAGTCTAGCAATAATAGGCCCTCACCTCCCCCAGTATAAATTTTTGTGAGCTTGTGTCCTCAAATTGATCTCTAAAATAAAACAGCACATCCAAATGGCGTAATTAGTAACATACTGACTGAAATATTACAATTAGCCATTTGTTGAAAAAAACATTTGATAATTCAAAACATATCTTTCCTCCAGTCACAAAAATTAGCTGTAATGCGTTTCATTGCACTGCAGCAACTCATCGAATCTGCTCTGACAGTACATCTCAATACCACCATAATCTTAACTACTGAGAAGGAGGGTGCAATTGCATGGGTTTGCTTCCACCTGCAAGTTTCTCTGAATCACTCACCATCCTGATTTATTATATATCATTGTATCATACTCTCATCGTTACTGAATATAAATTCAAGAATTCACTCTGTCAAATCATTGTGGATATCCCTTCACCACAATGACCTTCGTGGTTCAAGATGGGCAAATAGGAATTGCTAGTCATGCTGGCCTTGCCATTGATGAACAAATTTCTTTTAGGTTCACAAATAAGGGTTACCCAAGCTTCAATATAAAAAATTTCTCCATTCAAATTTGAACAGAAAATTTTTTAAGAGTGATTATTGATCATACTCTGAAACATTTAATCAGAATTTAAGAAAACAAATATTTATGAAATGCCTCTGCATACCATTTGTCGACAAGAAATATAAATTTACAATAACATTCCACAAATTGATCCTGAAACTAATTCTGAAATACAGCATGCAGATAAGAATTTAGGGAAAAACTACTTAAATGATTACCAGATTTACGCACAAAATTACCAGTGGCTATTCAAAAACTGGAAGAGCACAACCAGCTGCAAGTTCAAGAGCAACCACCAACGCAGGCCTATGCAACAAAAATTAATTAATTAGTTAACTTAATCCTGCATTAGGATCTAACATTCTTCACCATTTTTATTCGTTAATGAGAAGTTGGTGCTTCCGGCAAGGCCAGCATTTGTTGCACGTTCCCAATTGCTCATGGTGATAAGCTGCTTAGATGAACCAAGGACACAACTATTAGGAAGCATTCAGGATTTTGATCCCACACCATTGAAGGAATAGCAGAATAATTCCAAGTCAGGATGGTGTGAGGCTTGTGGGTGAACTTATAGGTGGCGATGCTCCTAAATGTCTGCTGCCCTTGTCTGAGTAACAGAGATTTTGGATTTGAAAGGTGATGTCACAGGAGTTTTGGTGAGTCACTCTGATACACTTTGTAAATGGTATATACTGCTGCCAGTGCACATTGTAGTGAACAAAATGAATGTTGAAATTGGTGAATGGGGTGCTGATCAAATATGCCTTGTCCTGAATGGTGTCAAGTGGTTAAGTATTACAGATTCTGCACAGCATCCAGATAAATGGAGACTATTCCATCACAATCCTTGCCTGCGTGTGTAAACTTCAGGGAGAGCATCCGAGGAGCAGGAGAATTGAAGTTTCAGGCAAAAGCCTTTCATCAGGAATGAGGCTGTGGGCTGAGAGGTTGGTGAGATAAATAGGAGGAGGGTGGGGCTAGGGGAAGGTAGCTGAGAGTGTGATAGGTAGATGGTGGTGGGGGTCATGGTGATAGGTCTGAGAGGAGGGTGGAGCAGATATCACTATTACACCCCACTACGTCCATCTATCGCACTCTCAGCTAACATCCCCCCAGCCCCAAACCTCTCCCATTTCTCACACCACCCCCTTGGCCCACAGCCTCACTCCTGATGAAGGACTTTCGCCCGAAACGCCAATTCTCATGTTCCTTGGATGTTGCCTGAACTGCTGTGCTTTTCCAGCACCACACTCTCGACTCTAATCTCCACCATCTGCAGTCCTCACTTTCACCTAAACTTTAGGGAGAGGTGAGTTACATACTGCAGAATTTCCAACTTCCAATCTTTTTTCGTTGTCACAGTAACTATATGGCTGGTCTGATTTATGGTCATTGATAACTGTAAGGTCATAGTGGGGAATTCAGAGACTATAATGCTATTAAATATCAAGGAGGGAATGTTAGATTTTCTGTTTTTAAGGATGATCATTTTCTGACATTTGCATGGCATCAATATTATTTCTCGTTTATTAGCTCAGGCCTGGATCATTCATGTCTTGCTGCATCTGAACATAGATTGCACGTGCATCTGAACAGTTACAAATTGTGCTGAACATTGTTTACGGATAATCGCACATCCCATTTCTGAAGTTATAATAGAGGGAAAATCATTGATGAAGCAGGTGGAAATGGTTGGGCCTAGGATGTTACCCTGAGGAACTTCAGGCGACCAAAGTTCAAATCCCAAATGCTCCAGAGATGTCTAATAACATTTCCAAACAGGCTGATTGGAAAATATCTACCCTGAGGAACTCTGCAATAATGATTTGAAACTGAAACATTTGATCTCCAATATTTATCTTTCTAAATAATATGCATGTCTCCAACCATTGGAGACTTTCTCCTCAGTTGCAATTTACTTCAGTTATCCTCACATTACTTGATACCCTATGTTATCAAATGCCTGCCTAAATATTAAGGACAATCACTCATGTTCATGTCTGAAGTTCATCTCTTTTATCAATGCTTAGATTAGGACTGTGATTCAGTCAGCAGTGAAGTGACCCTGTTAGAACCCAAACCCACTTCAGAGAATAAGTTATTGCTGTATAAATGCCATTTGATAATACTGCTGATAACACCTTCCATCTTTGGCTGATGATCAGTACATTGATAGGGACAATAATTGGCTGGATTAGATCAGGATATACCTGTGCAATTATTCACATTGCCAGGTCAATGCCAACTAGTGCACGGCCAGTTCTGGATCACAAGATTTCTTGCATGTTGTCAGGTGCCATGGGGCATTTATAGCATCCAGCAGCCCGCAGGCATTTGTTCACAATACAAGGAACTAATTGAATTGATTGAAAACTGGCATCTGTGGTGCACTGTCCTCTGAAGGGGCGGGGATGGATGGCATTTCTGGAAGCAAATGGTGGAAAACGCATATCCTTTATATTTTGTATTGATATATTTGCAGAAAAACTCTCAAGTAATTGAAAGCCTGGAGGGAATGCACAAAGAAGATGACAAAATTTAATTTTATGCACATATGAAAACAATCTGCAGGAAAGGTGGGTTTTAAAATTTAAATAATGCGCTTTGTCATTATGTTGAAATCCATAGCAATCAGGATTATTGCGATCTTTCCAACTAAAATTTTGTTTTAAAGTTTGTTAAATTTTGTTGAAATTATTTTATTCATTATTTTGGAAAATAATTTATTTTATATTTTAAAACTTCTTTCTGAAGTTAAATCCATTAATGGGAAAAAGAACTTCAGATTAACTTTCTATTTTAAGAATGTCTGATAATAAATTTGAACTCAGACTGTTTGTTAGTAGAATGCTTCCAATCAGACAGCAATTCCAGGATACTTCCAAATATTGCCAACCGCTATCAACACCAGCTAATGGCATGAGATTATGAGAAAAAATAGTCCCCTGGAAAACACTGACCAAACCTTGTTGTATGTGGACTAAACATGCCTCCTATTACTCATGTTCATTCTATCTCAATCACATGCTACACTAGAAGAAATTGAAAATGAACAATTTCTCAAGATGTAGAAGTAAAAGTAGGTTCTGTGTTAACCATGGTACAATTATCCATACTTGAAAGTAATATTGTTATGTTGTTGTTATTGTCAGATGACTTACCGCTACTGTTGTAAAATGTGTTCAGCCTATTAAACTATTGATTCTTCATGTCCACCCCACCTCAGGTCATCCGTAGTTATCTCTCAGAATCAGTGATTAGAATGTACTTTTGAATTAGACAATCATCCAGAAAATTTTACAAATTAAAAATTTGCATAGGATACTGGGAAATTTTATTGGGAAATGTTATCCTTAGATTAAGGAAGATAACCATCCAGTACAGTCATAGAGTCATAGAGATGTACAGCACAGAAGCAGACCCCTCAGTCCAATTTATCCCTAGGTAAAAACAATGACTGCAGATTCTGGAAACTAGAGTCTAGATTAGAGTGGTGCTAGAAAAGCACAGCAGTTCAGGCAGCATCCGAGGAGCAGTAAAATAGATGTTTCGGGCAAAAGCCCTTCATCAGGAATACCCAATCTATCCCTTCTGACCAGATATCTCAACCCAATCTAGTCCCACCTACCAGCACTTGGCACATATCCCTCCAAATCCTTCCTATTCATATACCCATCCAAATGCCTTTGAAATGTTGCAATTGTAATAGCCTCCACCACTTCCTCTGGCAGCTCATTCCATACACCTGTCACTTGAGTCAACAGATATAGAACCAAGGATACCATTAAGACAAAATTTGTCTCCCCAGAATTGTTGGGTTTTGGTGTGGAAAAATATAGAAAAAAATGAATGGCTATGAAAGAAAGCACCTTGAAGGATGTAATTTCTTTGTTTGATAATGCTAAGTGAAATTACGAGGCTGAAACGATCGGTAAACATGAGAAAACGCTCAGTCAATTGAGATTAACACCAAATTAAAAATACTTTAGCTTTTTCTCTCCTGGGTGGTCAGTGTATGTGGTGCAACCCTAGTTGGGAGGATTTTAAAAAGCAGTTGGGATGGTTAGTAAGGTTGGAGGATGTGTAGGCACCCCCTTTGAATGAGAGGTAAATTCTTCAAATCAGTGCTTTTGGCGATGTTTTGTTTTTCTGTTTTTGCTATATATAGAACATAGAACATAGAAAAATACAGCGCAGTACAGGCCCTTCGGCCCTCGATGTTGCGCCGACCGAAGCCTACCTAACCGACACTAGCCCAATAACCTCCATATGCTTATCCAATGCCCGCTTAAATGACCATAAAGAAGGAGAGTCCACCACTGCTACTGGCAGGGCATTCCATGAATTCACAACCCGCTTTTGTTTTTGTTATATAGTTTTTGTTCGTTTTGTAGATTTGTTGGCTGTAGTTATTTTAGTCTGTGTAGTTTTCGGGTTTTGTGGATCCTTTGGCATGAAAGCTCAGTGATCTGTAGTTAAGGTTCTTCCCCTCTGGAGTCTAAATGGTGCTCTAGGAAGTTTTGGCTAAGGATGTGTTTAAGGGGTGCACCTAGAATATTAACGGAGTCATTCATCTGTCAAGAGGAAGAAGGCACTTACCAGCCTTAAAATTGAGTGGGTGAATATTACAAGAAACACACTTGGATGATGCAGAGCATTTGAAGCTGCTCCAAAATGGGTATAACCGGATTTATTTTTCATGTTTCAATGTGAAACATTTAAGGATTTGCATGCTGAATTGGGATTGGTAGATGGAGGTACCTTCACCCTAGTGGCAGGGACTTCACATTCTTTTTGAACCCACATAAATGCCATACCAGGATTGATCTTTTTCTGACCCTGCCAGCATATCAGGATGTCATGTACAATTGGTAATATCACTATTTTCAATCACGCCCTCGTGTATTTAATGGTTAAGAGTAAGAGTATCCTTACTCTGGTAGGCTTGAGGCACTGGTGACTGGACCCCTTCATCCTCAAGGATAGCAGGTTTATTGAATTCTTTTCTACTGAGTTCAGGGCTTTTATAGATATTAAAAGCCATTGTCTGTGTGGCATTTGCACATTCTATGTCTACGTAGATTTCCTCCAGTGCTCTGGTTTCCTCCCACTATCCAAAGATATGCAGGTCAAGTGAATTGTAAATGCTAAATTGTCCATAGTGTTAGGTGCATTAATCAGGGGTAAATATAGGGTAGGGGAATGGTTCTGGGTGGGTTACTCTTTGGATGGTTAGTGTGGACTTGTTGGGCTGATGGGCCTATTTCCATACTGTAGGGAATCTAATCTAATCTAATCTTGAGGAGAAAGTGAGGACTGCAGATTCTGGAGATCAGAGCTGAAAATGTGTTGCTGGAAAAGCGCAGCAGGTCAGGCAGCATCCAAGGAGAGCAAGAGAATTGACGTTTCGGGCATGAGCCCTTCTTCAGGAATTAGGAAAGTGTGCCAAGCAAGCTAAAATAAAGGTAGGGAGGAGGGACTTGGAGGAGGGGCGTTGGAAATGCGATAGGTGGAAGGTGGTTAAGGTGAGGGTGATAGGCCGGAGTGGGAGTGGGGGTGGAGAGGTCAGGAAGAAGATTGCAGGTTAGGAAGGTGGTGCTGAGTTCGAGGATTGGGACTGAGACAAGGTGGGGGGAGGGGAAATGAGGAAACTGGAGAAATCTGAGTTCATCCCTTTCGGTCGGAGGGTTCCTAGGCGGAAGATGAGGCCCTCTTCCTCCAGCCGTCGTGTTGCTATGGTCTGGTGATGGAGGAGTCCAAGGACCTGCATATCCTTGGTGGAGTGGGAGGGGGAGTTGAAGTGTTGAGCCACAGGGTGGTTGGGTTGGTTGGTCCGGGTGTCCAGAGGTGTTCCCTGAAACGTTCCGCATGAAGGCGGCCTGTCTCCCCAGTACAGAGGAGGCCACATCGGGTGCAGCGGATGCAGTAAATGATGTGTGTGGAGGTGCAGGTGAATTTCTGATGGATATGGAAGGATCCCTTGGGGCCTTGGAGAGAAGTGAGGGGGGAGGTGTGGGCACAAGTTTTGCATTTCTTGCAGTTGCAGGGGAAGGTGCCGGGAATGGAGGTTGGGTTGGTGGGGGGTGTGGACCTGACGAGGGAGTTACGGAGGGAGTGGTCTTTTCGGAATGCTGATAGGGGATGGGAGGGAATATATCCCTGGTGGTGGGATCCGTTTGGAGGTGGCGGAAATGACGACGGATGATATGATGTATATTGAAGTTAGTGGGGTGGTAGGTGAGGACCAGTGGGGTTCTGTCCTGGTGGCAATTGGAGGGGCGGCGCTCAAGGGCGGAGGAGTGGGAAGTGGAGGAGATGCGGTGGAGAGCAACGTCAACCACGTCTGGGGGGAAATTGTGGTCTTTGAAGAAGGAGGCCATCTGGGCTGTACGGTATTGGAACTGGTCCTCCTGGGAGCAGATGGGGCGGAGACGAAGGAATTGGGAATATGGGATGGTGTTTTTACAGGGGGCAGGGCTTGGCCAGTAGCCCATTCATTCTTTGGGAAACAGCTAAAGCCTATGCTCGGGGTTGGTTACTTCTTATTCAGCCAGTAAGAAGAGACAGACGGGTGAGCGGCAACACATGCTCAAGATGTGTCTGAAAGTAGCTGAAAAGGCATACTTTGACAGACCTTCACTGGTTAAACTGCAGAGGATCACAGCGCTTCGGTCTATACTGAACTCCATGCTAACATGGACAGCCAAGAGGGAGCTTACGTTTGCGAATCAAAGGCTGTTTGAGCATGGGGATAAGCCGGGCAAGTACCTAGCGTACATTGCTAGGAAAAAGAGTGCCCCCCGAGCCACTACCTCAATCAGAGAGCACACTGGAAATTTAACCAACAATTCTAAAAGGATTAATGCAGCATTCCAGAAATTTCACTCTGAATTATACCAATCTGAAAGCTGTGAGAGTGAGTGAGTTAAGATGGAATTTTTTTAAGAATTTGGACCTTCCGGGAGAGGGCCCTGAACAAGAGTCTCTCCTCAATGCCCCGTTGTCAAAGCAAGAAGTGCAGGAGGTTGTGAGGCAGCTCCAGGAAGGAAAGGTGCCGGGTCCTGACTGGATCCCCAGTGAGTTCTATAAGGAATTTATAATATATTGTCAGGACTGATGCTTGGTATGTTTAATGACTTATATAGTCACGGCCTCCTTCCACCATCTCTAAGAGAGGCGAACATCTCTTTTATTCTTAAAAACTGGAAGACGCTGGAGGACTGTGCTTCCTATAGGCCCATTTCACTCCTGAATGTCAACTTCAAAATCCTATCTAAGGCTCTGGCATTAAGCTAGAAACTATACTGCCCTCCATCATTAAGGAGGACCAGACGGGTTTCATAAAAAGTCGCAGATTGATGGATAATGTCAGGGGATTGCTTAACATATTCCAAGTATGTCAACAGTGATCGGTACAGGGACTGGTGATCTCCTTAGATGTGGAAAAGGCATTTGACCAGGTTGAGTGGCTCTATCTTTTTCATACTTTGGAGCAGTTTGGCCTGGAGAGACCTTCATCAGGTGGGTGGAGGTTTTGTATAATGATCCTCTTGCTGCAGTCCTCACCAATGGTGTACGGTCAATCAATTTTAATATTTGAAGGGGCAGTTGACAGGGCAGTCACTTGTCACCATTGCTTTTCATATTGGTGATCGAACCACTGGTGGAGGCAATACGTAGGGATCCCAATATAACTGTTCCAGATGTGGGACAAAATCACATAAAATCGCACTGTATGCGGATGATGTTTTTGTCTTGTTATCAAACCCAATAATCTCAGTGCCATACCTGATACAATGCATCAATTTATTTGGTGGCTCCTCGGGTTATAAGAGCAATTTTCTAAATCAGAGACCATGCCCACGGGTGGTCACCCGAGAGTGCCTGATCCTGAGGGCAGTTCTTGGTTCCCCTTTAGATGGAGACAGTAGGGCTTTCTCTACTTAGGTATATTTATTATTCACATTTATGATTAGCTATTTAAAACCAATTTTGCCCTTTTATTTGACAGAATCATGCAGGACCTTCGTAGATAAGAAGTGCTTCAGATCTCTTGGTTAGGTCAGACAGCCCTCATTAAAACGAACATTCTGCCCTGCCTGTTGTATCCTATGAAAATGCTTCTACTGCTTTTTGTGAAGCAAATATTTAGAAGACTGAACAGCTGGTTCAGTTCTTTTATCTGGTATGGCAAGCGGCTCCAAATTAAATGGACTAAATTGCAGTTGCCTTACAGACTATGAGGAGTGGGCTTCCTACATATCAGTTAAGCTTCTTGCTATCTTATGCAAATGATTGGGCCCAGGGGACCCTCACTGATTTTGATTGGACATCAAAGCCTCTCAGGCAGCTGTTCTTAGACAAAATGAGAACAGTTAAGGAATATTGCCATAGCCAAATCGTCATCAATACTGTCAAGGCAATGTATCAGGATGAGGGCAATATTGCCAAAACATCATTTTTGACACCCATTGTTGGTATGCCGGGTTTTCAGCCAAGGTTGATGGACTCTGGGTTTAAACAATGGGCAGCTAGGGGCGTATCCAACCTGGGTGATATATTCAAAGAGGACATATTGATATCCATTGTCCAGTTGGCTCAGAAATATGAATTGCCCAGTAGGGACCTCTTTCGTTTCTTTCAAATTAGAAATTTTATACAAAAAGACACCACACTTCTAACTTATCCTCATAGGTCCAACATGGAGAAGAGGGTGTTGAATGCTGAGGGTACATTATCTGCCAGCAATGCTTATTACCTATTGGGAGAGAATTCCTCAGACAAGACTGAATGGCTCTGGGAGAGGGAGTTGGACGTTGAGATCTCTTCTGAAATATGGGAGGATATCTGGGAAAAAGCAAGAAGGATCTCGATTTGCAACAGGACCAAGGCTTTGCAATTGAAGATTTTCCACAGGGTCCATTTGGCCCCAGACCACCTCACTAAATTTAAAGCAGGAGCATCGCCAATGTGTCTTAAATGTAAAGTGAGCATGGCTTGCTTACTCATTGTCTTTGGTCCTGCCACAGACTGTGGGCATATTGGAGCGCTGTCGTAGGCGAAATAGAGAAGGCCTTGGGGATGGAGGTGGAGATGGACCCGGTATCTCTTCTTGGTTTTATAAATTCAATTTCATTAGATGCATACAATAAAAGGCTTTTCAATATCCTCACATTTTGTGCAAGAAAGAACATTCTATTAAGGTGGGTATCGGAAAACCCCCCGGGGCTGGCGTAAGCTAATAATGGAGCACATCCCCTTGGACTTTCTTACGAGTATGGTGCACTATAAAGCTGAGAATTTTCATAAAATGTGGCAGCCCCTTTTGGACCATCTGGGAACAGATTTATCTGCCATACTGAAAAGCTTTTATATAGCCATGGCAATTCTATGTAATGAATCTGGTATCCAAAGAGGAGGAACTACGAACACATGAATATGTATAAACTTACACGCTCGATGATCGAGGGCTATTGCTTTGTTTCGCTGAGCTGTGTTGTATTTATTATTATTATTAAGATTTTTTTTTAAACTTAGTTATTAGTTATTATTTATGTAATTAGTGGGTTTGTTTTTTAACATTAGTTTGAATTGTTTTGTTTTATATTTGTTGTAATATTCAAAAGAAAAACACATTTTATACAAATATATATACAAAAAAAGCACTCGAGCTACAATTTATGACAGATGGCACAAGAACATCAAGGACAGTCCACAATCTATAGACTACAAGAAAGTGTTTTATGATATGCATGATGCAATCATGAAATTATTTGATTTGGTTTATTTATTGTCACATGTATCTTCTTCGAAAATACAGTGAAAAGTGTTATATAATGTTAGCATTTTCTGCACTATCTTAACACACAAAAATAATTGAATATAAAGGCAGAAAAATGAATAAGCACAGTGTCCAACTTTTCAGTCTTTCATGTTAATTTCTCAGTCATGGGCCATGGGCTTGGTGGCCAGGTATGAGACCCCTTCGGCACGTCACCGCCACAGGAATGAAAGTGACCACTCTTCAGCGTCGTCTTGCCTCCACTAATATCCTCACCACTATGAGTCCTAGCTGGACCTTGCCAATGTACATGACACTGATGCTGCAAACCAGCCCAAATTTGACTGTTGCCACCATGATTCCACTTCAGGACCACCTCACCGATGCAGATGCTGCTAATGCCACTGGGTCTCCTACGGGCCCAAACTTGCCTCCATCTCCATGAATCTGCACTACATGCAGATGCCACTGGGAACCCAAACTCCTCTCTGCAGCAGCAGCCATCAGTTGGCGTTAGGACCATCTCAATGATGCAGGAGCTGTGGGAACCCAAACTCTCCACTGATGCCATTGCTATGTCCACGCTTCTGGGCCCACTCAGGTCTGTGCTAGGTCCATTCACTCCTGCCGATGCTGACACTGTGACCGAGTTCTTCACCAAGAAGTAAGTTAAATAAGATAGAAGAGAAAAAAAAGAGGAAAAAATAAAATAAATGTAAATAAAAGAGAGTGAATCAAATGGGCCTCAAGCTAAGAAGCCATACTCCACCTCCACCTTACTGGAAGAAACATAAGCAGGGGATAATGATGCATTACTAACAATGATTGGTTCAGCCATGCTGAAATGACCAACATTTCCAACTAATGGCTGCAAGTTGGCTCAGTGGTTAGCACAGCTGCCTTACAGCACCAGGGATCCAGGTTTGATTCCAGCCTTGGGTGACTGTGTGGAGTTTGCACATTCTCCCTGTGTCTGCATGGGATTCCTCCCACAATCCAAAAGATGTGCAGGTTGGGTGAATTGGCCATACTAAATCACCTACAGTGTAGGTTATTAGTTAGGGGAATGGGTCACTCTTTGGAGGCTGAAGAGCCTTTTTTTAAAGATTAGATTACTTACAGTGTGGAACCAGGCCCTTTGGCCCAACAAGTCCACATCGACCCTCCAAAGTGCAACCCACCCAGACCTATTCCCCTACACCTAACATGATGGGCAATTTAGCATGGCCAATTCACCTAACCTGCACATTTTTTTTACACTGTGGGAGGAAACCGGAGCACGGAGGAAACCCATGCAGACACGGGGAGAACGTGCAAACTCCGCACAGGCAGTTGCCTGAGATGGCAATTAAACCCAGGTTTCTGGCGTTGTGAGGCAGCAGTGCTAACGACTGTGCCACCCACACTGTAGGGAGCTACAACCCGAGACCAATTCTGCTCAGCAATTTGCACCCAGGCAGTTAGAGATGCTAATGCTTAACATAAATACCCATATCCCAGTTACCCCAGTCCAACTCTGCAACATCCCATAGCCCCCTCCTCCTACACTCTATACCCCATACCCCTACCCACAATGCCCCTCCTCCTACACTCTATACCCCATACCCCTACCCACAATGCCCCTCCTCAACAATGATGTTCACCCCCCCACTCGTAATTACCCACCCTCACACCCCCATGACCCCTCCTTGCCCAGCCCCTTGTCCCCCACCCCCATAGGCCCCTAGTCCAGCGCAGGCTCAGTGGCACCGCGGGGACATCTTCCTCCGATCACCACACGATGGCCTCCGCTCCTGTGTTGAGTTTTCGCCTCCTCACTCCAGGTAGGATGGGGAATGAAGTCCGTAACGCAACCCCGCATTTCTCCCGGGCTCACAGCGAATCAGGCTCCTCCCGGGCGCGGCGGCGGGGGCGGCCTCTCGGATGTTTTTAAACACATGAGGCAGGTAGCGGCATGGCCTGAGGAGAGAAGAGTCTCCTCTGCCCACCCTAACCCCGGCAGGGAAAGGGACTGGGACCGGGACCGCCGTCCGCCTAGTCCCCTGAGGGAGAGAGGCCCGAGCCTGCCCTCTGAGCACACCTTAACTCCCACCCCCCCACCCCGGCCCACGGTGGAGGGGCCTGGCACTCTGTCTACTCCTGCAACCAGCACTTCCCTTAATCAGATGAGGGTTTCTAAAAACATGTATTCCTGCTTTGTATAATTTTGTAAACGTGTTTAAGAAGTGCAAATAAAGGGAACGTTACAATATAGTTCGATATTAAGTTTAGCAAGAGGATTATGCCAGACACCTTTATTGTAACTGCTACTGGCAATGTTGCCTTTATGACCAGAAAGTGCAGCGCTCAGCAGGTCTGGCAGCATTTGTGGAGCGAGGAACAAAGTATCGTTTTGATTCTAATATGACTCAGAGCCTGCAGAGTTTTTCGAGTTAGGTAGTGATTTCAGATGTCCAGCATCCACAGTATTTTGCTTTTACATTGGTACATTTATTGCCCACCTCTTGAGAATTCAACTGGCAACGCGTAGCTGAGAATTTCAGTCTAGTGCTTGTGAAGGAATTTTTGTGAATTGTTAGGTGTGGACAGGGATTGCTTGCAGTGAAGTGTTTCACAACCCTGCTACTACTTTTCTCTCTTGGTGATAGAACTCATCGATGAGAAGATACTTTCAAAGTGAGCTTGAGTTGTTGCGCTGATGTTAGCAGCACCTACTGCAGTTCATACGCTTATCATACAAGAGTCTGTTAATAAACTGAGTCAATAATGTTCCACCTGGAACATTTAAATATGCTTGTTAAACATACTGTCAAGGCTGACGTTTTTACTTTTCTTTAGTTTGGATAGGGGACCGAAATGGAAAAAGGACTGGTCTAAGAACCAAGGATTGTTGAAGAATGTGTACATTTTTTTTCAAGGCAAATTGCCTGATGCTCATTATAAGTGCTGTTTACATGGCTGTTGATTGAAAAGCCTACTTACAGAAGGAACTGAAATATTTGCATTTGAAAAGAGTTCCCATTGGCAGAAAGTAGCTGATTGGTTTGTTGGCTTGTGACCAGTTGTCAAAGACAAAGGCCCTGCCCCTGCCGACAGACTTTGATGTAGCTGAATAGCTTGGGGTTGTGAATATTCAGAGAAGGCTTCGGACTTTTGGGAGGAAATCACTGCTGTAGAAAGCACCCAAAGCCTGAAGATAGACGGTTTTTCCCCCTCAATTGTAGGTACTCTTTTTCTAAATATATTTTTATTGCAAACTGGATTTTTAAAAATATTACAACAAATACAAACAATACAATTCAAAACATTATAATGAAAGAACACACAAAAAAACAAAACTCATCCTGCCCTCATGTATAAATATATATAGAAAAATATGTATTTTAAAAAACCCAACTAACTATTTAACTAAATAAATAATAACCGACAACAAACTAATAAATAGCAATCACTCAACTCAGCCAAACAAAATACTCATACGTTCGCAGTTCCTCCTCCCTGGATATTGGACTCGTAAAGCACAATTGTTACAGTTATATATAAGTCCTTATTATTGTGGCAGATAAATCCAAATGCAGGTATTCCAAAAAGGGCTGCCATGTCTCATAGAAATTCTCAGTTTTGTGATGTACCACACTTGTGAGAAAATCCAAGGGGATATACTCCATAACAATCTTCCGCCAACCCGACAGGCCAGGGGGATTTTCGGATACCCACCCTAGCAACATATACTTTCTTGTGCAGAAAATGAGAACGTTGAGAAGTTTTTTCTTATGCGTATCTACAGGGAATACACTGTGCAGGCCAAGAAGAAGAGAGATTGGGTCCCTCTTCACCCTTACACTCAAAATCCCTTCCATTGTACCCACAACGGTGTTCCAGTATGTAAGAAGCCTACCACAGGACCAGAGACAATGGGTAAGACTGCCCGTATCAACCTTTCATTTGGGACATGTTGAAGATGCCCCTGGTTTTCATTTTGACAAACAGTCCGGAGCCAAGTGAACCCCGTGGAGAATCTTCAACTGTAAAGCATGGGTCCTGTTGGCAAATTGATATCTTTTTTGCATTTTCCCAAATATCTTCCCATTCCTGTGAGGATACCTCAATGCCCAGCTCTCTATCCCACATCCTGCAGAGTCGATTGAACTCGTCTGAGGTGACACCCCTTAATTGATGATATAAAGTGCTGACAGAGAGTGTACTCTTACCACTGAGCACCCTCCTCTCTATGTCACATTTGTTGGGATCAGTCAAAAGTGTAGTCCTTTTTTGAATAAAATCCCTAACTTGAAAAAAAAAAGAAAGATAGCTCATATTTCCATTCTAACTGATCAAAGGACATCATTGTGCTCAAATAAATTGTCCATGTAAGACACACTCCTAGCTGCCCAGTGTTTGAATCCTGAATCTATCATCCCTGGGTCTATAAACCAGGTAAATTGGGAAATTCTGTACACTTATTAAAATCTTTAACTTTTGTGACTACTCTGGGAATTGGACGGCAAATCTTGTCCACCATTTCCAAGGCACGATTCAGGAGGCTGATGGATAAGTACAGATCCTACAACATTCAAGAAGCTTGATGCCATTGTAGACAAAACAGCCTGCTTAATTGCTACCATATCTACACACATTGACTCCCTTCAACACCCACTCTCATCAGCAGCAATGTATACCATCTATAAGAAGCACTGCAGGAATTCTGTGAGGTTATTTAGATAGCACCTTCCAAATCTATCTTGATGGAAAAAGGCAACCAAGGCATTCGAGCACCATCACCTGCAAGTTCCCCTCCAAGCCTCATGCCAGCCTGACTTCGAAATATTTTTCTGTGTTGCTAGTTCAAATTCCTGAAACTCTCTCCTTAATGGCATTGTGTCTACCTTCACTGCATGGATTGAAGCAGTTCAAACAGGCAGCTCACTAGCTCCTACTCAAGGGCACTTGAGATGGCCAATAAATGCTGGCCAAGCCAGTGATTCCTCCATCCCATAAGTGAATTTCTATAAACTACAGGTAAGTACATCTTGATCTTAAAGGTTGTCTAATGCAGTGGTGGTTTAGTACTCTGTTATGAAGCCTTCTGAGTACTTCTCTCTCATTGATCCTAGTTCATATCAATTTATCAAGCAAACTGTAAAGATAAAGATATTTAGAGCTATTGGCATTCTTTAGCTTTGTATCATAGTGGAGATTTCTTGTTGAATTATCCTAAAATTTGGCAATGGTTTGTGTAGAAATCTTTCCAAGACTGATCAATCCACAAACATCTGAAAATGTCAACCATCATTTGTAACACTCTGGCTTTGTAAGTTATTAAAGCTTGACCGTTGGCAAAAATGACTTCCTGAAATGTTTTCGCAGAAGCGTTGGTTTTTGTTCTGACACATAAATCAAAGATGATACCAGAGGTACAGCCTCTCTGGGATCCTTGATGATATGGCTAAGGCTGCAAGTGAAGAACAGATTAATTGGGCTTGGTGCTACAATACAGTCCTGCTTCACTCCTTTTGAGATCTCAAAGGGAGCTGACCTGGCCTGTCATTCTCTCCTGGAACAGTTGTGTGATCTTGACACACTTTTTGGGTGACCGTGTTGTTTTTTAGGATTGTCCAGAGGATCACTGTGTTGACCGAGTCAAATTAGTTTGCTACGTTGACAAAGAAGTAAAGGACACGTTCTGCTTAAGGCAATTTTTCTGGATATGTCTCGCTGTAAACCCCACATCTACAGTGCTGAGACCTAGGTGAAAGTGACAGTGAGCCTCTGTAAATTTGCTTCTGCCACATTGATAAGTGTTCACGATGATATGAGCAAAGGTCTTTCCTGCCATGGACAAAAGTGACAGCTCTGTATTTCCACACTCTGTTTTGTTGCCTTTGTTTTTAATACACATCAATAATCATGGCATTCCAAAAGTTAATTGGCATGCTTTGTTTTTTAGATTTATTTATTTATTTAATTAATATATTGTCACTTATGCCTAGGTACAGTGAAAAGTGGATAACATCACCCCACTCTGGTGCCATCTTGGATGACTGAGTAAATTGTATAAATGGTAAAGCACTGAATAAGTTAATATTAAATTGATATTACTAAAAGTGAATCAGCTCCAAAAGTTCATCTTTTGCTCTTTGTTGAGTTCACCTTCTCTGCTCCTCCAGTCGCTGTCATCCGACATCATCCCTGGGAATATATTCGCCGCCTCTGAGCTGGATCTCCTCTAATGCTGGGCATTGACTGTTCCTGGCTCAACTTCCAATGCCACCACCGAAAATTGAGTGGAGGTAGAGATAAAAAAAAGGCCACAGGAGGAGGCCCCAGGGCAACCAAAACAAAGAAAACTGTTACCGAGCTGGAAAGACAATGATGAAGCTTTGTGGATGTGGCAGAATACATTATGTGAATCATGAGTGGACAAGCCCTGTGTTCAGGAGGGAAATGCTGTCTATCCCACTGTTGCCATTATTCCGTATGCATAAGAGGCTGTATCTGTGCTTGCCACTTTAAACATTTCCACTGAGATTTCATTTTCTTTCCTCAAGCCTTGCACATGTTTGTCTGCATAATCGCTTTCTTAATCTCATCAACAGAAGAAAACAAGGCAAGCTCATCAATGACTGATCACTGAGGAATCTAGTTGAAAGCTGAGGAGTTGACTGTAGATGGTCTATTCAGAAGCTGCTCAAGTGTTCTGCCAATCTTTCTATTATTTCTGCTTCTCTTTGATTAAGAATGACCCATCAGCTGTGAAGAATGACGTGGGGCCTGTCCTAAAGGCTCCACATTCAGAATTAAAAGAACTGAAAAGCTTTCAGTTGTGTGAGTCTGCATATTGTTGGGATTGTTCAGCTTTCCTTTCTGAGTGTCTTCCTTGCATTACCATGCTGTTCTTTCTGGACATTGCTGTTCAGATGTTGGACCTGGTCTCTTTTGGAAATGGAGGGTTGATGTTCTGCCACTCCATTTGTGTTCTGTTTTTGGCCTGCTGCATTTGAGAGATGTTTTATCATTTTCATCAATGCATTTACTTCAGTCTGAGAACCGCGTTGTTTCAGTGACTATGTTTTTAAGTTTGCTGCACTTCTTGATTCCGTCTCCATCTTAAAGTCTGCTAGCTTTGGGCTTTTGATAAATGTGTTCTGAAATTGATTGTAGCAAGTAATGTTAGCTGAAAATGTGTTGCTGGTTAAAGCACAGCAGGTCAGGCAGCATCCAAGGAACAGGAAATTCGACGTTTCGGGCCAGAGCCCTTCATCAGGAATGAGGAGAGTGTGCCAGGCAGGCTAAGATAAAAGGTAGGGAGGAGGGACTTGGGGGAGGGGCGATGGAGATGTGATAGGTGGAAGGAGGTCAAGGTGAGGGTGATAGGCTGGAGTGGGGTGGGGCGGAGAGGTCAGGAAGAAGGTTGCAGGTTAGGAGGGCGGTGCTGAGTTGAGGGAACTGACTGAGACAAGGTGGGGGAAGGGGAAATGAGGAAACTGGAGAAATCACAGCAAGTAATGTTACTCAGTTAAGCCTTATTAAGAGAAACTGGTTGTTTTTGCTAACTTAGATTTGGAAGTTGAGAATTGTTGTGATTAGTCTGTGATCTGTCTAACATTCTTCGCACATGACAGAGATGATTTGTACATTCTGGGGATCAGTCTCTCCTATGCACAATGATGTTGATGATATTGTGCCACTGTTTTGACCTTTATATTCGTTGTCTTTCCTTATTAACTTATCAGAACATTGTGATGGTAATGGAAAGTTTGTGTTCAGCATATTTGCTCTGAAATAGAAATGTTTAAGTTTTTCAATCCTGTGATTACCCAGAGCTTTTGTCCAGTTGTCTTGGATCACATAGGTACTGTAGTGTCCCAGAACCATGAGCTTATTACTGACAGGGTCTTCATGAGTTCATCCAGATCCTTGTTCTTTGTCCTTAGGGCTGTTGAGAGTTGCTGAGTAGGCACTGATGATTGTCAGTATGAATTTGGTCTGTTGGTAAGTGCAATTTAATGAGATGCATGTTTATCCCAACAGGGAATGTAGTGTAAAGTTTTTCAGTCCAGATGGCCTGTTTGCAAATCCTACACAATGTATCCTGATGTCATTCTCTATTTTCCCTTCTAGAAAAAGGTATGATTCTTCCTTTAGTGAATCATCATCAGTGATCCCTGTCTCAAGCAGTGCTCCATAATGTGCTTATACCTTGGTTATAAGATTTGTTCTTTTCTCAGGCCTTATTCTGTTATTTCTTGCAGGAGAGTTTGGGCATTACAAGCTCCAATGGCAAATCATGTTTGTTTCTTTAATTACAATGTTATTTGATGATTTTGTGGCTGATTTGCCAGCTGTGGTAAGCTGACCAGACATTTATAGAAGAAGTGATTTTGGGATACCTTTTTCTGACCCCATTCTTCTCAAGGAGGAGAAAGTGAAGATTGCAGATGCTGGAGATCAGTGTTGCAAGTGTGATGCTGGAAATGCACAGCAGGTCAGGCAGCATCCGAGGAGCAGAAGAATCGACGTTTCGGGCATAAGCTGAAGGACTTATGCAGGAAATGTCGATTCTCTGGCTCCTCGGGTGCTGCCTGACCTGGTGTGCTTTTCCAGCAACACACTCTTGACCCCTTTCTTCTCAAGGATGGGCAGTGCTGTCCTACAGAGGATCAGTCAACCTTGCTGGTTGGTGCTTACCTCCTCTATTGTCCTGGGTACAGACTTGAATGACCACTGGTCTGTGGGTCACTCTGTGTACAGGGTTGGAATGACACCTGCCAGTGGTCATCTCCATCTGTAGATTCATCACTCCACCTTGCTGCAGGACTTTCAAAGGAAGAAACAAAAATGAGTTTGGACGAAAAGCTGTTCAAAAATACTTTCGGAGTGGGAGAAATATTGCACAGGAGCAATCCCACTTTCTCAGCTGCAGAAGTCTGTGTTCAGCAGCGTGAACAACGGTTAAGACGGATGACTTCTTTGGCTGCACTGGGTGACTCTAACACCTTTTGTGCCTGATCATGCCATTCATGTTCTACCACACTTTGCTGCATATCACTTTACCATTGAATCAATGGAGTGATTATTTCTGCACAGTCTACTGGAACAACCATTGCATGTTAGAGATAAGCAAATCCCAAAATCACTAAGGACGAGAGACATGTTGGCTAACTTCTCACCTGGTTCATCCCGCCTGTCAAAATGGCTGCATGTGATAGTATGGTGTACAGGTAACTTGTAGAAGTCATGAGTAAGAATTGAGTAACAAGTGGGGTCAGAAGTGGGGAAAGCATGACGAATCTTCCTGTTGGATACCACTACCCTTCCCTGGGCATTCTTTACATCACTGAGTGGTTCTTGCAGAAATCAGACTGCACTTTATGATTGTGCTTTAGATGAATAAATATTAATTGATGGGCACCATTGAATTCTTACATCATTATGCTGACGACTGGAAGGGGATTGACAACATAGCAACTATCTGGATTTTATTTTTCTTATTGTTCACAAATAAAACACAACATAGACCATTTTCACACGATTGGGGTGGTATTGTGCCAAAGCTTTTTTAGGACTAGCTCATGGTATTTCGTTTTGATACATGAATCCTTTGTACTACAGTGAAGACATTATTGGGGGTCATTGTCTCTGCTGTGTTTAATGCATTCAGCCATTCCTTAATGCTATATAATATGAACTAGCATAGCTGGATAATGCAGCTGCAATGTTCGGGACCATGGAAAGTGATTGAATTGGGTATGCTTCTTGGACATTTTTGTCTCAAAACATATTAGTTTTCTTACATTGTATTGAGTTTCAGCTTATTTGAGAAGGGGATGCTCATTTCTTCCAGCAAGATTGTGGTGGAGCAGCGCTTCTGAGCCTGGGGCTTGCCTGATCTGTCTGTTTTAGTTTTTGTTTCTTTAACTTTCCTCATTCTTCTCTTGTTTTTTCTTCTATTATTTTGCTTCTCTCTTGGCAAAGAGCTTGGTCATGGCAATGGCATTGGCAGTGATAAATAGGCCCAGCAGTGCAGAATAACGGCAGTGACAGCAGAGGTGAGTTTGGGTTCCCAGTAGCTTCTACCGAGATGCTTCGAGCGCCAGCTGAACACCTAGTTCAGGCTTCGGGTGAGGCAGGAGATTCCAGGCAGCTGCAGCAGTGGATTGGATTCACCCGTTCCTCATGGATGCTTTGACGGCGGCTGAAGATGTGGCCTTTCGATGTCCTTGGCGGGGTAAGATCAGGCCCTGCTTTTTGAGCACATGTGGCAGTAGGAATTGGCTCCTTAGGGAGAAGGAGCCCAGCTTGGAGGGGGTGAGCTTTTAGGGAGCACATGGCAACAGTGATTGTGGGTCTAGCCGGTGAGTGATGTCACTGGAAGGGGCACCTTCATTGTTGGGCGCAGTGCAGGACTTGAAGTGGTGGGGGTGACATCAGCTTTCAGTGGCAGGTTGACCTCTGAGCTTGGTGTTGATCAGCTACAACAATGGTCCCAATTGATACTGTGAATGGATGGACAGGAGCGGTGGTTGCATTGATGGTAGTGTGGTAGGCCTGGTGTGGATTGGAATGGCTTGTGTGGGAAAAAAACATTGCAAAGAGAGGAGATTGAGCCTATGGAGGAAGTGCAGTCCCAATGTGACTAAGCACTTTCGAAAGACTATAATATTTGACTTTTAGCTTTATTTATTTGTTTTTCTACTTAAACACTACTGTAGTTCTTAGTATTAATTTTTAACTTTGTTCTTTCTGTCTACTTTGTTCTTATGATTCTGTATCTAGGTACTTGTGCCTGAGATGGTGCTTTGCGTGGCGACATTATACACTTTACTGTACTCCTGTAGTTTTGGCATTGAATATATGTGATAATAAAAATCTAAATATAAAAGAAAATACTGAGTACAGGAGTTGGGAGGTCATGTTGCGGCTGTACAGGACATTCATTAGGCCACTGTTGGAATATTGCATGCAATTCTGGTCTCCTTCCTATCAGAAAGATGTTGTGAAACGTGAAAGGGTTCAGAAAAGATTTACAAGGATGTTGCCAGATTTGGAGGGTTTGAGCTATAGGGAGAGATTGAATAGGCTAGGGCTGTTTTCCCAGGAGCGTCGGAGGCTGAGGGGTGACCTCATAGAAGTTTATAAAATCATGAGCGGCATGGATAGGGTAAATAGACAAAGTCTTTTCCCTGGGATGGGGAGTCCAGAAGTAGAGGGCAAAGATTTAGAGTGAGAGGTGAAAGATATAAAAGAGACCTAAGGGGCATCTCTTTCACTCAGAGGGTGGTACGTGTATGGAATGAACTGCTAGAGGAAGTGGTGGAGGCTGGTACAATTGCAATATTTTAAAGGCATTTGGACGGGTATATGAATAGGAAGGGTTTGGTGGTATATGGGCTGGGTGCTGGGAGGTGGGACTAGATTGGGTTGGGATATTTGGCCAGCATGGACGGATTGGACCGAAGGGTCTGTTTCTGTGCTGGACATCTCTAGGACTCTATCTAAATCTCATAGAGCCACCTTCAACTTATAGCTGCTGAATCATTCAATCCTGTGTTAAGCTGAATCTGGCAAGACTACAGCGCTTTGTTATGATCACTCAATTGTGGAAATAATTGACTGTCTACTGTACTATCTTGAGGCATTGGTCCAGTGGTATAATATTACTAGAATGATGTCCAGCGTTAACGTATGCTTGACACTTTCTTTTATACCTATCTTGAAATAATGTTGATTCTGGGATGGAATTGTACCATAGCAAGAGTATTATCATATCTATGACTTTAAAAAGTTATCAACTTTACCTTTTTAAATTTAAGATACATTGAGGGAGTATTTTGACCTATTTTATCATCCATCTGACAGTAAACCTTGGTGGTTTGATTGTTAGCAATTGTAGGGAGTTTCAGATTGTCTTGCTGAGAGGAAAGTGTCAAGTATTTATGCTTGGAGACAGAGAGTATACCATGAGTAGACACTGAGTCTCCCAGAGCTCTGAAAATGTATTTGGGAGTTCATGATATACATTGTCATGAGTTTTTTGAAGAAGTAACAAAAAGGATTGATGAGGGCAGAGCAGTAGATGTGATCTATATGGACTTCAGTAAGGCATTCGACAAGGTTCCCCATGAGAGACTGATTAGCAAGGTTTGAGCTCATGGAATACAGGGAGAACTAGCCATTTGGATACAGAACTGGTTCAGAGGTAGAAGACAGAGGGTGGTGATGGAGGGTTGTTTTTCAGACTGAAGGCCTGTGACCAGTGGAGTGCCACAAGGATCGGTGCTGGATCCTCTACTTTTTTGTCATTTACATAAATGATTTGGATGTGAGCCAGAGATACAGTTAGTAAGTTTGCAGATGACACCAAATTTGGAGGTGTAGTGGACAGCAAAGAGGGTTACCTCAGATTACAACAGGATCTGGACCAGATGGACCAATGGGCTGAGAAGTGGCAGATGGAGTTTAATTCAGATAAATGCAAGGTGCTGCATTTTGGGAAAGCAAATCTTAGCAGGACTTATACACTTAATGGTAAGGTCCTAGGGAGTGTTGCTGAACAAAGAGACCTTGGAGTGCAGGTTCATAGCTCCTCGAAAGTGGAGTTGCTGGTAGATAGGATAGTGAAGAAGGCGTTTGATATGCTTTCCTTTATTGGTCAGAGTATTGAATACAGGAGTTGGGAGGTCATGTTGCGGCTGTAGAGGACATTGGTTAGGCCACTGTTGGAATATTGCGTGCAGTTCTGGTCTCCTTCCTATTGGAAAGATGTTGTGCAACTTGAAAGGGTTCAGAAAAGATTTATAAGGATGTTGCCAGGGTTGGAGGATTTGAGCTACAGGGAAAGGCTGAACAGGCTGGGGCTGTTTTCCCTGGAGTGTCGGAGGCTGAGGGTGACCTTACGAGGTTTACAAAATTATGAGGGGCATGGATAGGATAAATAGACAAATGTTTTTCCCTGGGGTCAGGGAGTTCCACAACTAGAGAGCATAGGTTTAGGGTGAGAGTAGAAAGATAGAAAAGAGACCTAAGGGGCAACTTTTTCATGCAGAGGGTGGTACGTGAATGGAATGAGCTGCCAGAGGAAGTGGTGGAAGCTGGTACAATTACAACATTTAAGAGGCATTTGGATGGATATATGAATAGGAAGGGTATGGAGGGATATGGGCTGGGTGCTGGGAGGTGGGACTAGATTGGGTTGGGATATCTGGCCGGCATGGATGAGTTGGATAGAAAGGTCTGTTTCCATGCTGTACATCTCTATGACTCTATGTTGTCCCACATCCTCATTGCTGACTTTTTGTGGAATGGGATGTAAATTTTCCCCTCACTTGTATCATTGCATCATGATGCATAACGTATATAATTGAACTCTATACCACCATGTTAACAAATGCCCATTGTAATCAATTGTTGCAATTCTTCAACAATGAGTATAGTTGGCAAGCATAATGCTAAGGAAAAGTGCCACATGTTAAATTGGAAGTGGTAAAGCGTGGTAGAAAAGGTGAACTGTAGGATAGTAAAGAATGCAGATGAACATACTTGACCTCATCCTTACTAATCTGCCAGCTGCCGATGCATCTGTCCGTGACAGTATCAGTAAGGGTGACCATCGCACAGTCCACATGGAGACGAAGTCCTGCTTTCACATTGAGAATAACGTCCATCGTGTTGTGTGGCACTATCACCGTTGCTAAATGGGACAGACTTGGAACAGATCCAGCAGCTCGTGACTGGGCATCCATGAGGTGTGGTGGATCATCAACAGCAGCAGAATTGTACTCCAGCACAATAACCCCATGGCCTAGCATATCCCCCACTCAGCCATTGCCATCAAGCCAGGGGATCAATCCTGATTTAATGGAGAGTGCAGGAGGGCATGCCAGGAACCGCACTCGGCATATCTGAAAATGAGGTGTCAACCTGGCGAATCACCAAACGGGACTACTTGCCTGCCAAACCGCATAAGCAGCAAGTGTGAGAGCTAAGCAATTCCATCACCAAGAGAGCAGATCTAAGCTCTGCAATCCTGCCACATCCAGTTGTGAATGGCGGTGAACAATTAAACAACTCACGGGTGGAGGAGGCTTCACAAATATTCCCATCCTTAATGATGGAAGAGCCCAGCACATCAGTGCAAAGATTTTGCAGCAAGCTCCAGCCAAAAGCGATGAGCACATTGGCAGTCACTGCTTCTCTAGCTGCCTGAAGAAAAGAACAAATTTTTTCTGAGATGTTCCAGGTGCAAGAGGTCCACAGCACATTACCTGCTGCCTGCATCAGAGGCAGAGTAAGAGGAACCTGCCCCAGGAGGAGCTACAAAGAAAAAGAATGTAGTGATTGTCATGAGATCAGCCAGGTGGTCTTCAGAATATAAATTTCCTGATTCGGGCTCTTAATCTGGTCCAAAAAGGGAGCCCTCTTTGACTGATACGAACGGAAGTGTTAGACAATCCTGTTCAGCTCTGAGGGAGTTCTCCACTTGTGAATAAAAGGGGATTTGGTAACAAGTTATTTCAAGTTATTTCATTATGTTTCCTTCTGAGTTATGTATGAGTTCTGAATACAATTATGCAGAAATTCTTCTGCCTATCTTTACTGTGTTTTCTTTTTTCTTACATGGGATGTCAATATACTGAAAAAGCCAGTAATTTTTGCCTGTCCCTAATTGCCTTTGAACTGAGTGACTTCCTAAGGCATTTAGGAAGTCAGTTAACTGCCATCCACATGCTGTGGTTCTGGAGTCACGTAGGCCAGACCAGGTGACGATAGTCGATTTGCTTCTCTAAAAGACATTGTATAATAATAAATGATGATTTTATGGTTGCCATCATTGAGACCAGTTTTTTATTCATTCAATTTAAATTCTGCCAGCTGCTGTGGTAGATTTTGAACCCTTGACCCCAGAGCATTTGCCTGGATTGCCAGTCTAGCTCCATCACCAGCGTTCTTTTATGTTTTAACATATCTGTAATTCACATTCCAACTGAAATATGCAGAATGAATGACATGAGGGATATTTTATGCAGCTATTCCAATATAGAGTAATTTTGCTGTCCATGAGTTCCCAGATACAATAGTGCTGATCCTTATTGAGTTTAGGAAGTGAAAGGTGGGTGGTGATGGAGTTGGTGTTAGATTTGATGCTTCAGCGGAGTAGACTAGACTTCTCTTGTTTTTTTTATTCATTAACTGCTGAGTTCCACAACAACAATCAACTCCTAGGTCAGGTTTCTAAAAGGTTGAACATGATTTCAGCATTTGCTCATCACCTATGTTGGACATTCTCCCAAATTCTGAATTGTCTGATTTCTTTGGTTCATGATGTATTTCCTTGGCTGGTTCATGGACAATCAGAAAAGGCTCTATATCTTGTATTATTGTGGATACAGTTTGGGGCTGCCACATAACACCAAGTGCCATCCTCTTGTAATCAGTTAGATACTGAGGTATTTAAAGAGTTACTTTTGGAATTTCAAGACTACATACCATTTTAAAACACAATATTGTGCCTTCTGTTTTAATTATGCTTGTTTTTTGATTGGTAATCCCTGTTAAACTACATTGAAGGAAGGAGGCTATAAAACTGATTGGAAAAATAGGTACAAAATCAGAAATCATAAGAAAATTTGATCTTAGCTTGCTGTTGATAATGTAAAGGACAATTCATAAAATGATTGTCTTCTGAGGAAATGTTTACATGTCAAATTGTAGGGTTATTGACAGATCTTGGTAGATGCTATTGAAGCAGTTGTGGTAAGTGCAAAAGGGAGCAGAGTATTTCAGTTGGATTGGTCAGATTTCCTATTTTCAGTATGTTCACTGTTGATAGATTTTCTGTGATGGATATGTGAACAAGCGAAGTATTTTATCAACTAATGCAACAATTTATAGTGTAATAAAATACCTCAAAACAGTTCACAAGAGCATTACAAAGCCAGCGATTATGAAGCAACATTTGACATTTAGGCACATGAAGTGATATTAGGCCAGATGTCCAAAGTTTGATCAAAGAGCTAAGTTTTAATTAGCATTTTTAACTTGGAAAGAGAAGTATAGAGACTTCAGGAGGGAATTCCAGAACTTAGTCAGCTGAAGGCAAGGGTACTAATAGTGGAGTGAATTATTATTGACAGGACTTGAGTGTAGTATTTAATAAGGATGAATATATTATGCATTTGTGAGCTGGAGGAGAATATAGGATTACAGAGGACTGAGAGCACAGAGGGCACACGGATGAAAGGTGAACAGGATTCGGTACAAGTAAATAGCTGGGCAGAATAGATTTCAAACCTCAAGTTTGTGGTCAAAGGGTCAATGTGGACGATCAGCCAGAAGTTTATTTGAATAGCAAAGTCTAGCTATGAGTAAGGTATAAATGAGTATTTTAGCAGCAGATGAACTGAGATGGGTGGAGTTGGCAGTGGTGTAGACATGGAAGTATGCAGCCTTGGTGATGGTGCAGCTATGGTCAAAAACTCATTGTCAGGTTTACACCCAATGAAGCATCTTTGAAGCTGAGTCAAGTGTAGAAGAAATAGGCACCAGTCTGTATAAAGTAAGCTCCTACAAACAGCAAGATGATAATAACACAATAAATCTTTTGTGATGTGATTGAGGGATAACTACTACCACCTGGTATCAGTTGAGTGGACCTTCTCTTAACTGCTTCTAACACAAACATATCCTTCCTTAAATAAGACCAAAATTGTACCTAGTACTCCAGGTGTGACCTCAACAGTGCTCTATACAACTGTAGCAAAATATCCCTCCCCTGTATTCCATTCCTCTTGCAATAAATTTCAGCATTCAGTTTGTTTTCTTAATCACTTGCTATACCTGTGCACTAACTTGTTACAAAGCATGTAGTAGAATACTGAGAATACTACACTCAAAGCCCGTCAGTATTAATTCACTCCACAATTAGTGCCCATGCCTTCAGCTGACAAGGTTCTGGAATTTCCTCCTGAAGTCTCTATATTTCTGATCATCCACATTCTCCCTTTGACCACAAGCTTGAGGTTTGAAATCTATTCTGCCCAGCTGTTTACTTGTACCAATGCCTTCAGAGTTCTGCTGTCACTCAATTTAAATATCCATAAATAGAAAGTAGTATTTATTGGACATGATAGTAAAGTGTTTTTCTTAGTTAAGCTGGAAAAAGATCTGGATGTAATTATTGTTCAATAAAAATTTCAAGTCAATTCAAAGCTATTATAAATAATGCTAACCATTTACTCCAAATTTTGACTGTGTTTAATCGCAAAACAAATATCCTAATATTTTATATGGAAAAGTCACATTTGAAATATCCTGTATTCTACTTTCATCAGGATAGTAAAGCACTGAAGAGGAATTTGAATTTTAGGGTCCTACTTATAATAAAGAGATTAAGAACAAATTTATTTTCATTAGAGAACTAAAGCTGAGATGTGCATCAGGTGCTCTAAATACTGAAATACATAACATGGATTAAATGTATTATTTGACTTCGGGTGATCTATATGGACTTCAGTAAGGCATTAGACAAAGTTCCTCATGGTAGACTCATTAGTGAGGTTAGGTGACATGGAATAGAGGGAGAACCCCATTTGGATACAGAGCTCATTTGAAGTAGAAGACAGAGGGTTATGGTGGAGGGTTGCTTTCCAGACTAGAGGCCTGCAACTGTCAGTCTGCAACAAGGATCGGTGCTGGATCCACTGCTTTTCATCATTTATATAAATGATTTAGATGTGAACATAGTGGTATAGTTAGTAAGTTTGCACATGACACCAAAATTGGAAATGTAGTGGATAGTGAAGAAGATTATCTCAGATGACAATGGGATCTTGATCAGATGGGCCAATTTGAGTGATAGATGGAGTTTAATATATATACATGTGAGGTGCTGCATTTTAGGAAAGCAAATCTTAGCAGGACTTAAACATTTAATGGTAAGGTCCTGGGGAGTGTTGCTGAGCAAAAAGATCTTGGAGTGCAGGTTCATAGTTCCTTGAAAGAGACTCACAGATAGGATAGTGAAGAAGCTGTTTGGTATGCTTGCCTTTATTGGTCAGGAGTTGGGACGTCATGCTGTGGCTGTACAGGACATTGGTTAGGCCACTTTGAAATATTGTGTTCAAATCTATTGAGGAGGAAGAGGAAAGATGTTGTAAAACTTGAAAGAATTCAGAAAAGATTTAGAAGGATGTTGGCAGGTTGGAGAGTTTGAGCTATAGGGAGAGACTGAATAGGCTGGGCTTGTTTTGCCTGTTGCATCAAAATCCGAGGGTGACCTAAGAGAAGTTTATGAAATCAAGAGGGGAATGGATAGGGTCAATCGACAAGGTCTTTGTCCGAGGTGGGGGAGTCCAAAACTAGAGAGCATATATTTAAGGTGAGAGGGGAAATATTTAAACGGAACCTAAGGGGCAATGATTTCTACAGAGGGTGGTGTGTGTACAATTACAACATTTAAAAGGCATGTGGATTAGTATATGAGTAGGGAGGGTTTAGAGGGATACTGGCCAATATTTGGCAAATGGGACTAAATTAATTTAGGATATCTGGTTGGCGTGGATAAATTGGACTGAAGGGTCTGTTTTTGTGCTGTCTATCTCTATGACTGAAGACACAAATTTAAAACTAGTCTGACGTGAGACTGACAGTTCGAGAAAGCCTCTTGCTTTCTCCTGTACAAAATAACAGACAGATATAATCTTCATTTTTGTTTCCAGCAAGATACTTACCCAGCTCTTTTTGAAAGGGTCTTTTCTGGTATGTTTCCATGGATTAGAAGAGCAGAATATGTTTAGATAACTCTATAGCTGTTAGTGTGTTAGCAATGAAATGCATACATTAAAGCAAGGTAAGTGCTGAAATAATGGTCACATATGAAGGAAACTTATTAATGAAATGTCGGGGACTGAACATTGATTTTACAGTGTCTGCATTGGTTATTTGATCACTCACTTTATCTCTAAAATCTTTATAGTGATGGGAAAGCTATTAATGTTCACCATTATTACAACTGCACAGCTAAGTTAAACGTGGATATCAAGAAGTTGCTGTGAGTGATTCTCTAACCTCCACGTGGAAATTGAAATCCATACTGTGCAAATCTTCTGACATTACTTGAATTGACGCTAATTCCACTTTTATGCTATTAATCTCATTGTAAAAACCCTTGACAAAGGTGTGTTGTTGAATGAGATGCAGCTACATTTAGAGCAGTGTACTAAGTACAGAATTAATGCTGAACAATTTTTCTGGCCCCGAAAAAATAATTATTGGGGTAGAAACTGTTACGAAACCAGCTGGTGCATATGTCCAGGCTTCTGTACCTTCTCCCCGATGGTAGAGGTTGTAGAAAAACATTGCCAGGGTGGGATAGATTTTCGAGAATACTGGCGGCATTTCCTTGACAGCAGGCCTGATAGATGGCTTCTATAGATGGGACGTTGGCCTTTGTGATTGTCCAAACCGAGTTCACCACTCTCTGTAACCGTGTCCGATCTTGAATAGTACAGTTGCCATACCAGGGAGTGATACATCCAGACAGAATGCTCTCAATGGCGCACCTATAAAAGTTAGCAAGGGTACTCAGCGGCATGCAAACTTTCTTCAGCTGCCTGAGGAAAAAAGAGAAGTTGTTGGGCCTTTGTAACCACTGCGTCCATATAGAACATAGCACAGAACAGGCCCTTAGGCCCATGGTGTTGTGCCAAGACTTAATTCTAATGTAAAATATAGTAACTTAACCTACGCACCCCTCAACTCATTGCTATCCATGTGTATGTCCAGCAGTCACGTAAACGTCCCCAACAACTTCGCTTCCACCACTTCAACTGACAATGCATTCCATGCATTCACAACTCTCTACGTAAAGAACCTACCTCTGATGTCTCCTTTATACCTTCCTCCTAATATCTTCAAACTATGAATTCTTGTACCAGTCAGTCCTGCCCTGGGGAAGCAAGGAAAGCCCACCAGTGTTCTCAAAGTTCCATCCCTCCCTGGCAATGTTTTTCTATGAAGAGTCCAAGAAAGCTTGTTGTGGATGACCACTCCCAGGAGCTTGACACTCTCCACTCATTCCATCTCTGTGCTGTTAATGAGTAGGGGGGCATGAGTAACCTACCACTGAAAGTCAATAATGAGTTCCTTGGTTTTGTCAGCATTGAGAGCTAGGTTTTTCTCAGTGCGCTATTTTTCCAGGTCTTCCGCTTCCTGTCTGTAGTCTGTTTTGTCACCATCTGAGATTCGACCAACTATGGTGGTGTCATCAGCAACCTCGTAGAACATAGAACATTACAGCGCAGGACAGGCCCTTTGGCCCTCGATGTTGTGTCGACCTGTCATACCAATCTGAAGTCCATCTAACCTACATTATTCCATGTACGTCCATATGTTTGTCCAATGACGACTTAAATGTACTTAAAGTTGGCAAATCTACTACCGTTGCAGGCAAAGCATTCCATACCCTTACTACTCTGAGTAAAGAAACTACCTCTGACATCTGTCCTATATCTATCACCCCTCAATTTAAAGCTATGCCCCTTCGTGCTTGCCGTCACTATACTTGGAAAAAGGCTCTCCCTGTCCACCCTATCTAACCCTCTGATTATCTTATATGTCTCTATTAAGTCACCTCTCAACCTTCTTCTCTCCAACGAAAACAACCTCAAGTCCCTCAGTCTATCCTCGTGAGACCTTCCCTCCATACCAGACAACATCCTAGTAAATCTCCTCTGCACCCTTTCCAAAGCTTCCATATCCATATGATGTGGTGACTAGAACTGTACACAATACTCCAAGTACAGCCACATCAGAGTTTCGTACAGCTGCAGTATAACCTCATGGTTCCAGAACTCGATCTGTCTATTAATAAAAGCTAAAACACTGTATGCCTTCTTGACAACCCTGTCAATCTGGGTGACAACTTTCAAGGATCTGTGTACCTGGACACCGAGATCTCTCTGCTCATCTATACTACCAAGAATCTTACCATTAGCCCAGTACTTTGCATTCCGGTTACTCTGATCAAAGTGAATCACTTCACACTAGTCCGCATTAAACTCCATTTGCCACCTCAGTCCAGCTCTGCAGCTTATCTATGTCTCTCTATAACCTACAACATCCTTTATCACTGTCCACAACTCCACCGACCTTAGTGTCATCTGCAAATTTACTAACCCACCCTTCTGCACCCTCATCCAGGTCGTTTATAAAAATGACGAACAGCAGTGGACCCAACACCGACCCTTGCCGTACAACAAGGTAACTGGACTCCAGGATGAACATTTCCCATCGACCACCACCCTCTGTCTTTTTTCAGCAAGCCAATTACGGATCCAAACTGCTATATCTCCCACAATCCCATTCCTCCACATTTTGTGCAATAGCCTACAGTGGGGGAACCTTATCGAATGCCTTGCAGAAATCCATATACACCACATCAACAGGTTTACTCTCATCTACCTGTTTGGTCACCTTCTCAAAGAACTCAATAAGGTTTGTGAGGCACGGCCTACCCTTCACAAAACCATGCTGACTATCCCTAATCAAATTATTCTTTTCTAGAGGATTATACATCCTATCTCTTATAACCTTTTCCAACACTTTACCAACAACTGAATTAAGGCTCACTGGTCTATAATTACCAGGATTGTCTCTACTCCCCTTCTTGAACAGGGGAACTACATTTGCTATCCTCCAGTCTTCTGGCACTATTCCTGTAGACAATGATGATTTAAAGATCAATGCCAAAGGCTCGGCAATCTTCTCCCTGGCTTCCTATAGGATCCGAGGATAAATCGCATCCGACCCAGGGGACTTAACTGTTTTCAGACTCTGCAGGATTTCTAATACCTCTTCCTTGTGAACCTCAATCCCACCTAGTCTCGTAGCCTGTATCTCAGTGTTCTCCTCAACAACATTGTCATTTTCTAGAGAGAATACTGTTGAAAAATATTCATTTAGTGCTTTCCCTGTCTCCTCTGACTCCATATACAACTTCCCACTACTATCCTTGATTGACCCTAATCTTACTCTTGTCATTCTTTTATTCCTTAAATACTTACAGAAAGCCTTTGGGTTTACCCTGATCCTATCCACCAACAACTTCTCATGCCTCCTCCTGGCACTTCTGAGCTTGCTCTCTTTCGGTCTCTCTTTACTAAATGGCATTAGTCTGGTATTTGGGGACACAGTCATATAGTGAGTACTTTAGGGGCTGAATATGCACTTCTGGGGGGGCTCCAGTGTTGAGTGTTAGTGAGGATGAAATATTGTCCCCAATCTTCACTGATTGTGGCGTATTGGTCAGAAAACTGAGGATCCAGTTGCAGAGAGTGGGTTTTAGTCCGAGACCACTAAGTTTAGTAATCAGTCTTGAGGGGATAATAGTGTTGAAGTCTGAACTGTAGTCAATGAGTATGATTTTTATGTAGCTGTTCTTGGTGTCAAGATGTTCGAGGGAGGAGTGAAGGGCAAGTGACATGGCATCTGATGTTGATCTGTCAGTCTGATAGGTAAATTGGAGTGGGTCAAGAGTAGTGGGGAGGCTGGAGTTGATTATTGCCTTGACCAGCCTTTCAAAGCACTTCATGACAACTGAAGTTAGGGCCACTGGGCAGTAGTCATTGAGACATGCTGTAAGAGCCTTATTAGGCACAGGGATGATGTTGGCCCTCTAGAAACAAGCAGGGACAGTGGCCTGCTGCAGGGAGATAAGACAGAATTTCTTCTCCGAGGACATTAAATCTGTAGATTTTTTTTTACTTCAGAGGGCTGTTGAGGCATTAAGAATATCCAAGGCTGAGATAAACATATTTTAAATCAGTAAGTGAATGAAAATTTATTATGACAAGATATGAAAGTGGAGTTGAGAATGATCAGATATTTAAACTATATGCTGCTTTCATCTTCCATTTGTACTGGATACTGTCACTTTTAATTTTATATCTCTATGAATGTATACTTGGTGACACCTCTATAGTAATTTGTGTGGTTGGCAGACAATAAAAATACTCTTTTCTTTTACTCAATAAAAACTCGTAATTAACTCCTTACTGACAGAGTAGAAATTGAGTGACTGCATTTTTATTAGAGAAATGTATGGCCTTGTGCTAAAAAAAACATAAAATCTTTTTTTGCAGCCAACTGAGAAAGTTGAAAAGGGGAGCCAAATCACTCTTCCTCATCTTGTCATAACAAAATCAAAATCCTAGTCAAAGCCTCAATAATGGATTTTGCTTTAAATATTCACAGCCTATTAAGAGTAAACCTGCCGGTCACACACTCATTATCTTATTTAATTTTCCTGAATTTCAATGAACAAGGAGTCAGAAATATAACAAAGATTCTATCAGTACAACTAAGCTCCATCTTTTTGATATATTGGCTAGTATAGATAAATTAATCCTTAAGATTATTATGGTATAAATATGATAATTAAACAACAAAGACTGGAAGATGGATTTCAAATGAAGAAGATGTCAGTAGTATAGCAAAGTGCTGGCATTTTATTCAAATGGAAGTTAGCAAAGTAGATCTAAAGCAATCTTACATTAACTGTCACCTGGCAGTACGGTGAGCACTTCGGGGACAGTGACCACAACTCGGTGACTTTTACTCTAGTGATGGAGAGGGATAAGTGAGCGCTGCAGGGCAAGAGTTATAGCTGGGAGCAGGGAAATTATGATGCGGCATGACTTAGGATGCGTGGCTTGGAAAAATGTTCTTCAAGGGAAGAACACAAATGATATGTGGAGATTGTTCAAGGAACAGCTATTGGGTGTCCTTGATAAGTATGTACCTGTCAGGCAGGAAGGAAAGGGTCTTGTGAGGGAGCCGTGGTTTAATAAGGAATTGGAATCCCTTGTTAAAGGGAAGAGGGCGGCCTATGTGAAGATGAGGCATGAAGGTTCAGTTGGAGCGATTGAGAGTTATAAGGTAGCCAGGAAGGATCTAAAGAGAGAGCTAAGAGCAGCGAGAAGGGGACATGAAAAGTCCTTGGTTGGTAGGATTAGGAAAAACCCAAAGGCTTTCTGTAGTTATGTCAGGAATAAAAGGATGACTAGGGTAGGTATCGGTCCAGTCAAGGATAGTAGTGGGAAGTTATGCATGGAGGCGGAGGAGATTGGAGAGACACTAAATCAATACTTTTCGTCAGTATTCACTCAGGAACAGGACACTGTTGCTGATGTGAATATTGAGTCACAAGTGATTAGAATGGATGGCCTTGAGGTATGTAGGGAAGAGGTCTGGGGAATACTGGAAAGGATGAAAATAGATAAGTCCCCTGGGCCTGATGGCATTTATCCTAGGATCCTCTGGGAAGCTAGGGAGGAGATAGCGGAACCATTGGCCTTGATTTTTATGTCGTCGTTGTCTACGGAATAGTGCCAGAAGACTGGAGGATAGCGAATGTGGTCCCCTTGTTCAAGAAGGGGAGTAGGGATAACCCTAGTAACTATAGGCCAGTGAGTCTCACTTCTGTTGTGGGCAAAGTCTTAGAGAGAATTGTAAGGGATAGGATTTATGAACATCTGGGTAGGAATAACGTGATCAAGGATAGTCAGCATGGTTTTGTGAAGGGCAGGTCGTGCCTCACAAACCTTATTGAGTTCTTTGAGAAGGTGACCAAGGAAGTGGACGAAGGTAAAGCAGTAGATGTGGTGTATATGGATTTTAGCAAGGCGTTCGATAAGGTACCCCATGGTAGGCTAATGCAAAAACTACGGAGGTATGGCATTGAGGGTGAATTAGAGGTTTGAATTAGGGATTGGCTGGCTGGAAGGAGACAGAGGGTAGTAGTTGATGGTATAGGTTCATCTTGGAGTGCAGTTACTAGCGGTGTTCCACAAGGATCTGTTTTGGGACCATTGCTGTTTGACATTTTTATAAATGACCTAGAGGAGGGGCTAGAAGGGTGGGTGAGCAAGTTTGCGGATGACACGAAAGTCGATGGAGTTGTTGACAGCGAAGAAGGATGTGGCAGGTTACAGCGGGATATAGATAAGTTGCAGAGCTGGGCAGAAAGGTGGCAAATGGAGTTCAATGTAGCTAAGTGTGAAGTCATTCACTTTGGTAGGAGTAACAAGAAGATGGATTACTGGGCTAATGGTAGGCTGCTTGGTAGTGTGGAGGAGCAGAGGGATCTTGGTGTCCATGTACACAGATCTCTGAAAGTTGCTACCCAGATAAATAGTGCTGTGAGGAAGGCATATGGTGTACTGGGCTTTATTGGTATAGGAATTGAGTTCCGGAGTCCTGAGGTCATGTTGCAGTTGTATAAGACTCTGGTGCGGCCTCATCTGGAGTATTGTGTGCAGTTTTGGTCGCCATACTATAGGAAGGATGTGGAGGCATTGGAACGAGTGCAGAGGAGGTTTACCAGGATGTTGCCTGGCATGGTAGGAAGATCGTATGAGGAAAGGCTGAGGCACTTGGGGCTGTTCTCATTAGAGAAAAGAAGGTTTGGGGAAATTTGATAGAGGTGTACAAGATGATTAGGGGTTTAGATAGGGTTGACAGTGAGAACCTTTTTCCGCGTAAGGAGTCAGCTGTTACTAGGGGACACAACTTTAAATTAAGGGGTGGAAGGTATAGGACAGATGTTAGGGGTAGATTCTTTACTCAGCGGGTTGTGAGTTCATGGAATGCCCTGCCAGTAGCAGTGGTGGACTCTCCCTCTTTAAGGGCATTTAAGCGGGCATTGGATAAGCATATGGAGGTTATTGGGCTAGTGTAGGTTAGGTAGGCTTTGGTCGGCGCAACATCAAGGCCAAAGGGCCTGTACTGCGCTGTATTTTTCTATGTTCTATGTAGTACAGGACTTTAATATTGCTGAAAACAGACTTTTTGCCTAGTATTCAAGACAAATCTATGAATGTGTTTTCAAGTGATCTCAATAATGTACAGCACAGAAAAAGATGCTCATAGTTTGGCAACTCATCTCTGATTAGCATTGCCACAGAGGAAGCTATAGGTTCTCCAAGCTCCTGGGTAATTCAAGAAGATGCTAGACTTGAACATCTTCCTTTTGTTTATCGATAATGCATCTGTGATTATGAATGTATGTCACTTTGAACAAGTGTAAATGAGCCAGCTTATGAGGAATGTCTTAGATTGATTATAAATGAAGCTTTTACCACACAGGATTGTTCATTATGTGCTGCCCAATTGAGCAGAAAGTGTTTTGTTTGGGATTTTTCATACATGAGCTAATTGAGTACAGGCTATAATCAAGAACGATTGAAAAAGCATGCTGTGTGTTTCAATCAGCCTATGTTTGGGACAATTTCTGTGTGTCCAACTACATGCCAAACATTTTATGTAATTTCGCAGCAGTCACTCTGTTAGAATAAGGTGCTATCTCTTCCACTGTTACGATGGTACTGTTTTACATAGGATTTGAATATTACTTTATTTTAGAAATGAAGCTTTTGAGTCAAATAATTAGCATAAGAATGATCAGTCTTTTATTTTGTTATTTATAGTAAATTTTTAAACAAATCATTGAAAATATTAATCTACACTGTTACACTGATCGACAAAACCAAGTTTTCAGTGTTCTTTTAAGTCTGACAGAAATAACACTGCACAAAATGATCCATAACAGTATAAGCTATTGCCGTTAATTCAGAGTACGATTCTTTTACTGAGCCATATTAAAGAAAAACTCATTTAATTACAAACCACATCTAATGTATACCGCTGTAAGATTAGATTGATTTAGAAATTAAATATGAATTTCAGATGCTAACATTGGAATGACTGTTGTAATCAAGTGTTGGTTGGTAACCTATTGTACATTATGTAGTAATTCCAGCACTGTTCCATTGTATAACCTAAGGAGTTGACCATTTAGCTTTGTAAGCCTGTTGTACCAATCAGTTAGTTTGTGGCTGATCTGTATCATACTTATTGGCCTTGGTTCAATCTCCCTTGACATAATTTCTTAACAGAAAGTTAATTTTATTTTCAACTGATCAGTCCCAAAATCATTTTGGAGATAAAACGTCCAGATTTCTACTACCCTTTGTTACTTTAGGGTAGCACGGTACACAGGGATTAGCAGTGCTATCTCACAGCACCAGGGACTTGGGTTCAGTTACAACCTTGGGTGACTCTGTGAAGTTTGCACATTCTCCCTGTGTCTGCCAAAAGCTCCAGTTCCCATCCACAAAGATGTGTAGGTTAAGTGCATTGGCTCAGCAAAACAAAATTGCCCGGTAGTATGCAAGTTTGGAGAGGTAGTCGTGATGAACTCCTTGCAGAGTTGAGGTAGTCTGAGTGGAATGCTTTTCAGAGAGTTGGTGCAGACTTGATGGACTGAATAGCCTCTTTCTGCACTGTAGGGATTCTATGATTCATTGTGTGAAGCAGATCTTCCTGATGTCACTATTAACAGCTGAGCTGTGAGTTTAAGTGATGACTCTTGTTCTCAAATGTCCCAGCGGAAGAAAACATTTCTTGTACTACCCTATCAAATCATTTCGTTTATTTTAAACACCTAAATTAGAACATCAAGGAAAAAGTGAGGCCTGCAGGTGCTGGAGTATCAGAGCTGAAAATGTGTTGCTGGAAAAGCGCAGCAGGTCAGGCAGCATCCAAGGAACAGGAAATTTGATGTTTCGGGCAGAAGCCCTTCATCAGGAATGAGGAAAGTGTGTCCAGCAGGCTAAGATAAAAGGTAGGGAGGAGGGACTTGGGGGAGGGGCGATGGAGATGTGATAGGTGGAAGGAGGTCAAGGTGAGGGTGATAGGCCGGAGTGGGGTGGGGGCGGAGAGGTCAGGAAGAAGATTGCAGGTTAGGAAGATGGTGCTGAGTTCGAGGGATTCGACTGAGACAAGGTGGGGGGAGGGGAAATGAGGAAACTGGAGAAATCTGAGTTCATCCCTTGTGGTTGGAGGGTTCCCAGGCGGCAGATGAGGCGCTCTTCCTCCATCCGTCGTGTTGTTATGGTCTGGCGATGGAGGAGTCCAAGGACCTGCATGTCCTTGGTGGAATAGGAGGGAGAGTTAAAGTGTTGAGCCACGGGGTGGTTGGGTTGGTTGGTCCGGGCCTCCCAGAGGTGTTCTCTGAAATGTTCCGCAAGTAGGCGGCCTGTCTCCCCAATATAGAGGAGGCCACATCGGGTGCAGCGGATGCAATAGATGATGTGTGTGGAGGTGCAGGTGAGTTTGTGGCGGATATGGAAGGATCCCTTGGGGTCTTGGAGAGAAGTAAGGGAGGAGGTGTGGGCGCAAGTTTTGCATTTCTTGTGGTTGCAGGGGAAGGTGCTGGGAGTGGAGGTTGGGTTGGTGGGGGGTGTGCACCTGACGAGGGTGTCACGGAGGGAGTGGTCTTTTCGGAACGCTGCTGGGGGAGGGGAGGGAAATATATCCCTGGCGGTGGGGTCCGTTTGGAGGTGGCGGAAATGACGGCGGATGATACACTGTATATGGAGGTTGGTGGGGTGTAGGTGAGGACCAGTGGGGTTCTGTCCTGGTGGCGGTTGGAGGGGCGGGGCTCAAGGGCGGAGGAGCGGGAAGTGGAGGAGATGCGGTGGAGGGCATCGTCGATCACGTCTGGGGGGAATCTGCGGTCCTTGAAGAAGGAGGTCATCTGGGCTGTACGGTATTGGAACTGGTCCTCCTGGGAGCAGATGCGGCGGAGACGAAGGAATTGGGAATATGGGATGGATGACTGTATCGGCGCTGCATCGTGCTCCCACGGGAAGGTTGAATGTTGATGACTGTATCGGCGCTGCCTCATGCTCCCACGAGGAGGTTGAACAGTTCATCCACTTTACCAACACCTTCCACCCCAACCACAAATTCACCTGGACCGTCTCCTCCCTCCCCATCCTAGACCTTTCAATTTCTATCCCGGGCGACCGAATCAACACGGACATCTACTATAAATCGACTGACTCCCACAGCTTCCTCGACTATACCTCCTCCCACCCTGCCCCCTGTAAAAACTCCATTCCATCTTCCCAATTCCTTCGTCTCCGCCGCATCTGCTCCCAGGAGGACCAGTTCCAATACCGTACAGCCCAGATGGCCTCCTCCTTCAAGGACCGCAGATTCCTCCCAGACGTGATCGACGATGCCCTCCACCGCATCTCCTCCACTTCCCGCTCCTCCGCCCTTGAGCTCCGCCCCTCCAACCGCCACCAAGACAGAACCCCACTGGTCCTCACCTACCACCCCACCAACCACCATATACAGCATATCATCCGCCGTCATTTCTGCCACCTCCAAACGGACCCCATCGCCAGGGATATATTTCCCTCCCCTCCCCTAGCAGCGTTCCGAAAAGACCACTCCCTCCGTGACTCCCTCATCAGGTCCACACCCCCCACCAACTCAACCTCCACTCCCAGCACCTTCCTCTCCAACCACAAGAAATGCAAAACTTGCGCCCACACCTCCCCCCTTACTTCTCTCCAATGCCCCAAGGGATCCTTCCATATCCGCCACAAACTCTCCTGCACCTCCACACACATTATCTATTGCATCCGCTGCACCCGATGTGGCCTCCTCTATGTTGGGGAGACAGGCCGCCTACTTGCGGAACATTTCAGAGAACACCTCTGGGAGGCCCGGGCCAACCAACCCAACCACCCTGTGGCTCGACACTTTAACTCTCCCTCCCACTCCACCAAGGACATGCAGGTCCTTGGACTCCTCCATTGCTAGACCATAACAACACGACGGTTGAAGGAAGAGCACCTCATCTTCCACCTGGGAACCCTCCAACCACAAGGGATGAACTCAGATTTCTCCAGTTTCCTCATTTCCCCTCCCCCCACCTTGTCTCAGTCGAATCCCTCGAACTCAGCACCGCCTTCCTAACCTGCAATCTTCTTCCTGACCCCTCCGCCCCCACCCCACTCCGGCCTATCACCCTCACCTTGACCTCCTTCCACCTATCACATCTCCATCGCCCCTCCCCCAAGTCCCTCCTCCCTACCTTTTATCTTAGCCTGCTGGACACACTTTCCTCATTCCTGATGAAGGGCTTATGCCCGTAACGTCACATTTCCTGTTCCTTGGATGCTGCCTGATCTGCTGCGCTTTTCCAGCAACACATTTTCAGCTCTAAATTAGAACATCCTTTATTATTGTAAACTCAAGCCTTTGTATTGTATCAGTCATAGCTTGAATTGTCAGTTGGAGCAGGGATCGAATAGCGACTAACTTGTCCCTACAGGGTGAAAGGGAAACAAAAACTTGGGCAGATCTATTTTCTAATTGTCTTTAAGTTATTGTCAGATGCTTCTACATGGGGAATATGGAATGCTGTGACAGACATAAAATGCAAGAATAATTTTAAACGCTTAGCAGATTTAGTTTTTTCTCTTTCTTGATACAGTGATTTGGGGTTTCTCGAACCATTTTGGAGGGCAAGTGAAATAAGCTCAGGGGAATATTTCACAGCTATGACGCTAGCACTGCTTTGTTAATATGTGACTTTATGTTGAAAATGTGTTGCTGGAAAAGCGCAGCAGGTCAGGCAGCATTCAAGGAGTAGGAGAATTGACGTTTCGGGCATGAGCCCTTCTTCAGGAAGAAGGGCTCATGCCCGAAACATCGATTCTCCTGCTCTTTGGATGCTGCCTGACCTGCTGCTCTTTTCCAGCAACACATTTTCAGCTCTGATCGCCAGCATCTGCAATCCTCACTTTCTCCCTATGAATTTATGTGCCTATCAGTGGCAAGTTGCCAGTGCCGTCACTGGTGACCAGGTTGATATTATTTACTCCACATGTGGTAAGCAGCAGCTTTAGTTTTTTAAAGCTTTGACATGTGACTGGAGAAGTTCAAAGAAGCTTTTTTCCTTCCTCACCACTGAACAGGTGGCAATTATTATATGATCATGAGGATTGCACTCTTCAGTAAAATGAATTAAGTTAACAGTGGGCTTGGGAACAAAATAGAATTCTTAAAGATTTCTGAAAATGATTTATCTTGTTCCAGGATGCAAAATGTATCTGCCTTTGTATCTAATGCATGATTTGCAAAAAATATGTTTTGTATGTGATACAGCTGAAAACTGAAGAATCAACAGATTTAAATAGTATAATGAAGATACTAAAACCCTTGCTTATCAACACTGATGCTAAAGTAACAGTTCAGTTCGAAATAATGATTAATAATCAGCAATTATTTTAAGCTCTCATCTAGCCCAGAGTATAGAAAAATACAGCTACGACTCTCAATGGTGTGCTCTTGCTTGTACGCTATATTTTAAATTATTTTATTGTAATGTATTTTACTTCATTGCACAATTGGGCTGCCACAATGTTTTAATGTTCATTTTTAAGGTTTAGGTTACACCTTCCTGGCATACTCTATGGCCGCTACTGTTACCCAATGGCGCCTGCATTTCAACTAAATTAGACGAGTAGACTGCCTAGACCTTGTCCTGCCTGAACTCTTGTAACTGATTAAAATGATTCCTATGTTCAAGAATAGCAGTCCTTTAGTTACAACATTCCCAGGGGGTTTGAAAGAGAGCTATGTTCAAGTTTTTGGTCTTTGGCTTATTATAGTCCATACTACCCTTCTTCTATTTCACATTACGCCCATGGGCTAGTGTATAAATGAAGAGGTACATCATCAATGCTTTGGCTTTGTAGAATTTGAGATTGGAGGTATTATCAATTGAAAGTAAAAGTGAATTGTTAAGTTTAAAATCTAGACACTTGCAAACTGTCAGCTTTGTTGTTTATCACGTCTACCTTGTGAAAGATAGGAGACAGGCATGAGCAGTCGAGCAAATATTTTTTGTTTTAGACATTAGAATTAAACAATTTTCTAAATATTTTATGGTGAATGTATGATAAAAAGAGATTATTGATAGTTCATGGTTGCCTTTTCATGGACACTATTATAATTGAAATATTGAATTGTTATGACAAAATAATCATGTTGAATACATTTTGTCATCTTTATATACAAGTCATGCGTATTTTCAATAAATGATCTTTGAAGTAATCAGTTATCTCTTCAGTTCATTTCCAGGTTTTGTAGTGCATTTATATAGAGCAAAGAAGTAGAAATGTTGCTATGGTAAATAAATTTCGAGCAGCCATAAGGAAACTTGAGTGACCTGCACGGCCCTGCTAAGAATGGAAGTTGCAAGTGGTGGTGCTCCCAGTAGGTAGAGGTTGCAGTTTTGAAAAGTGCTGTTGAAGGAACCCTGGGTGAGTTACGCCAGTGCATCTTGTAGATAGCACAGTGGTAGTTTCCTGACTGTTAGCCCAGTTACCTGGAGTTAACAGCTTTTGAGACAGTTTGTAGTTGTGTGTCCCATATTGACTAAAAGCCATACGGTGGCTTTTACAGATTGACCTGGAGGGAAGAGGTGTGTTATTGATAGGAAAGAACTTGACTTGATGCTGATAAGAAAATTGGTATTTGAAGAACTTTTAAAATAATTGAGGGGGTACTTTCAAGAAAATTGTGTCCTTTCAGGCAAAAATCCCCTTTAAGTCATTAAACAACTTTCAACTTGAAGGGCTGTTATTGAAATGAAAATGTTTTCCCATTTGAAATGAAAATGTTTGTACGTGATGTCAAGAAATAACTTGAATCATATCAAAATGTCTCACCAATTCACTGATGTCATTGTCAACGCGAATAAAGTGACCTTTGCAGTTTCTAGCTCTTATATTGCCAAACAAAATAAGGTTGACTAAATATTTTTCATAAAGACAACACTCATTTGACACTTACATATTAGTATTTTTCTCAGGTTTAACATTGGTGTATATTTGTAAATTATTATTTTTTCTTGTCAGTTTCTCTAAATGAGAACAAAGTGTAAATGAACAGAATCTTTTAGAGTTCCGTTGAGAGTTTCAGATATAGGATTAGTTTATACTGGTTGTTAATGAAATTGGTTTTGCTTACTGAATTTCAAATTGTTTTGCACTATTTCTATTTCTTAAAAGATGAAGGCTGCTGATTAAGTGTTTCATTTGATTCTTCCAGGTCACAACAGTGCTGACTAACTTACATCATGCTGCTGCTTGCATTAATTCCTGAGTAAATGATTGACATTGATTGAAAGTTTTTCAAGGAGTGCTTGTTATTTTTTGTCACAATGATGTATGCTGGTAGTGTTGAAAATGTAAATAACTTTTTCCTGTGTCACAATTTGATAAATTTTGAAAATTAGAAAGTGAAAAGCTTTTTGTTCAATAGTGGCCAATAAAATGAGGTCAAAGGTATTTCATTCTTTTTCCATTAAATCAATATTGTCAAAATTAAGTTGTATTAGTCTTTTAATAAAGGTATTTGATGTGACATTGCCTCTAATAAATATAGTGTTAGTACTTTTTTGAATTTGGTCACCTGTTAGTTATGGTTGCCAAACCTTAATGGTTCAGTCTAAATTACTTCAATTCTATCCCGATTGCAGATCAGCCATATGCCCATTCAAATACTCAAGCCCTTGAGTTTTAAAGATTGCACATACTTAGGATTCTTAAGCGACTATGAGGAAATGCATTTTTACAATGTGCTGTTTTCATGAGTTTTTAATAATGAAGGGTAATTTGTTAGTTTCTCATGTTACTGGTGTATTTGTTTTGATTGATCTGAGTATTGAAAGTATCCAGGTGCAATTTGTTAGCCAGTGGAAGTGTTTCCTGGTATTACCTCAGAATTGAACATGACTTTCACTTGCTGCCACTGGATTTGACTTCCTTTGCTAATTTATTCACAATTAATTCATTTCAGGCATGTTAAAAAAAAGTTATACTTTATTTTTAAATTTTTAAAAAATAAAGGCATATTTTTAGCATGAAAGTGTGATATACGCAATCAGGATTTTCTAAAAAATTGAACTTGAGAGCATTCAGAACATAAGTGCTTAACTGCTACCGAGTCCTGTGTAAGGACTAGTATGTGTTTCAGGATTAGAGTGATGCTGGAAAAGCACAGCAGATCAGGCTGCATCCGAGGAGCAGGAGAATCGACGTTTCAGGCAAAGCCCCGATGAAGGGCTTTTCCCCAAAACGTCCGTTCTCCTGTTCCTCGGATGCTGCCTGACCTGCTGTGCTTTTCCAGCACCACTATCATCTAGACTCTGATTTCCAGCAGTACATATATTTGGAAAGGCAAGGAATGATTAAGGATAGTCAACATGGCTTTGTGTGTGGGAAATCATGTGACACAAACTTGATTGAGATTTTTTGAAGAAGTAACAAAGAGGATTGATTAGGGCAGAGCGGTAGATGTGATCTGTATGGACTTCAGTAAGGCATTCGACAAGGTTCCCCATGGGAGACTGGCTAGCAAGGTTAGATCTCATGGAATACAGGGAGAACTAGCCAGTTGGATACAAAACTGGCTAAAAGGTAGAAGACAAAGGTTGGTGGTTGAGGGTTGTTTTTCAGACTGGAGGCCTGTGACCAGTGCCCCAAGGATTGGTGCTGGGTCCTCTACTTTTTGTCATTTACATAAATGATTTGGATGCAAGCATGAGAGGTACTGTTAGTAAGTTTGTGATGACACCAAAATTGGAGGTGTAGTGGACAACGAAGAGGGTTACCTCAGATTACAACAAGATCTTGACCAGATAGGCCAAAAGGCTAAGAAGTGGCAGATGGAGTTTAATTTAGATAAATGCGAGGTGCTGCATTTTGGGAAAGCAAATCTTAGCAGGACTTATACACTTAATGATAAGGTCCTAGGGAGTGTTGCTGAACAAAGAGACCTTGGAGTGCAGGTTCATAGCTCCTTGAAAGTGGAGTCGTAGGTAGTAAGGATAGTGAAGAAGGCGTTTATATGCTTTCTTTTATTGGTCAGAGTATTGAGTACTGGAGTTGGGAGGTCATGTTGCAGCTGTACAGGACATTGGTTAGGCCACTGTTGGAATATTGTGTGCAATTCTGGTCTCCTTTCTATCGGAAAGATGTTGTGAAACTTGAAAGGGTTCAGAAAAGATTTACAAGGATGTTGCCAGGGTTGGAGGATCTGAGCTATAGGGAGAGGCTGAACAAGCTGAGGCTGTTTTCCCTGGAGCATCGGATGCTGACGGGTGACCTTATAGAGGTTTACAATATTATGAGGGGCTTGGATAGGGTAAATAGACAAAGTCTTTTCCCTAGAGCGGGGGAAGTCCAGAACTAGAGGGCACAGGTTTCGGGTGAGATTAGAAAGATATAAAAGAGACCTAAGGGGCAACTTTTTCACGCAAAGGATGGTATGTGTATGGAATGAGCTGCCCGAGGATGTGGTGGAGGCTGGTACAATTGCAACATTTAAGGGGTATTTGGATGGGTATGTGAATAGGAAGAGTTTGGAGGGATATGGGCTGGGTGCTGGCTAGTGGGACTAGATTGGGTTGGATATCTGGTTGGCATGGATAGATTGGACAGAAAGGTCTGTTTCCATGCTGTACATCTCTATGACTATCTGTAGTCATTTTTGCCTAGTATGTGTTTCAACTGATGGCCAAAGTTATGGTAAAAGTTGTACTTCACACATCTATCAAATGTTTTATTAAAATTTCTCAGTTTTTAAAAGAAAATGCAATCTGCTGAATGACAAGGAGAAAAAGACTTTTGAAAATTCTTTTGTAGGATCTGGTGTCCCTGGCCAGCCTTTACTGTCTGTCCTTAATTGCCACAGAAAATGTAACAGCCGGCTGCTTTTTTGAACTGCTGCAGTTTCTGGGTGTAAAACTACCCACACTGCTGTTAGGAAGGCAGTTCCAAGACTTTGACCAAGCAGCGATGAAGGAACAGCAATATAGCTCCAGGACAAGCTAGCACGTGGCTTAGAGAGTAACTTGCAGGTGGCACTATTCCGATGTACCTGCTGCCTTTGTCCTTCAAGGTTTGAGAGGCTGAATTTTGGAAGGTGCTGTCAGTGGAGCATTAGTGAGATGTTGTATCTATTGTAGATGGTACACACTGCTGCCACCTGTGTCAGTGGTAAAGGGAGTAAATGTTAAGATAGTGGATGGACCGCCAATCCAGTGGGCCACTTTGTCTTGGATGCTGTTACATTTTTTGAGTGATATTGGAGCTGCACTCATCCAGATAATATCCAATCGCAGTCCTGCTTTCTGCCTTGTAGATGGTGAACAGGCTTTGGGGAAACAGGTGATGAATTATTTGCCTCAGAATTCCTAATCTCTGACCTTCTTTTGTAGCCATGGTATTTATATGGCTGGCCAACTTCAGTTTTTGGTCAATGGTAACCCTTAGGGTATTGATATTGGATACAATAATTTAATGTCATTTAATGTCATTGAATGTGAAGATGTGATGATTAGATAGGCTCTTGCTGGAGATGCTCATTGCCTGGCATTTATTTTGTGTGAATATTACTTCCCACTTGTTAACCCAAGCTTATGTGTTATCTACATTGAAACATAGAAAATAGCAGAAGTAAGCTATTTGGCTCTTCGTTGCACCATTTATTATCATCACGACTGATCATCCAACTCAATAGCCCTGCTTTGCCCTGTAACTTTTGATCCTTTAGCCTCAAGTACTACATCCAACTCCTTCTTGAAAGTTTTGGCTTCTACTGTTTTCTATGGCTCCCAAATCTGAGTGAAAATATGTTTCCTTATCTCTGTCCTAAATGGTTTACCCTATATAAGGACACTGTGATGCCTGGTTTTCCTGCATTTACCTTGTCTGGCCCTGTTATAACTTTGTAGGTTTTCATGAAGTTGTCCCTCATTTTTCTGAGCTCTAGTGAATAAAATCCTAACTAATTAAATCTTTCCTCATGTATCAGTTGCAATCCCAGGAATCAGTCTGGTAAACTTTCACTGCACCTTTCTCTATAGCAACAACATCCTTCAGATAAGGGCACTAAAGCAGCACACAATATTCTAGTGTGATCTCATCAAGACCTGTAAAGTTGCAACAAGACATCCCTGCTTCTGTACTCAAATCCTGTCACCATAAATGCCAACATACCACTGTTTTTCGCATGTTGTACCCATGCGCTCATTTCAGCATACAGTGTAAAGAATATCAAGATTCCATTGCACCTTCCCCTCTCTCAAACTATGGCCATTCAGATAATCTGCTTTCCTGTTTTTGCTACCAGAATAGAAAATCTCACACTTCTGCACGTTATAGCACCATTTTCATTTTACTTTTGAGTCAGACAGGAATGAGCAATTCTTGCAGTTCACCCATGTACTCTTTGAATGTTTGCTATTGCCTTTTCATCATCATGCCTTTTAGGTAATGTTTCCCAGTCTATCTTAGCAAATCCATGCTTCATCCTATTGTAGTTACCTCCACTTAGATTGAGGGAACTAGAATCAACTGTGTCACACTCCATGCTGATGAAGAATTGCATCACATACTGGTAGCTAATCCCCAAGGGCCCCTCACACAAATGGATGGCCAATTATTCCTTTCTCATTACACAATATCCAGTCTAGGATAGCCTGTTCTCTAGTTTGTTTTTCAACCTATTTGTCCAGAAAGCTATCCTGTATATGTTCCAGGAATTCCTTCTTTACAGTATTGTTGCTAATTTGATTTGCCTAATCTGTATGCAGATTAGAGACAACATGTAGATGTGCCTATATTGCATGCATCCCTAATTCCCTGTTTAATGTCATTCCCAAAATCACCGTTATAGTTTCAAGATCTACATACAACCTCCACCAATATTTTTTGTCCCTTGGTGTTTCTAAGCGCTACCCACATGCAACTCCACCTTCTTTTCCTTTTTTTCTGTTTATCCCAAATACTGAATACCCCTGGATATTCAGTTCCTAACTCTGGTCATCTTGCAGCCATGTCTCGGTAATCTTGACTGTACCTGTTTTCATGTATTTTTGTGATTTGTTTATGCATTTTATTGTGAATGCTTCACACATTAAAGTACAAAGCCTTAAGGCTTTTCTTTTTAACATGACTGATCTGATTCTCATTGTTTTTCCCTATGTTCCAGTGTGATCCTGGCCCTCGATTTCTCTTTCTGTCACTTTTCTATTCCCCATTCTGTCTTTTATTTTGTTCCTCTGGTACTTCACATAGACTCCCATCCCGCTGCTATTTTAATTTAGAACCTTCTCAACCAATCTAGCAAATACTAATTTGATTGACTGATGGTCACCCATTTCCTTCTTTGGTCCAGTTCCTTGATTTGTGGTGTGACCGCCTCTCTGAAACACAAGAGTACAAGATTCTGCAATGGGGAGCACTTCCTGTACACACGATCATCCTGGATCCTGGTCGAGTTCATGACTTTACACATATGACATCTAGACATTTAAAGTGCCAAATCCATTATTACTTCTGAATTTTATATTCAATTCTTTATTTTTCTGTCACACACTTCCCAATTTGTGCATTGCATTTGCCAGATTAGTTTCATTTAAATTTGTTTGCTGAGTATTTCCAAATCTAAGTGCATTGAATGTGGGTCATTTTAACTTTTATCATCGGAAAAGAAATAACTTAGATCTTCACATTTTACCTGATTTTTCAGTGAAAAAAAAATCAGGCGAGATGCAAAATAAGTAGCTGATTCATAATCATGATTTTTCTTTTGATCAGCAATAAATAGTGCTATCATTTCCCTCAGTGATTTTACTGTTCTTTCTATTTAGTTGATTTTTTGAATAGAGGATCTACAAAGGCAAAAAGACCCAGATGGGATTTGAGTGCAAGCCTAATAGCAGTTGTCGGGTAGTGGGGAATAAAATAAATCAGGAAATAGAAGAGATATAAGAAAGGTACTGTGACAATAATTATGGTAGACTTCAACATGCAGGTGGACTGCGAAAATCAGGTTAGTAACAGATCTCAAGAAAAGGAATTTGTGGAATGGCTACAACATTTGGTTTGGAGTAGCTTGTGTTAGAGCCCACGAGGAAACAGGCAATTCTGTATTTAGTGATGTGTAATGAGATAGACTTGATTAGGGACCTTAAGATGAAGGAACCCTTAGGAGGCAATCATCATAATATGATGGCATTCACTATGAAGTTTGAGAGGGAAAATATGGAATTAGATGTAACAGTATTACAATTGAGTAAAGGAAACTACAAAGACATCAGGGAGGATCTGGCCAGAATTGATTGGAAGGTAAGCCTAGCAAGAAAAACAGTTGAGCAATGGCTGGAGTTTCTAAGGGTAATTCAAGAGGCATGGTAGAAATTCATCCCAAGGAAGAAGAAGCTGATGAAGGTGCCGGTTCCTCAAGGGATTGCAGACAGAGCCAAACCTCTAGTACTACAATCATAGAATTACTACAGTGTGGAAGCAGTCCATTTGGGTCTACACCAACCCTCCAAAAAGTATCCCACCCCTTACCTGTAAACTTGCATTTCCCATGGCTTATTCACCTAGCCTGCACATCTTTGAACAGTGGGAAGAAACTGAAACACCAGAAGGAAACTCAGAGATATGGGAACAATATGTGAACTCCACACAGACAGTCGCTCGAGGATGGAATTGAAACTAGGTGCCTGGCACTGAGAGACAACAGTGCTAACCACTGAAGCACTGTGCCACCAGTGAAGCTGTACAGGTGGGGAGGAGGAACAAATCTTTATTGGTGTATTCCCTCCCTGGAACCAGGGTCACCGATGTTACTGAACAGTTGCAGGGCATCCTGAAGGAGGAGGGTGGTAAGACAGATATTGTGATATGCATTTTTACCAACAATATAGGTAAAATCAGGGAAGCATTCCTCAGATCACACATTTTAACTTTGGTCACTGTAGTGCAACAAAGTGCATGAATTGCAGTAAAGACAAAAAAAGAAGTGATTTCTAAAGTAGAGAGGCTAAGTACAAGGTAAGATTAGTTAAGCCTGAACTAAGTACCTCAGAGAGCAGAGATAATCTTGGTGTAGTAAATCTAACTAAAAAGTCTTTTCTTAATATTTCTGATGTTATTTACAGATTGTGGATTTGCATTTGTCATGTATTTGATATGGATTGGTCTGGCTTTAACATTAATCCGTGTTAATTACCTGGTAACACATGCATAGTGGATCTGGAGGAAAAACTCATTGTTATCTTTGTACTTATGCATTTACAATAATCAGTTAATGATTCACATCAAACACTTCAAAATCTTTGCCATGATTCTGTTCCTTCCATGATCTACCTGGTGTACGACATTTTTGTTTTGCTTATTTCCTTTTTTCCCACTAAGTGCCTGTTCTCTAAGTCACTCACCCATCCCATCACTCATTTCCCTCCAAGAAAGGAAGTTGGAAGTATAGTTGAAGCAAGCAAATAGTCTAGATCACTGTATTGGCATGTTAGATGATTTGCTGAGCACCCTTCTAAAATTTAAAAGTGGAAGAACAAGTCTAGACAATTCAGTTGGTCTAGTTTGGAGTTCTGGGTGTTTCAACACTATTTAGGATTGAGGTGCTGCATCTACATTTGCCAGAGTGAAAAACCAGTAGCCCACTAAACTTAGGTTAAAACACCAATTTGCTACATGTTAAACCTTCAGGACAGCTTTTATTCAAATCTGGCCCTCTAACTAGACCACAACTCTGACTGGGCACATTTTGTTGTTGTTCTTGTTATTTTGCCATATAAAAAGTAAATCTTTGTCACGAGAGCCATGTATCAAATGTATATCGGTGGAATAAAAAAGTGAAAAAGAACAGACAAAAGAGTACAATAAAGATTGTAGTGAGTAGCATTGTACAAAGATGTGATGCAAAAGTATATGAACCACCTGGAGACAGGTAAGAATGTAAAATAAAGATACTGATGCATACAAGAAATGGTAAGGAACAGTTATTTGAAGGGGTGCCACTTGTTCCCATAAACTAACCATTCCCATCTGCCTTGTTTGATATTTTGCAGTTGAGATTCTGAGATTACAGCCTACTCTCAAGGCACTTCTAATGCCTCTACAATGGCTCACTAGGAGGTGCTAAAAGCCAACCAAACGTAACTTTAGTCTCTGATATTCCCGGCCCCCTCCCTGCCCCACTGGGAAAGCACTGATTTTGTTTGTTTGGTTTTGCTCAGTGAGGTTAGGAATGGGATCTAAGCAGCACAGGCTCAATTCAGCAACCATTTCCACTAAGTAACCACGAATGTCAGCATGTTAATTGCTCAGTAGCACCACACTGATCCCATATGTTATATTTCGTTAAAAACATTAGTATTTATTCTTTTGATCATATTTAGTGTTAGATTATTTTACTCCATAAATCTATGTATATTCTGCTTATTAGGTTCTGTAGAAAGTTGCAGCAAATCTTCCCAAATAAGTCATTTGCCTCCCTCTAATTGGGTTCATCTAGTTTGCATTTATTTACTCAATCCTATACACAGTTTTGCTTCAGTTTAGAAGATTAATTATATAATTGTACTAATAAATACTTGAAACCACAATCATCATTTCTTTTCAGTTTGAAAACTCAGTGTTGATATAGTTTATTTTGCATACTGGTGGCATGGTAGGATGTTTTATATTATATAAATGTATAATTCAATAGCAGGCCAGTTGATTTACAGTGAGTGAATATTTATTATAAGCAATACAGGATTTCTCACTGCTAAGAAAGCCTATCTACAAGATTCCCCTCCATCATAACCCACTGGCTTGAACTTGACTACCTTACAATATTGAAAATGACATTTATTGACAGGAATTAGGCAGCTGCAAACAGTGGGACAGTTGGGTTCAGGGTTGTGGAAAAAAAAAGGACCAGATTTGAAAAACAAGGTTTTACAGGAACCAAGGGTGAAGCAAAGATGATGGTTGTGTTTTCAAGCATTTACAAATTTTTGCTACACTTTTTGAAATACAGCCAATATAGAGAGATTAAATAAATAAGCAACCATGTTACTTACCTTGCTGTACAAACTAGATGAATCTAATTAGAGATAGGTGAATGAATTAAGTATAATTGTCACAGTAAAGCTTGACAAACCAACTTGATCAAAATATAATGATAGGTGCTAGTAATTAAGTGTTACTTAACAGGAAATGTTTAAAGTGAAGGAGATTACTTGCAAAAATAAATTGTTCAAATTGCTTGCAATTCTGGTCTCCTTCCTAGCAGAAAGATGTTGTGAAACTTGAAAGGGTTTTGAAAAGATTTACAAGGATGTTGCCAGGGTTGGAGGATTTGAGCTATAAGGAGAGGCTGAACAGGTTGAGGCTGTTTTCCCTGGAGCATGGAAGGCTGAGGGGTGACCTTATAGAGGTTTACAAAATTATGAGGGGCATGGATAGGGTAAATAGGCAGAGTCTTTTACTGGGGTTGGGGAGTCCAGAACTAGTGGGCATCGGTTTAGGGTGCGAGGGGAAAGATATAAAAGAGACCTAAGGGGCAACCTTTTCACACAGAGGGTAGTACAGGCATGGAATGAGCTGTCAGAAGAAGTGATAGAATCTGGTACAATTGCAGCATTTAAAAGGCATTTGGAGGAATATGGGCCGGGTGCTGGCAGGTGGGACAAGCTTGGGTTGGGATATCTGGTTGTCTTGGACGGGTTGGACGGAATGGTCTGTTTCCATGCTGTACACCTCTATGACTCTATTCATATAGTTGTAGTTGAATCATATATTACACAAGTGATAAATGGAATTTCATACAGATAAATGGGAGATGATGTATTTTGGCAGAGGGGATAGGAAGAGCAAATTCAGAGACATCTCTGTCCCCCACTCCTATTTTTTTCTTTATAAAGAGTCCTAACCTTTCATTTCTTCCCTTTTCACTGAGGCTGCAAACCCTTCCTTCCAAATGATAGTGATTTACCTGGATCTTGCTTCAGTTTATCAATCTGTATTCGCTGTTCACAATACAGGGGAGACGAAAGGCTGACTGAGTGACTGTTTTGCAGAACAGCTCTGTTCATTCCACAAGTATGACATCAAGTTTCTGACTTTTTATCATTTTAATTCTTGGTCCATGTTGATCTTTCTTTCCGTGTGTTGCAGTGAAGGGCAAGGCAAAGTTCAGGAATCTTTGACAAGAGCGAGTTAGAGGCTAGAAATTCTGCAAGGTCTAACTCGGCTCTGACTCCCCAAAACCTATCCACCTGTCAGGAGTGTAATGGAATACTCTTTTGACTTGGCACTTAGTAGCATTCCAGATGACACCAAAATTGGAGGTGTAGTGGACAGCGAAGAGGGTTACCTCAGATTACAGCAAGATCTTGAGGAGATGGGCCAATGGGCTGAGAAGTGGCAGATGGAGTTTAATTCCGATAAACGCGAGGTGCTACATTTTGGGAAAGCAAATCTTAACAGGACTTATACACTTAATGGTAAGGTCATAGGGAGTGTTGCTAAACAAAGAGACCTTGGAGTGCAGGTTCATAGCGCCTTGAAAGTGGAGTCGCAAGTAGATAGGATAGTGAAGAAGGCATTTAGTATGCTTTCCTTTATTGGTCAGAGTATTGAGTACAGGAGTTGGGAGGTCATGTTGCGGCTGTACAGGACATTGGTTAGGACACTGTTGAAATATTGTGTGCAATTCTGGTCTCCTTCCCATTGGAAAGATGTTGTGAAACTTGAAAGGGTTCAGAAAAGATTTACAAGGATGTTGCCAGGGTTGGAGGATTTGAGCTATAGGGAGAGGCTAAACAGGCTGGGGCTGTTTTCCCTGGAGCGTCAGAGGTTGAGGGGTGACCTCAGAGAGGTTTACAATATTATGAGGGGCATGGATAGGGCAAATAGGCAAAATCTTTTTCCTGGGGTAGGGGAGTCCAGAACTAGAGGGCATAAGTTTAGGGTGAGAGGGGAAAGATATAAAAGAGACCTAAGGGGCAACTTGTTCACACAGAGGGTGATATGGGTATGGAATGAGCTGCCCGAGAAAGTGGTTGAGGCTGGTACAATTGCAACATTTAAGAAGCATTTGGAGGGTATGTGAATAGGAAGGGTTTGGAGGGATATGGGCCGGGTGCTGGCAGGTGCGACTTGTTTGGGTTGGGATATCTGGTCGGCATGGACGGATTGGACCGAAGGGTCTGTTTTCATGCTGCACATCTCTATGACTCTATGACTCTATCTATGGGGTCCTAAGCATCACAGATGCCAGTTCTCAGTCAATATGATTCACTTCTTGTCATATCAAGGAATGGTTGAAGGCATTGGATAATGACAAGGCTATGCCATGACAACAATCAGGCAAAAGTAATGAAGACTTAGAACATAGAACATTGCAGCACAGTACAGGCCCTTCAGCCCTCGATGTTGCACCGACCTGTCATACCAATCTGAAGCCTATGTAACCTACACTATACCATGTACATCCATATGCTTGTCCAATGACGACTTGGCGAATCTACTACAGTTGCAGGCAAAGCATTCCATACCCTTACTACTCTCTGAGTAAAGTAACTACCTCTGACATCTGTCCTATATCTATCACCCCTCAATTTAAACCTAGGCCCCTCATGCTCGCCGTCACCATACTCTCCCTGTCCACCCTCTTTAACCCTCTGATTATCTTATATTAAGTCACCTCTCAACCTTCTTCTCTCCGATGAAAACAGCCTCAAGTCCCTCAGCCTTTCCTCGTAAGACCTTCCCTCCATACCAGGCAACATCCTAGTAAATCTCCTCTGCACCCTTTCCAAAGCTTCCACATCCTTCTTATAATGCGGTGACCAGAACTGTACACAATACTCCAAGTACGGCCACACCAGAGTTTTGTACAGCTGCAGCATAACCTCATGTTTCCGGAACTCAATCCCTCTATTAATAAAAGCTAAAACACTGTATGCCTTCTTAACAACCCTGTCAACGTGGTGGCAACTTTCAAGGATCTGTGTACCTGGACACCGAGATCTCTCTGCTCATCTACACCACCAAAAATTTTACCATTAGCCCAGTACTTTGCATTCCAGTTACTCCGACCAAAGTGAATCACCTCACACTTGTTCACATTAAACTCCATTTGCCACCTCTCAGCCCAGCTCTGCAGCTTATCTATGTATCTCTGTAACCTACAACATCTTTTGTAACTATCTAAACTCCATCGACCTTAGTGTCATCTGCAAATTTACTAACTCACCCTTCTACACCCTCATCCAGGTCGTTTATAAAAATGACGAACAGCAGTGGACCCAACACCGACCCTTGCGATACGACACTGGTAACTGGACTCCAGGATGAACATTTCCCATCGACCACAACCCTCTGTCTTCTTTCAGCAAGCCAATTACGGATCCAAACTGCTATATCTCCCACAATCCCATTCCTCCACATTTTGTGCAATAGCCTACAGTGGGGGAACCTTATCGAATGCCTTGCAGAAATCCATATACACCACATCAACAGGTTTACTCTCATCTACCTGTTTGGTCACCTTCTCAAAGAACTCAACAAGGTTTGTTAGGCATGACCTACCCTTCACAAAACCGTGCTGACTATCCCTAATCAAATTATTCTTTTCTAGATGATTATACATCCTATCTCTTATAACCTTTTACAACACTTTACCAACAACTGAAGTAAGGCTCACTGGTCTATAATTACCAGGATTGTCTCTACTCCCCTTCTTGAACAGGGGAACCACATTTGCTATCCTCCAGTCTTCTGGCACTATTCCTGTAGACAATGATGATTCAAAGGCTCGGCAACCTCCTCCCTGGCTTCCCAGGGGATCCTAGGATAAATCCCATCCGACCCAGGGGACTTACCTGTTTTCAGATTCTGCAGGATTTCTAATACCTCTTCCTTGTGAACCTCAATCCCACCTAGTCTCGTAGCCTGTATCTCCGTATTCTCCTTGACAACATTGTCATTTTCTAGAGCGAATACTGTTGAAAAATATTCATTTAGTGCTTTCCCTATCTCCTCTGACTCCATACACAACTTCCCACTACTATCCTTGATTGGCCCTAATCTTACTCTTGTCATTCTTTTATTCTTTAAATACCTACAGAAAGCCTTAGGGTTTACCCTGATCCTATCCGCCAACTACTTTTCATGTCTCCTCCGGACTCTTCTGAGCTCTCTCTTTAGGTCTTTCCTCACTACCTTGTAACCCTCAAGTGCCCTAACTGAGCCTTCACATCTCCTCCTAACATAAGCCTTCTTCTTCCTCTTGATCAGAGGTTCCACTTCCTTCGTAACCCACGGCTCCTGCGCTCTACAGCTTCCTCCCTGCCTGACAGGTACATACTTATCTAGGAAACTCAGGAGCTTTTCCTTGAATAAGCTCCACATTTCGAATGTGCCAATTCCCTGCAGTTTCCTTCCCCATCCTATGCTTTCTAACTCTTGCCTGATCGCATCGTAATTGCCTTTCCCCCAGCTGTAACGCTTGCCCAGTAGTATACACCTATCCCTTTCTATCACTAAAGCAAACATAACAGAATTGTGATCGCTATCACCAAAGTGCTCACCTATTTCTAAGTCTAACACCTGGCCGGACTCATTACCCAGTACCAAATCTAATGTGGCTTCGCCCCTTGGCCTGTTTACATACTGTGTCAGGAAGCTCTCCTGCACACACTGGACAGAAACTGACCCAGCTATCGTACTCGTACTATAGTGTTCCCAGTCAATATTTGGAAAGTTGAAGTCCCCCATGACAAATATCTTGTCTCTCTCACTCCTATTGAGAATCATCTTTGCTATCCTTTCCTATACATCTGTGGAACTATTCGGAGGCCTATAGAAAACTCCCAACAGGGTGACCTTTCCTTTCCTGTTTCTAACCTCGGCCCATACTATCTCAGTTGACAAGTCCCCAAACATCCTTTATGTGACTGTAATACTGTCCTTGACCAACAATGCCACACCTCCCCATTTTTTACCATCTTCTCTGTTCTTACTGAAACATCTAAATCCTGGAACCTGCAACAACCATTCCTGTCCCTGCCCTGTCCATGTCTCCGAAATGGCCACAACATTGAAGTCCCAGGTACCAACCCATGCTGCAAGTTCACCCACCTTATTCAGGATGCTCTTGGCATTGAAGTAGACACACTTCAAACCAACTTCTTGCTTGTTGGTGCCATCTTGCGTCCCTGAAACTTGATTTCGAACCTCCCTACTCTCAACCTTTTCTATAATCGAACTACAATTTTGGTTCCCATCCCCCTGCTGGATTAGTTTAAACCCACCCCAATAGCCTTAGTGAATTTTCCCTGCCCCCCCGCCTTCCCCAGGATATTGGTACCTCTCTGGTTCAGATGAAGACCATTCTGCTTGTCGAGGTCCATCTACTCCAGAAAGAGCCCCAATTATGCAAGAATCCAAAACCCTCCCTCCTGTACCATCCCTGTAGCCACGTGTTCAACTCTTCTCTCTCCCTATTCCTCGCCTCACTAGCACGTGGCATGGGCAACAAACGAGAGACAACAACTCTGTTCGTCCTAGCTCTAAGCTTCCATCCTACCTCCCTGAATTTCTGCCTTAAATCCTCATCTCTCTGGATCTATGTGGACCACGACCTGGGGCTGCTCCCCTTAAGAATCCCAAAATCTTATGGCCCAAGATTAGCTGTACCAGTACAGCTACAATAATTTGCAAAGGGGAAAATTGCCCAGTTATGTTTTGTCCATAATAAGGATAAATCTAGCCCACCAATTAGTGCCCCATCACATTCTCTTCACCCAGAGGTTTATTCATCTATAGAATTCCTTCCCCAGGGAAATAGTTGATGCTACTTCAGTCAACGTTTTTAAAGCTCAGGTAGTTTTTTTTAAAATAAAGGATTTAGGGGATATGGTGAGAGCGCAGGTAAGTGGTTCTGAGTCCGCAAAAAGATCATCCGGGATCTTATTGAATGATGGAGCAGTGAAGATGTTTAGTGATAGTTGAGCAATGTTCAGTACCATTTGTGATTCCTCAGATTCTGACCCAGTCAATGTTCAAATGCAGCAAAATTTGGACAACATTCAGATATGGGATGATAAGTGATAAGTAACATTTGTGCCAGACAGTGCCAAACAATGACCATCTCCAAAAATTAAGAACCTAATAATCTGCCTTTGACATCCAACACCATGGCCATTGCTAAATGCCCTACTAACCAAAATCCGATTGATACAATTGACCAGAATCTGAACTGGACCAACCCACAGAAATGAAGTTGACTACAGAGCAGGTCAGAGGCTCGGAATTCTGCAGTGACTAACTCAACCTCTGACTCCTCAAAACCTATCCACCATTTGCAAGCCACAGGTCAGGGAAGCGTTGGAATACTTCACTTGCTGGATGTGTTCATTTCCAACAACGTACGCTAGGGTTTCTATCCAGAACAATGCTTGATTGGCACCCTATCTATTACCTTCAACTTCACTTTCTCCACTACTGATGCACTGGCAGAAGTGTGTACTATCTTCAAAATACACTGCAGCAACTCACCAGGGCTCCTTCAACATCATCTTTCGACTGCCCAACCTCTACTATCTAGAAGAACAAATGGAACAGTGCATGGCAGCACCACCACCTGCAATTTCCCCTTGCAAGTCAGACACCATCCTGACTGGGAACTATACCATCATCCATTCACTGCTGCTCGGTCAAAATTCTGGAACCTCTTCACAGTATTGTGGGAGTACCTACCTGTTATGGACTGCATCATTCAGAAAGACAGCTCACTACCATCGTCTTAAGGGCAACGAGGAATATGCAATAAATCCAATCAGTGACATCCACATCCTGCAAATGAGTAAAAAGAAATGTTTTTCCTCCATCTTGTTCCATGTCTTCTTTTGTTTTTGTTAGGTTGGTCTTGCCTTATTCTAGATTGCGTGGTGCTGGAAAAGCACAGCAGTTCAGGCAGCATCCGAGGAGCAGGAAAATGGACATTTTGGGCAAAAGCCCTTCCTCAGGAATAGAGGCAGAGTGCCTGCAGGGTGGAGAGATAAATGAGAGGAGGTTGGGGTGGGGAGAAAGTAGCATAGAGTACAGTAGGTGAGTGGGGGTGGAGATGGAGGTGATAGGTCAGGGAGGAGGGTGGGGGAAGGTAGCAAAGAGTACAATGGGTGAATGGGGTGGAGATAAAGATGCAGATCCCACAGCTACCTGGATTTCACCTCTTCCCACCCTACCTCCTGCAAAAATGCCATCCCATATTCCCAATTCCTCCACCTCCGCCGTCTCTGCTCCCAGGAGGACCAGTTCCACCACAGAACACACCAGATGGCTTCATTCTTTAGAGACTGCATTTTCCCTTTCCACGTGGTTAAAAGTGCCCTCCAACGCATCTCGCCCACATCCCACACCTCTGTCCTCACACTCCACCACTCCAACCGTAGCAAGGACAGAACTTCCCATTGCTCACCTTCCACCCTACCAACCTTCACATAAACCAAATCATCTGACGACGTTCCTGCCACTTCCAAATGGACCCCACCACCAGGGATATATTTACCTCCCCACCCCTTTCCGCCTTCCGCAAAGACCATTCCCTCCATGACTACCTGTTCAAGTCCACAACCCCCCCAACAACCCACCCTCCTGTCCTCGCACCTTCCCCTGCCACGACAGGGATTGCAAAACCTGCTCCCACACCACCTCCCTCACCTCCATCCAAGGCCCCAAAGGAGCCTTCCACGTCCATCAAAGTTTTACCTGCACATCCACAAATATCATTTATTGTATCCATTGCTCCCGATGTGGTCTCCCCTACACTGGAGAGACTGGACACCTCTTAGCAGAGCATTTTAGGGAACATCTCTGGGACACCCACACCAATCAACTACACCGCCCTGTGGCCCAACATTTCAACTCCCCCTCCCACTCTGCCGAGGACATGCAGGTCCTGGGCCTCCTTCACCGCTGCTCACTCGCTACCCGATGCCTGGAGGAAGAACGCCTCTTCTTCCGCCTCAGAACACTTCAACCCCAGGGCATCAATGTGGACTTCATCAGTTTCCTCATTTCCCCTTCCTCCACCTCGCCCCAGCTCCAAACTTCCAGCTCAGCACTGTCCCCATGACCTGTCCTTACTGCCTATCTTCCTTTCCACCTATCCACTCCACCCTCCTCTCTGACCTATCACCTTCATCCCCACCCCCATTCACTCATTGTACTCTTTGCTACCTTCCCCCAGCCTCCTCCCTGACCTATCACCTCCATCCCCACCCCCATTCACCTATTGTACTCTATGCTACTTTCTCCCCACCCCCACCCTCCTCTTATTTATCTCTCCACCCTGCAGGCACTCTGCCTCTATTCCTGATGAAGGGCTTTTGCCCGAAACGTCAATTTTCCTGCTCCTCGGATGCTGCCTGAACTGCTGTGCTTTTCCAGCACCACTCTAATCCAGAATCTGGTTTCCAGCGTCTGCAGTCATTGTTTTTACCTGGTCTTGCCTTATGTTTTTCTTTATATTTCTTCATATAGCAGATAATTTATATGTAGTCATTCAGGTCTCATTTGGACACAATTTTTCTTTCTTTACTATATTCATTACCACTCTCTTTGGCTTTTGCATCATGAAATATTTTGTTATTTAATCTCCCCTGCCCTCTACACTATCGCAGCACATGTCTCTCGTTTTTCCTAACCTCCCCTTTTCCAATGGCTTACAAACATACATTTCTGTCTTCGGTTCTCATGAATGGTCATCAAGTTGTAACATTAACTGTACTTTGCAGCACAGGTGTTCCTTGACTTGCTGAGTTTTTCAATTTTTTTTGTGTTTTTATTTCAGAGAGACCTGGGGCTGAATTTTCCCAAATCTTTGAGGGTGGCTATAAGTACAATTTTGTAAAATAAATATTTCATCAATTATTTGGCACAAAAGCGGGCAAGTTAAATTGAATCATTATAAAGTCTTGGTTAGGCACAACTGGAGTATTGTGACCTATTGGTCACACACTTTAGGGTGCAGAGTAGATTTACAAATATGGTTCCAGTGATGAAAGAAAATAGTGGTATGGTTAGGCTGGAAAAGCTGCGTTTGTTTCTTTTGATCCAAGGAGATTGAGTAGAGATCTGATCGAGGTTTACAAGATTGTAATAGGTTTAAATAAAGTGGAGAAAGAAACCTGATGCCATTAGCTTATTAGGAGGATTATGGGGGCAAAAATTAAAGATTTTGGATAACAGATAATGGAGGTGATGGTTTGTGAGGGAGAGCCATTCTTCACAAAGCAAGTAATGTTGTAACTCCATGCTTACAAAGTTGTTAGGAATGGAGGCAATCAATGATATTTTAAATGAATTGGCATGCAGAGGAAATAAACTTGCAGGGGTGGGGGAAAGGAACTGGATGGATTGCTCTTCGGAAGGGGCCATATGGTCTCTTCCACGCTGTGAGAATATTCTGCAGTGTGGATTGTACTGTTACCAGCAGTAGGTTTTACTTGTGCTTTCCTGAGATGTGGACATTACTAACAAGAACAGTATTTATGGTTGACCCCTAATTGTCCATGAACAGAGTGCTTGCTTTTCAGATGACATTAAGAGTCAACCAGGTTGCCATGAGTCTTGAATTTCATATAGACCAGACCAGGTAAGGAGGGCAGATTTCCTTCCGTGAATGATGTTATTGAACACGATGGATGTTTTTCAACAGTCAACAATAGTTTCATGGTTGTAAAAACAATGACTGCAGATGCTGGAAACCAGATTCTGGATCAGTGGTGCTGGAAGAGCACAGCAGTTTAGGCAGCATCCAACGAGCAGCGAAACCGACAATTCAGGCAAAAGCCCTTGTTTTTGCCCGAAATGTCGATTTCGCTGCTCATTGGATGCTGCCTGAACTGCTGTGTTCTTCCAGCACCACTGATCCAGAAAATAGTTTCATGGTTAGCATTACTGACCCTAAATATTAATTGAATTTAAATTCTACCCATGTCCCCAAAGTATAGATTGCCCTTCTGGATTACTAGTCCAGTGACACTGTCGCCACTGATGGCAGGTGGTGTGGGCTGCAAGGTGCCGTGGATACTGTGATCACCATCTTGCAACACACAGCCTCCCCAATATGCCCAGTATAATTTTACTAGCACTGGAGAACCAACCAGTTGTATTGCCCATCCATTGACCATTTCAAACCCTTGTGATAAATTAATGACCACTGAAGGACATTGTCCTGCAACTCATGGGACTTAGCCAATGATGCCAGAGGCCCATGTTCAAGCTGGCAGCTTTCCCTAAATGGGTTGGTGGTTGAAAAGGGGAGATATCTCCCTTCCTAATTCCTGAGCACTGTTCCAGACCTTCCCAATGTTTCTGTAGCTTATTTCTCCACTCTCCCTATTCCTCAGTAAGAACCTCAGACTTAATTCCAGACCTGCCTCAACTTAGCACAACTAGCTGTCGTACTAGCAGTGATCACCACACCCAATGGGGTTGCCAATACTGGAAAGTTGCTAATTGATTGTCCAGTAGCTCTTTAAGGTCAACCTCATGTTGCTGAGTGAAGTCTTTCCTCTGGCCATAATTTTTGATTGAGCCCTATGACACTATAAAACCATATGCAAAGAAACAAATCATGACCGTCACTCAGCAATAACATTTGTTTTTTTTTTACATTCTTACTTGAATTCATTCACCCTTTAAAATGCATTGAAGTTTGAATTTATTCAAATATAGTTATTGTATTAGTTTTACAAACTGTTGGTTTTGAATTATTTGATTTTTTTTCAGCAGGCAGATTATTTTTATTTTTGAGTGATACAACTACACCACAAATATATTAGTTTAATGTTTGAACATTTCAAAGTCCTTCTTGAACAGTTATGGTTTTAAAACAAAATAGCAGAGAACTGCAATATATATGCTGTGACAGTAGTATCTTTATTTCAACAGTGTGGAAGGCTTGTAACACATTGGTATGCTCCCTACATCTCGGTTAGAAGCTCTGGGTTCAAATCCCATACCAAACGTTGGCTGAGTCACGTGAGTACTCCATACAACCCTGTCACGGTAGACACTGCAAGACGTGTCAGAGTGTGGACATAGATCCCACCATTACACGTGGGGACACACCTCCCACTTTGTACATGGCAGGTACTCATGTGACTCAGCCAACGGAATCTATCTTCTACGTTGCAGGCAAGGATGCCCAGAGGCATGGTACATTGGGGAAACCGAGCAAAGGCTACGACAACGGATGAATGGGCACCACACAATAATCAACAAACAGGAGGGTTCCCTCCCAGTTGGGGAACACTTCAGTGATCCAGGACATTCAGCCTCAGACCTTTCGGGTGACCATCCTCCAAGGTGGACTTCGGGACAGGCAGCAGAGAAAAGTGGCTGAGCAGAGGCTGATAGCTAAGTTCGGTACCCATAGGGATGGGCCTCAAATGGGACCTTGGGTTCATGTCACATTACAGGTGATCACCATTGCACTATACACACACACAGATACTCCGAAACACACACACACTCTCGCACACTCTCACACACACACAAACACACACACACACGCACTCCTATACACACACGCACTCCTATACACACAGACACCCACACACACCCTTACAGACACACACACTCCCACATGCACCCCCTCACAGACTTAAGACACTCTGCACTCACTACACACACACACACACACACGCACACACATATACTTTCGCACACTCACAACCTCCAACCCAGACAGACAGACACACACACACACACACACACACAAAAACAGACAAAGATTACACACACATTTTGTGGGGTGAATTTGTACTTGAAGGGTTACGTTGTACTTTGCTCAAAAACTGCATGCATTCATGTAGAACTCTGAGCTCAAAAACTGCATGAATTTATGTAAAACTCTTTTATCTCACTTTTTAAATTAGAGTCAATCTAAACATCAGGTCATAGACAGAGAACACAGGGGGCTAACACCTTCAACATATTGTCTAGCTATCACCATTGTTAACAGCTAACCCAAGAATGCAACTTTTTAAAAAAAAGGTTTTGTGATTTACACATGAAAGAAGTGAAACTGTCACTGTATTCTAACAGATGAAAAGCTGAACAGACAATCAATTTTTCAATGTATAATTTCAGTTACATCACACTGTAAATTTTTGCTATAAATTCTGTGTTAGGATTGAGGCCTCCACTATCACCTGATGAAGGAGCGTTGCTCCGAAAGCTAGTGTGCTTCCAATTAAACCTGTTGGACTATAACCTGGTGTTGTGTGATTTTTTAACTTTGTATTTTTATGAGGATTATGTCATGAATTGTATTGTTTACAATGTCATCTAAAAGCTTGGGTATATCTACATAATGTTGTGGCATTTAGAGCTGGGCAGATGTTATTGGTTAGTGTAATGTTCAGCTAGTAGTAGTTTTTCCTGGTTTAGGTTGCTCTGCATTCCCTGTTACATTGGTTTAAAGGAATAGAACTGTTTTGAGACAAATTCACCCACAATCGCCCTCAGTAGAATAGTTCAGAAGGGATCTTAAGACCTAAAGCAATACATTCCCACTATGAATAAAAATGCATATAAATGAAAATTTTCAAAACAGCAAGTTTTTTTTTGGAAGGATAGAATATTTCTTCAATTTGTTATCTTTATTTCTAATTTCTTGAATTTCCTTCCTTACAACTCTGTCTAATTTCAGGTGTGTTGATAATCATGAGTGATAGTCCATAAAAATCTAGAGACATGTCAAGTTAGAGTGTTAGACATTGTAAACTTTTATATTTGTGTTTTAATTGTAAAATAAATTTGAATGTTTGACTGTTTTCATAATTGAATAACAGAGGAAATTAATGATTGGCAAAAATGTATATTAACGGGAAGCCTGCAGCTTCTGATTGCAGTTGATATTTGCAAAAAGTTTTGAATAACATGATGAAAATGTTTTGTAGTGGGATTGCATTATTTTAGTGGAAGTTTTATGAAGAGATACTTGTGAACTGTGTACTGTTGAGGGTTGTTCATTGTCATTGACAAGGGTACTTTTCCTTTATTACTCTAGATTTTTTCTTCCATGGATTAAAATTGTTCTCTTACTCATTTATTAAATATCCTTTATATTAGAGGGAAATGGCACTGAGCCATCTTTCTGCTAAGGCTACGAGGACGGTAATGATTGCCATGACCCAACTGCTTGCATTTGAATGTTGTTATTATTGCCGTGGTGTTCCCCGAGGCAGTCATCCTTCCTGTATTTTGGGACTGTCTTGGCTTTTTACAATCTGTAATGCACTCCTGCATCCTGTGAAATGGAGTTAACTGAAGTTGAACCAAAATTTTAGTGAGGACAATTGGATTAGTAGCTACATGGCCAGGTTGCACTGTACTATTCAAGTATGTGTAACTTCTATGTAAGTCCGAGTAAACATGTATTCATTAAGATTGATCAAATCAGAACTGAATGCTAATGAGTTTTTATGACAAATGATGAAATGGGATCATTTATGTCTTTTAACTTACCTTGCATGTGCTGGCTCTTTGAAAAAGCTATCCAATTAGTCTCACTTCTTTTGCTGTTTTCTCCACAGCCTACAATTTTTTGCTTTTTCAAATATAAATATAATGCCATTTTTACAGTTGCTATTGAATCTGTTGAATCCTTCCAACATATTCCAGTTCATAATGCATAAAATTGCATAATTACATATAATTGCTTAATGCATAAAAAAAATTCAGTGCACCTCTCTCCAGCCTCTGGGTTTTTTGCCAATGATCTTAAATTGCATCCTTTCATTCTTTCTTACTTTCTTAAAACCCCTTATGTTTTTAAATGCCTCCATTAAATCATCTTTTAGTTTTTTCAGCATGAGGATAGGAATCCCAATTTCTTTATTTTGTGCAGGTGTCTGAAGTTCCTTATTTAATTCTATTAAATCTTGTGTGTACTTTCTTCAAAACCTTGGCAGCCCAATAGGTTTCTTTCTGTAGAAAGTACTTCACTCAATGTTTTCTACCAGGTAAATAGAAACTACCTTAACAGCCCTGATTTCAGTGATGTTGTCAGAGCGTTACTATTGGATAAGCATGTTTAAACATAAAAGCATTAAGTTCTCCCACAAGAAGATCCCAAGTTCACTGATGACTCTGCAACAAATTAATTGATCTCAACCGGGATGCTGTAATTAATCTCAATGTCTTGTTGATCACTTTGATTTGGAGTGGTAGTTTTGAAGAAGATTAGTGTTGCTGAAGTGGAAGGGAGTCATTTTAATAATAAAGCAACTATGAGGGAAGAGCTAAACTCAGGATTGAGCAGTACACCAACATTCTACAGTTCCCTGCCACCCACATCTCTGAAGGCCCACCCAATGTCTTCATTGTTTGAACATCTGTAGCGAAAAGCTACTTGATGGGGCACTAGTCTATAACATTAAATTTTCTTTTATTTCTGAAAAAGTTATATTATCCCATGAAGATTTTGACACAAAAGACTTTCCATAGTGCATTTGTTACAACCAATTAATAGGGTATAAACACTATTATTCAGGAATGTGCGTGTCTGGATGAATATTAAGGTATTAAGCTGCAAAAAAGATAGTGTCATGTTTCAAGTCACCCAAAGTAAAATGAAGTATGAAACCTTTATACCCTTGGGCCGCATGCTGGTTTATTGTAGTCACAATGCAACAGACCAGATCCAGCCCCAGGTCTTCATCAAAATGGAAATTCTAAAATAAAAAAAATTCTAAAATAAAAGCCAGAGAACTGAAGTAAAAACAGAAAATGCTGGAAAACCTTAGCAGATCAGGCAGCAGCTTTGAAGAGAGAAGCAGAGTTAATGTTTCAGGTTGATAACTTTTCTCGGAACTAAGAATTGTTGGAGATGTAGTAGATTTTGAGCAATGGTGGGTAGGACATAGACAGAAGAAAATCTGTGGTAGAGTAGAACACAGAAAATATTGAATGACAGAAGAGTTAGTCCCAAGGGACCAAAGGAATGGTAGTGGGACAAGAAAAGAAACAGAAGATCTACCTATTGCAGCTGTGCTATTGTCTGAACCTAAAAACAAGTGAAAAACCGGCGCATGCAAAGTAAAGAAAACAAAGTAAGATTCACTTTGTATTACATGGACAGTAATAAATCACCTCGGGGACAGTTTTGTCCCACTTTTAAAGAAGGCTTGAGTAGCTGTTATGATTTATTTGTTTATAAATATATGCAAATATATTCTACTTTGAGATTGGCAGCATTTATTTCATTTAATGCAATAGATGTAATCCTTTTTTTAAAACCAAGAAAGAAAATGTAGTAATTAAAGTTTAAACAATTAACTACAAATACACGAATGTATTTGACATATTGTTTAGAAATTGTATTCATCAAGCTTCTCTTTTAAAAAAAGCTAACAAGTTTATGCCATGCTCCTTTTATGCTGGCATTAATCCACCAATGCTTGCTTGAAAATAGCATGTAGAGGAATTTGGTAGAAGTGCATCAACCACAGTCACTGATTTTTCTGATTGGATTGGTCCTTTTTATTTAATTTTCAGTATCTATGGTTTACAATATATTACCTTGAAAATGATCATTTTTCTTTTATCATCACATAAGACTGCATCCAAATGGTTTCATGTGAATGTTTTTCTTTCACAAAAAAAGTGTGCAAAGCATCTGGATTGTAGGTTATTGGACATGAGACCCTTTCCTTGCTTGTTTCCGGTTTACTAAATTGGGCAAATTTTACCATGCAAATAGGTTTCAAAATGGAGCATGCCCTTTGACTGTCTACATAATTACATGCTTGTCTCTGTATTTTATTTGGCTGCTGAAGCAGTTAACCCCTGGAAAGGAAGCCTGATGATGGCGTGACCAGCACGGGTATGCAGACACTACAATGTCAATGCACTGTTGTTTAAGGTAGCCTCCAGTCCTAACCCTGAATACTCATGCCTAACCATCCAGTTGAAGGATGCAACACATAAACTTTTGTGGTTAACTGTATGGATAAATTGTTAACCCATCTATTGGACGATAGAAAACTTGGTCTATTTATTTCATTATAACGTAATGAAATGAAAAACACTTCTTTAAAAACTTTTTTTTTGTCATTTGCCTCTGAAATCTGTAACCTGTTGCAGTCAGTTTAGTTATCAGCAACGTGCTTTTTTTTGTTACATTTTCAAGAACTTTTGGCTTTCTGCTTGGACAAACCTGATTTTGCTTCTGCCCTCGGGCGATGTAAGTTATAATTATTCAGTGACTCCGTTATTCATTGGTTGGGGAAATTAAATCTTTCATGAAAGCATACTTTGAACAAATGAATCTTGGAGCAATAAGATAAATCAAATATCTGCATTCTAACTGCACCTTTTCAAAGTGAAAGGAAAGATATGTTAGAGAAAAAGTACTAAACAGTAAATTGTTACATCCAGATGTTAAATTTTCCATTTTGAGGCTCACTGCAAGGCATTATGGTATATGACCAGCTGTCGCTGATGATTGATGATGTTGATGTATCAAATGGGCTGTGTAGATGTGGTTTCAGAACAGTCACAGAAATATTGAGATTTTTCTTCCCTGGAAAGGAAGTGTGTAGGCACTTTCCAGAATTTTCCCACATTGTTTCCAAACTCCCAAGGGATGGATATGCGATTTCATCACTTGTTTCCCCAAAACTAAGTTATTTAATTTCCTTTCTTTAGGGAGGAGAGTGACAAAGAACTTATTCACGATTTAAAATGGTATATTTTCCAAAGTAAATTTTGTGGTGGTGTTATCTGTCAGATCAAAATTCTCGTTTGTTTGAAAAATGAGATAAGTGGCTGCATAAAATTGCATTTAAGGACCAATTTTGTTAGCATTATCATCCCATAATGCATTTACAACATTGAGTACTATTTGAGCAGCTCAGTGAAGTTTTCAGTTAAATATGGCAAAGTTGTTCAACCACAGGCTCTGTAATTGTGGTAAGAAAAATGCTGAACAGCATCTGAGCAGAACTTTGGCCTATATTTACAACTGTGGCAATTGTTCTGATTCAGAAACAAAGTAAAGGGGCAAATAACCCTCAAGTGTGTTCCTTGTGTTCACTGAGGATTAAAATAGCACTGGTTGAAGGCAAATGTTTGATAATGTATATGTTTTAAAGGTTTCTTATTTGTTGTTATACATTGTTTCTGTTGATTCTGTCTCATCTGCAATAGGTTTTCTCATTTTGAAATAGCAAAACTTTGCAGCCAGGTTACATTTTTAAATCAAGGCTTCTTTCATTTTGTTCTTTGTAAGGCCACCATGTCCTGCATTTGTTAATCTTAGCCATAATTCTTAAATTAGAGAAAGGATATTAAGAATCCAGCACATTGTTTTGAGTCACCAGTGTTTATAATGTGGCTATTTGTGGATTTCACATAACAGATTCACTCACTGGAATCAGTAGTGCAGAATAAATGGTTTAGAGTTTGATGGACTGAATTAATGTACTGTCAGACAAGTACTGTGTTTTTTTTGTGACAAAAATCTGAAACATTTTTAATCAAACTATTTTAAAAGGTGTGAAGTCATTTTGTATAAAAGTATATATTTTCTAAAGATTTGGTCGAGCATTGGAAGAGTGTAGTTAATGAAAATGTACAATTAGTCTTTCCTTCAAAATGTGAAAGAAGCTACCAGAATATCACATTTTCTGGAAATGCTAGAGATGAGTAGTTGCATGTGTTGGGGCGTGCCGTTGGGTTTGCCTTCAGAACTTATTCCTTTTAGAAAAATCCAGTATTGTCAATTTTTAATGTAGCAATTTTTATTTGGGATGGATATCAATTTACTAGATATGTTGGTCAAGATACTTTAATTTTTTTTAGGTTTTTTTTCCGCCTAATGTTTTATTTTATTGTCCACGAAAAAATTGCTAGCCATTGGTATGGTATGGTGATTCTATTTTAGCCACAAGCATTAACTTTAGTAAAATAGGCCTTGTGTACACTGCTAGTATATTTACTTACCAAAGATCTATCACCATTCGATACCTAAGAGAATAACATATTCGCAGAAATCATCATACGCTCTCAAACTTTGCTTTATATTTCATTGCTTCACTGGCAAATGCATAAAAAGGCTAAAATACACATGAATGTAATGTGCAAGTATAAACATTGAGATTTTGGAATTAACATACTAATGAGGCCTGTTGATCAATTTGGAGGATGAGTATTATGTCTTGTGCCTGATCAAGTTGATACAAACATTTTGTAAACATCATGCTTTTTTTTAACTTGAAGTGTGTTTGTATGTGCTTTTGTCTATGTGGTTTGGGTTTTTTAAAGGGGTAAGCATTTATATTTTCATGTGGAAAATTTTGTGTTAACCAATTCTTGTTTCTTCTGCAAGGTTTGTGAAGGTTTGTAGCTCAGGTTGAGATTTAGGGTGTAGGTTTGCTCGCTGAGCTGTAGGTTTGATATCCAGACGTTTCATTACCTGGCTAGGTAACATCATCAGTGGCGACCTCCAAGTGAAGCGAAGCTGTTGTCTCCTGCTTTCTATTTATATCTCTTTGTTTCTTCATTGAATGAATTTTATTATATAATAAATCAAATATTTTATGTTGATCAAAGACGCGTATTTTCAATCTAAGTCTAATTTAGAGGAAGCATATGATTGACCGTATTGGAATTCTTAAATTTTATGTTGCAACCATGGAGTAGTGGGACTAGAGTGACAGTACACACCTTCTATCTAAGCCACAATAGTATAGATTAGGCATGGAAAAAGGACAAGGAGCAATTTGGAGAAAAAATGCTTAATTGTAGGAGGTACAATTTTGGTGCAGTGAGTTTGGATCTGCCCTGTTAATTGGAAATAAATTGGCTGAAAATCTTGCATGTAATGCAGAATTCCTGGAAGTGTCGTATTTAGTTTTTATAACAATATTTAGTTTTCATTATGCCCTCCATCCAAAATTAACTGTATCCTTTTTTATGTTTAGGATTAACACACTATTGTTAGTTTTTCTCCATTTGTTGTTCACATTTAGTTCTGATCCCTTTTTTTGCCTATGTCCACATTTTCCCTTCAACTCTTATGTCTTCCCATCAGCATTTCCTTTCTCACTCCATCCATTCTTTACCTTTACTTTCCAATAATATTTCTCTAATCTCTGCTTCTTCCTTTTCTTTCTTTTGTTAGAGCATCCCAGGGCACACAGGCTGTTATTTGCTGTTGGAAATTGACTTGTTATTTTCTAAAGCGTTCATCTGCTGAGTAAACTCTTATTGGATAAAAGTGTGTTGAATAATTTGAAAAGTGCAACAGGCAATTTCCCAGTGGCAAAGAGCAGTCAGGTAGCCCATCAGTGACCAAAGGCCGATAAGGTAGGCACAGTATTGGGAGGTAATTTTGACTTTTTAACAGTGATATCAAAGAAAATTGGTGATATCAGATCAGTTATCTCTTATTCATGTCTCCCAAATTTCACATCAATTTAAATCGAATTATGAAAATCGCAATAGGGAGAGCAGGTGAGTAGAGGTGATCTTGTATCACCCATACTATCCATATTTTCCAGAGATAAAATTATGCACACAAGTGATTTAATGCCCAAAGTAAGTAATCCAGAAAAGATTGGCCATACCCAGGTTAATTGCTAATGTTAGCGGAAGATGACACTGGCAAGCTGAGGCCAAAAATTAAGCCACATGGAGAAAGATGGAAAGCCAGTACTTCTATCCTGCTGCCTTGCAGTCAGTGCTTGTCTCATGCTGTTGGCTGCAGTTGTGTTCTCACTTCTATCTGTTCATACTCTCAACTTTGAGGTATTTTCTTTGGTGCAGTTGATTGTTTTAGAATAATAAGCCTTAACTCTAGCAAATGGAGCACAGAGACTAATTCCACAATCTAAAGCTCAATGGGGTTCACACAAGATGAACAAGTGAGAAAGTAGCAACAACTAGGAATGAAAAATCACATTTTTATTTGCAAAGAAAATGCAATTTTTTTGTAAGCATATGCATTCTTATCTCAAACATGATGTATTTCTTTGATCTAACCTTACAACTATGTAATCTAACCTTACAACAGCTATGTTGTTGAAGGAATGTTAATGTCAAATCTGATTGGAAATTTTACAAATTTACACATTGTAGTAAAACTGCAGTTGAAGAGATTGTTGACGGAAAATAGCTTATTTCACTGATGCATAACATTACCCTATAATAATCAACATTGCATAATCCCTTCTAAATAGTTAATCTGCAGTCGATTATAATGACCAGGTCTGGTTGTACAGGACAGCAAAAATTGGCAAAATCTCTTACTCCATGTAAGCTATATCCTTTACTCGTAAGATGCAAACTTTTATTTATATTGCAGCTTCAATGGATTCAAATGTCCCATGGATCTTCTAACATCTTAATGATCCAGGATTATTTTAGAGGTAAAACCAACTCCGTTTTTTCCCCCAAAATGGACAAAATCTTCAAACTCATCCTCTCCCCTCTCACTTATAGAGGTGATCGTGAGGAATTTAATTTTTTTTGTCCCTTAAATTGAGACCATGTATGCAACTTCCAAGCCTGATATTTTCTCCATCAATTTTCACATCTCTGTTCCAGATTAATCCCCTTCATTTCACCCCAATTCCTAGTTACTTTTGTAGATTTTCTCTTGTTCAGCCCTTAGTTCATCAAACATTCTTCCTGTTCTTTCAAACAATATTTGTACAATGACTAATTGTTCGCGTATCTTTCCTGGTTTCCACACTCCCCTATGGTATGGTAAGTTCGTTGAACACAGCAACAAGACTGATCTGCCTAAAGCCACAATTGAAACTATGAGACCAAACTATTGCTTCTTGGCTATCTTGACCTCTCTGTGATTTTAATATCAATCGTGACATATTACTGCTAATTCTTTCCATTTCACTTCTTTCTTAGGGATAGTTATAACACAGACTCATTTATTTATGTTTCGATCAGAGTGGTGCTGGAAAAGCACAACAGGTCAGGCAGCATCCGAGAAGCAGGAAAACAACGTTTCGGGCAAAAGCCCTTCATTAGGAATAGATGAAGGACTCTCTTCCTGATGAAAGGCTTTTGCCCAAAACGTCAATTTTCCTGCTCCTTGGATACTGCCTGACCTGCTATGCTTTTCCAGCACCACCCTGATCTAAACTCTGGTTTCCAGCATCTGCAGTCCTCACTTTTGCCTACCTTATTTATATATGCCCCTGCATCATCATTACCAAAGTGTCTGTTAGATATTCAATCCAATACCATGTTGCCTGTACAAAGGCATTATTGAAACTGGCTGCAGGATGGAGGTCCTCAGTCATTGTCTCATGGTAGAGGTCACATTACCACAGCAAGCCAGACACAGTAGTGCATTTCTATCCAAAAATCCCACTTTTCATACAAAAAGCATTTGTGTGTTATCATTTATGTTGGAGTTGCACACTTTTACTGAAGTGCACACAGCTGTTTTCATAGATTAGAAGTTCATTATTCTTCTCAGTCTCTGTACATGCATTACACACACAGCCTTTAAATCATGTTGGCCTCTTAATGTACATCGTTGGCTATTTATCTGAATGATATTCCATCCATGGGAGCATCATTTCCCATGGTATCTGTTATTTAGTTGACATTGTCAAGGTGCCGCTGCACCTCTGGGAATGATAGTTCAGCTGTTGACTAGGAATAAACAGCATTCCTGATGAAGAGCTTATTGTTCGAAACGTCAACCCTCGTGCTCTTTGGATGCTGCCTGACCGGCTGTGCTTTTCTAACACCATACGTTTTGACTCTGATCTCAGCATATGCGGTTCTCACTTTCTCCCACATGTAATTGAGGAACAGATGTATACAGCCCTGTGATTGCAATGATTTATCTGATTATTTATCTCCACCTTGCATAATTAGGATGATATCCACTCAGGACCCAGGTTGTTACTTGGGCTTACCATGTTGAAGATTTGTACCCTGCAGGTTCTTCAGTGTTCAACTTTGGTATAATCAAAATGAAATTTAGCTTTCTGCCGTTTCTCCTTGATTTTGTCACTCATGACAATTGTGGTTTCTGAATTGAGAGGCTTTTTGTTTGCTGATCATCGTATAGTTTGGTGTGGTGAGACATCAGTTCAAAAAGGCTGCTCACGGCCGTCTTCTCGAGGGCAACTAGGGATGGACAATAAATGCTGGCCAATAAGCGACGTCCACATCCCATAAGTGAATAAAAATAAGTCTTTGTACTAGACTTCTTTCCATGTTATTGGAAAATGTGTTTCTCCACTTGAAGATTACTTTGTAGGCATCCGTGCTAAATTTACTTGATTTCATGTTCTAAGAACCATTGTCACTTTACATATTATTGAGAATACGGAGATGACTGAAGTGCATTTTCAGGCATTCTACAATCTCACTAGTAATCTTTGAGGTCAGTTGGTCCACCTCCGAATGGTCAGAATAATAGTCTACACTGACAACTTAATCATTCCCTACAAGAGGGAAGAGAACTAGATTTAGCTTCAGCCATGATCTGTCTGGACTCATTGCTCATCAGTGGTTTTCTAGCTTCCTAAGCTTGTGTTATGATCCCAGTTTTGGGATCTGACTTGTCTGGTGTTACCATGAGTGTAACCTGGCTTGATAGACTATTCGTTTTATTTTTGTGATTCGTTTACCATTTTTGCCAGTCACTGAACATATTCACATGAAGCTGACAATGTATTTTTAATTAATTGTCATAAGAACTTTATTACAGGTCGTTCTGCTATAACATACATTTCGTAAATGTGAATTCGCTATACCATGATCGACAAATTGGAGACACTATTTCTAAATAGTGTGTTGATTGCAACACGAATACACCGCCAACGCTTTAAGCACTGTTTCCAAAGTGAGATTTTTCTATAATGTGGGGTTGCACAAGAACGCAACAATCACATTGCATATAAAAGAAAAAAAAAATCAACTATATTGCACTGTATAAGAAACATTTGAAGCAGTTTTTAATTAAGATATCAGAAATAAAGATTCAATCCTATTGCCATCATCAACATTACAGATACTCTAACCTCATTGAACGACCACCCTATCTCCATTTTAAAGTTCCTTGTTCAATTGACATGACTAATTGATTTCTAGAACTTTCTTCTCACTGAATTCTAAACAGTTTCAGAGCAAATGTATATATTTTCTTTACCCTGAACTTCCAGCAATTTTCTGCTTCTTGAGTTTTCTTCCAATCCCCTCAGGACTTTGTCCCCAGCCCTGACTGTTTGAGTAACTGCTAGGCTCACAACATCTTTTTACTCTGATTGAACCTGCACACACTGCCTGACCTCGCAGGTGGCCTGATTTTCTATGATACTAGATTTCATAATAACAAATTTTTTTCTTTCTCATTTACCCTTGCACTAAAGTACTCACCTTCTAGTGTTTTAAAGATCCCATTAAGAAAAATGTAAACACAACTTCAAACATCCCTTAGCCACTTTCAAAATGAAACTGAAACTATGTCCTTCCCTCCTTAACGCAGATACACAAACCAGTTTTAAAGCTTTGCTTGGTTTAGATTTAGCTTAGATTCCCTACAGTGTGGAAATAGGCCCTTTGGCCCAACCAGTCCACACGACCCATTTCCCTCTGACTAATGCACCTAACACTACAGGCAATTTAGCATGGCCAATTCATCTGACCTGCACATCTTTGCACTGTGGGAGGAAACCGGAGCACCCGGGGGAAACACATGCAGACACAGGGAGAATGTGCAAACTCCACACAGACAATCGCCTGAGGCTGGAATCAAACCTGGGACCCTGGTGCTGTGAGGCAGCAGTGCTAACCCCTGAGCCACTGTGCCACCCCTAATTTTGCACTTTAGAACCTGGTTTTCCAAATTATAGGGATAGCATAGCATGAGCCTTTATCTCACTTGTTACTCATTGTGAACAATGTACTGGCTGATGCAGTGCTTGATTTCATTGCTCACATTTGGCTAGTAAGATTACATTTCTTGCCTTCTGCAGACCTCCTTCAATTCACACAGTTGTGCTTTAACATTTCTCTTTCAATTCCTCAGACATAACTATTCAAATTCCTTTGTACACTATGCCATCTTAAGCTGTCAGTTCATCTATGTACGTTCAAAATGCCCTTGTGATTATAGGAATGGATTTGATATTTTGGGGCCATACATTTATCGCTACTACTTGCAACTTTGCAGAGTTGCATCTTATTGGTCAGTTCACTTGATTTGCACAAGATGCTTGTCTGTTGGATTCAATGTCTCTGTGGGTTGAAGGTTTCTTGAGCATGTTGAGCTACTGTTTCTTGTTGCATCAGGAAGATTTCGCACTCTGTAACAGCATTCTCTGTTTTTTTTAAGAGGCTGTGCTGCTCTTGAAGTCATGCCAACAATACACATATCTGTTTCCCTTGTTTTTATTCATGCTCAGATGATAAAAGATTCCTGAAGAAGGGCTTATGCCCAAAACGTCGATTCTCCTGTTCCTTTGATGCTGCCTGACCTGCTGCGCTTTTCCAACAACACATTTTTAAGTTCAGATGATATCAGTCCAACGAAAGTAACATTCTTTGCAGATGCTTTGGAGGTGATAGTAGTGGCCTGAGGAAAATGCTTTGAAGTAGCTTGTGGGTGGAACTACACAGTGTTATGATCTGAGCTGATGGTCCTAATGGATAAGTCAGACTTTATCTAAAATCTGGCTTGATAGATCATATATTTTTGAAAAATTAATGTGGTGGTCTTTTACAGAAACACATAAGCACATAATGTTGCACATTTAGTTTTAACAGTAAGCCAGAAGTTTATTACATTAAAAAAAAACTATCTAAACAGCTTGGAAGTTTGAAAGATTTCAAAACACAAGGCAAAACAAAATCATGTCTACTCCCCAACATCACCAATTTACAGTTAATCAAAATCCATAGAAATTTCTTCCCTCTCAAATCTTCGAGTAAAAAATGAGGTCTGCAGATGCTGGAGATCACAGCTGCAAATGTGTTGCTGGTCAAAGCACAGCAGGTTAGGCAGCATCTCAGGAATAGAGAATTCGACGTTTCGAGCATAAGGGCTTATGCTCGAAACGTCGAATTCTCTATTCCTGAGATGCTGCCTAACCTGCTGTGCTTTGACCAGCAACACATTTGCAGCAGTCCCTCTCAAATCTGACAGTTTTACCTAACTGTTTCTTCTCAGTTTTGTCCTTGGACTAGAAAACTTTTATTCCTTGAATCCTCATACTACTGAAAAATTAGACTTCATGTCACCTTTTAATAACCTGCAGAGTTCTAACCAAATGTTCTTGGAAATTTCAAAACTTAACTGTTTCACTGACCTAATTTATTTCCTGAACTATTCTGAAAAATCCCCTTTTCAAAGAAAATTGTGTCTGGCTTCACTTAGGTCTTCAAAATGCTCAAAAGATTTTGAACTAAATTTTAAATGTATTTGCTCATTCTAACTTCTGCTAATCTAATGGCTTAATGTCTTTATTGTCTAGGAGAAAACTCCCATAATAAAAGTAAACATCTACTAACGCTCTCGAAGGCAAATGCTGGTTTAAAATCATGGTTCTGAAAAGACTGATAGAATTCATTTTTAAACCTCATCGCAAAAGTAGGCCAACGCCTATCTGCCATTAGATTGAAATTCAATCTGTTAAAAAAACGAATATTATTAATATATATAAGTTAGACACCTAAATCGTATTGGTCACTTTGCCTCTTCAAAGTGAATATTGACAAAAATGTATGCCCGCAAAGACAATGGCGAGACATTCTTCCTCAAATTGGAGAACGTTCAGAAGAGACTTCCAGGGATGTTGCTGGATATGAAAGATTGAGTTATAATGAAAGGCTGGATAGGCTGGGACTTCTTTCACTGCTGCATAGGAAGTTGAGAGATGACCTGATAGAAGTTTATAAAATAAAGAGAGGTACGGATAGAGTTAATGAAAGTTGTCTTTTCCCGAAACTAGTAGGCACATTTTACGGTGAGAGGAGAGAGATTTAAAAAAGACATTAGAGGGAAATTTTTCACATAGAGGGTGGTTTGCGTGTGGAATGAACTTTCTGAGGAAGTGGTGGATGTGGGTACGATTACAACATTTATAAGACATTTGAAATGATACTTGCATTGGAAAGGCTTGGAGGGATATGGGCCAGGAGCAGGCAGGTGGGTCTTGTTTAGTTTGGATTATGTACAGCATGGACTGGTTGGACTGAAGGGTCTGTTTCCGTGCTATATGACTTTAACACGCTGGATGCAACCGTAACTGCATTAGAGTTGTTCCAAGTCATAGAGTCACAGAGTATTGCACAATGGAAACTTGCCCCCCAGCCCCTTGTGCCTGTGCCAATCCCGCAGCACTATTATAATGTCATTCCCAGCAGTTGGCACATATCCTTTTGCATTATGATATTTCAAGTGTTCGTCTAAACATTGTTGTGATAATTCCTGCATCTACCACCTTTTCAGGCATTGAATCCCAGAAGTGACCTATTGAAATATACAGGATTCTTAGGGGACTTGACAGTAGATGTGAAAAGGTTATTTCCCCATATGGGAAATCTCCAGAAAGCTTAATTATTGAATAAGGAGTCAGTTACTTAGAACAGAGATGAGGGATTTCTTCACTGAGAGAGTAATAAATCTATGGAATTCTTTACTGCAGATGACTGTCAAGCTGGCTCATTAAGGCTGAGATAGATAGATTTTTAATCAGTAAGGAAATTAAGGTTTATGGGGAAAGAAGGCAGGAAAGTGGAGTTATGGATTATCAGATCAGTCATAATATCATTGAATGGCAGAGCAGACTCTGGCTGAACGGTGTCTTTTGCTCCTGCGTCATTTGGTCTTAAGTGCTTCAGCCAATGGCCATGTCTAAAAGTCCAAAGGAACTGTTTTCAGTCAGGTGGTGTTCCCACGGTCAGCCAAGCCTGATCTCAATCCTGTTAGTTGGCCACTAACATTTGGGCATTTTATATGATCAGGAACCAGAGATCTCTCTCCTTACTGTTCATTTTTTTTAATGCATTTTGATTGTGAACGGAAATGGGAAAAGAACCATTTTAAAAGTCAAGGGTTGTTGAAATGTTGCTGTACTTTTTAAAAGCAAGTAACACAATACTCATAGTAAGTGTTGTTAACACTGTTACTTGTTCAAGCAGGATTGGAAGCCTAGTTACACGTGAGTTAGAGGAAAGGGATTAAATACAAAAGGAGATTTGGCTGGCCACTAGTCTACAGACCAGTTATTGATGACAAATGCCTGTTGCCTTCCACCATCTATGAGATTGGTGCTCTACAGCTTGGGATATAAATGTTTGGTGCAGAAGCAATTGGACGTCCAAAAAGGAAGGGGCTATGTTTCTGCTTTGCAGTAAAAAAAATCTCAGCCAGGACAATCAACAAGAGATCAGTCAGGGAGTTGTACAGAAATCAGACAAGGGGCTAGTCAGTCCTCAGGACTGTTTTTGCAAGTCAGTGCGGAGTGTGGGTATGGACCATGGTCAGTCTTAGGGGTTATGCAGTAAATATCAAGATGGCTGTCATGGGGGAATTGCTGCTCCTGGAAAATTAGGGAAGTGCGGAGATTAGAGCCAACATGCTGAAATGCAGATGAGATAATTGCTGTAAAAGGGGATAACTCTAGATAGAAGTCATGGGAAGGAATTGGGGGAGGAGCGGGGTCATCAATGGTCACTACCCGAGCTTCGGTAGAAGGGGCATTACGTCTGAGGTAATGCTTGGCTATGCAGTAATTCTGGGTTCAGGTTCAAGTCGAGAGATGAGTGGTTAAGTTAAAGGGTAAAGTGGGAACTTTGGTGAGCTCAAAACAAATGGAATTGATGGAAACAGCAATGCAAGAAGGGCTAGGAAGGTTGAAGGTGCAAGGTGTTTCAGAATGTACGTAGTTTGCAGTGAGAGTGCCAATTTTTAATGTGGCTGACCTCTTTAATAGGTTCAGTTCAGTAAGTGTGCAAGTAATTTTTAATCATCATTGCCACATCTTGGAAGTCTGCGCCAGGTACCCTGAGAGCTGCTATGATGCCTATATTCCTGATAGCCCACAGGTTCCTGCTTGTTTCAAGGACCATAATCCTGACCAGGGCGGTAGACCAGGGCTATCCTCTGCAGCCATGGTTGTTGGCTCCAGTGCACAATCTCCTGCCTGAAACTGAGTTTGGATAAAATACAGCCCATTGTTCAATCAGGGCCATCATGTTATTCAACAAAGGTGAGCATTAACAACTGTCAAGGAATTTGAAAAATCTGATGCTCCCAAATTCAACAGTGACGGCATGCTATTTCAAGGTGGGCATTAAGGAAATGGGTAGCATTTCTTCAGACAGGGGTTCTAATTCTTATGGAGCTTAAAAATGGTTAGCTTGTGTGCTTCATTCTTGTAGCAGATAATTTAATATCCTAAGAGATCTATAGTATTCTATGCATAATAAAATGTCATCTTGATCACCTGTGTATTCTCAGAAAGTTTTCTTTTTCCTTGCTCTCCTTTACGTCCAATTGCAGTCCTCAGTCCACAGCAGGAATAGAAGAAACTTGGCCGATAGCGGACCCTATTGACCTCGAAGGTTTGAATGTAAGATCCTGAGGGTATTTATGGATAGATACTCTCACCATGTCCAAGCTATCCTGCCTAAATGCAGGCTCATCCTTCTCAGCTTGACCTCTTCTAGGTTGAGAGTAGAGGGCTAAGCACCTCTGATGTGTCCTGAGAGGAGAAATCTGCGCAGGGGCTAGGGTCTCTACGTGGTTCTTTTTGTGTCTGGATGCCTATTGGCAGCACCCTGTCTCTTTGAAAAGTAGGGGTATCTCGAGTGAGGTCCTTGACCCCCTTAAACCTTGCCATTGATGTTGAATACCGCCATCAGAGGCAAACTGGTCAGAGCTAGCGTGGTACTAGTAATGTTGGTGGACTCCTCCAATCTTCAATCTAGTTTATTGAATGTTTCCTACAGACTTGCCTGCAGCTTCTCTGTGTGCACATTTGCACAAGGTTATTAATGGCAGATACCATTGAGTCTCCGGCCTGGGACAGGGCAGGTTCCTGGTCTCTTATTGATGAGTGCCAACGATCTGGGGCATCTCTTTCTAGCTAACTGTTGTTTTGCTGAAGTACCCACTGAAATGAAAGCATCTGAGCTGGTGGAGTGAGCAGGGGAACCTTTGCCTATACATCCTCAGAGAGATCTGTGACCTGTTCCTCAGAGGTGTAGGAGGACCTGATGGCTGGTGGGGTGGACCATTTCTGGGCAGAGGCTGTGTGGATACCACTGGTGCTTGCAGAAGACACCGAAGGAATGGATTGCGAGAGTAGGGAGGTTTGAGCGTCTTTAAGAATCCATTCACAGTGGTGCCAATAGAAGGTCAGTGTAGCATGTTACACTGGTTTCTGGGACATATACATCTTTTGCACATGGATGGCAGTGAGTTGAGGGGTGCGTAGGTTAAGTTACTATATTTTGCATTAGGATTAAACCTTGGCACAACATCATGGGCCAACGGACCTATTCTGTGTTGTACTTTTCTATGTTCTTTGTTCTATCCCCACATGAGTGGTTTTGATCCTGTGCCATTAATTCAAGGATGTTTTCCTTATGGGGGTGAGGAAATGAATGTCACTGATTCCCCGCATTCCCATCCACACCACTGTTGCCCCACCACCTGGCCTTTTCAGCCCTAATGTGGGCTGTTTTCTCCTGAAATAAGGCAAAGGGAGAGATTGAACAAGATGACAATGGCTGGTACAGTTTTGGTTGGTTTTGGTCTGGATGCAGGAGTAATGGCGTGATCCAAATGAGTGAAAATTGAAGAGGGTCAAAGAGATTAGATTACTTACAGTGTGGAAACAGGCCCTTCAGCCCAACAAGTCCACACCGACCCGCCGAAGCGCAGCCCACCCATACCCCTACATTTGACCCCTTACCTAACACTAGGGGCAATTTAGCATGGCCAATTCACCTGACCCGCACATCTTTGGACTGTGGGAGGAAACCGGAGCACCCGGAGGAAACCCACGCAGACACAGGGAGAACGTGCAAACTCCACACAGTCTGTCGCCTGAGTCGGGAATTGAACCCGGGTCTCAGGCGCTGTGAGGCAGCAGTGCTAACCACTGTGCCACCGTGCCGCCCAAAGAGCTCAGAACGTTGTGGGGATGGGAGTTTAGATCAGAGTGTTGCTGGAAAAACACAGCCAATCAGGCAGCATCCGAGAAGCAGGAACATTGACGTTTCAGGCAAAAACCCTTCTGATTCCTGACAAAGGGCTTTTGCCCAATACGTCGATTTTCCTGCTCCTGCGAAGCTGCCTGACCTGCTGTGCTTTTCCAGCATCACTCTGATCTAAACTCTGGTTTCCAGCATCTGCAGTCCTCACTTTTACCTTTGTGGGGATGGGCTGAGTAAGAGCCATCTGCATGCAGTAGAGAGTGTGGCACACCAAGAGTCTTGGTGAGAGCTGTATACAATAACAGCGGGAATATGAGACAGCAGAAGGACAATGGTGGCACCTACTCGTGCATGTGCAGAAGATAATTAACCTTCTTATGACATTGCTGTACATACCTCCAGACCATGGACACTGCATTCACCTAGGTGGCTACTGTGGACCAGACTTGTCAGAACATTTTTCTGGGGTCCTGGAAAAAGAGGATGCTTCTCCTCTCCATCACCACGTCCACCAGGACCTCCAGGTTCATGTCAGCAAAGCTGGGCGCCTGTTTGCCTCTCAATTGTGGCCTTACCAGTTAGTCATACAGCAACACTATGAAGAACAATTCCTTGAACAGAAGATTGACTCCACATCTGTAATGCTTCATTTGTGCAATGACGAATGAGGTAATCAGTGGGAAATTGAGAGAGAAAAATCATCAGGGCCTCATAGAAGAGAACCCTCCATGAAACTGACACTTCGTAAGATATGGAAAATTTTCCCCTTGTATGCTTTGGCAGCATATAAAAATGGGCACCAAATATACATGTTTAGATAGTCTGTTTTGCGCTATATTTCAGATTAAATGTATTTGTGTAGTCTTTCTGTTTTGGACACATTTGAAGATCCAGGCCAAAATTACACCCAAAATTCTTCTAGTTTTGTGAAATATGTTTCTTCACCTAAAGCTGCCACTCCAACTTATTTGCATTTTGCCAATTATAATATTTGAAAAGAACCAGCATAATCGACCAACATTTAGATTATAGATTTAAAGTCATTCGTTGATTTAAATTCTTGATTTAGTTTGAGTGGTAATCTTGTTGCGGTTTGACTGATACAGCTGAAAATAGATTTATTGCAAAAATTAGCTTTTATTTAATCTATCCAGTCCTCTGCATTTGTGTCAACTGATTTTTTAATAAATATAACTTTTAAAAATATATGAAGATACTTACTAATTAATTCGGTGTACAGTGGATAGTTTTTTTACTGAACTAAAAACAAAGCTTTTTATTATTGTTTCTTTGCATTGAAGGAACCACCTTAAATTTAAACCTTTTCCAGGCTTTCAAAACTCACAATGGTGATTCATTTGATCAGGAATGTAGCCAGCTTTATAGACAGGGGCTTGCTTAAAGTACTAGATTTTTAAAACTTATGAGAAAAGGTAGCAAAGTTTGCACTGGAAATTCCTCTAGATTTTCATTTGTTTGGGCAATTTTGTGTGAATTGCATTGCAGGGAATGAACAGTGCAATCTACTGAACTCCAGGCCGAAATCTTGTAAATCTGGATTTAACACAAGTTGAAAATCTGTGCTGTTAGTGACAAAAACAAACTGGATAAAATACGTAGAAATCCTTATGTTCTGCCTGGAGCATTAATCTTCCTGACAAACTTAGTTAGTGTGTGACATTGACATTTCTCAATGAGTAAAAAGAATATAAATTATTCTTTTTGTTGAATGAGAATATGAAGCACGAAGGAAGGTAAAGAAAAGGGAAGTGATTCCGGGAGTGTTCACAACATATCATTACTAAGGACACAGGTACGTAAATGTGATACAGACAAGAATATCAAGCCTGATTTATTGAAAAATAAATTGTTTCTGTAAATAAATTGCCAGTTCATTACAGAACATTGACAAAACAAATTTAAAGAATGCAGGGCTGCCATATTATTTTACTATTCTAAATTACTTAGCCAACTGATTTCATAGAGCAGATTATCTTTGAAAGGCTTGTGTGAGATACAAGTGTGGCATGGACCCAGTGGATTTATTGGCTTGTTTCTTTGCTTTAATTGCAATGGATTACTACTTTTGAGAAATATATGTAATGTTTTAATATCTGAAGTTTCCATGAATATACATTAAAAAGTGTCATTTTGACTTAACTCGAAGAAATATTGAAAAACTGTTGGCAAATGCAAGGAATATGACTTTGTTTCCACAGGATGTGTGACTGCCTGCTGCAGAATTTCCTCATCACAATTCACTACTGCTCACAAGCTCAAACCATTTGGGGTTCAGTTTATAAGATGTATCTTTTGGCAGCGTACCTCCTGCAGTGTTGTCCATCCAGCTATTGTTGGACCATCTTACCCTGTACCCAAGGTACGCGGTTATTGACTTAAAGTATTATTCTTTCAACAAGACTCCCTGCTGAGTTTCGTGATTACCTGTAAGAGAGGTTAAGGTGAAATGAGAGCTGTGACAAGTTAAGTAGAAATAATGAAGAAGACTCGATATGTAATTGTGGATAAGGTCAAAGAAGGGTAAAGAACTCAGATATATGGCAGACATAGTGGATTTTATAACATTTACGTGCTTTAAAGAAAATATGTGGTGAAGTACAAA